>NW_026585504.1:0-203 GCF_907164565.1 Psammomys obesus
GGCCATTGGATCCTCCAGAACGAGGGCTAAAGCAGTTGTGAGCTGCCACTTTGAGTGCTGGGAACTGAAGTGGAGTCCTCTGCAAGAACAGCAAGTGCTCTTAACTGAAGAGCCATTTCTCCAGACCCTCACACTTCCTTCTGTGCTTCCCAACATCTCATTTTCCCTCCATAATTTGTTTCCAAGGCCAAGTTCAGGAGACC
>NW_026585504.1:213-32914 GCF_907164565.1 Psammomys obesus
GCTGACTGCTCACATCTTGAACCACAAGCATAAAGCAGAGAGAGAACACTGGGAACGGTACAAGGCTTTTTATCCTCAAAGCCTGTCCCAGTGACACACTTTCTCAAGTGCAGTCATACCTCCTAAACCTACCCAAATAGCACAATCAACTGGGGACCAAGTACTCAAGCATCTGAGCCTATGGAAGGCATTTTCATCCAAACCAGCATTTTATGTATATTTTATGTCTCAGGTAGCTTTGTGCTGTAGGAACGAACCATGCTTCTGGACATATCTTACTGCAGTACACGTCTCTCTCAGACTTTCCACGGTGGTGTAGGAGGACAAGAAGAAACAAAGAAAACTTACTTGGCTTCACAATATCTACCACATGATATAACACCTATATATTTTTGAATGTCTCATGTGAAATAATGACTCTTACTGTGCATATCAAAGACTGATAATCAGAGGAACTGATACCTTGCCTCAGGGTGCAGAGTAAGCATGGCTGAATTGGAAGCAAACGCAGACTGGATGGCTCAGAAAATGACAGATAACTCACCTCTTCTATTTCACTTTGCATCCACTCCAGCTCAGTACCCTCTCAACCTCTAGCTAAAACCAAGTAAGAAAGAATCTTGCAGGCACTCTGAATTTCCAGGGGGTTGGGGAACTTGCAAGAACTTAAGGAAGTGAGCCTGTGTCTTCCTTCCAGGAGAGACTGTTAGAGTTACAAACATTTTAACCCAACACATATTCAACCTTCAGCCCACTAGTCACATGAAAAAAAAAAAAGGCAGCCATGAAAGGTCCAGCACAAAATTATGAATTTACTGAACAGTAAGATTGTTTTTTTTTTTTAAACCAACTGAATAGTGTTTGAGTGTGAACTGTGTTTCTTCAGCCATGTTGCAGTGTCAACAGGCTGGACATCAAAATAAGGCTTTACTTTTCTATAAGTGAGTGGCTTAATAGCAACAAAAAATGACCCTGACCTTGAGGGTCTGGAGAGACAGCTTTCCCATTGAAGTGTTTGCTATGAAAGCATGAGGACCTGATGCTAATCCCAAATATCCACATAAAGATCTGGGAATAGGGGCTGGAGAGGTGGCTCAGTAGTTAACAGCACTAACTGCTCTTCCAAAGAGCCTGGGTTCCCAGCACTCACATGACAGTTTAAAACTGTCCGTGAATCCAGTATCAGAGGACTCAGTACCCTCTTGTAACCTCCTCAGGCACCACAAACATGTGGTACTCATATATGAGTATTCATATATGAGTACCACATGTTTATATATCAGAACATACCCATACACATAACACAAAAATACATGTTAAAAAAGGTGGGCATGGTAGTGCATACCTTTAATCCCAGTACTCAGGAGGCAGAGGCAGGCGGATCTCTATGAGTTTGAGGCCAACCTGGTCTACAAAGCGAGTCTAGGACAAGCAGGGTTATTATACAGAGAAACCTTGTCTTGGAAAAAAACAACAAAAAAGCTTGGGATAGTGGCATATACCTGTGGTCGAAGAACCAATGAAGCAGAGATTGGCAGGTCCCTAGTCCTTGCTGGCCAGCCAGCTTTATAGAATTGGTTAGTCCTATGTTCCAGTGAGAGATCCCATCTCAAAAAGAACTGAGGTGGATGACATCTGATGATGGATGGCTATAGAGGTTGCCCTCTGGTCTCCACACTTGACACAATCCCTACCATACCTTCATAAAACTACCTTGCTCTCCTATGGATTTGGGATCATAGGAGGAAAATTAACCACAAATATTTGTAAAATACTACATAAAGTATAGCATATTTATAAAATGATATACATTATATGTATCTGATGCTGATATAAAGTAGTCTGAATCACATACTTAAATGGCAAATGCATAATATAAGCCTTTATCTACAAGTGTACCACCTTCACTTGCCTATCTTAAATGTTCTTAGAGCACCCACATTAGTATCCAGGTGGGCAAAATCAAATCATCTAACATAAAGACCACCTTACATTAAAACGCTGAATATCTCATATAATTATTGGTTACTGTATTGGAAGAAAAAATGAATGATCTCCATATTATAGGTCCAAGCAATCTTAAGTCAGGACTGTCTGCATAAACATAAGTTATACAAGTTATAAATATATAAGTATATTTATGCATCATCATTTTAATAGTACCAAATGCCATCAGTACTTGGGCACTCACCAGTCACAGGGCAAGGGAGGGCTTTATATTTAATCTAACACTCCTGCAACAACACCCGTAAGTGAGAGAACATTATTTGAATTTATTTTTAATTTAATTTTAAAATTATTTTATGGCGTCCCTCCCCAAACAAATTAACCGCCACAGTCCCTCAGCGAGGGGTATGGTTTCATGACAAGATATGCTTGGTGGTGTAACAGTGGCATGATTATTATTGGTGTGACCAACCATCTTATTATTGATTTATTTGCATTTTGGATGTGTGTGTGTGTATGTAAGCATGGAGAGGCCAGAGGTCAACCTCAGGTATCCGTCTTGATTTCTGAGATAAGGACTCTCATTTGGCCTGGAACTCACTAAATTGACTAGACTGGCTGGCCAGTAAGCATTAAGTATCCTCTGGTCTTTCCCTCTCCAGTACGGACATTACAAGTGCAAACCCCATACCTGGCTTCTTCATGTAGTCTCTGGGGATCAAACTATGGACCTTATACTTGTGTGCGAAGCACTCTATGGACTGAGCCATCTCCCTAGCTTGTATTTCTATCTTAATTATATTTATTAGCTGCACATTTAAGATCTTAGCTAATTCCTTCTTAGCCCTAAGGACCTCCCACCAAGAACAGAGGGCAGCTCACCCAAGTACATGCAGGGCACACGGCCGACGTTTCAGAGCCTCGCACAATACAACCAACCCACTGTGGTCCAAGGCATTCTCCAGCAGGTTGATCTCCCACAGGGTCTTACTCTGGGTAAAAGCAGAAGCAAGGTCCTCACAACAGGCACTAGTCAGCTCACAGGCTTCCAGCCTGCAACAGAAAGGAACAGTTCCACATGAGGGTGGGAAGGCAGAAGGGTGAGAGGTGATTTAGTCATTTACCCTACACTCACTCCATAGCCTCCAAGGACAGTCTCTTAAAAGCCCAACATTCACAACATCAACTTCTCCCTTTTGTGGCAGATGTGACCACAATTGTCCATTCTTCATATCCATGTCTGTGGTGAACTAATAGTTCCACTAACAGTCTGCTGTCCCAGCCCTTGAACGTGGGCTGACATTGTACCTTGTGCTGGGTAATACAATGAAGCACGGGTTGCTGAGTTCTGAGCCTATACCTCAAGCACTTTGATACTGCTTGATCTGAACCCTTGAGATTCTTTCTGCTATGGACTAAACTACATCCCTTCAAAATTCTTATGTTAAAGTTCTAATCCTCAGTGTCCCATGGGACTGAATTTTAAAATAAAGTTTTTAGAGATGCAACTAAGTTAAAATAAGTACAACAGGGTGGGATTTAAATTGTGAAGACAGGGAGGAGACAGCCTTTTTCAAGTCAATGAAAAAAGCCTGGAACATATTCCCTCTTGGTCCTCTAAAGGAACCATCGCTGCTGATAGCATGGTCTCACTGCTAGTCTCTACCTCCGTGATTATCAACAAATCTCCACTGTATGAGTCACTTAATTGATTTTTATCATGGCAGCCAAAGCAGTTGCCACATTAGCTAGTCCTGACAAACAAATAAATGATATGGGGTTTAGTCACTCCTGTCACCCCCAGTGGACAACCATCTATGCATCCATCCAACCACCCATGCATGCATCCAGTATCCATATATGCACCCATCCACGTAACAGCTATCTATCCTATGCATGCTTCCATCCATAACTACAACCATACATCTATTCCTGACACTGTCAATCACGCACCCACCCTTGCGTGTACACATCCAGATATACACCCATCCATGTAATAAGCATCTACCCCTTGCATGCAACCATCAATCACCCACCCATCTATGCAGTCATCCATCCATCTTGCCATCCATCTACATATCTGTCCATGCACCATCTATTTACCCTGCCTCCATTCCCAAAAGTTAGGCTGTCCCCTATCATGTTGTAAAAGTATGCCAGTTGAGATAAATCAAACCTGGCTAGACTAGTGATCAGCCAGCAGTAAAGACTCACTGTCTCCAGGCTGTGAGGTTTGGGAGGGGCTTAGTAATACAACCACTGCTAACTGCTACCATGTCCCTATGGAGGGTTTTTTTATTAATTTATTTTCATTTTATGTGCGTTGGTGTTTTGCCTGCATGTATGTCTCTAAGAGAGTGTTTGGTCCCCTGAAACTGGAGTCACAGACTGTTGTGAGCTGCCAGGTGGGTGCTGAGAACTGAACTTGGGTCATCTGGAAGAGCAGCTAGTGCTCTTAACTGCTGAGTCACCTCTCCAGCCCTCCAACGAAGTTTTAATTTCTCTTCCTGCACATTAATCGCTCACCTTTTGTCACCCTCAAATGCATAGCTCTGACTCTGAGGACACCCACCCGAGATTCTCTAGATGGCAGTTGGGATGTTTCACAGCATCACACAGCAGCTTCACACCAGCGTCTTCCAGCTTATTGTCTGAAACCTGGAGGCTCCTCAGGTTCCAGTTGCTGCTGAGGACTTCAGCCAGATCCTGGCAGCCACTGGTGGTGATAAGACAGTTTTTCAAACTGCAAGAGAAAAATCACAATGCAGTGGTTACTCCCTGATCTAAAGAGGAAGTGTTTCACAAGACACAGTGATGCCCCAAACTGCACACAGCACGGAGCCTCTCAGGAATACCATCTTCTCAGTGGTCCACAGACAACGAACCGAAGCAGGCACACTAAGATATCAACAGCAATACACTGTAATAAAAGTTTAAACGGGGCTGGAGAGGTGCGCAGAGGTTAAGAGCACACTGCGCTGGCAGAGGACCCAGGTATGGCTGCCAGAGCCCACATCAGGCAGCTCATAAACACCTACACCTCCACTTCCAGGGCAGCGGACTTCTGCTTCCAGCCTTCTCATGCATGCACATGGTGTACAGACACACTCTCAGAAGCACACACACATAAAATGAAGTAAAAAAATCTTTTTAAAGGTTAAAACATTAGGTTAAGTGATATTAAAATACTATGTTAACTAATACTTCTGAGCAATGATTGACTGGGTAACTCATATGAAAACGGAGTGGAGCATTGTGGGTAATCCAAACCGTGGGTACGGCAGGGGTGGGGTGGCTACTGTCCAGCTTTCAAGGTTTCCACACGTTTACGTCACAGAAGAAAGATGGCACAGCGTTACTGCCTTCGCCATCCACACGGACGGTGGCTGACTGGGAGCACTCGGCAAAGCCCGCTCTTTTCCTGAACTATCGTTGATCCACTTGCATTATACAAACACCCGTGGATGGGCTTGTTTCTGAGCAGCCCATTCGGTCTAATTTCTCAAATTCCAGTATGAATCTGACACTGCTTCAAAAAAAATTGTCTTTGTGTGTGTGCCTGCCACATGTAAGTACATGCCTTCAAAGGCCAGAGGAGGTGATCTGGTTTCCTGGAGCTGGAGTTACAGAAGGTACTAAGTCTCTGGACTTAGGCGCTGGGAAACAAGCTTAGATTCCATTCAAGGGAACCTTGTGCTCTGAACTGCTAAGCCACTCTTCCAGCTCTCACACAACTATTTATTTAACCTGTGAAAATACTGAGTGAGGCTTGACAGTTCATATTCTTAAAGTGTTTGCATTTTTTGATTTTTGAAAGTAACATGCAGTTTTTACTTGTGTGTGTATGTTAGGGTCTTATTCTAGTCAAGTTTGGCCAAACAAACCAACCAACCAAAAAGGCCCATAAAACATGGAGTCCATTTTGTGTTATCCAACTACTCTGGACTATGGGGCCCACCTTAGGGTGTCATTTCATTGGAGAAAACCTATTTTCCCTCTCCCAACAGCTTTTTTAGAGACCTCAAATGGTTTATACTTTTAGGTTACTTTTTCTTCATTCTTTATAGTGTTAGGGAATATAGATAATTTTAATGTCCTTAAAATATATCAAATCTGACATCTTTAGTTGTTTTTGGTTTCTAAAATAGCCAAACCCATTAGAGAGAAAACCACACACATTCCACCCTGAGTTTTCATTTTGTTCCTTGTCCCCCTTCTAGACACGACAAAATGTAGTGACTCTTGAGATTTCAGAACAGATTAGGTGACATTGTCCTCCCAAGTCCCATGTCTGGTTTTCTCACAGGAAGTCAGTTGACCTTGGGATACAAATCCACTTGGCATGGTCCAAACAACCACCACACTAAACTTTCCAAATACCTATGACTTATAAGCTGAAATGAAGAGTTCTGTTATTTCCCTTTCATTTCAGTCACACTCCTGTTTATTCTTTCCAAGGTAGAATTTTTACGCACACTAATTCACACATGTATTTTTGGGTCCCCTATTTCATGTCTTACTCTTTTTTTAATTTGAAATGTCTCCTACAGGCTCATGTGCTTAAACACTTAGTCCTCATATGGAGGCACCATTTTAGGAGGTTTTGGGACATCTAGAATATGGGGGTTTAACAGACAGATGTGGGCCCCTGTGTCTAGGGTTATATCCTAGAGCCCGATTTTGGTTCCACTCTCTGCTTACACAAAAATGAGAAGAATTTTTATACATACTCCTGCCACCATGAGGGCACCCCACCATGTTTTTTTCTGCACCAGGGAAGATTAGACCTTTCCATACTGTACCCTCCCATGAACTCTGCCTCCCTTAAGTTGCTTCAGTCAGGTATCTCATCCCAGGCACAGTGATGAGCTATATCACTAATATAACCTTCCATCCAAATATGGGGTCCAGTATTCCATCTGATGATATCCACTCATCTTCTAGCACTACTCCAAACATCTTAACCACCCCCTGGACTCAAGTCATAATTCCATTCTTTCTCTCAGTCCCTGTGTCTATATTCTGAGTGGCTGCCCAGCTCAGACCAAAACCTTGACACAGAGGTCAAGGCACAGGAAAGCGTCTTCAGGAACCTGGGGTGAGTAACTCTAACCTCCATATTCTCAGGCATAGACATTAAAGATTCCTAGACAGGGCTCAGACAAAGAACAATGAAATCTACCGTATAGACTTCAGGGCACTGTCTGGGAGAGTCAAAGCCCTACAGAGAACTTTCAGTCCTTCATCCTTTAGGTCATTGGAGCTGATGTCCAGGTAGCTCAGGGTTTTGTTCCCAGTTGGCCAACCTGTAGGAGGGAAAGGACAGCATGTGAAGAGGAAAATGTAACATTTCCACAACTCTATGTATAATAACAGTAACAAAATATTCAAGCTAGACAAGGAACTTCTGGCTTATCCTAACACATCTCCCTTTGTTTCTTCTGACTCACGTCAGATCTAGCATTGAAACTGAGTAAATTCATTGAAAATGCTTATGTTTGGATGATGCTAACCTAAATTCTTTATATTAATAATGCCTCAATTACTGGCTTTAATGATGCTTTTAATATTACATGATTATTGTAATATAGGTAACCAAACCCATGTTGTCTTGTTTAATGAACAGTATGAAAATATATTTCAAAAAATGTATGTGGTTTAGTTTCATTTCTGTTGCTGTGATGAAAATATCCTTACAAAAATCAACTTCAGGGAGTGAGGCTCTATTTTAGCTCACTATTCCAGATTGCAGTCTCAGTGTGCAAAGTCAAGCAGAAACTTTGAACAGCTGGTTCTAGCACATCTAGAGTCAAGGGCACAGAGAATTCATACATGCATGCCTATGTTTTCCACTCTTATGTAATCCAGGACCCAAACCTAGGGAATGGTGCTGCCCACAGTAGCCCAGGTCTTTCCACATCAATTAACATAACCAAGACAATTACAGACATGCCCACAGACCCCCCTGATCTAGATAATCCTTCATTGGGACTGTCTTCTCAGATGATTCTACATTGTGCCAGGTTGACAGTTAACATTAACCATCACAATATAAAATATATAGGAATACATAATATGAAAAATTATAATAATTTGGCCTCCTCCAAAGCAGCAAGCCTTTTCCTCCTGGGTTCCAAAGACCCTAATTTTCTTCTATGTTACTTTACATACTTATTGTAGCCACGATTACAAGAGAGGCTCATTCAAATGAAATGAGGTCAAGGTACTCATAGGCACGTTACTCTGTGACTGTCCCAGTTTAGAGCCCATTCTGCATGCAAATAGAGGTTATTGACACTTCAATCTAGTCTAACATCTTTTGAAATTTACTACATTAATTCCTTGGTATCTATGGGCAGCAGCATAGTGTGTGCATGTGGGGTCAGAGTCACGATGGGTGCTAAACTCCACAGGTACACAGGAGCTGTTACAACAGTTCAGTATGTGTCTAGAACCTGTCCATACTCTCCTGTATACCAACTAAATGGTGTATCGTGTTGATTAGGGAATAACAACAAGAAAAAGAATCTACAAATGTAAAGTTGAGAACCAATTAAAATTTTTGAATAATCATTATAGTGTGTATGCATATATGATGTGTATGGGCATAGCACAGTGTATATGTGGAGGTCAGAGAACAGCTTTGTTGAACTGGTCTCTCCTTCCACCTTTACATGAGCTGTTTCAAAGGTAGTCCTTGAACTTGAAATCCTCCGGTCTCAGCCTTCTGCACAGTTGGAACTACAGGGATGTACAACCAAGCGTGGGGTATACATGTCTTTTAAAGATTTTTAATTATGTGTATTGGTGAGTGCTACGTGTGGGTATCTGCAGAGGCCAGAGGAGGTTGTTTGATTCCTCAGACCTAGAGCTACAAGTGGTTGTTAAGCTGCCTGTCATGGGTGCTAGGGAGCAAATGGGTCCTCTGGAAGAGCAGTGTGTGTGTTCTTAGCCAATGAGCCATCCCTCTAGCCTATATTTCTTAAGTTTATGCTTTGAAATTTCTGCTCTAAGACTGTATCAATGGGAAGCTCTTAAAACTAATTTCTCTGTGTGGTATGTAAGAGAATGCCTCGGTCACTGGACAGGATTCCTACAAATGATGATGCTCTGGTTAGCAGGTAACCATAGAAAGGTATGACAATTTAAGGAAAGAAAGAATGAAGAACCTCCCAAGCACTCTTTGGCTGCATTCTAAGCTGAAGGAAAAAGAGGCTGGAGAACTGTCCAGTCCTCTTATGGATGTAAACACTACTCACACACCACCCCTATCAAGAGTCACAGCCAGCTTTCCCCAACACAGGAAACTGTCCTTCACTGACTGAAAGAAACAGTCTGGTCTGTTGAGATTAGGCTTGTCTCCTTTTCTACCTCCTGCCTCTCTATACTGCCTCCAAAATTTAACAGTGTGCATGCTGCATGTGTGTGGAGGCCAGAGGCTGGTGTCAGTGTGTTCCTCGGTTGTTCTCTGCCTTGTTTGAGACTGGAGCTCACAAATATGGCTGATCCTTCAACCCTCAGCTCTGGGGTTACAGACAAATAGTGTCCTTCTGTAGTTAGCTTAGAAAATACTCATTTCCCTAGCCACACAACAGGCAGATTTTAATAAACAGAGTCCATGTTCAAACTATTCCCACAGTTCTCCACAGTGCCCCCACTACTCAAGGCCACTTACACTAAGCCATTTAGCACACAGTCTGGGTGGCACAAAGCCTTACACAGTGAGTGCATTCCTTTGTCCAAATTATTGGATGTGAAGTTAAGATGCTTCAATGTCTTGCTGCTGATCAGGACGGAGGCAAATATCTTGCAGACATCAGGTGAAAGGTGACAGTCTGCTACCCTGCAGGAAAAGGAGAACATCACATTCTTCTCTGTCTTCACGACACTGTCCTTTGCTATCCCTGTGAAGGTTTGGGACCTCTCAGAACTTGACATTGTTCTTTACTTAAAAAAGATTTATTTTTAATGTGTATTAGTGCTGTCTGCAGGTATGCATATGTATCACATCTGTGCCTGCTGCTTACAGAGGCCACAAAGGGTTCATATCCCCTAGAACCAGAGGTACAGGTGGCTGTAAGCCACTCGAGGTGAGTGCTGTCACAGGGCTTACACTTGGGTTCTCTGCACAAGCAACAAGTGCTCTTAACCCACCAAGCCATCTTTCCAGTGAGGAGTGAGTGAGTGAGTGAGTGAGTGAGTGAGTGAGTGAGTGAGTGAGAGTGTGAGTGTGTGAGTGTGAGTGTGAGTGTGTGTGTGTGTGTGTGTGTCTGTGTCTGTGTGTGTGTGTGTGTGTGTTTAATGCCCATGAGCAACCAGATGTAATGTATGCTATTTTGGTAAACTGTGTCGTGCTGTTTAAGCTTGCTGAAATTGAACTCTTAAGAGTCAGGGATTTCATGTCCCAGACTCCAGCACATTTACTGCAGATGTCCTCTAAGACTCCTTGTCCAGGGATGGGCTGGCCCTCTGGGTGTGTAATAGTGAGAGGGGAGAGCAGTCACACAGCCCAAGAGTAAATACACTGTTCCTGAGAAGAGTTCCAACCAAAGTTACTACTGTTGATGCCATAACATAATAACAACTGACCACGAGAAGGAAGGCAGGAAGGAACTCATGGGGGAGATGATGCTCTACTCTGCCTGGAACTCTGAAAGGGGAACTCCAGCAGGGCTGTTTCAAGGCCTCCCCAGTCATGTCTGCTGGAATGAGTCTAAGTACCTGTCTTGCTCCTTTGCAGACATTATCTACCTGCTGTTATTTGCTGTTTTACTTGAGGGCCCAAAAGGAACACTCTGTGTTCCAAGACAGGCAATCAGGATTTCCCTCTGACTGCTTCAATGAGCTTTCCCCTGTCAGTTTCTGCAGCTGTTTATAGGTTCCAATTTGATGATATCTTTAGTTTTCTCTGTCATTGGGCTATCCTAGTCTCTGATGATGATGTGTCACTGCCAGATCTGAGGATAAATTGTTAGTTATCTGTAGCATCTTTCTGCTACTTAATACTATTTTTTTTTTACTTTTTCTTGCTATATACTCAATAAATTCAAAGCCAAAATCATGGCTATCTGGAACTACACAAAATACCAGTATCCAGGGCAGATATATAGGACAAAAGTGCACATACCAAGAACCATTTTTCTCCATATTCACCCCACCCCCTTTTCTGTCACTAAACGAGAACTACTACCATTGCCTCTTAATACCACAGTCCTGTCCATTCTTGATTTTATATGTGAACCATATGGAATTATTTTTTAATACAATATCCTTTATTTAAGGGTTGAGGATATATTTTTCTTTGTACTATTCCTATAGCACATGCCAATTGCTTAATATTTTATTTACTTATTTTAATTTTTATTAGTTTATTCACTTTATATCCTCCCTGTAGTTACCTCTGTCCTCCCCTTTCAATCCCACCCACCCTATTCCCCACTTGTAACCCTCTTCCAGTACACTGATAAGGGAGGTCCTTGTTCCCTTCCCTCTGATCATAGTCTATCAGGCCTCATCATCAGGAGTGGCTGCATTGTCTTCTTCTGTGGCCTGCTAAGGCTGCTCCCCCCTCAGGGGGAGGTGATCAAAGAGCAGGCCAATCAGTTCATGTCAGAGACAGTCCCTGTCCCCATTACTATGGAGCCCATTTGGATACTGAACTGTCATAGGCTACATCTGTACAGGGGTTCCAGTGCATCTTCATGAGTGGTCTTTGGCTGGAATATCAGTTTCAGAAAAGAACCCGGTGTCCAGACATTTTGGATCTGTTGCTGTCCTTGTGGAGGTACTGTCCTCTCCAGGTCTTACTATCTCCCACTTCTTTCATAAGAGTCCCGACACTCTGCCCAAAGTTTGGCTGTGAGTCTCAGGATCTGCTCTGATACCCTTCAGGGTAAAGCCTTTCAGAGGCCCTCTGTGGTAGGCTCCTGTCATGTTCCAGGTTTTCTCCCTCCTTCTATGTCCATCCTCCTTGCCTTTCTGAATGGGGATTGAACAATTTAGCCAGAGTCCTCCTTCCTGATTAGCTTCCTTAGGTGTATAGATTTTAATATGTTCATCCTATATTATATGTCTAATATCCACGTATGAGTGAGTGTACACCCTGTGTGTATTTCTGCTACTGGGACACCTCACTCAGGATGACCTTTTCCAGTTCCCACCATTTGCCTGCAAATTTCATGATTTCCTTGTTTTTTATTGCTGAGTAATATTCCATTGTGTAGATGTACCACAATTTCTGTATCCATTCCTCAACTGAAGGCCATCTGGGTTGTTTCCAGCTTCTGGCTATTACGAATGAAGCTGGCTACAAACATGGTTGAGCAGATGTCCTTGTTTACTTGAGCGTCTTTAGGATATATGCCTAGCAGTGGTATAGCTGGATCTTGAGGAAGCACTATTCCTAATTGTCTGAGAAAGTGCCAGATTGATTTCCAAAGTGGTTGTATAAGTTTACATTCCTACCAGCAATGGAGGAGGGTTCCCCTTTCTCCACATCCTCTCCAGCATGTGTTGTCACTTGAGTTATTCATCTTAGCTATTCTGATGGGTGATTGGTGAAATCTTGGGGTCATTTTGATTTGCATTTCCCTGATGACTAAGGATGCTGAACACTTCTTTAAGTGTTTCTCTACCATTTGATATTTCTATATTGAGAATTCTCTGTTTAGCTCTGGACCCCATGTTTTAATTGGATTACTTAATTTGTTGCTCTTTAACTTCTTGAGTTCTTTATATATACTGGATATTAGCCCTGTGTCAGATATAGAGTTGGTGAACATCCTTTCCCAATCTGTAGGCAGTCGTTTTGTTTTGATGAGAGTGTCCTTTGTTTTACAGAAGCTTGTCAGTTTCATGAGGTCCCATTCAGTGATTGTGGCTCTTATATCCTATGCTGTTGGTGTTCTCTTCAGGAAGTTGTCTCCTGTACCAATGAGTTCAAGGCTCTTTACCACTTTTTCTTCTAACAGGTTTAGTGTATCTGGTTTTATACTGAGGTCTTTGATCCACTTGGACTTTAGTTTTGTGCAGGGTAATAAATATGGATCTATTTGCATTTTTCTACATGTAGACATCCAGTTAGACCAGCACCATTTGTTGAAGATGCTATCTTTTTTCCATTGTATGGTTTTGGCATCTTTGTAAAAAACCAGGTGTCCATAAGTGTGTGGGTTTATTTCTGGGTCTTCTATCCTGTTCCAGTGATCCACCATTGTTTCTATGCCAGTACCATGCAGTTTTTATTACTGTTGCTCTATAGTACAGCTGGAGATCAGGGATGCAGTTACCTCCAGAAGAGCTTTTATTGCAGAAGATTGTTTTAGCAATTCTGGGTTTCTTATTATTCCATATGAAGTTCAGAATTTTTCTGGCAAAATCTGTAAAGAACTGTGTTGCTAATTTGATGGGAATTACATTGAATCTGTAGACCGCTTTTGGTAAGGTGGCCATTTTAACTATGTTAATCCTGTCAAGCCATGAGCATGGGAGATCTTTCCATCTTGTGATATCTTCTTCTAATTCTTTCTTCAGAGACTTGAAATTTTTTTCATACAAGTCTTTGACTTGCTTGGTTAGGGTCACACCAAGGTACTTATGTCCTTTCTGGCTATTGTGAAGGGTGTTGTTTCCCTAATTTCTTTCTCAGCCATTTTGTCTTTTGTATACAGGAGGGCTACTGATTATTTTGAGTTAATTTTGTATCCCGCCACTTTGTTAAAGGTGTTTATGAGCTGTAGGAGTTCCTTGGTAGAATTTTTGGGGTCACTCAGGTATACTATCATATCATCTGCAAATAGTGATACTTTGACTTCTTCCTTTCTGAATTCTATCCCCTTGATCTCCTTCAACTGTCTTATTGCTCTATCAAGGACTTCATGAACTATGTTTAAGATATGCAGACAGAGTGGACAGCCTTGCCTTGTCCCTGATTTCAGTGGGATTGATTTAAGTTTGTTTCTGTTTAGTTTGATGTTGGCTTTAGGCTTGCTGTATATTGCCTTTACTATGTTTAGGTATGTGCCTTGTATCCCTGATCTCTCCAATACTTTAAACATGAATGGATGTTGGATTTTGTCAATTGCTTTTTCAGCATATAAGGAGATTATAATGTGTTTTATTTTTTCTTTCAGTTTGTTAATATGGTGGATCACATTGATGGATTTCCATCTATTGAACCACCCCTGCATACTTGGGATGAAGTCTACTTGGTCATAGTGAATGATATCTTTGATGTATTCTTGTATTGGGTTTGCAAGTATTTTGTTGAGTATTTTTGCTTCAATGTTCATAAGAGAGATTGGCCTGAAATTCTCTTTCTTTGTTGGGTCTTTGTGAGGTTTAGGTACCAAGGTGATTGTGGCTTCACTGAATGAGTTTGGCAATGTTCCTTCTGTTTCTATTTTGTGGAATAGTTTGAAAGGAATTGGAGTTAGCTCTTCTTTGAAGGTCTGGTAGAATTCTGCACTGAAACCAACTGGCCCTGGGCTCTTTTTGAATGGGAGACTTTTGATGACCGCTTCTATTTCCTTGGGGGATATAGGACTACTTAATTGATTTACCTTTTCTTTATTCAAGAAAATTGTCTATTTCATTTAGATTTTCAATTTTTGTGGCATAAAACTTTTGAAGTAAGTCCTAATGATTGTTTGGATGTCCTTAGTGTCTGTTGTTATGTCCCCCTTTTCATTTCTGATTTTGTTAATTTGGATAGTATCTCTCTGCCTTTTAGTTATTTGGCTAAGTGTTTGTCTATCTTGTTGACTTTCTCAAAGACCCAGTTCTTGGTTTCTTTGATTCTTCAAATTGTTTTATTTGTTTCTAATTTATTGATTTCAGTCCTGAGTTTGATTATTTCACATGGAATCATTTTTAATCAAATTTATGCTATCAGCAACATCTGAGATCCACCTAGATATGTTCAATAACCACAGGTTTCTCATCTAGCTTACTGTCAGGCAGAACTTCAAATTATCAGGTTTGAACACCTGCCATGAATGGTTCAGGAAGCACCTATCTATCGGCAAATGGAGTCATGTAACCATAGAACGTACACTCAGTGTGAGCTGAGTCTAAGGCATTTTAGAATCCACAAAAGCCAAACAGAAGCAATGGTTCCAAACTATATATTTTCACAGTCAAAGTGTGAACCACGGGGGGGGATACAAAGTGAGTAACGTGTAATTAATAAAGAAAAAAAAAGTGTGTAACCTTGACATTCCACAGTCAGGCAAACTTTTAAAAATTTAGACTTACTCATTTTTACTTCATGTGTGTTTTGCCTGCATGTGTCTGGGCACCACATGCATGCCTGGTACCTGCAGATGTCAGAAGATTATCAGATCCACTGGAACTAGAGATACAGGTGGTTGTGAACCACCACGTGGGTGCTGAGGAGTGAACTCGGGTCCTCTGGGAGAGCAACAAATATCTTAACAGCCCAGTGTTTTACATTTTAAGAATCACATTCATTTATTTATTAACACAAGTGTGCACACATGAGCACCTATGCTACAGCATGCAAAAGGACATGTGTAGAATGTGGAATAAAAGAGGACAACCTGTGAAGTGGCTTCTTTCCTTTCTCCATGGAGGTCCCGGGCTAGAACTCAGGTAGTAGGGTGGCAGCAAGTGCCTTAACCCACTGATCCATCTCTTTGGCTAGCTCTGATCAGTTCTTAAGTTTGCACATGAACAACATAAAAATAGGACGTAAGTGCATAAATTAAAAACTGTAGTCCTGTGGTGTTTTAAATTATCAACCTGACACAATAGAATCACCTAGAAAGGGAGTCTCAGTGAGGGGTTCTCTCGATGGGGATGACCTGTGGACATGTGTATGGGTGATTCCTTGATGAAGTTAGGTGAGATGGTGTTATCTGCCCACTGGGGGTGGCACCATTCCTCAGGAAAGAGGATCCGGAACTGTTTAGGGGTAGAGAAACTTGAGCACTAGCAAGCATGCATTAATCCACTGCTCATTGTCCTTGATTGTGGATGTGATGCCACTATGCTTCCAGGTTAGTTTTTCCTACCCTGACTTCCCACAGCGATAGCCTATAAGCTGGAATTCTGAATCCAATAAACCTTTTTTTCTCTAATGGTGCTGAGGTCAGGGCATTTTTATAACAGCAAGAGGGATCAAAATTAAGATGCCTCCTTTGAGGGGAATAGTGAGTTGGTGAACACAAACTTACCTCAGATTTTTTATGTTGCACTCTTCCTGGTTCAAGACATCACACAATAGTTTTACATCAGTCTCAGAGAGGAATGTGAGGCTGAGGTCCAAGTGCAGCAAACTGCGGCTCTGATTTATCAACTCAAAGAACAGGTGAGTATCACATAAGAAGGACACACTATTTACCCTGCAAAATAAACAGAGGTATCTTATCTGTTTATACCCAGTCTAAGCTCTCAGTCTTTGCAAAGATCCTACATCGTATAATGAGGGCATAACTCTAATTTCATAATGCAGTAACACTGCTCACTTGTTCTCAAACTGGCTAATTTTTCTCTTCCATGTAAACTCTGTAAAATATTTGGAGCAATGCCGGCTGTCACACCAGCATAAACAAAGTGGACACACTCTCATCATCTTATAACTCATGGGACAGCCCTCAATGAAGAATGGTCAGCAACAGACATTAGTGGTGCCACGCCGGTGAGATTCTACTTTAGACTGTAGAAGCCTTCATTTATGCAGTTAGCTGCAAGAAGATGGGAAGACTAGACTGTTACCTCCATATTACCACTAAATTAAAGTCCAGCTTTAACTTACTCAAGTACTTGAAGGTTGCAGCTTGGATACATCAAATGATTATACAAGACCAAACAGGCTGGCTCACTGAGATGAGTGTCTTTTACTTGGAGTAGCCGGATATCCTTGCTCTTTATGAGAACAGAACACATATGATGCCAACAGATGAGTAACTTTTCCCTGTAATGGAAGAGAAAGGAATACATTTCATTGTTTAAAAGTTAACTCAAGGGGCTGGAGAAGTGGCTTAGTGGTTAAGAGCATTTGCTGTTTGTGCAGAGGCCCTGAGTCCAGTTTCCAGCACTAAGACGGTGGCTCACAGCCATCTCTAGGTTCAATTCCAGCATTATCCGACACCCTCTCTGGCAGCACTGGCACTGTACGCACACACTATACAGGCACACACGCAGGCACTCCTAGCACATAAATGAGGCAAACTGACTCCCTCAACAGAGGAGGGGTGGCCAGCTAAGTCCATCTCACGCTACAGTTCTTAGCCAGATGTGTGGCAAGGTCTGTCGGGATTCCAGCTGTTGTAGCTGGAGGGTAGAGGGTACTTAATGTCTACTGGGTAATGGCCAGAGAACTCTGAGAATCCCACACATTGGGGACCAGGCTCGTTTGGGACTTTCCCCTCCCCTTCCTACTTACACAGCAGCAGAAGAGCACACAGATGGCCTGGTGGTCCTGAAAACCTGCCTTAAAGGCAATCTTGGTGGTTTCAGAATGAAAAATGAGGCAGAATCCCAGAGCCACTGAGTCAAAACCTAGAGCAAGAATCTCCCGGCTTAAGCTTTAGATGCGACTACTTATACACAGTATAAGTCCTACATAATATATGTGACTTCTCTGCCTCCTCCCTCACTTCTAGCAGAATAATCAATTTACCTTATAACATTTCTTATTCTCTCTCTCTCTCTTTCTGTGTGTGTGTATGTGTGGCATCAGGTGTGTAGAGGTCCAAGGACAACCAGGAATCCTTAGGTCATCAGACTTGAGGGCAGGCACCATTAATCTGCTGAGCCATTTTGCCAGCTCACTTTATATGATTTCCAAGTATGAAATAAGTCAATCTATTATATGTTTTTGTGTGTACATTTGTGAGTTCATGCACATGTGTGTGCTCACATATGGAAGCCAAGTCTCTGCCTCCTTAGTGCTGGGATAGCCTTCTCAAAAAAAAAAAATAGAAAGAGAGAAAGAAAGAAAGAAAGAAAGAAAGAAAGAAAGGAAGGAAGGAAGGAAGGAAGGAAGGAAGGAAGAAAAGAAAAGAAAGAAAAATGTGGGTCCTGCTCTGCACAGCCTTCTCAAAAAAAAAAAAAAGAAAGAAAAGAAAAGAAAAGAAAAAATAAAAAAGAAAAAGAAAAGAAAAGAAAAATTTGGGTCCTGGGGATGAAACTGACATTCTCACACTTGTGCAGCAGCTGAGCCATCCCCATATTCCCGGTAACATTTGACTTTTAAATGGAAGTTTGCAGCCAGGAGATCAGAGGGGCAGGACACGCACTTGACAAATATCGTCCCTCTCTATCCTCCCAGTGTGGTGGGTTAATAGCATTGCTGCTTTGATAACAAGGCCACTATAACTAAGAAAAGGAAAGTCAGAAGAAAACAGGAAACCACCTTGAAACCTGCCACAGAGGGCCTCTGAAAGCTTCTGCAGTATAGACTGTCAAAGCAGATGCTGAGCCTGATGGCCAACTGATGGGCAGAGTGAATGGAATTTTATGTAAGAAGTGGGAAATAGTAAGAGCTGGAGGGAACGGGAACTCCACAAGCAGAGCAACAGAACAAGATAATTTGAACACAGGGAACTTCCCAGAGACTCCTACTCCAACCAAGGACTATTTGTGGAGATGACCTGGAACCCCTGCACAGGTGTAGCCCATGGCAGTTCAGTGTCCAAGTGGGTTACATAGTAATGGGAAGAGGGACTGCCTCTGACATAATCTGATTGGCCTGCTCTTTGATCACTTCCCCCTGGGGGCGGAGCAGCCTTACCAGGCCACAGTAGAGGACAATGCAGCCACTTTTGATGAGAACTGATAGACTAAGATCAGAAAGAAGGAGAGGAGGACCTCCCCTATCAGTGGACTTGGGGAGTGGCATGCATGCAGAAAGGGGAGGGAGGGTGGGATCGGCAGGGGAGGAGGGAGGGGCTTATGGGGGGATACAAAATGAATAAAGTGTAATTAATAAAAAATAAATAAAAGATTAAAAAAAAAAAGAAAAGGAAAGTCCCAAGGATAAGTTCCAGGGCTCCTAAAGAGTCAACCTATTCTATTGCTACAGAAGATTAGAAGTTCAAAGCCAGCCTTGATTACAGAACAAAGAGAAGACTACACCATGTCTCAAAAATAAATGATCTGGAGCTGCAGTGCCTGGTAAAGGGCTAGCCTGGTATAGGCCCTGGATTGTAGCCTCAGGATGGAAAGAAAAAGATTCAAGAGATCATAAATTTTACACATGTATTTTTGTTGTTTGATTTTCCTTATTGGAGACAGGATTTCACTCTTTAGACCAGACTTACCTGGAACTCCCTCTGTATGTCCAGACTAATTTAAAATGCTCATGGATCCTCTTGCCTGTTTCCTGAGTGCTGGAGTTGCAAGTGTGGGACCCCATCCATGGCTTAGTGGGTTAACATTTGTTATTCTGTAGATCCACTGTCTTATGCAGTTTAGGCTTGTCCTGCACTTACTATATATAACCAATGATGACCCTGTGCTTCTGCTCCGCCTCTACCACCTGAGTGCTTGAATTACAGGCATGTACCTATACTCAGTTTTATATGATGCTGGGTAACAAATCTAGGACCCATTGGAACAGGCGGTACTCTGCCAACTGAGCTACTTCCTGTATATATGAACTGATACATCACTGCCACTCCATAAATATGCACAACTAATAAATAACAAAAATAGCCAGTCATGGTGATGCATGTCTTTAATCCTAGTACTCTGGAGACAGGCAGAAGGATATCTGCGTTCCAGGCTTGACACAGCTACATAGTGAGATCCTGTCTCAAAAAACAAAACAACCCCCCCCAACAAAAAAAAAAGAAACAAACAAACAAAAGACCCAAGAATAAATAGTAATAAGATTTAAGCCTGTTGAATGGGAGACAGTTTAGTGGTTAACTTAAGAGTGCTTATGTTTCTTCAGAGTAAGAATTTGGATCCCAGAACCTACACTGGGCAGTTAACTATTGCTCCGGGGGATGTGATGCTCTCTTCTGGCCACTGAGTAGCCACATACACATAAAATAAAAATAAATATTAAAAAAGTTGAAGCTAAAACTGGCCCCTGGGGGCCCTGCAGAGACCGATACCCCAACCAAGGACCATGCTTGGAAACAACCTAGAAGCCCTGCATAAATGTAGCCTATGGGAGTTTAGTGTCCAAGTAGGTTCCCAGTAAAGGGAACAGGGACTGCCTCTGACATGAACTCAGTGGCTGGTTCTTTGATCACCTCCCTGTGAGTGTGGAGCAGCCCTACCAGGCCACAGAGGAGTACAATGCAGCCAGTCCTGATGAGACCTAATAGGCTAGGGTCAGATGGAAGGGGAGGAGGATCTCCCCTATCAGTGGGCTTGGTGAGGGGCATGGGAGGAGAAGGAGGGAGAGGGCCACAGCTGGGCTACAAAGTGAATGAATTGTAATAAATAATTAATAAAAATTTAAAAACAAAGAATGCTACACAGCTGGTAAAGTTGTTTGTATTTTTACTCTACCTTAAACTTTGTAGGGGGACACACAAGAAGAGGTAAGGAATTAGAGGGAAGAATGGTTCAATATAAACCCATTTCCTACTATTTATTCCTGTGTGAAATTGTTGAGAATGAAGATTTTTTTTATTCCTTTAGTAAATTTTTTTCATTGTTGAAAATCAGTTGACTGTTATCTGTCAGTTTGTCTGGACTAAAAAAATTCTAGGATATGTATAAGCGAGGCTTTCTGCAGATATTAGCTCATGAGAACTCTGACCTAATGAGTACATGATCTATTGATAGAACACAGTCTGAATAAACTACTGGGGACTGGTAGAACTATGGCAGATAGTGGCTAGCCCAGAAGAGGGCTACTGGGCAAGTGCCTTTGAAGGGTTTATTTTGCCCTGGCTCTTTTATGACACTGCTATTCTAATTGGCTGTCATGATGAGAACTGCTCTGCCACACCCAACATATGATGAAGGACTCAAATCTCTGAAAATTAAAGGAAAATATTTAGAGACTAAGTCATTTCTGTTATCTTTTCACAGCAACAATATAATGAACTAATAGTGTATAATTGAGTACACTTCTATATCCTCCATTTTGCTCTACTGACCTTTATGTCCACAATCATACTTGTGTGATATTTCTATTATTATGCTCTCTGGTATATTTGAAGAGCAAGAAACATCTGTCCTTCACAGACACATGTTGATTTTTTCAATGTTATATTTTTCATTTGTTTGTTTGTTTTTGCGTAGTTTGGATCCTTCAAATTTTATTCTTAAGTTTGGTTTGCCAAATTTTATTTAAAAAAAGAAAAATAGGAATTGTGATTGCATAGAATCTTTAAATGATACAAATATTGTCATTTTGCAAATAGTGTTTCCAGCCTTGAAAAAAAGTTGAAGCTGTTGACAAAAGGTAAATTTGTTGTTTTCCCCCTGAACAGCTCTATTTTGTTTTTAAATTTATTTTTTAAAATGTTTAATTGAAATAGAATTATATCACTCTTCCTCTCCTACACCTGTTGTGCATACCCAATTCTCAAGCTGACAGCCTTTTTGTTTTGTTTATATTTATGTATGTACATATATACATTTATATATGCACGTACATATATACATCCACATGCATACACATATATATATGTATACATACGTATACATACACACACAACCTGCTGAGTCTGTTTTTCTTCTTTGTATGTGTTTTCTAGGATGACCACTTGCCACTGGACAACCAACAGGGGTGAGTTCTGAATCACAAGTCTATATAAATGAACAATACACAAAAATAGGACTCTGAAAATGGGACAGAAGAGAGAGTAAATGGACTCACATATAGCTTTGTTCATGTTCTTCATGTAGGACATTTTGGGTTGAAAACGATAGTTTCTTCAGTGCAGAACAATGTCTTAGGCAGTAGGCGACAACAATAAAATCAGAATAATCTTTAGCCACAAAGTTAATCTGTCTCATACAGCTCATTGCTTGCACTAAGAAGGCCTCATCCTCCATCTCAAACAGACAGTAAAATAACTTCATGCCGTCTATTTGTTCTTGAAGCTCGTCATCAGCATTAATGGTTTCAAGGCACTGATACAACTGCTGTTTTATTTCCTGGGACAGCTGGTAGCCAAAAAACGTCACTAGCTTTTCTTGTTCTGATTCGTGCAAAAGGCCAAAGATGAAACAGCCCAAAAAAATCCACTGTACTTTGACTTTCTTTAAAAACATAAATATGAGTGTCTTTACACATTTAACATCCTGACTAGGGTGGTCCACATGGCTCTTTAGTAGATAAAAGACAGCAGCACAGATCTCCTGGATGGATGGGTGGAGGAATATGTAACAGTTTTCAGGTTCCCTGCTCTTTAGAAGTATCCTCATGTCCAGCAGTGTGGAGATGTCAGAACTAATGATCCCATTTCTCCTGAGAGCCTCCTCGCTGAACACAAATGTGCCAGTCCACATGCCTTCTGCAGCCAGGGAGCACAAGCCTTGCAGCTGGGCTTGGCTTTTCTTACTTGGATGGCAGGCACTTCGGGGAATGAACAAATTGAAGATGTGAGTGGTATACAGGGAGGGTACGTCGGCAGATGGCGACTGGCTCTCTTCCCTTCTCTATTTTTTTCAAATAAGTAGCCACCATCCAGCAGATCAGAAGGACCTCACACAGAGCAAACAGATGCTCATTTTCTCTCACAACACTGTAGGCTTCCCGGGCTCTGTTCCTATCTCGGAACAAGCTGTGGAAATACCTCTTAATACTGTTCTCACTGAGTCCTGTTATTATTTCCATATTTGTGCACTCACTCCTACCCTCCATTTTCTTTAAAGCCTCTGGTGTAGCTGAGATGAGGAGAGAGGATTCAGGGAGTAGCTTCCTCCTGAGCAAACTGCTCAGCAGTATATTCACTGGCTGCTTCTCCATCCAATTATCACACATCTCTAATTCCCATTCGGTCAAATCACATTTCATCCCTTCCAAGCCGTCAATGATAAATAAGAGTTTCTCAGGTTGGGACAATTATCTCCACTATGGGAGCTGAGGGGCTGGGCCACTCTCTGGAGATCAATTCAGCCAGGCTTGCTGTCTTCAATTGTTTCACTTCATCACAGCAGAAGCAGAAGATGTAGGAGAATAGAAACACACGGCCATCCGAGCAGGCCAGCATCAACTTTGCCAACATCAGGGTCTTGCCAATTCCTGCCACTCCTTGCACAACACCATCTGTGGCTTCTTTCCAGTTGCCTTTGATACAAGAAGGTCCTCAAAATAAGCATAGTCTTCCTGGGTCAATTCTTGCTTAAAGGAATCCTGACCTCTGATGATTAACTTTCTGGACCAATCTTGGGTCAGCTTCTTCTTCAAATAAGCTTGATATATCTTTGGGTTTCCTGAGTCAGTGTGCAATAAAACAAAAATTCCACAACATATCAAAGTTAAGTTAAACATTCACCAATATATAATCTGACCTTGATATTTAATTCTCAGATGTACCCTTATAAAAGATTTTTAATTATGTGTGTGTTGGTGGGTTCTTGGGGCGGTCAGAGGTGTTAAATCCCTGCCTGGAGCTTAGTTACAGCTGTCCATGAGCCACCCCACATGGACCCTATTGAACTCAGGTCCTCTGCAAGAGTGGGACATTCTTCTAGCCAGTGAGTCATTTCCTCAGCATCCTTACGATGCATGTTTCTAGGAATCTGGGAGCTGTGGGACCAGAACACTGGTTAATGTAAGATTGTCCCTGGCCCCGGATCACAGCTTGCATTTCTGCGTGTCATGAATGCTGGATTGTTAAACTGCCGTGTGCTGATTCAGAGGCTGGCACTGGAATAGGGGTTGCCCCTCCTCCTCAGTTTAGAACAAAGAATGTGTAAGTCAAATGTCTTGGGTGGGTTCCTGTCTGGGAATGGACTGACCCCCAACTCTGTAATAGAAAGGGAAGAGAATAAAAGAGCTCAAGAGTAAAAATACATGCCATCGAGAACAGCTAAAAAAAAAAAAAAAAAAAGAACCATTTCTAGGAGATTTTATGGCTATTTATCCCATGATATAAAAATGCCTGCAATGGAAAAAGAAGCCTAAGTTAGAACCATGGGAAACTTGACCATGCAGAGATAGCTCAATTGGCAGCTCCAACTAACCCCACCTTCCCCAGCTGGTTTCTGCTGGATATTGTGAGAACACAATTTGATGATGTTATCAGAGCCTGATTTGATGATGTAACCTTCCTATCATTATTTGCTCTTTCAATTGGGAATATCACTTGAGAGGATACTCTGCTCTGCTTCGGAACTCCAGGTGTCTGCCTTAAAGAGGGATTCCTAGTCAATTTCTATTAGACATTTTGAGTGTCCAATTTCATGATGTTTTGCTATCTATCTATCTACCTACCTACCTACGAACCTGCCTACCTGCCTACCAACCTACCTACCTATCACTTATATCTATCATTTACTATTTATTTATTTTACTTTGACTTGCTATGTACTTAATAAATGTGTTCATTCAAAACAAAAATCATGGTTATCATAGATGATTTTCTGGACCAGTAGAACCCGTGCTGCACAAAGCTGTCCTACTAGGACAACATAAACACCAAAGACCAACAAGGTGCAGCAGACTGCATCGTTTCCTCACTCAAACATGAGTATTTGTCAACCCCTGCCACATATACAGATACCCAAGAAAGTGTGATTACAAATGGCTGGCATGACAGCACAAAACTGTAAAAAAAAACCAAATCACTATCAACAGAAGAGTGACTATATAATAATGAAAACAGGTTATATCACACTGACATTAAAAGTATAGAATAATGGGGCTGGAGAGATGGCTCAGTAGTTAAGAGCACTAGCTGCTCTTGAAGAAGACCAGAGAATGGTTTTCAAAACACACATCAGGTGGCTCACAACAGTGTATGTCCCAGCTCCAGAGGGTCTGGCCTCTGCCGGAACTGCAATTACACACATAAACCCAAACACATACATGAAATTTAAAAAAAGATAACCTTAAAATGTTCAGCATTTACAATCTCCCATATATATGGCATGAAAGAAAAAGGGGACTATTTAGGGGGCCAGAGGGAATTAGTGGAAGGGAAAGAGAGAAGGGAGACTCACCATGGGGGAACTATAAGCAAAGCACAATGATATATACATACATGCATACATAATACATACACACACACACAAAATTCATACTGAAATGTTTTATATGCTAAGTGCAACAATTTTTTAAAGGTGCTCAATAAAAATAAAAGGCAGGTTGCACAGTCAGGGTGTACTGAGGAAAACCAAGGCAAACTGCAGGTGTAAAATGCCTTAACTAAATTTAAGAATCAAAAGACGGGAGCTGATGAGATGTCTTAGGGACATTTGCCATCAAGCCTGATGACCTGAGTCTGGTCCTTGAAATCCAAATGACAGAAACAGAATTGACTCTCAAATGTTATCCTCTGACCTCCACTTGTGCACCAAGGGTACACTGGCACCTCAAAGACAAATGAACTGAACTGTAAAGCATCCATGATCTCTATATCAGGATAAACATAAATGTGACTATTAAAATCAGTGTTTATGAAACACAGCTTTTCATTATAAGCTTTTGCTTGTTAAAGATCAAAACAGACACAGCACAACAAAGACTGAGAAGTCTTGTTTCACGCTGTGTTACACAGTTGTTTAAAATACGTGATGTGCATGTGGGAGGGGAGTGAGGGGAGGGGTACAGTATACGTGCTTGTGGAGGCCAGAGGTTGGCACTGGGTGTCTTCTTCAACACTCTTCACTTCAAAAGAGATTTATTTGTTTGTATTGTATGAGTGTATTTGTCTGTATGCATGTATGTGTACCAGATGTATGCTGTGCCTGCAGAGGACAAGAGATGGCATTGGGTCCCCTAAAATTGGAGTTACAGGTGGTTGTGAACCACCATGTAGGTTCTGGACACTGAGCCCAAGTTCTCTGTAAGAGCAGGTGTTCTTAACCACTGAGACATCTCTCCAGCCCCTCCATTCCATTTTTTGAGACAATTTTTTCAGCTGGCTTAGGACTTACCAAGCTGACTGGTCAGCTTGCTACCATGCCTGACTTTTATGTGATTGCTGAGATCCGAAGTCAGATTCTCATGTTTACACAGCAAGCACTTTACAGACTCAGCCACCCTCCTTGACCCCAAAAATACAGCCTATAGCAGGTGTTTTCTGTTGCTGTTAGCCTAAATCCACAGTGCTGCTATTTCCCTCTAGAGTTAAGTCTCCAGTGTAGATGTGAGGGTAGAAGTTTAGCGATCTTGGTTAGGGGATGATACCCTCATATGTTTGGCCACACAGACTCGAGCTAACATGTCCACATGAAGCTGCCTCCTTCCTCCAGGAGAAAAATACCCCACGACACCTGCTGTTTCTATGGTGAACGAGCATGAAGAATAGCTATCTCAACTATGACACAATCCTCACTCACTACAAAGAAGGTTTGACAAACTCACCAGCAATCTCTTTTGCTGCCTTCTCACTGAGATCCTTCCTGTTGATCTTCTGGAAGATTTGGAAGGTTATATCCCAGGCTTGCTTCTCCTCATAATGTTTCACCAGTAAGTTGGCAAGGTCTTCCCGAGACGCCTTCTTCACCTCGGTCCAGGAAATCTGTTTCAGCCCCAACTGTAGAATCTCCTGTTTGAGGAACTCCTTAAACTTTATAAATTCCTTCTTGTTTAGCTCTTCCAAGTACCACATAAGGCCAAACTCAGAAAAGAAAGATGCCATCCTGTTTTAAGGAAGATAGACACGTCTTCAGAGAGATGAGTATCAGAAGTATCAGACAGGATCTGTGAGAAAATTAGGCAAGCAGCTGAGTTACTTAAAAAAAAAATCAGGTCAAAGGGCTGGGGTAGATGGTTGGGCTGGCAAAGTGTTCATGGTGCAAGTGTGAAGATGTAAGTTAGATTCCCAGCATTCATGTAAGAAGCAAGGTGTGCAGCCATAAAACCAGCAACCTGGTGTGAGATGAGCTGGGGCACTTCCTGCCTGTGAGATGAGCTGGGGCACTGGCGGCGCAGAATTTGTAAGCATGGTCAACCAATGACTGGTCCAACTTAGGGCCATGCCATGAAAGGGGGTCCATGAATAGACTGGAACCAGAGGCTGGTCAGCCTAGAGACTCAGGATAGAACCAAACACAACTGGCAGACAAAACAAAAGGCAATGAAATGATTCCTAATGATACTCTGCTATATTCATAGATCGGTACCTAGGCCAGCTGTCATCAGTGAGGCATCGTTCAGGAACTGAGAGGAGCAGATGCACAGACCACAGCCAAATATTAGGTGAAGCTAGGGGAACCTTGCAGAAGAAGGGGAGGCTAGAAGGGTCAAGAATACTATGAGAACACAACCCACAGAATCAACTAAGTAGTGCTCACAGAGACTGATGAGACAATTATGGAGACTGCATGGCTCTGAGCTAGGTCTTCTGCATCTGTTATAGTTGTGTAGCTTGGTGTTTCTCTGGGACTCCTAACAGTGGGAATGGGATGGGGGGGGCTTTCTCTGATATTTTGCCTGTGTTTGGGACCCTTTTCTCCTACTGGGTTGCCTTGCCAGCCTTGATATGAGAGTTTGTGCCTAGTCTTATTTTAATTTGTTATGTTGTGTCCAGTTGATACCCCTGAAAGGCTTTTTATTTTTAGAATGAAACTAAAGGAGTGAATCTAGGGGTAAGGGGAGGTGTGTATGAGGGGGTCTAGGAGGAGTGGAGGCAGGGGAACTGTAGTCAGGATATGTTGTATGTAAAGAAAAGAAGTAGGGTGTGATGGCACAGTCCTGTAATCACAGTGCTGGGAAGGCAGACACAGGAGGCTCCCTGAGGCCGGCTGGCCAGCCTGTCTAGCCATAGTTGGTGAGCTCCACGTTTACTAAGAGATCCTGTCTCAAAAATATGGTGAGAATAATTGAGGAGAATACTTGATGTCAATATCTGGCTTCCACACACACTCCCCGCCCCATCTCCACACGTACATTTGGTCACTAACTTAGTGCATAATACACTGTTCATTGCGGACGATAAGAAAAGGCAGGGAGTTCTTCAGTATGGGCTCACTTTAGCTCTCATCCCACTGAAAGGCCCATCAAAACAATAACAAACTGGTTCTCAATGTTGCTAATGCTATGACCCTTTAACACACTTCCTCGCGTTTTGGTGACCTCAAACCATAAAGTTATTTTCATTGCTTCTTCATAACCGGAATTTTTTTACTTTATGAATAGTAACATAAATATCTTAGGTGATCCCTGTGAACTAGCCCTTCATCTCCCCAAAGGAGTCACAACCCACAGGCTGACAACACTGCAACAACACTTAGAAACCAACAAGATGAGATTTAGTACTCTGGAGTGAACGGTGGGGCTGGAGTGATGTCTCAGCAGTTAAGAGCATTCCGCACTGCTGCAGAGAACCCAGGTTTGGTTACCAGTACCCACACAAGGGGCCTTACAGCTGCCTGTAACTTTAGCTCTAGGGGAATCTGGTACATTCTTATGGGCTCTGCACGCATGGCACATACGTGATGTATCTACACACATTCAGGCAAATGCATACACATAAACAAACTTAAGAGAATTCCTGGTACCTCTAACTGTGGTGATACCAGGTGCAATGCTAATAAATACTGAACAATACTGATGATGTTATTATGGTAACAGTATTATACCACACGATACGC
This sequence comes from Psammomys obesus, assembly GCF_907164565.1. NCBI lineage: Eukaryota > Metazoa > Chordata > Mammalia > Rodentia > Muridae > Psammomys > Psammomys obesus. The sequence continues at coordinate 28,861 of NW_026585504.1, forward strand.
TTCTGCCATAAACCAGCTATAAATATCAACAGGTAGCTGAGTCCAGTGGCACAGGCCTAGAAGCCCAGCTACTTCAGAGACTGAGCCAGGAGGATTACAAGTTCAGAGTCTGCCTACAAACATAGTGAAGTCAAGGTGAGCCCAGGCAACGTATTGAAAACCCCATCTCAAAGAAAAAGTGAGGCTGGAGAGATGGCTCAGTGCTTAAGAGCTCTGGCTGCTCTTCCAGAGAACCTGGGTTCATAGCCCAGCACCCACATGGTAGCTTGTGATGGTGGTGGGAGTGCAGCTCAGGGGTAAAAGTACCTGCTGATCTTGTAGCAAACCCCATTTGGTTATCACAGCCCATATCAGATGGCTCACAAGCACCAGTAGCTCCAGTTCAAGGGCACCTGACATATTTTGGCCTCCTTGGGCACCAGGCATGCATGTGGTACACAGGCAAAAGACTCATGCATATGATAGATGATAGACAGAAAAATAAATAAGATATAATCTTGAGGTATATATAAATAAAAATAAAGAGGCTGATTTATGGATCAGCAGAAGAGTGCTTGTGTAGTATGTGCACTGTACTAGATTCAGTCTTCTCAAAAAAAAAAAAAACAAAACAAAACTGGATATGCTAAAACCATCCAAAGGAAAGCCTAACCTAATTATGCTGTCCAAGAATTTTAACTCCAAGACAAAAACACAGAAAGGAGGATCCTCACCAGATGGTATCAGATGCAGAAATAATAGACTCATCCAGAAAACATGAGAAATTCACCCTATCCGTGTCGCTCATCTACCATCTAAAGCAAATAGACGTATCTGTAAGTAGGGGGGCAATACACGAAAGGAGTCTTTTCAGCAAATGGTGCTAGAACACAGTCTACGTGAAAATAAAACAGACCGGCATCCGAGGAGTGAGACCTGAGCTTGTCTTCTGGTCCCCACATGCACCTGTGCACACACAGGCATTCACACTCATGAAAGGATGCTTAACATTATTCATCATTAACAAAATAAAAATGCAAACAAGGACATGGCCTCATGTGCCTAAGGAACTGAGCTAAGATCTGTGAATATAGCTCAGTTGGTAGAGTGCTGGCCAAGCAAGCAGGCAGCTCTGGTTTCATTCCAGCATCATATCCACATGAATGAATGAATGAAGTGCCGACTCTTGGGTGGCCTTAGGATTCAGATGGGAGTCCACATCTGAAATCCAACTCTCATAAGCAGGCCTCTGACACCCACAGACACACCGTGGCATTTGTGCACCCCTATGTGCATACCCACACACAAAAGGAATGTAAAGAAATTTAAAGTTCACTTGTATGTTCATTTTATTAAGGTTAATCCTGACTTGATTTATTGAGATGCAACTTCAGCATAAGTTGAGAAATCCCTGTATTTGGAAAGATCACTGCTAGGTCCTTTGAAACAACTGATGAAATCATCAATCTACTATATTGAGAAGCCCAGGGGCGAAACATAGACTAACCCACAATTAGACTCTTTACAGGAAATTGAGACACAGATAAATCTGGAGAGAATTCCATAGTGCTAATTAGGGCAAGCCGATGGCAGGTATTTCTGTTGGACAGCCTGAGGCAGGATACAGAACTGAGGTGAAGTGGGGAGAGAGGGGCTTGCTGAGGAAAGAGCTATGCTCCAGAGACCTGGTCTGCTATTCTGAGTGTTGAACAAGACCTACGTCAGACCCACTGACAAGGAACTAAAGGCCCATTGACACTGTATATGTTCTTCAAAGGACATCTTGTTTGAGAGACTAAATGGGCTGTCATCACTTAGGACCAGGTGATGTTTTCCTGAAGACATCCTCAAAAATTACAATGAAGACAGGAACTAGGTTGTGTTTACTTCTGGCTAAAACAAAGGTTCTCAACCTGTGGCTGCAACCCCCTGGAATCGAGTGAGCTTTTCATAGGAGTCGTATATCAGATATCCTGCATATCAGGTACTTACATTATGAATCATAACAGTAGCAAAACTACAGCCACCAAGTAACAACAAAATAATTTTATGGTTTACAAAAGAAAAAAGACAGCATCTTCAACAAATGGTGCTGGTCTAACTGGATATCTACAGGTAGAAAAAGGCAAATAGATACATATTTATCACCCTGCACAAAACTATAGTTCAAGCAGATCAAAGACCTCAATATAAAACCAGATACACTAAATCTGTTAGAAGAAAAAGTGGGGAAGAGCCTTGAAGTCATTAGCACAGGAGACAACTTCCTGAACAGAACACCAACAGCACAAGCTCTAAGATCAACAATCAATAAATGGGACCTTATGAAACCGAAAAGTTCTGTAAAGCAAAGGACATTGTCATCAGAACAAAACTACAGCCTACAGATTGGGAAAGGATCTTCACCAACCCTACATCTGATAAAGGGCTAATATCCAGAATATATAAAGAACTGAAGAAGCTAAACCAAGTAATCCAATTAAAAGTGGGGCATAGAGCTAAACAGAGAATTCTCAACAGAGAGGACTATCGAATGGTAGAGAAACACTTAAAGAAATCTTCAACATCCTTAGGCATCAGGGAAATGTAAATCAAAACGACCTTGAATTCCACCTTACACTCATCAGAATGGCCAAGATGAAAAACTCAAGTGACAACACATGCTGGAGAGGATGTGGAGAAAGGGGAACCCTCCTCCACTGCTGGTGGGAATGTAAACTTGCACAATCACTTCAGAAATCAATCTGGTGCTTTCTCAGACAATTAAGAATAGTGATTCCTCAAGTTCCAGCTATACCACTCCAAGGCATATATATAAAATATCCTCAAGTGTACAACAAGGACATTTGTTCAACCATGTTTGTAGCAGCTTTTATAGCCAGAACCTGGAAACTATCTAGATGTCCCTTAACCAAGGAATGGATACAGAAATTGTGGTACATTAACACAATGGAATACTACTCAGCAATTAAAAACAAGGAAATCATGAAATTTTCAGGCAGACGGTGGAACTAGAAAAGATCATCCTGAGTGAGGTAACCCATAAGCAGAAGACACACATTATATACTCACTTATAAGTAGATATTAGACATATAACATAAACATACTAAAATCTGTACACCTCTAGATTCTAAACAACAAAGAGGACCCTAAGGAAGATGCTTAATCCTCATTCAGAAGGGCAAACAGGATAGACATCAGAAGTGGGAAAAGACAGGAAACAGGACAGAGAACCCACCACAGAGGGCCTCTGAAAGACTCTACCCAGCAGAGTATTGAAGGAGATACTGAGATTCATAGCCAAACTTTGGGCAGAGTGCAGAGAATCTTATGGAAGAAGAGGGAGATAGAAAGACCTAGAGGGGACAGGAGCTCCACAAGAAGACTAACAGAGCCAAAATTTCTGGGCCTGGGGTGGGGGGTGGAGTATGCAGAGACTGATACTCTAACCAAGGACCATGTATGGAGAGGACCTAGACCCCTGCTCAGATGTAGCCCATGGCAACTCAGTCTCCACATGGGTTCCCTAGTAAGGGGAGCAGGGACAGTCTCTGGCATCAACTCAGTGTCTGGCTCTTTGATCACCTCCCCCTGTTGGGTGCAGCCTTGCCAGGCCACAGAGAAAGAGGATCCAGACAGCCCTGATGAGACCTGATAGACTAGGGTCAGATGGAAAGGGAGGAGGACCTCCCCTATCAGTGGACTAGGGGAGAAACATGGGGGAAAGAGGGAGGGTTGGATCGGAAGGAGATGAGGGAGGGGGCTACAGCCGGTATACAAAGTGAATAAACTGTTAATAAAAAAAAAAAAAAAATAGTGTTGGGGATCACTAAAACATAAGGAACTGTATTAAAGGGTCACAGCATTAGGAAGATTGAGGACCACTGGACATACGATTTTGATTCTCTAGCACTCCTTTCACTTGTCCTAGAAGATACCCCTTCTCAAACCACCTCAAAACTTTGTTGAGAAAAAGCTTTTACATTTTAACCTCATTGCAAATAACATTTTAAAGTATTTTGAAACCGTGTGTGTGTGTGTGTGTGTGTGTGTGTGTGTGTGTGTGTGTGTGTG
>NW_026585504.1:32924-151489 GCF_907164565.1 Psammomys obesus
TGTGTGTGTGTGTGTGTGTGTGTGTGTGTGTGTGTGTGTGTGTGTGTATTGGGGAAAATTTCTTAGCAACATTTAGAAGTGTTGAAATAAATTGGCAGCCATCAAGATCCTATGTATACCCAATGCAAACAAACTTAACTGTGAGCCTTTCTGTGAAGCCCATTTCCTATCTACTGTGTTCCACTCTTGCTTCTGGAGTACTTTTTTTTTTCTCTCTCTCTTTCCTTTATTTATTTATAGATTTGAGACAGGGTTTCTCTGTGTAGCCTTGGCTCTCCTAGATGTGCTTTGTAGACCAGGCTGGCCTTAAACTCGCAGCAATCGCCTGCCTCTGCTTCCTGAGTGCTAATATTAAAGGTGTACATACAACATCACTGCCTGGCCACTTTTCTATTTTTTAACAAATCCAACTTGACTTCACATCTGGCTTGTTCTAAAATTCAATTTCTTTGTTGAAGCCACAAATCCTGGTTTTGCCTGGGTGGGGGTCCCTGAACAGAATTCCTCATCTGTCAGTGGGGTGTGGAGCCACGCTGCTATCATTAGCGACGACCCAACCAGTTCAGGCACTGCAGGAAGAGGTAAACCGTTAGAATGCAGACCAGCCTCTGCTCAGGCCGCCACACCTGCAGCAGCCCCTCCTCTCTCATAGTCACTGTAAGAAATAAATTGCTCCGGTCTGTTTTCAGTGTGCTGGGACCTCAGAGATCATCACAGAATCACAGACTGAAACCAGGAGGCTCTAGGCCCCCACCCCCAACTGGTGGCTTGCACTTCGCAGAGTTGCCAAGTTTCAAGCAGTCTTCCTTGTGACTAAAGCTGCAACAGAAAAGGGGGCAGTCTCAACCATGACTATTCCTTAGGGGGGGCTTTGCTTCCTGAAGTAATGGGATGGGAACTTGGAGAAGAACTTAAATGCCAGAATATGGGAAGCAGAACTGTGACAAGCTGTCTCTCTGGCATGATGCAGCTGTGGCTCACACAAGCTCACAGTGGTGGTGGCCGCCTGAACAAGATGAAGCCAGTCAGCATTCTAGAATGGACGGAAGGGTGTGGGAGATAAGGCTCCCTTCCTAACTGAGGAGCTGCTGGCACTGACAGCTCCTGAGAATCATTCTTCCTTGGGGAGGGGTGGCCACTGGCATGTTTGCCGTGCTCAGGCAAGTGACCCCACAGCTGTGCACATGCAACACTAAGTGGACTATACTTAGCTTGAAACTTCTTTTCTTTTTTGTTGGGGATAGAAGAAAGGGTTTATTTGGCTTACACTTCCACATCACTATTCATCACAAAAGGAAGTAAAGACAAGTATTCAAGCAAAACAGAAACCTGGAGGCAGGAGCTGATGCAAGAGGCCTGGAGGACAACTGGCTCGATTAACATAGCTTCTTAGTTTGAAATTTCACAAGCAAGTTACATATACACTTTAAGGGAGAAACAACAAACAGGCTAAGCCAAACCAGAAGAAAGAAAACAGTAACAAATGAAAAGAGACAGTGAAACAGAGAGACAGACAGACTCAAAGTTAGTAGATTCTTCATGAACCCCCAACACACCTAATTAAAACAAACAAAAAAAAAAAAAAGGCAGTGGTAGTGCACACCTTTGATCCAGGCGCTTGGATGCACAGGAAGGAGGATCTCTGAGTTCAATGCCAGCCTGGTCTACAGAGTAACTTCCAGAACAGCCAGGGCTACACAGAGAAACCCTATCTTGAAAAGCCAGAAAGAAGTCACCATGGTGGCGCACACCTTTAATCCCAGGAGACAGAGGCAGATGTATCTCTGTGAGTTTAAAGCAGGCCAGGGCTACAAAGTGGGACCTTGTCTCAAAAAATAAAAATAAAAAACAAACCCAAAAAAACAAAACAAACACCACCACCAAAAAACAAAACAAGGCAAAAAACCACACCCTATAGGTACTAACAAAGAGTTTAAGTTAGCCTGAATATAACTCCATTTTGAAATAAAGATTTTTGACTGGGAACTGAATTCAGGTACCAGGAAATATCACAGAATGTACACCTGGCAGAAAACAAAGTTAACTCTCCTAGCAACAGCCTCCAGGAAATATAACAGAATAAATGCTTCATAGAAAACAGACAAACTCCCTGGCAATAATCAATGGGAATTGGTTGAGAATCAGGTGGGAACATTCTCCCCAATGTTTCAGATGTGGTTTAGAAATATAGCCATTGTGATTATATGCCTTAGCCATTGTGATTGTGTGCCTCAGAAAAGGTCACCCTGCCCTGCTAAACTTCACCCAATTCTGTAACGCCAAGACTTGTGGCCCCTGCTTGCTGCCATGAAAACCCCCTGCTCACAGACTTTCCCTTTAAAAACCCTGTTCACACAGAGCTCAGGGTCCCACTTCTCTATTGCTGTGTCAGTGAGACTTGGGTTCTGAGTTCGATCGTTCTCATAATAAAGCTCTCTTGCAATTGCATCGAGTCATCTACTGGTGGTCTCTGAGGGTCCCATGAACCTGGCAGAACACTAAAATCAGAACAGTCACAACTTTCAATCCAATCAAACTGATGGTTTTGTTCATATATACCAGTTCTTGGAAAAAGACAGCCCTCACCTTCCATTTCCTTTTATTTAAAGAGTTTTTGGTTCCAGTTTGGGAGTTGGAGATCAAAGGCAAGGCCTTAAGCATGTTGGCAAGTGTGCTAAACCCTCAACCCCTAAAGGAAAGGGTGAAGGCTTAACTTTAACAAGTGACACAGATTCTGCCCAAAGAGTTCGGATTCTAACATCCTCATCAGTAATTTGGGTCCAAACAAATTCATTTTATCACCCTAAAACTTATCTTGCACACACACAAACACACATCATCTTACATATTCACACACACTCTTGGGGGTGGGAGGAAATGAGCAAGTGAACAAATGAGTGCCAGAACCCCAACAGTTTGAGGCACAGGCTCCATGAAGTATGAATAAATATTTAATATAAAAACTTATGAAGCCAGGTTCAGTGCTGCACACCTGTAATTTCAGCACGAGGAGAGGCAGAGGCAGAGGCAGAGGCAGATGGATCTTGCTGAGTTTGAGAACAGCCTGGTCTACAAAATGAGTCCAGGACAGCGAAGTCCAGGACAGAGAAACCCTATCTCAAAAAACCAAACCAAACCAAACAAACAAACAAAAACTCTTAGGAAAAAACACACTAACACTTAAAAACAATAAAACATTAAGTAGTTTTGTTTTTTTTTTTTAATTTTTGGTTTTTAGAGACAGGGTCTTCCTGTGTACCCTGGCACTTGCTCTGTAGACCCAGCTGGCCTCGAACTCAGAGCTCTGCTTGCCTCTGTTAAGATTAAGGGAATGCTCTACCACCTCTATTAGGCCCACCTCTGTTAGAGCCTAAATATAAGAAGGTATGAAGAGAACCCAGGAAACTAATCATCCATCGATGCAAAATTGCAAGAGGTTCATTTTGACCATTGCGCAATGGGGTCACCCCTGCTGGTCAGCAAGGAGTGGCACCGGGAGACAAAGACCTTAGGTTTTTAAAAGACAAGGTGCGGGGAATTCTAGGGGTTGCCTTCTTGGCAATTCATGATTGGATGAGGTATTTAACTTTTAAAATAATTGGTTGGTTCCGGGCACCCTTAGGTCTGGTCAGCCCTGATCTTCAAATCAGTTTGGAATTTCCTGCCATATGAGATATAGCCACAGTTAAAGGTGGGAGAGTGATTAACTCATTCCGTGTCTGTTCTGCATGGGGGTTACAGGCTTTGGATCAAAGGTCAGGAGAAGGATTGGGGCCATTTGGCCCAGTTTCCAAACAAAGCTCATCTCACAGGCGCCAGCTGGATTTTCTCTCCATTTAGTAGAGATCTCTGCTTGTTCTCTTCCTTATCTCTGCCCTCACAGATGGCTAATGTCAGGAACTTTTACATTCCTCAGCTCTCTGGAGAAGTACTAAGAGGCTTTAATTAACATGGGCCTAAAACTTGAAAATATAAGTTATAAGGCAATTAAAGAAACATAGGTTACAAAATTAGTCTGATTCTTTCACCTCTAAGCTTCTTAGTTGGTGGTGGTGGTTTTCTTTTTTTTAAAACAGAGTTTCTTTGTATAGTCCTAGCTGTCCTGGAACTTGCTCCATAGATCAGGCTGCCCTTGAACCCACTCTGCTTCTGTGTGCTAAGATGGTGTCTGTCATGTGACACTATTACTTTCTTATTTTTCATTTATTTATATTTATGCCTTTATTTTGGTTTTCTTGAGACAAGGTTTCTCTGTGTAGCCTTGGCTGTCCTTGCTTTGCTTTGAAGACTAGGCTGGCTTTGAACTCAGAGATATGCTTGCCTATGCCTCCCTGAATGCTGGGATTACAGGCATGTGCTACCATGCTTGGCTTATTTATAATTATTTAAAATTGGCTCTTTCAGAGCCTCTCAAAGAATCTACTGATTTTGACTTTTTTTATTCATTATTATTTTATCTGGTTGTAGTGCTGGGATTAAGGGCATGTGCCATCACAACAGGTTAAACATTAAAGTTTTAATGTTGGGCCAGGTGTGGAGGCTCATGTCTTTAATCCTAGCTCTCAGGAGGCAGAAACAGCTGTATCTCTGTGAGTTTAAGGTCTACAAATCAAGTCCAGGACAAAAAGTTTTCATGTTGGCCAACAGTATCCTGCTACTGTTCGTTTTCTGACTTTGATATACTGTGGTTCTGGAAAACAGCATTTTATTTTCAGAACATAAAGCCTGAATCACTTGCGGTAAACATATAGAGGTAAATTTGCAGGGGTCTCTATAACAAAATGACATCAATGTAAGTGGTTTAAAACTATAGAAATTTGGTTAGGGATGTGGGCTGACGGCTAGCATGCTTGCTTAGCATGCACAGAGGCCTGAGTTCCATCCATCCCTAACAACAGAGAAAATCAAGTGTGGCGGTGCACACCGGCAGTGCTGCCAGAACCTGGAGGTGAAAGCAGGGGGATTAGAAATCCAAGGTCACCATTGGCTATGCATTGACCTTGTGGCTAGCACACAGTATTTGTCTCAAAAAAAACAACCAACTCCAGAAACACCCCAAACTCTAAGAATTGTATTGCCTCACTCATTGTGGGGCTAGGGGTTCCAAGTCAGGGGTCAGTGGCTTCACCCTCTCTCCCCCAGGGAACCCGAGGCCAGCCTCTTCTGAGTTCCTGGTTTGCTAAAAATCTTTGCAGTCTTTTTCCTTGGGGCTACTTAACTCCAGTATCTGCCTTGATTATCACATTACATTCTCCACAGGTTTCCATTAGAATGACTAGTTCAATCTACAACAACCTCTTCTTTGCTTACAGGTCAGGACTTTGCACTATTTGTTTAGCCCAGGAGCCACAATTCAACACTCTGGCCCACAGTAAAGACCAGCTTTTATTGATATGCAAAGCAGCTTTGCTCGGGGCTTTACCTAACGGCCTGAGAGGTGGAAGACAGTCTTTACACACCAGAAATGGAACATCAAAGATCTCTCTGCTCTAGGCCTTGAACTCACAAGAAGGGTTTAGACACAACTACTGGTGTGTGCATACTTCCCTGCTTCTCTGTGGGTTTCCTGGTCTTCAGCCTCACACCCATGAATATAAATATATAAACATACTCTACCCTCAACATTCTAGGTATCCAACCCTCGTGATGCCTACGCACATTATTTATTTTCTCTTTGCATCTGGGAGGCCTCATGATCGTTGCTCCGCCGTCTGCCACCCAGCTAGCAATGTTGTGTACGCCTTCTACTTACTCTGAAGTCGGGAAAAGCCGGATAAAGTCGGCAGCGCAATTTGTAGCTTCAACGGGAGCAAGTGTTGGAGGATTTGTACTAGAGGTAATTTTCGTTTTCTAAAACAAACAAACGAAAAAGTTAAATATAACAACCACAAAGTGTCTTGGCTACCCTGCTAAAGTAAGTCCAAAAAGCCATGACATAGGACACCAAGTTGTTCTGGTAGGTCAAGACCTAAGGGAGGAAAAGTGGAAGAAAAACGAATTGCACACACCCCCTCCTCAAACAACAAGGACAATAAATGCATACAAGAGAAAAGAAGCCGAAGACGACATTTGCTGACGCACTGTCCTGGCCTTCCAGGTTAGTCCTTAATACATGGCAGCTGGAACTAGCCAGAAAGTCTATGGTGCCATGTGATTGGCCAATGTGTCAGTCCTTCTCATTGGTTGAGGGGTCTTTTGGCGAAAGGAAAAGGGATGTGGTTGATGTTTGAGGTTGGGTATGGCTCAGTGCTCCCACATCCTGGTTTTCTACAAAGTAGCGGAATTTGCTGCGACTCTGAATAGGATTCTGGGTGAGCTCCTGCTGGGGGCTTTCTGAGGCTTCTGACTGTACAGAACCCCTCCAGTATCTCCCAGAGGGAAGCTGGGGTGTATCCCTTCATCGTCATCTTTGCCCGTTACCATTTTATGTGTGCCATCACTTCATGTAAGAGGAGCATATAAATGAAGGTAGGCAGTGTGTGTGTGTGTGTGTGTGTGTGTGTGTGTGTGTGTGTGTGTGTCCCCGCTGGCCTTGAACTCTGGGCTCCTCTTGGCTAGGATTGCAAGTGTGTACAACCCTTGTGGCTAATTTTCAAGTTCATTGATAACCAAGGCTGTTGTTTTTCTTTCCTTGGCTTAGGCCGCCCAATGGCAACTGCAGTTTGAAAATATTTAGTGGGGGAGAGGACAGCTGTGAGACGGCTCAGGTGGTTGTACTTAGTGTCAGGCCTTGAAGACCTGAGTTCAATCCCTGTGACCCACTTGGTGGAATGAGAAAACTTAGTCCTGCAAGTTGTCCTCTGATCCACTCACTTACACAGAATATGTAGGTGAATAAATAAGTGTAATTTAAAAACCTGGTAAATCCCAGAAATAAAGAACTCGTTAGTATTAAATGGCTTTTACTGTGTATAATTAATGTTGCTCTACTTTGTTATAAATTAAATTTATTATTAACTATTTGCTATGCTGATTTGGCCAACTGTTGCGGCTGGGGACTTCAGTGATGGTCCTCTCAGGAGACAAAAAGGAAGGAGGGATATAAAAGATGTAACAAATATTGGTACTCCCAGTTCTTTGTAAATTATGAAATAACCAAATAAAGATGTCCAAAACAAAAGCACCAAAATCCTCATGATGATAAAAACATCATTTAAAATACTGTTTTTAGTGTGTGTGTGTGTGTGTGTGTGTGTGTGTGTGTGTGTGTGTCTATGTGTGGAGGTCAGAAGACAACTCAGGAGAATCAATTCTCTCCTTCCACTTAAGTCCTGGGATTAAACATGTATGCTAATAAAAGATCACAATTCTTAAAATGGATGATTTTGACTTTGAGGGCTGAAATATTTTTGGTTTTCATCTAGTTGAAGTGAGTAAAAATATGAAAGTAAAAGTTTGAAACCCCCAAATGACACTGGCAAAGGGATTGTGGCTGTAGAGGGGTGGTTTCAATAGAAATTTATGTTTTCGATAGAAATTTAACTCTATCCTTTTGCTTTCTAATTCTTTGATTTTTAAAAATGATTCATTTATTTTTATTTTTTGTGTATTTGGTGTTTTGTTTACATGGATGTCTATGTGATGGCATCAGGTCACGTGGAAATGGAGTTACAGACAGTTGTGAGCTGCTGTGTGGGTGCTGGAAATTGAACCCAGGTTTTCTAGAAAAGCAGCCAGTGCTCTTAACTACAGCCTAGTAGTTCTTTGATTTATATAGAATTTTTAGTGATGCTCCTTCCTTTATTCCCCAGTGACCATGTAATCTCTGCCTTAATTTCTTTATTGTTTACCATCCTTTTCCATATTTTCCCTTAACTTCTCTTAGCTAGATTTATTACATTGATCCTTTAAGTGCTGAGATTTTAGGTGTACACCTCCACCCTGTTTTATGTAACACTTGGGCCTTGAGCTCAGGACCTAATGCATACTGGGTAAGCACTCTACTGAGATACCCCCACTCCTCAGGTTTTGTTTTACTTATTCAATATTAATATTTCTTCCTATCTGTTTATTTACGCATTTATATTTCTTGATTATTAAAAGACTTCCCATTGTGTATGTCCGCTGTACACAGCTGGCTTACAAAGGAACATTTGCATGCAAGCATGTGGTATATTGAGCATCTTCTCTCCCATACTGCCTCATCCTCTCTTTTTTTTTTCTTAAAATTTTATACATTCACTTGTATCCCAGCTGTAGCCCTCTCCCTCTTTCCCTCCCAATCCTCTCCTCCCTCCCTCCCTCATCTCCTCCCTGCCCCCTTCCAGAGTCCACTGAGAGGGAAGGTTCTCCTCTCCTTCCATTTGACCCTAGTTTATCAGGTATCTTCAGGACAGCTGCAATGTCCTTATCTGTGGCCTAGTAAGGCTGCTCCTCCCTTGGGGGGGAGGGGAAGCTCAATGAGCCAGTCATTGAATTCATGTCAGAAACAATTCCTGTCCCCCTTACTAGGGAACCCACTTGGATACTGAGCTACCATAAGCTATGTCTGAGCAGGGGTTATAGGTTATATCCATGCATGGTCCTTAGTTGGAAAAACAGTCTCAGAGAAGACCCCTGTTCCCAGATATATTTGGACCTTGTGGGGCTCCTGTCTTCTCTAGGTCATACTAACTCCTCCTTCCTTCATATGATTCCCTGCACTCTGCCCAAAGCTTGGTTATGGGTCTCAGCATCTGCTTTGATACACTGCTAGGTAGAGTCTTTCAGAGGCCCTCTGTGGTAGGCTCCTGTCCTGTTACTTCTTTTCTCCTACTTCCAATGTCCATCCCGTTTGTCTTTCTTGATGAGGATTGATCATCTTACCCCTGGTCCTCCTTCTTGTTTATCTTCTTTAGGTCCTCTTTCTTGTTTATCTTCTTTAGGTGCACAGATTATAGTATGTTTATCTTATCTTATAGGTCTAATACCCACTTATAAGTGAGTATATGCCATATGCCGTGAGTGTCTTTCTGCTCCTGGATATCTCATTCAGGATAATGTTTTTCTAAATCCCACCATTTGCCTTCAAAATTCATGATTTCCTTGTTTTTAATTGCTGAGTAGTATTCCATTGTGTAAAAGTACCACAATTTCTGTATCCATTCCTCTGTTGAGGGGCTTCTGGGTTGTTTCCAGGTTCTGACTATTACGAATAAAGCTGCTACAAACATGGTTGAGCAAATGTCCTTGTCATGTACTGGAACATCTTTTGGATATATGCCTAGGAGTGGTATAGCTGGATCTTGAGGTAGCAGTATACCTGATTGTTTGAGAAAGCGCCAGATTGATTTCCATAGTGGTTATACAAGTTTACATTCCCACCAGCAATGGAGGAGGGTTCCCCTTTCTCCGCAACCTCTCCAGCATGCGTTGTCTCTTGAGTTTTTTATCTTAGCCATTCTGATATCACCCTCTCTTTTATTGCTTCCCCCTACTCATATTTCTTAGTGTCTTTCAAATTTTTTGAGTTTTTAAAATTTTGTGTGCATGGGTGTTTGGCCTGCCTCTTTGTCTGTGCACCACAGGCATGCAGCGCCTGCAGAGACCAGAAGAGAGCAACTGATCCCCCGGAATTGGGACTACATAATGGTTACAAGCTGCCATCTGAGCCATCTCTCCATGATTTTTCAAAAAAAGAATTTATTTTCTTAGTTGTGTATATGGGTGTGTATGTTAGGGTGGTGTTGAGCGGTGCCTGCAGAGGCTAGAAGACAGCATTGAATCCTCTGGCTGCTGCTATAGATGCATTTGAGGAGACTGAGATAGAGTGTGAGCTAAACCCTCTCTTACTGTCTGCATAATGTCTAGCCAAGGGTCTCTGTATTTGTTCCCATCTGCTGCAGGAGGAATTTTCTCTGATTATGGTTGAGCAAGGCACTGACCTAAGTATAGGAGAATGTCGTTAGAGGTCATTTTATTGCTATTTTTCTTTTGGACTAGTATTACTTGGTTTTATGCTAGGTCCCTGGGCCATCTAGTGTCAGGTACTTGGCCACCCAAGCAGAGTTGGGCATGGATTCCTTCTTGTGGTGTGGGCCTAAAGTAAAACCAGATATAGATTGGTTACTCCTACAAACCTTGTGCCACCATTGCACTAACAAATCTTGCAGGAAGGACATCATTGTAGATCAGAGGGCTTGTTTTGAAGCTTTTATCATACAACTCTTTCACTTGCTTGGGTAGAGTTGCCACAAGATATTTTATATTTGGGGTTATTGTGAAAGGTGTTGCTTCCTTGATTTTTTCTCAATCTGTTTTTCATTTGTATTTAGGAAGGCTACTGATTTTTTTGAGTTAATTTTGTATCCAGCTAATTTGCTAAAAGTATTGATCAGCTGTAGGAGTTTCTTGATAGAAGTTTTTCAATCAGTTATGTATACTATCTGTGAATAAAGATATGTTGACTTCTTCCTTTTCAATTTGTGTCCCCCTAATCTCCTTTGGTTGCTTTATTACTCTAAGACTTCAAGTACCATAGTGAATAGATATGGAGAGAGTGGAAAACCTTGTCTTGTTCCTGATCTTAGTCCAATTGCTTTGAGTTTCTCTCCATTTAAGTTTATGTTGGCTATAAGCTTGCTGTAAATTGTCTTTGTTATGTATGTTCCTTGTATCCATAGTTTCTCTGACTGTTGTCATGAAGGGGTATTGGGTTTTGTTAATGCTTTTCTGTATTGAATGAGATGATGATCTAGTTTTTGTGGAAGTGGAAGTTTCAGAACATTTTGGTCATGTGATGTTTTTCTGCAAGCTGGGCATGTGATATTTTGCCCAGGTTGGCTTGTGAAAGGGCATGTGATGTTTTGCTTTCTCGTGTGAGTGGTGTGACTTTGGCCAGCTGAGAACACCCATGTGTGTACTTTGAGGATAGGGTTAGTAGAGAGGCCAAGGCAAAGTGAGACACTGCTCTTTGGGTCAACATCACTGCACTGATCTTCATGATTCAACACTTGACTTCGCAGAGAGAAACACTCCAGAGAGCTTCTCCGGGCAATCCAACTGAGTCTTTTGGCTTTTGCTGCTTCCTATTGGCCTTTGGACTGAAATGCTGGTATCCTGATGAGTGAGTCTGGTAATCCCCTAATGACCCATCAACCCTAATCAGCAGGAAGTAGATAAAAGAGATCTACAGAACTTTTCCCTAAAATCTCTTACCTAAGGTTGCAGGGGTGGGAGGGGTTGGAATGGAGAAAAAGGTGCTTAAGAACCCTAAATAGGTTTGGTGAAAAGTCTTAAGCCTATGTTTTTGTCTTTCAGTTTTTTTCTTTTTTTACATTACATTTGTCAATATACATATGGTGAACTATTCCTGCATCTCTGGGATGAAGCCTGTATGTGAGTTATCTTTTAGACTTGTTCTTAGATTTGGTTTTCAAGTATTTTATTGAAAAGTTTGCACCTTTGATTATAAGGAATATTGGTTGGTAATTCTCTCTCTCTTTTTGGGTCGGATCTTTATGTGCTTTTTTATTGGGGTAACTCTGGCCTCAAAATGAATTGGTCAGTGTTCCTTCTGTTTCGATTTTGTACAATAATTTGAGGAATATTGGTGTTAACTCTGCTTTGAAAGTCTGATAGAATTCTGCTCTATAACGACTTGGGCTTTTTTGTTTGGGAGACTTTAAATGACTGCTTTGATTACTATTTTATTTAAATTGCTTATCTGATCTTGATTTGACTTGGTAAGTGGTGAATATCAAGAAAATCATCCATTTCCTGGACCTGCTTTGTAGACCAGACTGGCCTCAAACTTACGGAGATCCTGAGTGCTGTGATTAAAGGTATGTGCCACCAGCACCCAGCCAATCTTTTTGTTTTCTATTTTAAGTGCAATATTTTATTTATTATGTGAAGAATGAATTTTAGAGTCAAACACCACATGGTGGCACTATTGACTCAGAAATTGCTAAATGTATGAGGCTGATACAAGGTTAGCAGCCCTTAAGCTGCTGTGTCCTGTGTCTTCAAATAGGTTGTCTATACGAGTGAGTAAATATGCTCTGTGTTCTTAAAAGAAGAAATGGAATGTTCTTTTCATTATAAATATTTATGTATAAAGATCATGCTGCAGCACCTGTCAAAAGACACTGGAAAACTTTAAGTATTGTTGGATTTTGTTGGCTGTTTGTCCATCTGCTCACAGGACACTCTGGAACGAAGTGGGGAATAAACTTATGCTGAAGACTAGACTTTGCCAGCAATGTTCTTTTTTAATATCTACAGCAGTGGTTTGGGTGTGCAGTGCGGGACAAGCTGCAGTGCTTCACTGCGAACGGTCAAAGCACTAACAGGTGAGCACAGTTGAGCTGTCCCCACAGGCGGCTGGCACCCGAAGACAGGCTTGAGGAATCTTGCTCTGGTGATCCTTTCACTCCTGCCCCACCTTCCTTTGCTAAAATCTCATCATGGAGTATTTTCTATCCTGTGTAAATAGCACATTGAACTTCGTAGACCTTAAGCGTGTGTGTGTGTGTGTGTGTGTGTGTGTGTGTGAGAGAGAGAGAGAGAGAGAGAGACTTGGAAAATGTCTCACTGTTCACTGTGCTTCCTGTAGAGCAGCTTATACATCTATCCTCAGTAAACATCTAAGAATCATCAGTATTTATGGCCTTGGAACCCGTAAGATAATGATGCTGCTTTTCTATATTTATATCATGTGTTTAATAAATTGATAAAGGCAGTTATAGACAACTGGATATATATTAATTCTATAAATAGTAATGTTTTGTAAATAATGGGAAATGATTCTTGCTGAGGAAATCCCTGGCTGCAAGCCCACTAACTCCACCAAGGGAAGCTCGTCATCTCATAGGCTGGCTCACCCACTGGGTGTCAGATACGACACAGGTGCCGAAATAGTACTTTCTGGAAAAAGTCTAATATAGCCTGAGTTGATCCAGAACCCACTGTGTAGCTCATGCTGACAGGACCTTCACTCTTCCTACCTCGGCCTTCTGAGTACTCGGTTTACTGGTACACACCTCATACTCAGGTCAAAACTATTCTGAATGAATTGATTAGACAAATAAATCTTTGAATTTTTTTTTTTCCTCAATGGATTCAAAAGCTCACTTGTTAAGGGTGTTAAGGGGCATGAGTGGAAAAGTTAAAGAAGCCCTGACCTAAATCATAGCCAGTCTCCTTGTAAGGACAAGCTATACAACTCAGGGATGCTCTTGTTTAAAAAACAAGCAAACAAACAAACAAGAAACAAACAAAAACCCTCTTGAGTATTTCTAGAAGGGAGAATTAGAGGACAAAGCTTACATGGCCCAAACATTCCGAAGCTGGTGCTTGTCCTTATACTATGCCCAGGTAGTATGGAATGTTCTTTTTTTTTTTCAAAATTTTTTATTTTAATTTTTATTAATTATACTTTATTCACTTTGTATCCCCCACCTTGTAATTCCCTCTCTCCTCCCCTCCCAATCTCACCCTTCTCCCTTCTCCACGTATGTCCCTCCCCAGTTCCACTGATAGGGGAGGTCTTCCTCTCCTTCCTTCTGATCCTAGTCTATCAGGTCTCATCAGGATTGGCTGCATTGTCTTCCTCTGTGTCCTGGTAAGGCTGCTCCCCTCTCAGGGGGGGGTGATCAAAGAGAAAGCCACTGAGTTCATGTCAGAGACAGTCCCTGTCCCCATTACTATGGAACCCACTTGGACACTGAACTGCCATGGGCTACATCTCTGCAGGGGTTCTAGGTTATCTCCATGAATGGTCCTTGATTGTAATATCAGTCTCAGAAAAGACCCCTGTGCCCAGATTTTTTGGTTCTGTTGCTCTCCTTGTGGAGCTCCTGTCCTCTCCAGGTCTTACCATTTCCCTCTTCTTTCATAAGATTCCCTGCACTCTGCACTCTTCTTAATCTTCAAAAATAAATGACACTCTGAACTGTGTGTTCATCCTTTGAGGTCTGATTACCAAGTTCTTGGTAAACAACCAGTATCTAGATTGTACTTTTCTTTATGTTTTTTAAAAAAAAAAAAAAGTTCCTAGTGCCAAGTAAATGTTCTTATATATTTTGGTAGAATATAATAACATCCTTAAGAAGAATGTATCTATCCTTAAAAGGGACTTTGGATAAACTGGGACACCATTACTTTCTTAATTAAATTGCTTTTATTGAGTAACATGCTCTAATTACTTTTTTTCCATGAAAATTTAGGCAGTATGACTAAAATTATTAACCACTATGTTGGCTTTCCTGATTGCTAAATCTTTGGCCTGAGTTCTCCAGGCTTTGGCCCTGACTGTTCACTACACATGGAAAAGCACATATAAAATTCCAAGTACAGTCTCTTTTGAAATTCTCTTACTGGCAACCCATCTACTATGGGAAACACATTTTCATCCTTCTCTGCCAAACACAGAGTAGACTCTATCCTATTTTTCTGACTACATGGTAGCATAGAAAGCTCCCAAGCCGTGGAATCATTTCTTTAATGCTGGCTGAGGGATACTGGAACTAAGACACACTGAAGATGAGCAGTGTGGTATGCTGTGTGTTGAGCGTCACTGCCATACATGCAACCTGGGCTTCCAAAGTGGCTCCTCTGTGCTTCTTTTTTATCTTGTTTAGGAAATATCACTTCAACACCTGTAAACACAATCATTTCATATATTATAAAAGTCATTTTGTGGCTGGGAAGTGGTGGCACATTCCTTTAATCCCAGCACTTGGGAGGCAGAAGTAAGCAATCTCTGTGAGTTTGAGGCCAAGACTGGTCTATAGAGCAACTTCCAGGATAGCCAGGGCTACAAAGAGAAACCCTGTCTCAAAGACAAAACAAAAAAATATTTTATATATCTAAAATGTTACAATTTTAATGTTTAAATAATGACTTAGAAAGAGGCCAGAGACCCAGTTAGGGTCTCTGTTTGTGTAATTGCCCTGTGAGTGTGTACAAGGTACACAGAGAGTTGGCATGATACTTAGTCCATGGTTGAAGAAAGTCATTAAATCTTAAAGGAACAGTATAAGAAAGACTAGAGTTCAGTAAACATAAATTAGTAAGAGACTAGGAATAGCTTTTAATTTAACTAGCAGCCTTAGGGAAGGGAAGATGAGATAAGTGACAGCTGTTTGTGTGTGCTTCCTGCATCAGTTAAAATGAGTCTGACAATCTAATGCAGAACCAACATCAGCTTTATAACTAGTAACCTGCACAACAGTCCCTGCTGGTTAAATAATCCCTTAACACCCATGTTCTCATCATAACCTGGAAGTTTAAATTAACCCCATAATTTGTTAATTGATATGTACATAATGTGTATTTGGAGTTGTGTTTGCTGGGCTTGTGGAGGGTGAAGCGTGTGCAACACAAATTGAGCCAATAAATACTACAGCTAATTAATGCACAGTTCAATATGTGGAAAACACAGAATTGGCTTTTAAAATTAATACGCCATGGTGTCCGGTTCATAGTAACCTCTTAATAAACATTTGTTGAATATGGTGGCAGATAGGAATTTGGGTTCACATTTTAAGACTGATCCACAAAATCTCCCTTGTATCATGCTACATACTAATGTCTCCTGATTTTCCTTAAATCAAATAAATCTAAGCTCAGTAATTCTGCATATTAATTTTTCTATACCTACTACTGAGGTTAAAATATAATTCAATTTTATTCTCAACAGTAGTTCAGAAAATTACTTAGAACCCAGCCACTTTTGGAGCTTCACCCTCAGTGGAGAAGGTATTATTCACCTCCTTATCATAATGTAGTGACGTTTTAAATAGATACACAGTGAGCATGAATCGTGAAGAGCAAGTATCTGAATGTTCATAAAATCTTCGATACTAACATCGTGTCCTGGACTTTCCTATCTTCACTATGCCTATTCTCTCTCACCCCTGGAAACTAACAATTCATGTTTAGCCCTCTTGAGAGACAAAGATAAGTTTTATTGTTTAAGGATGTTAGAAAAAAAATTAAACATTACAAAATACTTTTTATTATTTGAATTTTGAAATCATTTTTTTATTAGAGGCCACTTTTTTCCTTTGGGGATATTTCTGCCCAAACACGATTATGCATTGCAGTATGTCTTTATTTAGAATACAGGCAACATAATGCGGTACTAAAAGTCTTACAAAATGCAAATAAGGCATCTATGAGGAAAGACCCACTTTCCTGACCCTCTCATTCTTGGTTCTGTGCTCATCCTTTTAGAAGAACTCACTTCACTGTTTCTCCATAGTATTCTCCTTCAGCCATGAAGTGAAATAATCCCCATTTACAAGTTCCACTCTTCCTCCTTTACTTAAAGCCCCTTTCTCCTATCAGAAATTCCTGTAGCATGCTTGGTCAATATTTTCCCTTTCAATCTAATTTTCTACCCCCACTCCAGTAATTCTAGTACTCTCTCCACAAGACTGAGAAATCCCAGGAGGTGATTACTGTTAGTCATTCTTTTAACAGGTCTCAAGTCTCTGACTTCTGTAGCATCTAGAATTAATGACATTGGAGAGGGTGTACTGGTAGGAAGTTGCCTATATCCCATTCATCACCACCAGGACTATCAAACCAATTACTGATTACCATTCCAATCTGTCTCACCACCATTTTGACAGCTGGTCGCTTGCAGAGTACACAACTATGATTCATAAAGACTGTAATGCCAGGTTCATGGGACCCTCAGAGACCACCAGGAGACGACTCGATGCAATTGCAAGAGAGCTTTAATACAAGAGCAATCAAACTCGGGACCCAAGTCTCACTGGCACAGCAGTAGAGAAGTGGGACCCTGAGCTCTGTGTGAACAGGATTTTTAAAGGGAAAGTCTGTGAGCCGGGGGTTTCCATGGCAACAAGCAGGGGGCACAAGCCTTGGCGTTACAAAATTGGGTGAAGTTTAGCAGGGCAGGGTGACCTTTTCTGAGGCACACAATCACAATGGCTAAGGCATATAATCACGGTGGCTATTTTTCTAAACCACATCTGAAACATTGGGGAGAATGTTCCCACCCGATTCTCAACCAATTCCCATTGATTATTGCCAGGGAGTTTGTCTCTATTTTCTATGAAGCATTTATTCTGGAGGCTGTTGCTAGGAGAGTTAACTTTGTTTTCTGCCAGGTGTACATTCTGTAATATTTCCTGGTACCTGAATTCAGCTCCCAGTCAAGATAGCTCTTTACCCAGGCTAACTCAAACTCATCAAGATGTGTTCATTCTCCAGTGCTCCCATTTCTCCATCTCCTGGATCTTAAGGGTAGAGTGGATATGCTTTCCAATCTAAACTAATTGAATCTTTTCATTAAAAGGGTAAACACTCTATATACGATCAAGTTTATGGTTTAAACAATATATTCTTCACAACTTTACCTGATTTAAATTTCTTTTAGATTTGTTTGTTTCTGAAAATAATGTACCAAAGTTGATCACTACACATTTTCCTCTTAGAACTATATATATGTACATATATGTATATGTCATATTTTAATTTTTCATATAATTTAAGAAAAATGTGTTTCTGATTCTTGATTACAGCATTTAATTCTTGTAAAGGGAAATTATGTCAAAACTGACCCATGTAAGGATATTCAAAACATTTTTTTAAAGAACTGCAATCCTGACTAAATGTGTAAACACTTTTCTGAAAAAAAAATCTTATTTTAAAAACCAGTTACTCAGTGACACAGATGTCTGCCATCTCAGTCTAATGATTTTCAAACAGATGTTGGGGGGTTTTTGCTTGTTTTATTTATAAAATGTTTATGAATATAAACAAATGCTTTATCTGGCTTGTTTTAGGTCTCCTTAGAAACAAGCTTACTATAACACTTTGATACTGTAGCAAACTTATGGCAGGAATTTTAATGTTTAGAGGATCCTATCTCTGATATTCTTGTAGCCATATGCTAATGTTTAGGTTTGATATGATTATCAATCTTATCATAAGATTATTAATCTTCGCTGGTTATTCTGATTGAGGTTTAACCTGCAGTTGCTGCTCTAGGAATATGATATGACCTTTGGGAAGTGGGCCTAGTAGTAAGTCTTTGGCTCAATTGCCAGTGTGTGTTTGGAAGGATATTTTCTTGGGGTTCCTTGGCAGTTGTAAGATAGCTACACTGGTACCACTCCTTCCTCCCTGGCCTCCTAGTCGAGGTCTGATCTCTAGCTCCTTCTACATGATCTGCCTGCATGATGCATCACCATTGGCCTTACCAAAGGCCTAAACAATGGTGCCACCTGATCTTTGGCTTTTTACATCTAACTATGAGCCTGAGCTAGTTGTTTCATTATAGTGGTGAAAGTTGTCTAATACATACTTTTTACTCACTTTTTTGACATTTTTTATTCTAATAATTAAAAAAACATCACTTAAGTGCCTTCTATTGGTTTATGGATTATTGTGAGCAGATACTGGGTTTGTGACATTCTTCAAATATCAGGTTTTAACAACAAATCTTATTTGTTAATACTTTGTATAGTAACTGGATATTTTTTTTTCTCTCTACCCCTTCAAGAGAAGTTGACAAAGATGTGAAGATGAAAACAAATTGCATAGTAGCCTTGTGAGTCAGCTGAGGTCTTGGTTATTCTAACAGGACCACGTTAGCTGATAGGCAATTGCCAGCACCTATCAGCTCCTATGGATATGGTATTAGAATATTCAAGTGGTTTAATATTTTCCTCTTAAAGTCTCCACTTACGTCTTTTTGCACATCTGTGAGCTGCCTGTATGTTTTTTATTCTCTATTATAGTCTGCAAGGTAACACACTGTTGTTTTCCTTTGCTGGCATTTTGGTTGGTGATCAATAATGCTATATTTTATTTTATCTTTGGTGGGAAAGAGTGGTAAGAGTTAAAGCAACTCTTAGAGACAGTGACATGGACCATGCTGAAGATTCTCCTTCATTTCTAGTCTTCTTGGACCTGCCTTGCTGAAACACCTCTTTGAAGGACTTGCTTTTGGTGATCTTTACTCCGAAACCTCTTTCACAGGCAACTGCTAAGTCAGTGGAGGTGGGAACAGTATGGAAGACCATAATCTTCTCAGAGCCCATAGATTTATATCCTCTCAGCTTCCCATTGATTCCAATTATTTTATTTATTTATTTTTACAATTTATTCACTTTGTATCCAGTTGTAGCCCCTCCCTCCCTCTTCCTCCCCTATCCCTCTCCCCTAGTGCACTGATAGGGGAGTCCTCCTTCCCTACTCTCTAATGCTAGCCTATCCTCTTCCTCTGTGGGCTGGCTAGGTCTCCCCACCAGGGAGAAGTGATTAAGGAGCAGGCAGCTGAGTTCATGTTAGAGACTGTCTCTTCTCCCCTTAATAATTTATTTTTAAATAGGAAGCATTATATAATTTGGAACTGAGGAGAGGGCAGCCATAAAAAAGACTTTTGTTCAATCAGTCTTCTAGAATCTTCATGAGATTCTGGGTTATTATTTTTAAATGTAGTATGTTAATTTTTTAGCTTACCCATTATTAATTCTCAAACAATGTATCTAGTGCACAAGATGGTGGGAACCACCTAAAATATATGTGGTGGAAAACTGACAATATTAATGTCTATTCGATGTATTCCACTCTCCAGCAGTGCAGCCTACTGTGAGACCAAGCTGCCTGTATCAAGGCTCTCACTTAGGGATTGCATGGGCATGGAGTCCATAGTTGCATACATGCTAGAAGATTGGTGGAGGTTCTTCAGAGGACAGATGCATAGCAAGGCTTGGCTAGGAAATATACAGAAGAGCTACTATATTCAAATAATTTTAATCAATAAATATTCTGGGGATATTTAAGGCTGTGTTAAAGCAAAGTGAAAGAAACCATCCCTTTCTAAAACCAAATAGCAGATCAAGAGCCACAGGAGTTTAGGAAGCCTATTGATAAAATAAGATCTGAAGAAGGTTTGATAATTACTTGGCACCTATGAACCCAAATCTTATTCCAGTTAAGCCAGAAATTCTGAGTGACTTAAGAGTAGATTAATGCTTTTCAAAAATTTAACTCATCTTCAAAATGAGATATTTGGGTATAGTAGCCTTCAAGATCACAAATTAATATAAATTCAGTAACAATTCTTGATAGGTTAAAGGTTGAAACACTCCAAAAAGCTTGCATGTATCTCTTTCCTCTGTAATTAATCCACCCATTGAATTAACTTAGAAGTTGGATGGGGAGCAATAAAAGGGAGGTGGCTCAAAATGTGTCAGCTTCATCTAATGGTGTAATAGTGAAACATTAAAAAGGTACATTTCATCTGAAGGTAGAGTAGTTTGTAAATGCTGGTAGAAGCCTTTACTAAGTGACAAAAACACTGCTGGATTTGAGTGAACCGAAGAACATTGTATCTGGTCCAGGCTATGGTGAAGAACCCCAGTTGTTGAACCTGTTGTTTAGAGTCCCTAACCTAAACCTGAGGCTTCTACAGCAAAAAAAGATGCTGTGTGACATGATGGCGAGTTTTAATAAGATGATGGTAAGGCAGATTCCTGCATGTGGAAAACGTCAAGGTACATACTGCATGTGGGAGTGTGGTCTACTCTGACTTTGTATGCTTGGTGTGTGTGTGTGTGTGTGTGTGTGTGTGTGTGTGTGTGTGTGTGTGTCTGACCTTGTAAATTTATAAAAGCTGAAATTCTACTTCTTCATTCTAAGAAAAACTCTTATTTTCTCACTTCCTTTTTTTTTTTTTTTAGTTTGTTTTCAAAACATCATTGTAGCGTTTACTCAGTGTCATGGCACACACCTGTAGTCCCAGTACCAAGGACACTGAAACCTGCCTGGGCTGCTGGGCTATGTGGCAAGACTGTCTCCAACAATATACATACATAGACAATTAAAAAAATGGAAAATTTATAATATTTAAGTTTATTTATATTTAGTAATTGTTAATTGTTTGTTTATTGTTATTGTCAGGTCCAAAGGAAATTCCAACTCCTCAAACTACAAGAGGTAGTTTGTATAGTCCAGATACCCAGAAATAAACTTGCTATGCTTGCTCTGTTCTCTGTCTCCTGCTAGTCTCCCCTCTCTCAAAGACAGCCCTGGCCAGGAGCAGTCAGTCTGCTGGCCACGTTTACTCTACTACTTTCTTTCTCTGCTCTGTGCTCTTTCAAATGCCTCTGGCTGTTCTCTCACATCTATAATAAAAAATCTTCCCTTTAACCACACCATGGATTGGTCACATATTCAGTTTATACAGTTATTGTGTATATGCTGAGTATATGTTCTATGACTATGTGGAAGTCTGTGGACTCTTTTATATTTGTTTAATAACAAGCTTCACAACACAATAACTAAGCAGTTATTACTCTATTCTTAACCTTCCTTGCTAATCTGCTTTCTTCCCAGGGTACATCCCAGTGATATTGCACTCCTCCAGCTCCTTCTCTTGATGTCTCTTGGACTTCTGCCCATGGCCCAACTCCCTCCTCTAACTCCTCCCCTGGCTGGCAGGAAGTCCAGGCCAGATTCTCCCCCTTGTTCAGCGATTGGCTCTAAGCTGCTTTATTGGCACACCAGGGGACACTTGGGGAGCAGTGTTTACACAACATTGTGACAGGCAATTCTTGGAACAAAGATTACAACCAGAAAATGGGGGTGGGGTATAGAAATCAGCATTTGAATTACACAATAACCTTATGCCTACACAAGGAGATATGGCATGAACAGTATCAGAAAAACAGTTTGTCAGTGTGGGTCAAAGGTAAAGACAGAGCCTGGTCCAGAAGAATCGGAAATACTTGCAAATACCAGATGCTTCACTTTTATAAACCACAGCTTTTTGGCTTCCTAATGATGTGGTAGAGAGAAGGGAGATGGGAGATGATGAGGTTAAAACAACATTTTCTCAGGTCATGAAGACACCAAAGCAAATGGAATGGTTATACTGCCTGCTTCTTCAGGCTTTCCCCTCCCAGAACTAGTGAGATATCCCATAACTTTTTTCCTAATATGTGTTTTTAAAACTCTTTTGAGAGTACACTATAATTACATCATTTCCTCCCGACAGACCGTCTTGATATATCCCTCCTTGATCTCTTTCAAATTCATGGCCTCTTTTTTTAAATTAATTGTTGTTATATACAAATATGTGCATACATATGTATTTCTGAAGTTAAGCTGTTCAGTCTGTATAATGTGATTTGCACATATGTTTTCAGGGCTGACCAGTTGGCAATGGACATCTAATCACTGTTCTTCCCTGAAAAAGACAATGTCTCCTGCTATCAGCTGCCTGTAGTTCCTTTTGTAGGGATGAGCCTTTCCTTCCCCTTGCTCACGTGTGTTTGGCATCCTCCTTGTTCAGCTCATGCTTAGGCAGTCATGTTGGGAGGACTTCACAAGCATAGCTTCTGAGATTTCTAGAAGACAACCACAGCAAACATACTGACCCTCTGGCTCTTGCATCTTTCCATCCACTGTTTTGCAATGTTCCCTGAGCCTTAGTAGAAAGAGTGTTTTGTGGAGACTGGGCTCCACAACTCTGCATTTTGATTGATTTCAATTTTCAGTAATGGTCTCCATCTGTTGCCAAGAGAAGTTTCCTTGATGAGGATGAGTTATCAGCGGGTATAAGGATAAATGTTTGGAATGCACGTAGGGATTATGCTGTTAGCAAAGTGCTGCTTGTGGATTTTCCTTCAAGATCTTCACCAGCCCTCGGTAATTGGCTAGTTTCCAAGACCAAGCATGACTGCCTTCTGGTGAGCGGTCCCACAAGTTTTCGTTTGTTTTTTGAGACAGGGTTTCTCACTGTAGCCCTGACTGTCCTGGAACTTGCTTTGTAGACCAGGCTGGCCTCAAGCTCAGAGATCCATCTGCTTCTGCCTCTCATGTGCTGTCATTAAGAGTATGCACCACCACTACCTGGCTGGTCCCATAACTTTCAAAAATAAACAAAATGGCTGGAGAAATGGGTCATTGGTTAAGAGCACTTACTGCTCTTGCAGAGGATCCAGGTTCAGTTCCCAGCACCCACAGCAGCTCACAAGCATCTGTAACTCCAGTTTCAGGGAATCCAACACCCTCTTCTAGCCTCCTTGGGCACTGTACATTGCAGTGCACTTACATACACCCTGGAAAAACACTCATGCACATAACATAAAACAAATGGTTACAAAAAATAAAAGGAATGTAGGTGGAGAAGTTCCAGTGAGATTGAAATCTCCAAACACCATCTGGTGAGTATCAATACATCCAAGCAGCCTGTGTGTGGCAGTCAAGCTCACCTGCCTAAGACAATGTGACCAATGCCCTCTCATTACAGCAGCTAGTTGCACTGTTGAACTTTTCTGTCCTGGTTTATTTGCAAAGGCCCTGGCCAATGTCAACACTGAAGCCTCATCTGCACCATAGGGGCTGGAGTTTGCTCTAGCTTATCAGTCCTGCCCCTTCCACCTCAGCACCTCAGCGGGCCCCAAATATCTCTTCTGTTCATGGGACAGAGAACTGGGCAGAAAAGGAAGACTGAGAAGCTACCAAGCCTGCCCAAGTATTCTTCTCAATGATGCGACTATATGGTAATCTGGGTCCCCCCCTAAGTGGGTGGGCATAAAACAGGGAGGTTTCTGCAATCTAGAAATGGCAGAGACCAAGGAGAAATTGTGTTACATTTCCCATATTCTGTCCCTTTACTAAAGAGAACAAAAGCATGGATAGATGAGGGGGTTCCCCAAATCTTGGGCTCCTTTCAGACTATAAACCCTCAAGAAAATGGTTTGCATGTTTTGGGGTTCTACCTTTTTCCAGGGTACTCTGTTCCAGACATGCATGGCCTCATGCATGGCCTCATTGTAATGAGTGTTCAGCTACTTTGCTGTCACCTGCTGTGCCCCGTGGATGCCATTTCAGACAGAGAGCCAACAACTGTCTCCACCATGCCGCTTCCCTCGGAGTTGGGGTACCAACTGCCCTTCTCAGACCCCTTCTCCTGCCAGGTCCTGCTCCCAGAGTCCCTGCCTGGCTTCACTCACATGCCCCCTCTCCCCAAGTTCCTGGTAGGCCTGGCTTTGAGGAACGCTCTCGAGGAAGCTGGCTGCCAGGCTGAGGTCTGGGCTCTGCAGCGTAAGCTTTACCGACTGGGAGGTGTGGCGCCTACAGAAGCCCTCATCCGCCATCTTCAAGAGCTCCAGAAAGATGGACATGTGGATTGGAAGGTGTCCGTGGATGCCCTGTCCTCAGCTCTACAGCTCCTAGCCTGGGAGCAGCCAGGTCTGAAGAGGGCCCCGCGCTCCCTTTCTCAGCCTGACTGTGAGAACGAGCAGGAACAGAGCGTGCACGATGTGGTTGGGCAGCTGCCTGCAGTGGGGACCTACTACAACCTAGGCACGGCTTTGTATTACGCCATTCGGAACTGCCCTGACAAGGCCAAGGAGCGAGGCCAGGATGGGGCCATAGATCTGGGTTATGACCTTTTGATGGCCATGGTGGGTACGTCAGGGGGACCAGCTGGTGTGGTAATCATTGCTGCTCTTAAACCAGCAATGAAGGCTGGGGTTCAGCGGCTGATCCAATATTATTATGATGAGAAAGAGGCGAGCACCCCTCCGCCAAAGAGAACACTAGATGGCACCTCAGACAGCAGTGCCCTGGAAGAAATGACCATGGCCACTTTGGTGCCAGCTGAAAGCACAGATTCTTACCGGGGGCAGGCCTTACTCAAGAACTATGGTGTCTTGGCATACAAGAAATAGCAACAGCATGACCAGTAAACGGAAAAATTCTGACAAGAGGAGTCTACACGCATGGGTGGGTGCGTGGGTGGGAGGGTGGGTGGATGGGTTTAGGGTATTGTTATCACTTGCCAGAAATTTCCTTCTTGAGTTTGTTTTTACATTTCTAATGTGGAAATAGCGAATTTTCACTTGAACAAGAGGTTATTGAAATTAAAAAGTGATACCATGAACCCATAGTATTTACCATTAATATCCTCAGCTCTTCCCTCCCTATCCTAAAGTGTCGAAATGCAGGTCCCACCCCTTCCAAGAAGTTCTCGTGCCTCCACACGCTCCGGTTTCGTTTTCTTTCCCTAGGACGGCAGGTTCGGAAAAGTCAGCTGCTTGAGTTCTTGGTTATGACTTTAACTGGGCTCCGCCCTCTCGGGCACGGGGGCGGGCGCTAATGTGAGGCTCTCCGCCAATCACTGAAGTCGGAGGTGTGGTTTCAAGCATCTTGTTCAGCCCATAGGGGGCGGGGTTATGTCTCAGCCAATGAGAGTGTCACATGGGGGAAGGGCGTGGCCGAGACGCCTGTCGCTCTGGAGAGCCCGGAACGGCGAGCGCTAGCGTCCGGCAGCGGTGCGTTCTGTTCCACCGCTCACGGTCGGGGTCAGCCGAAGACGGGGCGGGGTGGGAAGAGGGTTCCCGAGCCGCTCGGAGGGCTGGAAGTTGCAGCGGGAGCCCCTGGACGGAGCGGCACTGGACCCTCAGAAGGTACAGGCCCCGGAAGGGTATGCGGAGCCGGGGTGCGAGCTTGTTCCCGGGAAGGGCTCCTGGCTTGGGGGATGCCCCTGTAGACAAGGCTTTTAATGTCTGGCTGAAGTCGAGCACCTTTCGGGGTGTTACACCCTGCATAGCTCTACTTCTCAACCCCATCGACTTCCTTCCGAAACTCCTCCGCAAGCCTGGGGTATGTTCCTTGTTCCTTGTCGTAAGCCAAAGCTCTAACCCCCTGCTCTGCGTGTCTATTTACTTGTTTGCTTGCTTCTTATTTAATTAGCTTGCTTTGTCTTAGTACCACATGCGTGCAATGCCTGAGTTGGCCAGAAGAGGGCATCAGATGTCCTGAGACTGGGAGTTAGATGGTTTTGAGCCACCGTATGGGTGCGGGGAATAGAACCCAGGTCCGATGAAAGAGCAGTCAGTGCTCTTAAGCGCTGAGCCATCTCTCCAGCCCCGTTTCTCCTGATCTTTTAGGCTCGGAGTGCAATAAAAATAAGGCTTTTATTCTTTCTATTTATTCTTCTCTCACACAATAACACCCTGACCACATCCCCCCCACCCCCAGATGCACTGCTCTTCTGTTTCCTGTCAGAAAAGAAAAGGCCTCCCGATAATACCAGTTGAACATTGCATAACAGGATTTCAATAAGACAAGGCGCAAACCCTCATATCAAGGTTGGACAAGGTAACCCAGCAGGAGGAAAAGAGTCCCGAGGGCAGGCAAAAGAGACAGAGGCACACTCCGCTCCCACTGCTAGGGTCCCACAAAAACCCCATCGCTTTTTTTGTTTTTTTTTTTTTTTTTTTTTGCAAAGGACCTGCACAGACCCATGCAGACTCCGTGATTGCTGCTTCAGTCTCTGTGGGCCCCTTGAGCCCTCTTTAGTTGAATCTGTGGGCTGTGTTCTCCTAGTATCCTCAACCCCGCTGGCTCCTATGGTCCTTATTCCCCCTTTTCTGCAGGGTTCCCTGAGATCTGCCTAAAAAAAAAAAAAAAAAAAAAAAAGAAAGAAAAATTCAATGAAATGATTCCTAGTGATATTCTGCTATACTTGTAGATGGTCACCAGAGAGGCTTCCAGTGGCAGACTGATGGGAGCAGGCAAAGAATAGATAAGAGACGGCAGCAAGAAGGAAAAATGTGGGGGAAACACCCATGGCACTGCCTGCCGTGTGGCAGTTTTGTGTGAAATTTCTGGGTCTTCATAAATTTGGTAATTCACTCAAAAACCAGGTATTGACAGAAATCATAAAAATGTTACAGTCTAGCTGGGTGGTGGTAGCGCATGCTTTTAATCCTAGCACTTGGGAAGCAGAAAAAGGTGGGTTTCTGTGAGTTGAAAGCCAGCATGGTATACAGAGTGAGTTTCAGGACAGCCAAGGCTACAGAGAGAAACTCTATCTTGAAAAACAAAACAAAACAAAAAAGAACTTATGTGTATGAGTTTTGCCTACATGCATTTAGCCATACCATTTAAATGCCTGATAACCTCAGAGGCCAGAAGAAGGTATCAGATCTCTTAGAGTTGGAGTTTAAATGGTTGTGAGTTACCATGTGGACCCTAGGAATCAAACTCTGGTCCTCTAGAAGAACAACAAATGCTCTCCAACACTGAGGCAACTCTCCAGATCCTTTTATGTATGTTTTTGTTGTTTTTCAAGACAGGTTTTTCTGTGTAGCCTTGGCTTTTCTGGACTCACTTTGTAGAACAGGTTGCCCTCAAACTCACAGAGATCCGTCTGCCTCTGCTTCCCGAGTGCCAGGATTACAGATATGGCCACTATGCCATGCTCCTTTTATGTATTTCTTAACTGTATAATTAAAATATTTTAAATTAGAACAAAAAACACACAGCCAGACTTGGTGGCCCACTGGTAAATCCTAGCACTTAGGAGGCTGAGGCAGGATTGCTGCAATTTCCAGGCTATCTGGTTAGGAGTGAGACCCTGGATTTGTTTGTTTGCTTCATAAATCAAACATAAATAAATATATCATGAGACTGTGTGTGATTTGGTTCAATAAAGTGTGCAATTGAGAACTGACATCCTTTCCATTCAGAGTCCAGATGGCGCAGTGGGAGATGCTGCAGAACCTTGACCTCCCATTTCTGGACCAGCTGCACCAGCTGTACTCAAAAAGCTTCCTGCCAATGGATGTCCGGCAGCACTTGGCTGTCTGGATCGAAGACCAGAACTGGTGAGGGCTTCGGGAGTTCAAGTGGTTCTTTCTTCTTGAGCCCACAGGTCCTAGAGGCATTCTGGGAGGGGTCAGAGGTCTCAGAGCAGCAGCACTTTAAAGCCTTTGTCATACTTGGTCCTCAGGAGGGAAGCTGCACTAGGAAGTGATCATTCCAAGGCTAACATGCTATACTTCAACATTATGGACCAGCTGAACCAGTGGGACCACTACAGCTCAGACCCTGATTGCTTTCTATTACAGCATAACCTGCGGAAATTCAGCCGGGACATTCAGGTACTTGGAAGGGTGGGAGATGACAGAGTGGGACTCGCCTTGAGTTGGGTACAGAGTGGGTCCTAAAGATGCAAAAGGAGGGGAGCAGGCCTGGGGAGAGGAGGACAGAGTCTAGACTTGGAGCATCGCTGGCATAGTAAAGGACTGAGTCTAGGTACACGCAGGAACCAGCCAGTGACCTTGAAGAGGGGAGGTTACTAGAGAAATTGATGGCAGGGCCTCTGGATTGGTAGGTCATTAAGATAGTTAAGTGGGATTGATCCTTCTGTTTTCCCTGCTTAGACCTTACCCAATGGTCCTACCGAGTTGGCTGAGATGATCTTTAATCTTCTTCTGGAAGAGAAAAGAATTCTGAATCAGGCTCAAAGGGCTCAACAGGTAAGGTGATGGTAAAAGCTCTGGCATAGAAAGGCAGCATGGAGACAACTCAGGAACATCTCTCAAACCAGGATCTCCCCACATCCTGCAGCATCATTTCAGGTCCCAACTTTAAGCTTGAAAACTCAAGAGTTCAGGTGGTGGCAGTGGTAGAAAGCACGCCTTTAATCTCAGCACTCAGGGGGATCTCTGAGTTCAAGGCCAGCCTGGTCTACAGAGTGAGTCCAGGACAGCCAGGGCTACACAGAAAAACCTGCCTCAAAAAGCAAAGCCAGCCACAAGTGAGAGTTCAAAACCTTTTGTTTCAGGTGCAGGCCAGGCCAGCTCCTGGAGCAGCCGCGGAGAGTCAGCAGCTTGAGATTGACTCCCGGATCCTGGATTTACAGAGTGTGGTTGAAGTCAGTGGATGTGGCAAGTGTCAGGTGGAGAGGACCCAGCTTTTCCACCCTTTGAAGCTGCTTCACTGGGGTCTCATCTCTACAGGTGCTGGTGAGATCTATCAGGCAACTGAAAGACCTGCACGATGTCTTCAGCTTCAGATACACAGTTTACAATCAAAGTAGGTCTGCTCAAAATGGGAGAAAGACAGGATCCATCTTGGGGATCTAGAGTAGAGGAGGACAGAAGCTGAATGCTCCAGCGAGTAGCATGGTCACCCTCTGCTACATGGCAGCATCAGTTGTCCTGTCCATAGGCAAAGCAGAGGCACTAGCGCATGTTGTGGAGGGTGGACTGGAGCTAGAACTGAAGAATAGTTAGTGATGGAGGGCTTATGTACAAAACTGCCTTCATAGGTCGAGTGGGCTCCTGTTCCACCCAGAGTTTGCCTGTGGAACCCCATGTGCCTGTATTTTGCCTGGTTCTCCCTTCCTCCCCATCCAAAATTTCCTACTGAGACCTAGGCAGAAAGAACCTGTGATCTGACTCTTGGTTTTGTCTTTCAGAGAAGACATCATCTCTGGATGCCCATCAGAGGGAACAGCTGCAACAGCTACAGGCAACCGCCAACGAAGTAGACAAAAAGAGAAAGGTAAAGGGCAGAACCCAGGGTGGGCAGCAGGGATCTGGGGATGAGAGGGTTGGGGGTACTCTGGGGGGATTTCCTTGTCCTCTCCATCAGCTGGGTGAGGAGGGGCGGCGCTTAACCCTCACATCCTTTTTCCCAGGAGGTCCTGGACACCTCCAAAGCACTAGTAGGCCGACTGACCACCCTGGTCGACCTGCTGCTGCCAAAACTGGATGAGTGGAAGGCCCAGCAGCAGAGATCCTGCATTGGAGCCCCACCACCAGAGCTGCAGCTGGAACAGCTGGAACAGTGGTAAGAGGAAAAGCTGTGTCTTTCCCACCCTCATGCACACGGATCTCGTCCTCATGGTGCTCGGTATGTTGTGTTGTTGGTACAGCAAGCGAAGGGCTGGATGGAGCTCAGTGGTAGAGTCCTTCTCCTGAAGCCCTGAAGTCCTGGGTTGATTGCCAGCACAGAAGGAAAGTGGAAGGGTGGGAAGCAGCAAGCGATGCTGCAGTCTCCTCTGCCGGTTCTCTTGCTTGACTGTGGCTTTACTCTGCTATAATTTGTCCTCATAACTCAGGGAGACCAAGTCCAGTCTTTGCTTTGGAAAGCAATGGATTCATCCACAGTCATGGTCTCTCACTGAGCATCATCTCCACCCTTTGTTTTGTTTTGTTTGCCTTTGAGACAAGGTCTCACAATGTAAAACACTTAATGATTTATTTATTTTTGTTTGCATTGGTGTTTTGCCTGCATGTATGTCTGTGTGAGGATATTGGAGTCCCCGGAACAGACCGTTGTGAGCTGCAATGTGGGCGCTGGAATCCAGGTTCTTCTTTTTTTTTTTTTTTCTTCATGTAGCCCTGGCTGTCCTGGGCTCACTTTGTAGACCAGGCTGGCCTCAAACTCACAGAGATCTACCTGTCTCTGCCTCCCAGGTGCTGGAATTACAGGTGAATGCCACCACACCCAGTTCCCAAGTCCTCTTAAAGAGCAGCCAGTGCTCTTCACTGTTGAACCATCTCTCCAGACCCCATTTCTTAAACTTTAATTTTTCTATTACTGTGTCTGTATGATGGGGAAGGCATGCATGTGCTCCAGTACATGTATGGAGGTCAGAGAACAACTTTGTGGATTCAATTTTTTCTCTACTGCCACTTGTGTGAGTTCCAGGGATACCCCTCAGATGGCCAAGCTTGCTTGATGAGTGCTTACTTTTACCTCTACCACTGTGCCATCTCTAAGGCTGTCGGCACATTTTTTTAGGCTTTAGTATGGGGACCAGGGAGGCAAAGACATAAGAAGCAGTTCAGGCTAGCCTGGGACACATAGTTAAAAAAAAAAAAAAAATAGGGTCTGTGATTCTCCTCCTACCTGTTGGCTGCTTCCCAGCAGCCCACAAAGTCAGGAGAGGCAGGGGACCAAGTCAGGAGGGGTAGGGGCGATAAGAGAAGCATGCCTGTGAGAACCATACAGGTATCACCCCAGGAACAGCTGATGGCTAGTTCAACTTTAATACCAGAGAACAAAGGCTATATACCCATAGGGAGTTGGGGGAGGGGCTCCAAGAATAGGTGCACATAATTAGTTGGAACTAGGTACTTCAAAGATGCTTGATTTGCATTATACAGCAGGCTCCTATCATAAGAGTAGAATGTCAGTGCTTAATTAACTTATAGGTGCAGGGAGGAGAGAGCTAGCAGGGAGCTGTGTCAGAGGCATATATCAAGTGTGGCCAGGGGAGTCTGTGTCTGAAGACACTTTCCAGATGAAGTCTGTCAGAGAGCCAGGGATCCCGCCAAGTGGAAGGAGTTCTGCCTTTAGCACCGAGCTTGTAATGGCTATCCGGTCCAGGCAAGAACTGTAACCTCAACTAGCAGGATACCTCCAACAGAGGTCTGGGGGAGTGACTTCATCAGGAACATGCTTGCTAAGTGAGCACAGGGCCTGAGTTCAGATTCCCAGCACGTACATAAAAACTGGGTACTAGGGGCTAGAGAGATAGCTCACAGATTAAGAGCATTAGCTGTTCTTCCAAAGGACCAAGGTTGAATTCCCAGCACCCACATGGCCATCTATAACTCCAGTTCCAGGGAATATGACACCCTCACACTGACATGCATGCAGGCAAAACACAGGTGCACATAAAATAAAAATAAGTGAATCTTAAAAAAAAAAACAGTGGGCACAATACTATGTAACCGAAACCCCAAAACCAGGTGGGCCGAAATAAGCGGGTACTCAGGGTTTGCTCACCATACTCTTAGGCAAAATGGTGAGGTCCAGCAAGAGAGAATGTCTCAAAAGAGAGGTGTAGAGCAGTAGAGAAAGATACTCAAATCTGGCCTCTGTGTGCACATGCATGAGTTTTACAAAATAAAGGTCATTATGTTAATAAAACTTTTATTTGCTTTGTGTATCAAAGTGGTTTTGGATTGAATCTTTTAGAGTAAAAATTTTTTTGAATATTCTGCCATATGCTTCCTGGGTCTGATTGTTGTGACAGGGTCTCATGTGTCCCAGGCTGGCCTAGCTGAAGATGAACTTCTGATCTTCATGCCTCCTCCTCAGCGTAGGAATTTCCGGTGCATGACCCTATGCCCAGTTCATGCAGTGCTGGGGATAAAATCTAGGGCTTTGTGCTTGTTCTACCGAGTGAGATACATCACTAACCCTTATGTTTACTTATTTATTTTTGAGACTGAATGACATTAGGTAACCCAAGCTGGCCTTAAACTCTCCACCTTCCTCCTTCAACCTTCACAGGGTACAGGAGCACCCCTGGCTCTGGGTTCCCAGCTCTGCACATAATTGACTAGAGAACACTCAGAACCACAAT
This sequence comes from Psammomys obesus, assembly GCF_907164565.1. Classification (NCBI taxonomy): domain Eukaryota; kingdom Metazoa; phylum Chordata; class Mammalia; order Rodentia; family Muridae; genus Psammomys; species Psammomys obesus. The sequence continues at coordinate 65,014 of NW_026585504.1, forward strand.
GGGAGCCCAAGAAACTTACATGTTCTGTCTCCCGGACTCTGCCATCCAGGTTGACAGCTGGAGCAAAGCTCTTGTTCCACCTTCGGCAGCTGCTGAGACAGCTGAAGGAAATGAGTCACATGCTGAAGTATGAAGGTGACATGTTTAGCAAAGGGGTGGACCTGCAGAATGCCCAAGTCACAGAGTTGCTACAGCGCCTGCTCCAAAGGTCTGGTGGATTGGGTGGGTCTGTGGCAGAGGAAAAAAAGAAGAAACACGAGGAGCGGGCTTTACAGACACCGAGCTTTTACCCTCTCTCCTGCCCTCTCTCCTTAGGTCCTTTGTGGTGGAGACCCAGCCCTGCATGCCCCAGACTCCACACCGACCCCTCATCCTAAAGACTGGGAGCAAGTTCACTGTGCGAACAAGGTTGCATTTGCGAGCCCCTGCCTCATTTTTCCCACATTGCCATTGTGCCGGTTCTGAATTTGCAGGTCCTTTTGCTCATGAAGATTTCTTTCCCTGGGCTGGAGAGATGGCTCAGAGGTTAAGAGCACTGGCTGCTCTTCCAGAGGTCCTGAGTTCAATTCCCAGCAACCACATGGTGGCTCCCAAACCATCTGAAATCAAATCTGGTGCTCTCTTCTGGTATGCAGGTGTACATGCAAACACAATATTATACATAATAAGTCTTTAAAAAAAAAAAAAAAGAGTTCTTTCCCTTAAGTTTACCTTCTCTTAACCCCTTCCATCCTTTTTCTTTTCTTTCTTTTGTTTTTGGTTTTTCAAGACAGGGTTTCTCTTTGTAGCCTTGGCTGTTCTGGAACTCACTCTGTAGACCAGGCTGGCCTCGAACTCATAGAGGTCCTCCTGTCTCTGCCTCCCTGATTTCTGGGATTAAAGGGGTATGCCACCACCGCCTGGCTCTAATCTTCCTCCCACCCCCCTTTTTCTACACATCTGGCCTTATCAAGAATTTGAGATTGACCACTGTATCCAATCATCTGTTTCCCCAGACTGCTGGTGAGACTCCAGGAGGGCAATGAATCACTCAAAGCAGAAGTCTTCGTTGACAGGTAAGTGGAGGCAGCTGAAGGGTATGACTAAGATAGCCAGTAGACATGGGCTGGTGTCAGAGAAGTACCCAGAGAGGCCCTCAGACTGTCTTCTGTCCATCCATCCCACCTTACAGACATGAAAACACTTCCCTCCCGCTAAGCACATGCTAGGCACCAACCAGCACCTCTCACACTCTCAGGCAGGTATTGCCAATATGGACATGAAGTCAGAGATAGCGCTTCTCTTCTGCCAGACCATGCCACCATGTGACTAGTGAGCTCTAGGGGGCAGTTTGAACCTAGGTCTGTCTGATCACCAAGACCAAATCCCTAACACTCGTACCTTCCAGTGATTTGGTTTTCTCTTTCTTTTCAGGAATTCAGAGTTACCAGGGTAGGTACCTGATGAAGACAAGCACACTGCATGTATGATCAACACAACCACATGTGTCATACCTGTGGGAATTCAAGGGAGGAAGGAGATGGGGGGTAGCAATAAAGGGAGAGGGGGAAGTCTGAAATGAAGTGAAATTTTTGTTTTCCTGCTAAGTTGATTTTTTTTTATTTTACTTACAGAAAGACAGAGAGTATATACATGCATGATAAAGAGAAAAATATGAAAGTATGTGTAGGTCAGAGGACAACTAATGGGAGTCTGTTCTCTCCTTCCACCATGTCAGCATGGCATGGTGGAACATACCTGAAATTTCAGGACTTAGGATCCTGGAAACACAAGGCCAGCCTGGGCTGCATAGTGAAACCTTATCTTAAAGAAAGAAGGAAGGAAGGAGAGAGACAGGACAGACACTAACTCTGCCCCATGTCTTCATATATCTTCTCCCTGGAGCAGCTTCCGGAAGTTCAACATTCTGACCTCAAACCAAAAAACCTTGACCCCTGACAAGGGCCAGAGACAAGGCTTAATTTGGGACTTTGGCTTCTTGGTAAGAATGGTTAATAGAATTAGTATCTAATCCAAAGGAGCAGCAATTAGACTATTTCCTTGGCCCCTGGGTCCCCACCCTAGCACTGTGTTTCTCCTGAATTCACAGACGCTGGTGGAGCAGCGCTCTTCAGGATCAGGAAAGGGAAGCAATAAGGTGAGGCCACTGACTCACCTGAGCAGAGCTGAGGCCGGCCGCTTACCCGGAGCAGCTCTGACCACTGTGACTCTCCAGGGGCCACTGCCAGTGACGGAGGAGCTACACGTTGTCACCTTCGTGGTGAAATACATCTACCAGGGTCTGAAGATGGATTTGAAGGTGAGGAAGAGAGGGAAAGAGGTAGCAGAAGGCACACAGAGTAGCTATAGAGGTGTCCTGGGGCACCTGCGCCTCAAGGCTCCAAAGGAGATGTCTGCAGTTACAAACATGTTGGGGCCAGAGAGATGGCTCAGAGGTTAAGAGCACTGGCTGCTCTTCCAAAGGTCCTGAGTTCAATTTGCAGCAACCTCATGGTGGCTCACAGCTAACTATAAGAGTAGCTCATAGCTCATCTATAATGAGATCTGGTGCCTCTTCTGATGTGAAGGTGCACATGCAGGCAGAACACTATACATAATCTAAAAAGAAAAGGAACATCCTGTTCTCCACCATGACTCCTGTCTCTTTCCCAGACCGACACTCTCCCTGTAGTGATCATCTCTAACATGAACCAGCTCTCCATCGCCTGGGCCTCCATTCTCTGGTTCAACATGCTCAACTCAACTCCCCAGGTAGGAGGATGAGGCCAACAGGGGTGGGATAGAGAGGAGCGGAGTCTTGTGGGGAAGGGCTGCTTCCAAGCTGTCTCACTCTCCCACCCCCCAGAACCAGCAGTTCTTCTGCCAAGCTCCGAAAGCCCCCTGGAGCTTGCTGGGGCCTGTGCTCAGCTGGCAGTTCTCCTCCTATGTTGGCCGAGGCCTCAATTCTGAGCAGCTGGGCATGCTGAGGAACAAGCTATTTGGTACAGTCTTCTTTCCTCCTGGCCTTTCCTTCCGCTTAGCTTGCCCCTACCCGGTGTCCTATCCCAGACCTTCTGCCCCGGCCTTGCCCTCCTTCAGTCATCCAAACACTGTGACTCTGGCCCACAGGAAAGAACTGCAAGATGGAGGATGCGTTGTTGTCCTGGGTAGACTTTAGTAAGGTAACTCCCTACAGCCTGGGTCCCTTCAGTCCCCTGCCCCTACCTTCACCACACCAAGCTGCTCCACATCCCTTCCTGCATTTGCATCCCTCCTCCAGCGAGAGAGCCCCCCTGGCAAGATCCCGTTCTGGACATGGCTGGACAAGATTCTGGAACTGGTCCATGACCACCTGAGAGAGCTCTGGAATGCTGGGTAAGGCCTTGCTCAGCCCTTGCATGTCTGCCCCAGCGGGGCTTAGGAGTGGGCTCTGGCACCCAAAAACCGGTGCAAGTCCCCATTAGTAATAGTGAATATCGAGGATAGCCTGCTGGGTGTACTCATGTAGTCCTTACAGCCACACAGAGTCCTATGTCAGTCCCATCAGGAAATCCAGCCTTCGGTAAATTATGAACTTGCTCAGTGAACAGAGTTGGGAATAGACACCCTGGCCTGTAGCACCTGGGCATGTTATTATACACACACACACACACACACACACACACACACACAGTCTCTATATATAATGTAACTCTGTTTGTCAGTCCTAGAACTTTCAATGTAGATCACAGTGGCCTCAAACTCATACATCGGCCTGCCTCCCAAGTGCTAGGATTAAAAGTTCAGCTCTATTATATATTTATGTATTTATTTTGTGTGCATGTGTGTATGTCATGTGGAGGACAGAGGATAGCTCACAGGAATAGGTTCTTTCTCCCATGTCCACACCATGTGTGTCCTAGAGAGTGAACTCAGGTGGTCAGGCTTGGTGGCAGGTACCTTCAGCTGCTGAGCCATCACCCCTCATCAGTATATCCCTGCTACATCCTCACACTTCTTCAAGTCTTGACAGCAGGAGTGTTGTCACCAAAGTTACGTGATTTGATTAATATGAAAAGTTTTATAAGTGGGCTGCAGAGATGGCTCAGAGGTTAGGAGCACTGGCTGTTCTTCCAGAGGTCCTGAGTTCAATTCCCAGCAACTATGTGCTGGCTTACAACCATCTACAATGAGATCTGGTGCCCTTTTCTGGCATGTAGGAGTACATGCAGGCAGAACACTAAATAAACAAACAAATAAATATTTTTTAAAAGTTTGTAAGTGGCAGAAACAGAGCCAAACAGTTCCCACTTCTGTACAAGTTGGACCCTGACCCTGAGAGCTTACGATGGCTTTGTCTGCTCCAGGCTCATCATGGGATTCTTGAGCCGTAGCCAGGAACGACGGCTGTTGAAGAAGACGGTCTCTGGCACCTTTCTACTGCGCTTTAGTGAAACTTCAGAAGGAGGCATTACGTGCTCTTGGGTGGAGCACCAGGATGATGGTCAGCCACCGCCGCACCACCCCCATCATTCCTGCAACCTCTGCCTTCAGCCAGGCTCCCACGGCCCCTCTCACTTCTGACCCTTTGCCTTCCCTTGGCTTCTGCGGGCCTTGTTTGGGGTTGGGCAGCTAGGGCAGGGAATCCAGGGCTAGTCTCACCTCTCTGTTATCTGTCTGTCTGTTGTGCAGATAAAGTGTTCATCTACTCCGTGGAGCCCTACACCAAGGAAGTGCTGCAGTCACTCCCACTGACAGAGATCATCCGCCACTACCAGGTTCTTGCAGACGAGAACATTCCTGAGAACCCACTGCGCTTCCTCTATCCCAGAATCCCTCGAGATGAAGCTTTCGGGAGCTACTATCAGGAAAAAGGTTGGCATCACTGACACCCATCCCTCTTAGAATGAAAGCGTTCTCAGATATCCAGCTCCCTCCTTTCACACCAGGGCACACCCAGGGCACATTTTTCTGTGGCGCATGCTCCTTAATGGGGGAGGGGAGGTTGCATTTGCCAGAACCATCTTTTTTTTTTTTTTTTTTTTTTTTTTTTTTTTTTTTTTTTTTTCATGTACGCCTGCACACCCAGAAGAGGGCACCAGATCACATTATAGATGGTTGTGAGCACCATGGGGTTGCTGGGAATTGAACTCAAGACCTCTAGAAGAGCAGCCAAGCACTCCTAACTGCTGAGACATCTGTCCAGCCCCTCCCGGGCCATCTTATACTAGGGAAACTCTGACCTGTTTGCCAACACATTGATCTCTCCAACCCCCACGCCATCTGTGTCCCCACAGTTAACTTTGAAGAACAGAGGAAATACCTGAAACATAGGCTCATCGTGATCTCCAACAGGTGAGACACAAACCCTTCACTCACAGACCCTCTAGCCTGCTAGATTTCAATCCCTCCCTCACCTCTCCCTGACCCACCAACTTCTAGGGTTTTTCCCCCTTGGAATCACTCCTCTCTCATGGTTTTCCGCTGCCATCTTTTCTGCTGTCTCCATCTGAGTTCCCTGATAGTACTGAACATAACCTCTCTTGTTAATGGGACCCTTCTAAGAGACAGCAAGCATAGCACTAGATTTTCTAAAAGAAAGTGTTAAATCCTTGTGCAGACCCCCAGGGTAGGTAATAGCAATGGTGGTCATACTTATTAAAAGTTTTTGCTGGGTACTGGCCTAAATGTTTTGTGTGTTTTCTGGTTTTGTGGAGTCTTCCTGTTTGTCCTGTGATGTTTGAGATAAAGAAGCAGTTTCAATGTGATGAAGTAGCATAATGGAGCATACATGGCTAGTGAATGACCTAGGTCTGTCAGATCATTCATTCATTTACTGATTGGTCAGTTAGTTGATTGGTTTGTTTTGTTGTTGTTCTGTTTGAGACAGAGTTCCTGTTGGCCTGTAACAAAATAGGTAGACCAGGCTGGCCTTGAACTCATAGAGATCCTACTGGCTCTGCCTCTCAGGTGCTGGAATTAAAGATGTGTGCCACTGTGCCTGATTTTTTTTTCCCCAACAAAGAGTTTCTCTGCATAGCCCTGACTGTCCTGGAACTCTTTCTATAGACCAAGCTGGCCTTAAATTTATGGAGATCCAGTCTCTGCCTCTTGAGTGCTGGGATTAAAGATTTACAGCACCATTGTCTGGCTTATTGTTAAACTTTTTAGTTATAGGCATAAGCTGTCCCACCTGATATTTTTTGTTCTTTTTGTTTTTTTGTTTGTTTGTTTGTTTGTTTGTTTTTGTTGTTTTGGTTTGGTTTTGGTTTTTCAAGACAGGGTTTCTCTGTGTAACAGCTCTGGCTCACTCTGTAAATGAGGCTGACCTCGAACTCACAGAGATCCTTCTGCCTCTGCCTCCCAAGTGCTGGGATTAGAGGCATGCACCACCACACATTGTAGATTTGATTTACACTTTCCTGATGACAAGTTAAACATTCTTTTTTCATATACTTTGTCATTTGTGTATCTTCTTTTGAGAAATGTCTATGCAGATCTCCAGCCCAAACCAGGTGTGGTGCCATGTGCCTGTAATCCCAGCACAGGGGAGAATGAGGCAGGAGGATTGAGCATTTGAAGCCAAGCTGGGTTACATAATGAAACCTGTCTCAAAGAAAAACAATAGATCTTTGGCCCATTTGTAATTGAGATTATTTACTTTTCAAAGATATATTAATTTTTACTTATATGTTTGTCTCCATGCCTGTGCACCACATGTGTTCAGTGTCCTCAGAGGCCAGAAGAGGAGGGTGTCAGAGCCTCTGGAACTGGAGTTGGAGAAGAGCTTCCATGCAGGTGCTGGGAATCAAACCCCAGTCCTCTGCCAGAGCAGCCAGTGCTCTTAACCACTGAGCCATCAATCCATTTCCTTATTTGCTTTTTCACTGTTGAGTTTTTAGTTCCTTATAACTCCTGGTGATTAATCCCTTGTTGAATGAATAGTTTATAAATATTATTTTCTACTTGCAAGTTGTCTGTTAACTTGGCAGATTGTTGTTTTTGCTATGACCATTCTTAGTTTGATTTAACTGCATTTGGTCTATTTTTGCTTTTATTTTGTATCCTTTCAGGATTATGTTGTGTTTCAAGGTTTTTTTTCCTTTTGATATTTATTTCATTTTTAATTATACATATGTATCTGCGTGGGGTGGTGTGTGGAAGAGGGTTTCCTATTGCAGAATCTGCAGTCACAGGCAATTATGAGTTTTTCAGTATAGGTGCTGGGAATTAAACCCAGGTTCTCTGCAAGAGCCGTACCCTCTTTTAACTACTAAGCCATGTCTCCAGCCCTGGGGTTTTCTTTAATATATAATTTCAAGTTTTATATTTAGGTCTTTGATTCTTTTGTGTTGATTTTTTTTTCCTGAGACAGAATTTCTCTGTGTAGCTCTAGCTTTCCTGGAACTTGCTTTGTAGACCAGGATGGCTCAAAGTCACCGAGATCTGCCTGCCTCTGCCTCTTGAGTGCTGAGATTAAAAGTGTGCACCATCATGCCATGCTTAAGATTTTTTGTTTTATAGCCAAGCTGTGGTGGTGCATATCTTTCATCCTAGCACTCTGTGAGTGCTAATCTCTGTGAGTTTGAGGCCAGCCTGGTCTACAAAGAGAGTGCCAGGATAGCCAGGACTACATGGAGAAACACTATCTCGAAAAAAATAAAAAAATCTATTTTTATTATTTTAAATTATGTATATGTGTGCATGTGGTGTATATGTATGAGTATAGGTGCCTGTGGAACCAGAGCCCTCCATTCTGAGAGGACTGGAGTCCTGGAGCTGGAGTTACAGGCACTCGTGAACCATCTTGCACGGGTGCTGGGAGCATTCTTATTGTCACTTGCAGTCCTACTGTTGCTGAACAGTATGCACTTTTAACCACTGAGCCTTCTCTCAGGCCCCCGTGTTGATTTTTACATCGTATTTATTTTTGCATGTATGTGTGCACATGTACATGCTTACCATAACATGTGTGTGGAGGTCAGTGGACAATTTGCAAGAGTTGGTTTCTTCTTTCTACCACGTGGTTCGTGGGATTGAACACAAGTGTTAGGTTTAGTAGCAGTTGCCTTTACCTGCTCAGATGTTTTTCTGGTTCCATGATTTTTGTATGTGGTGAATAGTTTCATTCTTCTGCAAATGGATGTCCAGTTTATTGAAGAGGCTGTGCTTTCTTTCTTCCTATATTTTTGTCACCTCTATCAAAAATTAGCTGGCTCTTGATTAATGGATTTATTTTCTGGGCCTATCTTCTGTTCCATTGGTCCATGTGTCTAGGGTTTTATGTTGGTACAATTTTGGACACTCTATCTTAGTATTATTTTATTATGTTAGCTATTGTTTTGAAACAAGGGCTCATGTATACATCAAACACACTATATGGCTATAGCTGGATTTGAACCCCTGATTCTCCTGCCTTTCCCTCCAAGGGCTGGAATTAGAGGCGTGTATCATTATGCCCAGCCTCCAGTTGTACTAAGGGCTTTTGCAATAAAGTTTGTTACTTCTATTTCTGGGAAGAGTGGCATTTGCTAGAAACTGTATTGAATGTATGAATCAAATCTAGAATTCCACTTTTAACCATCCTGTTGCCTCTCACAAATTTTTACAAATCATTGTTCCCATTTAAGTGATAGTCTGGGAGGCTAGGGAGATGGTTCAGCAGTTAAGAGCAGTTTAGATTATCTGGGTTCAGTACTCAAGTGCCTGCAAGGTGGTTCGCAATCATTCATAACTCCATTTCTAGGTGACCTGATGCTCTCTTCTGGCCTCCACACATGCATGTGGTTCACTACACACACACAAGCAAAAGACTTACACACAGAAAAGAAAAATAAATTTTTAAAAATCTGTAAATGATAATCTGAGATCTACTTAATGAGCAATTGAGAGGATTGAGACTCTAACAAGCATGATTTCAAGGCCAGATGTGGTAACTTGTCCCTCTAATTCCAGCCCTTGGGCGGCAGAGGGCAGAAGTAACCGAAGTTCCTGTGTAGCCTTGGCTATGTGGAGATGTAGAGGCCAGCCTGGACCACAATGAGACCCTGTCTCCTAAAATCCTGATTACAAGGCCCGTGGTCTTTACCAATCCTCTGAACCCCTACCCCAAGGCCAGGGGTCTCAGTACATAGACGAGACTGGTCTCAAACTCAAAGAGCTTTGCCTGCCTCCACCTGCTGAGTGCTGGGATTAAAGGTGTGAACAAGACACCTAGCTCTCTGCTACTTTCTCAGACTAGATAGGCAGCCCTGCTTGCTCTGTGATCCTCACTTTATTTCACCCACTGAATCTGGTCCCATTTTCTGTCCTGGTATACCTAGACAGGTGGATGAGCTGCAGCAGCCTCTGGAACTTAAACCAGATCCAGACCTGGAGTCCTTAGAGCTGGATCCAGAGCCCATGTCAGTGATGGAATTAGAAAAAGACCTGGAATTACAGACACTGCTGGAGTCAGGGCTGGATTTGGGCACAGAGCTGTGTGCAACTCCACGAGCGATGCTGGAGCCAGACCCCAGCCCTGCATTGTCATTATTGCCAGAGCCAGAGCCAGAGCTGCCTGATGATCTGCAGCAGTTGAACACAGTGGATATGGAAAGTAAGTGATTTCTCTCACCCATTACCAAAAAGTGAGCTCCAAGTTCCTCATTCATTTTCTGATGATGCCTTTTGTTAGGAAATGCAAGTGTCTCCCCAGCCCCACCCGTTTGTTTCTTCCATTTCCTAAGAGTCCCTTCAGTCCCAGGCTGTGCCTTCCCTGCTAGAGTTGGAAGCTTCTAAGTTGGATCAGGGCCTGATGTTTCTCTCTGTATCACCTAGTCTTCAGAAACAACATAAGTCTTGATGATATCATGCCCAACGGTGACCCACTCTTGGCTGGTCAGAACATCATTGATGAGGCTTACACATCCTACCCTAGCCATTTTGATGTGGATGGACCCTTGATTCCTTCTGATGACTAGGAGCGACACTCCCGGTTTGTCCATCCTATCTCCCCCATCAGGATGCTGCTTCCAACAGTGGGAAATGAGCCCTTCTAGGCTGGGTTTGCCATGAACTTTGAAGTAAGAGGTAAAAGCATAACATGGTTTTGAAGGTACCAAAAGAGTCAGAAGATGCTGGCCATAGTCTTACTAGAATCCTGAGGCTGCCTGCCTTGCTGGGAGACACAGGGTTCCTGAGGACAGGCCAGGACATTTGGGAGGTTCTTAAAGGGTCCAAGGCAGTGGTATCTTTCCAGTATGGAAGGATGTTAATGTTTTGATAATTAGCTAAATTGGTGTGAACCAGCATTGGGCCTTAGTTGGAAGTTCAGAGATGGATGGAATTCTGTTATCCTGGGTCTTGTCAAATCCAGAGCCTTACCCATGGTAACCACAGTGGCACTGAGCCATACCCCAAGCCCTTCAGTTCTCCTGGTTACTTAAAGTCCAAACTAACCCTTTCCTTTTCTCCTCCCTTCACTACTGCCTCCAGTTCCAAATTTCCTTCTTTTCTTGTAGAGGCTGAGAGCTGTCTGCTTCAGCCCACCTTGTGCAACTCTGTCCTGAGGAAAAGCATGACCAATACAATTACTTTTCCTTCTCAATTCCTCCAATACAAAATAACCCTGATTCTCTAATGAAGATGTGAGCTTTGCTGCTTTATGCTGCCTCATCTCCACTCCCCTAGTGCTTGAGATAATCACTCCTAGAGGCTTGGATGGTAGGGTTTCTGAGCACTTGGGAATTGCTTTTTATAGTGTTCAGTAGAACTGAGTGTTTGAAGAGAAGCGCTGCATGTTAGCTCATTTACTAAGATGCCATCGCTTCTTTTGTATAGTACATTGTTAACATGAAAGAAAAGCTTCCTTTCCTTCTGTGTGACCTGGTGGGCAAAGGTCAGATTTCCTGGGTCTGAGAGCATTGAAGTATTGTCAGAGGCCCCTGGACGTCCTTGTACCTTAGTCATTGCCTGGGAACCTGAGAGCAGGGGAAGTTGCTCTACGGTGTCCTTGTGGTGCCGCCTGAGTGTAAATGAACATGACTCGTGAAGAGCTGTGACCGTTTTCTACCTAGTGTGTCAGAGCAGCCCTGTTCAGGAAAGGGCTAATGATAATCGGGAGAGGGGGAAGCAGGACATGCCCAGCCATGGAGTGGATGGGGAAGGCACACAAAGAGGAGCAGAAGAAAGTCAGGGAGCTAACAACAAAAGTCATTAAGAGAAAGGCCCCTGGACCAACAGGTGAAATTGAAAAATCCAGCAAAGCCAGGCAGGGTAGAACATGCCTTTAATCCCAGCACTCAAGGGGCAGGTGGATCCTTTCTGCTTGAGGCCAGTCTGATCTACTTAGTGTCCAGCCAGGGTGATATAGTGGGACACAGAGAGAGAGAGAGAGACTTGAACTGCAGGTAACGGCACTGCTTCCTTCCATTCCTCTGTAAACACCTGGGTTTCCTGATGTAACACCCTCCTCCGTGCTGTGACAGCTAGAATGAACTGTTGACTTGGAGTCTTTTGTACATCATAATAAACTTTCGTTAAAACAACAACAAAAATGTGGATGTGTCTGCTCTCCAAACTCTGGTGCTTTTCCTCTCCTGAAAGCTAATTCCTTGGGACAGCAAGGCCAGCAACATATAGGCATTAGGTCATCAACTGTCGCTTCTCTCATACCCACTTCAGTATGTCTCTTGTCACATTCCTTCTTTCCTCGGGTCGGTGCAGCCATTTATGTCCCTTGGACTGTTGGGCAGAGAAGGTATAGACATATAGCTTTCTTTATTACTCAGCTAGTTGGTGGCAAAGTCAAGGCATAAACTGGATCTAACCGGGGCAGTGCCTATAATCCCAGCACTTGAGATGTAGAGGCAGAATCAGGAGTGTGAGGCTCAGCCCAGGGTGCATGTCAAGTTCCAAGACAGTCTCACATGCATGAGTCTATGTCTCTTGAATAAAAAAACAAACCTGGCCAGGTGCAATGGCGCACACCTGTGGTCCCAGCACTTGGGGAGGCAGAGGCAGGCGGATCTCTGAGTTCAAGGCCAGCCTGATCTACAGTACAGGCTGACAACAAACTCATGATCTAACCTGCCCCAGTCATCTGGGTGTATCTCACTGGCAAAGTGCATGTCCTTTGATGTCCAGGCTGTGAAAATAAAGGAAATAAGTGTGATGTGGTAGCAAATGCCTGTAGTCCCAGTGCTTGGGAGAATGAGGCAGGAGGATCTCTGTTAGTTCGAGGCCAGCCTGGTCTACAGACCGAGTTCCAGGACAGCCAGAGATATAAAATGAAGCCCTGTCTTGAAAACATACATATATACATGAATGAATGAATGAAGTCACTAGTGCCTTTCACTTTCTTTTAGATTATGATGTATCATTTCTCCTTCCCTTTAAACCATGTGTCCTTCCTTGTCCTATTTTCAAGTCCAGGGACTCTTTTTTTCATTAATCCTCCTCCCTTGCCCCTCCCCTTTTTTTTGAGACAGGATTTTTCTGTGTAATCTTGGCTGTCCTGGACTCACTTTGTAGACCAGGCTGGCCTCAAACTCAGAGATCCGCCTGCCTCTGCCTGCTAGAGTGCTGGGATCACACGCGTGTGCCATGCGCCCTCTTCCATTCCCCACCCTTTCTCTTTTGGTTCTTTGGGTCTGGCCTCAAACTCACAGAGATCCTTCTGCCTCTGCCTCCTGAGTGGGGTTAAAGATGTGATGGTGGCTTTTTCTCCTTGCCCTCCTCCTCCTCTTCCTCCTCATTCTTTTATTTTGAAGCTAAGGTTTTAACTTGAGTACTAAGCTCTCTTCCTTCTGAATGGATCTAGAGATAACCTAAAGTGAAAACCAAATGCCTTGGGTATTACCTTCATCTTCTGTAATGCTCAGCCTGCTGAAGACTGAAGTTCTGAGCTAGGGCTACAGCTCAGTGGGTGAGCACTTGCCTAGCATACAGAAGACTTTAGGTTCAATTCCCAGCACTGTAATAGAATTGCTTTCTGACTTGATTCTGTGGTGATCTGGATTCCTGCATTTGGTTAGATATTTATACCCTTGGCCATGAAATCAGAGAAGAAAGACACCAGGCAGAGGCAAATGGGTATCTGAGTTCAAGGCCAGCCTGGTCTAAAAGTAAGTCCAGGACAACCAAGCCAAGGTTACACAGAGAAACCCTGTCCCAAAAGCAATGGGTCAGGGAACATGCTGCCTATAGGTAGACTACCCACTTCCTGAACCCTGTGTAATCTCTGCTTAGCCATCAAAGAAGCAATACTGAGAGAGAAAGCCTATTTGTCTTAGACTGTACTGTAGAAACCAGGTACGGTGATTCATGTCTAGAAAGCCTGCGCTTGAGAGGCTGAGGAAGAGCGCCTGCCACGAGTGCAAAGCCTGTCTGGGCTGTCTGAGAAGCCAAACCAAAATTTTGCCGGTTTTGGTGCCATACCTGTGATCCCAGCACTGGAGGGCTAAAGTAAGAGGATTGCTCTGAGTTGGACATCATCCTGGTCAACAGATCAGGGAGTTCTGCACCAACCAGGGCCACATAGCAATACCCTATTTCAAAAACAAACACCAAAAACTGGAGCCAGCACTGAGGCAGGAAAACTGCCATAAATTTAAGACAGGCTTATGTGAAACCCTACTTTAAAACTGAAGTCAGGGGCTGGAGAGCTGGCTCAGAGGTTAAAGCACTGGCTGCTCTTCCAAAGGTCCTGAGTTCAATTCCCAGCAACCACATGGTGCCTCACAACCATCTATAATGAGATCTGGTACCCTCTTCTGGCCTGTAGGCACAACACTATATAAATAATAAAAACATTAAAAAAAAAAAAAACTGAAGTCAGGGTTGTTGAGGAGATGGTTTAGTGGATAAAGCCCTTGCAAGGCATGTGTGAAGAACAGAGATGGAGCTCCAGCACCACATAAATAATGGATGGTAATCCCAGTGCTTGGGCGGCAGAGACAGGATCCCCAGAGCAAACTGGCAAGGTACAATGAATCAGTTGCTAAGTGCAGGTTCAAGAGACTCAATATATAAAGTAGACAGAGCTGGTGAAGTGGCTCATGCCGTTAGCTCCAGCATTAATAATTAGTAAGACAGAGGCAGGCAGATCTGTGCTGAGTTCAGTGCCAGCCAAGACTACAGAATGAGAGCATGAATGTGCACGAGTGCGTAGGAAAATACTCAACATCAGCCTCTGGCCTCCATGTGCACACAAAGGTGAACCTATACATACACAGATGGCTATCACACACACATACATCAAAAAAGAACATACATGTTCAGCAATAGAGATAGCTGCTATAGTGGTATTTAGGGAACTCAACCCAAGCGTGTCCATTCAGAGCTCAGGACACTTTGATCACTCTCTGACATGGCAGAGTAGACTTGGGTGCATGTTGTTATTACTTGGCCCTATTTTTGTGGTCTGTTTTATTTCTCATCTGTTTTCTTTCCCAATGATGCTTAGAAATTAGATTCAGAGAGCCACATAAATAAGTGTTTATTGAAAAAAAATACAAATTTTCATATAAATATAATAAATAACAACCATCGAAATTGCTACAAGAATAAATAACACCGAAATTTCCCTTCCCACTTAATAAATATGCAGCTTTGTCTCAGGTCAGCATCGTGAGTCAGGCCATATTGGTAGCTAGGTTAGTTCTTAGTGACTAGGCTCCATTAGAACTATGGGAAGAAGCAGGAAGTTACAGGGCTGCTGTCTGCAGCACAGCGAGACTACATATTTCCTGAGTCCCTCAGAGAAGTGTAGCTTTTCCCTTTTCTTGTTTTTCTTACAGATACTGGCCAAAGCCTGGGCTCACTTTTTCTGATGCTCTGAGCTTTCTTACTTTCTCTGGTGCTCCCCTCTCCACTTCTGCCATGCAGCTGCTTGCCAGCTTCCATGGCAAAGAGCAGGATTATATTCCTCTTCTCCATCTCCTTCCTCTAGGGTGCTCTCTGCTCTGGGTTTTGTTTTGGTTCTTTTGTTTGTTTATAAAGCTGTCCTTGCCCTTTACACGAAACAAGAAAAGGTCCTGATGGGCTAGTTAGCTTGTAGATGCCTGGATTGATAGATTCCTCTTATCATTGTAGCCACAGGAACCTGGATGCCATCCTTAAGCTGTTGGCATTAAGGACTCAGTCAGAGTAGCTGCTCCGTGAGCAAAGACCCGGGCAGCTATAGCCACAAAGGCCTGGAGGCTTCGAAGGATCTTGGAACGGAGAAGGGGGCGCTGCCACTGCTGGCTGGGACTCAGGGTAGGCAGCTGTTTGGTCTCCCAATGTTGATCCTCTGGCTAAAAGCACATGACATAGTCAGAAGGGGTTCCAGGTACTAAGCTCCCAGCATTAGTCTCAAACACTGGTAGTAGCCCCATTCTCCAGATCCCTGCCTCATACCTGGAGGAGTTGGCTGAGACCCAGTAGTGAGCTATGAAGCTGGCCCACGGGACTGTCGGGGAATAGAGAAGGCTCCTCTGTGAAGATGTCTGAGTCAAGCAGGTGCTTATAAAAAACCAGACCTTGGTGGATCCTTTGCAAGCAGAACTAGGGAAAGAAGAAAGCGATGAAAGCAATGGGTACTCTTGCCAGTGCCCTGCCTGCCTTTCTTCCTCTCTTCCTCTCTCTCTCTCTCTCTCTCTCTCTCTCTCTCTCTTTCAACATCATCCCACTAGCTCAGGCTGTGGCCTTAAAGCTTACTGCACATAGCTTAGGCCAGCTTCAAGCCCACTGTACTTCATCATCTCAGGCAGAGATGAGTGGTCTTTATGATGCCTAGCTTCCTTTCTCCCCCCTCTCCTAGACACACTAACATCATCTTGGTGGTACCTGGCTGTTGTCCTTGAGTCCTTGAGGATCACAACCATCTCCACACTGGATATGAGGGACATCATTTTTAGTCTCTTTATCTCCTTCTTCTCTTAGTAGATCCTGGAATGGGGAAAGTGGGAAGAAAGAGACAAGGTTTATACTGTGCATTCCACTGGACCCTTGGCCAAAGCCTCTCCCAGAAGACCCAGTCTTCTGTTCTCTCTCATTTCACAATGGCCTTCAACCCTCCAGTTTCCACCCAGGGCCACATCTCACATTAAACCTACACACTTGGAAGACTTGGAAGGGTCCTGCCTGGTTCCTGGCACTGGCACTTACCATATGTCCCACTGGTGGATGTGCAGTCCAGGCTAGTGTGCAGAGACTCTGAGAGAGCTGTTGGCACTGAGCCCAGTCAGGACTGCTACTCCTAGGTATGGCCAGGCACTGAGCGGTCCAGGGCAGCAGCCACAGCAGTATTACAGCTCTGCAATCCAGCATCCTGTTGCCTGCTTCTCAAGTCTGGCTGGCTCTGTGATCTGCACTGAGCTGTGGAGTCTCAACCCGCCTCCTTTTGTTCTGAGTCTGACTCTGTCTGATTTCTAAGCTGCTTCCTGTTTTCCTTCCCTTTGTCTCACAGTCTCTTTTTAAGGTCCCTGCGTTGTAAGGCCCGCCCTTTATACTGGCAGGTGACTCAGAGCAGGTGGGATTCCCCTGCCTGCATCACCCTGGCTCTTCGGAGAGGCCAGGTATGCTGCCTCTGTCCCAGGGGAAGTGAGTGGTAAGGTTGCTATGGCTAGAGGCCCAGGTCGGGACCCATGTGTCATTGCTCTCCAGGAACAGAGATGGTTGCAGAAGGGGCAGGGAAGTAATAGACATTTAAATTAATAACATCCCCAGTTCCTTCCTGTATAATCTGTCTGATATTTTTGCCTCTCAAGGCTTTATTCTTAACCTACCCCACTCTAATTTCCTCACTTCCTCTTGCCTGAGGAAAAACCAAAACAACACTCATTCATCTCCAAATCCTATGGTGAACTCAGATTCGAAGTTTGGTCCTTGTGTGATGCCTTCTATGTAAATACAAGGCATTTCTTCCCCTCCGTGGAAAATCGTGTTCTTTTCACTGGGTGTTCCTGGTAGCTGTAACAAGTACTCTGTGACCTAAGAAGCCCTGTAAGGGCAGGGTAAGAAATTACTGCTTCCGGCAGGCCTCACTGAGGAAAGGGCACTTTGGGGTGAGAATGCTGATGAAGAACCTCTTAATTTCTCAGGCCACTTAACCTGAGGTAGTCATTGGTTCTGTGGGATTTAGGTAGTGATTTTTTTAGGGAACCAGTATAACCAAGGACTGGAAATTTAACTTGAAAATTCCAGCTCCCTGCTCCTACCCCATAGCGAGAAAGTGTAGATAAAAGTTCTGGTAGTTGAAAATATAGTGACAATGACCCTTGCTGGTCTTTCAGCTTATTGCATCCACGGGTAAAATCCACTGATGGTTGATTTCATCATCCTCCGTGATGCAACATCCAGGGAAGCAGCTGAGAGAGTGAGGTTGGACGTGGGAGGAAAGGGTGGTCTGAAACTGGGATTGCCCCAACCCCAGTGGAGGGTCCCAGAACAATTTGGACGTCAGAATGAGGCCATAGATGACCACATGGCAGGCTCTCAAAGTCTTCCCAGGTTAATTTTTCCTCTGAGATACAAGTTCTCCTTGGGGGTCTCCCTTCCCTTCGGACTATTTTTTTTAGTTGTTTTGTTTTGTTTGACAGTGCTTCTTGTGTAGCCCTAGCTATCCTGGAACTTACTCTGTAGACCAGGCTGGCCTTAAACTCAGAGATTCATCTACCTCTGCCTTCCGAGTGCTGGGATTACATGTGTATGCCACCACCACCCAAAGACTAATTTTTTAAATAGAAAATGCTTTATGGATTTGCATGTCATCCTTGCACAGCAGCCATGCTAATCCCTATATCCTTTTAGTAATGTGCCGCTGAAACAAGCACCCTGAGGGACTATTTTAAACTTCCCAAACAAAACTTCTGGTTCAAATATTATTATTAGGATTCTGTGACAAGTTTACCGACCTTTTGGTGAAACATTTTCAGAATCTGAGAATTAGCTCTGTTTGGGAGAGAAATGATTTGCATACACAGGATGGATATAAGTGGAATAAGGGAATTTGGAGGAGGGGGCGTGGAAGAATCATACTTTGCTATGTTTGGTCACAGTCCTGAGAGTCCTAAAAGATAGGAGATGAAAGGTGAAAAGAAAGATAAGGAAATGGAGGTGGGATGAGATAGGTAGGGGTGAGCTAGAGGAACAGGGCTTCAGCTGTTTCACTTCCTGGTGCTTTATCAGTTGAGTAGGAAGCAGAGTTGGTGGGACAACTGACTCTCTTGCAGATAGAACCACTTCCAAGACAACAGCTGACCTAGAACTTCAAGAAGCCCTTGACATCAGCTGGCCCTCAACCGTTATGCAAATCACACTCAGAAGACACTCCTAGACAGGCCTTTCCAGGTGGATGCTCAGATTCCAAAGCCAGCTGAAGTCCCCCAAGTGATTAATAACTACGGCTAATAATGATGGCTGATATGCATCCAACCCTGTCTTTATGATGTGTGCCTGCTCTAAACACTTTAAGTACATTAATCTAAGTCTCACAATAAATTCTACATAGTATGTATATGTAATATAATAAATACTATTACATATGACAGCTGGGGACGCTGAGGTGTGGAGATAAGTAACAAAGAGCTAGGAAGTGAATAGCACTGTGGGGCCAACAAACTTATTTATATTTATTTTTAAGGATTTATTGCCAACTATCTTTTTTAAATTGTTTAAATGTGTGCCTCAGTGTGCCTGTAGACACCAGAGGACAACTCTGTCAGGTCAGTCCTGTCCTTCCGTCTTTGTGTAGGTCCCAGGAATTAAACTTACGTTGCTAACTAGCGCCTTAACACAGTGAGCAATATTCTACAGATTAGCATCTGCCCATCATCATATCCCCAGGACTTTTTCTTTTCGGTTTGAGACATATGAAGTTTGACTTTGAACTCACTGGACTGAGACAAGTCTTCAACTATTTTTACTTTTTTGAGACAAGAACTAACTATGTAGCCCTGGCTAGCCTAGAACTCAGTGTGTAGACCAGGTTGGCCTTGAACCTAGAGATCTGACTGCCTCCTCTGCTTCCTTTGGGAATAAAGGTGTGAGCACTGCCACACCCAGTTTAGCTCTTCAAAATGGGATTCTCCTAATTTAACCTGGTGGCAAGGGCCGTACACTCACATCAGTCCCAGCTCACAGTCTGCCCTGTAGATTTTTGTTTGTTTTGGAGACAAGTTCTTTTAGCCCAGACTGGGTTCAAATATCTCTGTGTTGAGAATAATCTTAAGCTCTTGATCTTCCTGCCTCCACTTTCCAGGCGTTGGGATTGTAGACATGCTCAAGTGGAAGTAGACCTTGATTCATTAGGTAGTTTCTTGAGTCAGGCATGGTGACACCCTTCTGTATCCCCAGTTCTGGGGTCACTAAGACAAGAGGATTACAAGTTCAAGGCTAGTTTGGGCTACACAGTGAGAATTTAGCTCAATAAAAATAACTTATTTACTCCATGTATCTCAAGCTCCTTAACCCCCATGAGTCTGTGAAGGCTCTTTCAGTCATGAGAATTATGGAGAATTCTGTGAAGGAATGGCTTGGTTTAGGTCTCTTAGCATCTAGCTTCTTGTGTGAGAATTTAAATCTAAGGACCTATGAAGCCAGAGATCCTTGGAGTTAGGTGATCTGTTTTGGTGTAGGATTCCTTGGAGTATGGAGTATCCAATTGCCTATGTCCCCTGCCTGCCCCCTTACTGTTTTGTTTTGCTTTTTCTAGACAGAGCCTCATGTACTCCAGGGTGGACTGGAGTTCATGGTCCAGTTCATAGGCTGGACCATAATTGAACTCCTGACCCATCTGCCTCTACCTCATGCTTCTTTCATGAAGTTCTACTTACCTTTATTGAGAGGAATATCACACACAAACACAGGCAGAGACAGACAAATAAGCAGATAGAAATAGGTGTTAGGTGTGTGTTGTTAAACCTTGTATGTACATATGCTAGGCAAGTGCTAAAGTACTGAGCTATATAGTCCCAGCTCAGAGTCAGAGAAATGGTTTGGTTTTTGGAGATACTGGTGTTAAACTCAGGGCTTTTCCTGCTATGTGCTGATTAGATGCTTTAACAACTGAGCCACCTCCCCCACCCCTGACTTAAAAAAAAAAAAAAAAAGTTAAATTTATTATGTGTGTGTGCCACAGTATGTGGGTGAAGACAACCATGTGAGTCCCAGAGATGGAGCTGAGACTCTCAGAGCTGGTGGCAGGGCCCTAGGCTGCTGGGCCATCTTGATGGCCTCTTTCACTCCTTTGAATTCACTGTGTAGTCCACTCTGTCCTCAAACGCACAGATTCATGCCCCTGCCTCCTGAGTGTTGCATGCTCCACCCCCACCCCCACCTAGCCTGGCTTTTGGTTTATGAAACAGGGTCTCATGTGACCTGACTAGCCTGGAACTTGCTAGGTAGCAGATGCTAGCCTTGAACCCCTAATTCCCCTGCCTCTGCATCTGGATTACTGTCATTAAAGTATGCCTCCACTATGCATGGCCCAAGAAATGCTTTAAAAGTTGCTTATTATTGGTGAGGAAATCTCTTCCACAGGCATCCCATAATATGGCCTTTATGCTATTTGTTTGTTAAAAGAGGGATTCACTCTGTAGCCACAGCTGGCCTGGTCCTTGCTATGAAGCCTAGCCTTGAATTTGTGGGGGCCTCTTGCCCCTTAAGAACACAGGAATTTCAGCTGGCCCATGGTGCACACCTGTAATCCCAAGCGCTCAGAGAGGCAGAGACAGGCGGATCTCTGTGAGTTAGAGTCCGGCCTGGTCTACAAATTGAGTCCAGGATAGCCAAGACTACACAGAGAAGCCCTGTCTCGAAGAACAAAACAAAACAATAAAACAAACAAGAATGCAAGGATTGCAGGTGTGGACAATTAGCAGTACACGGCCTTTAAAAACAGTGATGACAGCTGAGTTTGAGCAACCTAAAACAACATCTCACAGCACGGACCAATTCCGAAGCAGTTTAGTACATAGCTAATAGCCCAGATCTGTTGGACATGGTAACATCCTCCCACAGGAGAAGCAGAGGCCTTATGGTTTCTGGGTTGGAGGCTAGTCAAGAATCCCTCAGAATGGCTGTTGACACAATCTGCTGTTTATCTCCCTTCGAGGGACAATGTCCAGCTCCACGATGTAGGGGAATTTGACAGTCTAGGAGTCTTGTTTCCTGGGAAAATTATGGGGGCCTCTGGGGACGATACAAACACGAATGGGAATTTCAGATGGATGCCTTTAGAAATAGAGAAAAGGTAGCCACTGGGCCAAATTAGAAGTCAGCCTCCCGCTTCCTTTTTCTTCCCCGTATCTAGAAGTCATAGGAAATGCCAGTGAGTTTCGGGGGCACAGGATCAGAGGTAGTGGAATGGCTCACAGGGATGATGAAGGCCACGCTGGGAACACCCACCGAGCGAGTCCTGATGCTTTGCCTCTATTCAAGGAGCGTAAAGGCTTGGTTTCCAAGTCTAAAGTTAATTTTGTTTAGCAATGCTTAAAAGTGAAAGTATTCCCTTTCGTAATACCAAATGGGTCCGCGTCTGACTCAGTTTGTCCCCGGCGGCATTCCGTAACTGCGTTTTGTCGGAGCTCCTGCATCACACGCCTTCTCCGGAGCGGCCTTACCTGGCCCCTTCTGATTGGCTGAGGTGAGCTCCTGGCTCCTGCTGATTGGACGCGACGGCTGCCAGTCCGCCGTCTGTCTCGCTCGCGTTAGGTTGAGCTAGAGGCGCGGGGGAGTAGTAGGGAAACTGGAATTTCCCGCGGAGCTGACGGCGCTTTCTCTGCCCCTACTCGTTTGAATTCCACGCGCTCCAAAATATCCGCCATGGAGAAATCTTGGTAATGACCCATTCCCCGTAAGCATCCCAGGAACACATCTGACCTTTGCCCTAATCCTTCCCCTCCCGTCCCCTGCGCTGGGGGAGAATTCTGGGTAACCAGTTTCTCTGGTTCGCTCAAAGAATTCTGGGTAGCTACCCGTTTCCATTTCTTCCCTCTTACCCCCGCCCCGTTTGTGGGTAACTGGCCGTTCTTGTTACCCACCCCCTGGAGAATGCTGGGTAACCACTGTAAAGGATTCTGGGAAACTGACTTGTCTTGCTCCCTTCACTGCCCAGCCCCATTCCCTCACATCCGATTCTAGGAAACAAGCATCTTAGAGATCTCTACCAAACTCCAGCCCCTTTAATACCTGCCTGCTCCCTTCACCTTTTAGTTCAGGAGAAAGGGAGGTCGAGAATTAGATCATTTGTTGGGATGATACGGAACTTCGAAAGTTTAGAGGTGCACAGTAAGGGACACAGTTCTCCCACTCTGCAATGTTGCTCGTGTCTCCCTCCTGCATGCTCCCTTCTCTGTCTGGCAGTTCTATCCTTTCTACCTGCCTCATTGTCCTGTCCACGTAGAAGACAATTACCAGTACCCAGGTTTATCCCTGACTGAGCTGCCTCTTTCCCTTACAGGCCAGGATATCCACACTAGGCTCGCTGGTGCTGTCCTGCTGAAGGTTGGGTCAGGTGTCTGTAGGAATCGTGGCGAGGGAGGGTGTGACTCGGGTCTGATCAGCGGCCATTATCGTCATGAACTTTGATGGTCTGGATCCTGGACTGGCCGAATTTCCCCCAGCTATGCATTCAACCCTGGACCCAGTCCTGGATGCCCACCTGAATCCAAGTCTTCTACAGAACGTGGAGCTGAACCCGGAGGGAGTGGCCTTGGAGGCTCTTCCTGTCCAGGAATCAGTGCACATAATGGAAGGTGTCTACTCTGAATTGCACAGCGTGGTGGCTGAAGTGGGAGTGCCTGTGTCTGTCTCCCACTTTGACTTACATGAGGAGATGCTGTGGGTGGGGAGCCATGGGGTAAGAACTACACCCCTTTCTGAAGGCTGAAAGGGTGTGCTAGAAATCTTTATCTGGTCTTTTCCCAAGGACAGTTCTTTGCAAGGAGTCAAAACTGAGTTGAAGTGATGAGATTTAGCAGGGTTCCTTAAACCAAGAAGGGAGTGGAAAAAGAATTGAGGAATCTATGCTCCAGAGCATATTTGGTCTCATAAGACATCCCAACATAGACGTTAGCCAGGTGTGGTCATTAACACCTGTAGTTATGTGTTTTGTTTTGAGACAGTATTTCTATATAGTCTAGGCTGACCTTGAACTCAAAACGATCCTCATGCTTTTGCCTTTCAAGTACTGAGTTTATGTGTGTGCCACCACATCTGACTACTGTTTATTATTTTGTTTTTTAAGATAGGCTCTCCTGTATCTCAGTCTGGCCTTGAACTTTATATATAACCAAGGATGATTTTGAATTTCTGATTCTCCTGCCTCTATTTACTGAGTGCTGGGAAAATACGCACCAAAACCATATTCAGTCTATATCCCCATATAACCAGTGGTGCTGTGGTTAAAACCCAGGGCTTTATTCTAGTAGGGAAGCACTCAGCTCAGCAAGCTACATGCCTAAGTCTGTTTCTATTTTCAAGACTTCACTATGGAACCTAGGCTGGCCTCAATTTTACAGTCCTACCTCCAGCTGCACAGTGCTGAAATTGATAGCTGATGTCACCAACCGAGCCCAGTCCCAAGTCTTGATTACCTGTCCCTATCACTTAGTCATCCACATATGTCTTCCATGCCAATGCAGTCATCCATAGCCAATATTTAGTTTTTGCCCACTTTAGAATTGGGGTAGGCTGGGGGTTTGAAACAGGGTCTCACTATAGAACACTTTCTGATCTGGGACTCTGTACAGCCCAGGTGGCTTTGAGTTAGAGGCAGGCATGTTTCAACCTCAAAGTGCTGGTGTTTTAGGCATGCACCACACCTGGTTTTTAATTATAGATGTTTGCTGGATGGTTTTCGCATACCTATTGGAATTATTTTGTCTTCTCTTTCTGATTTTAGTCTTAGCAGTTACCAATGTTAACTTTCAAATGTATATTAATATATGCTGTGAAACCAAATGGTTTCTGTAAGACCTTGGTTTACTTATTTACAACTTCACGGTATATGAATGTTTTTTCAATTAGGAGAAATTTTTTTTTTTCACCAATGTATTCAGTTCAGTAAGGCATGTCTGCTGCTGTGCTAGGAACAGGGAATAAAACTGCATACAACATAGACCTTAGGTAGGTGTGGTTATTAACACCCTGTAACCCTAACTTGGAGGCTGAGGGAGGAGGATGGCAAGTTCTACGCCGGCTTGGACTACCATAGTGAGACCGTTTTTCAGAAACCAGTCACCCACCAAAACAGTTCTTACCTCACAGAATTCACAATATGGTGAGAGGAAAAGACACATGAACAGGTGATCTCCTGGCCTGAAATGCTAATGGGAAAGCATCTCTGAGTGTTAGTGAGCTGGAGAAAGGGCCACCAGGTTGAAGGGTATAGGTGAATTGAGTGTTAGGACATAGGTGTGTGTGGTATTATGTACCTGTAGTCGTGGTACTGGAAGGAGATAGGAAGATCAGGAGGGCAAGGTCACCTTTGGCTACTTGACTGAGTTTGAAGCCTGTGCTGTATGAGACCCTGACTCAAAAGGAAAAAAAAATCAATTTGTGTGGTGCATGCTTATAATCCCAGTACTCTGGGAGGCAGAGGCAAGTGAAATGCTGTGAGTTCTAGGCTAGCCTGGTCTCTGGAGCAAGTCCAGGACAGCCAGTGCTATACAGAGAAACTCTGTCTAGGAAAACAAACAAAAAAGAATCAAGTGAAAGGGGCTGGAGAGATGGCTCAGCAGAAGAGCACTATCTGCTCTTCCAGAGGTCTTGAGTTGAATTTCCAGCAATCACATGGTAGCTCACAGCTATCCATAGTGGGACCTTGTGCCTTCTGGTATGCAGGTGTATATGCAGAGCACTCATACATGTAAAATAAATCTTTTTTTTTTTTTTTTAAGACTTAAGTGAAAAAAGAAAAGCTGTGTAATAGATTCCGTGATACTATATAGGATGGTCAGTGTAGCATGCATGAACTACAAGAAGTTAAAATGTATTGGACTAGCTAGGCAGCTTTGTTGCTTTTTAGCTTTTTTTTTTTTTTTTTTTTTTTTTGAGTAAGGGTCTTTTCTGTCCCAGGTTGGCTTTGAACTTGATTTGTAGCCAAGAATGACCTTGAACTTATGACTCTCCTGCATATATCTCCCAGTTGTGATTATAATTACAGGCATATTCCATTGTGCCTTTTGTGGGGGGGAGGGAAGGGTGTTGGTTTTTCAAGACAAAGTTTCTCTTTGTAGCCCTGGCTGTAGACCAGGATAGACTGAAACTCAGAGATCCACATGCCTTTACCTCCTAAATGCTGGGCTTTGCAGCATGTGCCACCTTGCCTAGCTTTGAATGTTATTATATGAATATATATATATATATACATGTATTGTATATATATATGTATATATGTCTAGAAGCTGAAAGGTAAGCACATATTCATCCAATCTATATTTCTTTTTTTAGCAGAACAAAGAATACAGAAAATGAGTTGGGGTTGTGAATCAGTGATAAGCACTCTTGCCTGGACCACAAGAGGCCTTGGGATCAAACCCTAGTATCTCCCCCACCCACACACATACATAGTTCATATACTAAGGCATGGAAAAATTGGGCTTTTCCAGTGCTTGAGTATTAAGCCCCAGGCCCTCACACATGCTAGGTGAGTGTTTTACCACTGAGCTGTTTTCCTACCTTCTCAAAGTAAGCCAACTGGTAGGTACCACAAGAGAACTTGGTTGTAACATAATAATCCATGAATCAAGGCTGGGCATGTTGGCCTGTGACTTTAATCCCTGCACACAGAAGGGAGGCAGGTGGATTTTTGTAAGTTTGAGGCCAGCCTAGTCTGCAAAGGGAGTCTAGGACAACCAGGGCTGTCTCAAAACCAAAAAAAAAAAAAAAAAAAAAAAAAGAAAGAAAGAAACAAAAGAAGTGGGAATCAAGGTGGACACATGACTATAATGACTATAATCTAATCTCAACACTTGAGAAACCAAGGTGGACTGCATAAGGCTCAGGCCAGATACTGTATGTAGTAAGAACCTCTTTCAAAGTAAAAAAAAAAAAAAAAAAAAAAAAGGCTGGGGCTGTATTTTAACTGAGTACTTACTTGCCCAGCATATGTGAGCCTGAGGTTCGATTCTTAGTACTCAATGAAACAAAACAAAAACTCAAGCACAAATGTAATTAACACAAAAACCTTGTGATTACATGAGATTATATAAGAAGACAAAGTGAGATGGTAGAAATTTCAAGTGATCCAAAGAAGGGGATTCTGGGTATCATGGCATAAGCCTTTACTCTTACTAGGGAGGCAGAGACAGGACAGCCATGGCTGCTTAGTAAGACCCTGTCTCAAACAACAGCAACACAGAAGGGTGTACACAAGGAGTCACAAAAGAGAGAAATGGCGTGAACAATGTAACAGAGCAGGGAGGCATGTTTCACATTCTTTGTATTCTGCCCTATAACCATCCAGTCAGTGTGGATTGCTTGTATGCCTTAGAGATCAAGATTTAATCAAACTAGGACTCTAGAAGCAGATGCAGAAAGGTCTCTGAGTTTGAAGCCAGCATGGTGTATAAAGCAAGTTCCAGGACAGGCTACATAGGGAGATCCTGTCTCAAAAAGCAACAACAAAAAGATGTAGCCATGAAGCCACTTCTAATCTCAGCACTTAGTAGGCTTAGGCAGGAGGATTGTATAACTTTGAGTTCATTCTGGTCTGCATAGCAAGTGCCTGGCCATCTTGGGACTATATGAGACCCTGTTTCTTTTTGTTGTTAGTTTCTTGTTTTTAAAAGATCCCAAAACATACTGGACCATGGAACAGGTGGCCAGTGGAGGATCAACTCATGTCCCTGACCTTCTAAAGAAACATCTCTCATTAACTGAAGCATTGCCTATTGTTAGGGTCATTGTGAGAATAAATGAGGGGTTCATAGAAATATTTTGTGCTGGCTGAACAAAAATAATTGGAGCTGGAAGAATGGCTCAGGGTTTGGTTATGACCACTTGTCCTCTTATAGAGGGTCTGAGTTCAAATCCCAGCACCCACATGGCATTTCACAACTCTAGTTCCAGGGGATTTGGTGCCCTCTTCCAGCCTCTCTCGGACACATACACACATATGCAAATTAAAAGAATAATTTGTAGTGCATTAGTGTACGGTAGTATAATCAGTACTTATGTCACTAAGATTGACTGCTTCCTAGACTTATGTCATAGTTATCACTAGACAGAAAGGAGCAGCAACAGAAGAAGAAATTGTAGCAATGCTCAGCCCTGTCATATATCTAGGATGGTCCTGCTCCTTCACTCAGGAGTCTGTTGTTGTTCTCCTTTCTAGGGCCATGCCACTTCATTTTTTGGTCCAGCTTTGGAGCGCTACTCATCCTTTCAGGTCAATGGCAGTGGTGACATTCGGCAAATCCAGAGCCTGGAGAATGGGATCCTTTTCCTCACCAAAAACAACCTCAAGTACATGGCCCGTGGGGGTCTCATTATATTTGACTATTTGTAAGTGGCTCTTCAGTTCATTCAGCTGAGAAAGTGGGAAAAATTATAGGAAGGCTGTAGGTGAAACCCCGGCCTGTTGGCTCTTCTCTCACAGGCTGGATGAGAGCGAGGATATGCACAGCCTCCTGCTGACTGACAATAGCACTCTGCTTGTCGGTGGACTGCAGAACCACATACTGGAGATAGATCTGAACACTGTACAGGAAACCCAAAAGGTGCGACCTACATGGGACCTGAAGTCATGGCGGGCTGTGCTTGGACTGGAATGTATAGAGATGTGGGTGTGACTTCTCTGTCTTTAGTCTGTGGGAAGAGTCACCTCACTGGCTTCTCGTGCTTCTCTCTCCTCTCTCCAGTATGCAGTCGAGGTACCTGGCGTCACCATCATGAGACAGACAAACCGTTTCTTCTTCTGTGGCCACACATCTGGCAAGGTGACCTGATCCCACATCTCCTCCCACACAGGCCCTGTTTCACTGGATATTGGAGTCTGCTCTCCCTAGTTGGACCTCCCTGCTTAGTGTGTTGTATTATGCATAAGAGTATTGGATCCTAGTGCTTTGCACGGCCTTGGGTGCAAAAGGATAAACGAATTCTTTTGAGTTGTCCCCTCTAGCTCTTGGCTCCTCTTCCTGCCTTTTTTTGTTCTGACACGATCCTAGAACCTCAGTCATCTCAGGATTAATTTGGTGGCGGGGTCTCCTTGCAGTCACAGAAGTGGCAGATAACAGTTTTCTCTTCTTCAGGTTTCTCTGCGAGACCTCCGTAGTTTTAAAGTGGAACATGAATTTGATGCCTTCTCAGGGAGTCTGTCCGATTTTGATGTTCATGGCAACCTGCTGGCTGCCTGTGGCTTCTCCAGTCGCCTCACCGGCCTGGCCTGTGACCGGTTCCTCAAGGTGTATGACTTGCGCATGATGCGTGCTATCACGCCACTTCAAGTACATGTGGATCCTGCCTTCCTGCGCTTCATCCCCACATACACTTCCCGCCTTGCTATCATCTCCCAGTCAGGTATGCAAGGGGTGCATCCCTGGGGTAGGACAGGCCAGTGAGCAGAGACCCAGCCCAGCAGGGTTAAGCCCATATACCTCTTTGTTGGGGAAAGAAATGACCATCCACCAGGCTCCCACATTTCACTTTGGTTTGGTTACAAATGAGCTTTTCTCTTTGAGTGTGAGGAACACAGAAGACAATAAAGATTACAGGACTGTAATCCCATTTACTTGAGAGGCTGACCTGCCTGGGCTACAGAACAAATTGACGGCTAATCTGGGCAACATACAGATTCCCTATCTTAAAAAAGAAAAGCAGGGCAGGCCAGGGCTTCAGCTGAGTGACAGAATAATTGCCCACAGGGTGGCAGGCCCTGGCTTTAGTCTCCTGTACCACCAAAAAGCACCTGTGACTCATGAGAACCCATGAGGTGCATTCTCTTTGTTTTATATCTCGCCTGGTAGTAGAAGAGGGTAAATAGTGCATAAAAGGGTTTTTCTCTTTTCCTCTCCAGGGTTCACTGGTCTGTTTCTTTTTCCCTCCTAGGTCAGTGCCAGTTTTGTGAACCCACAGGCCTGGCCAACCCAGCCGACATCTTCCATGTGAATCCCGTGGGGCCTCTGCTAATGACGTTTGACGTGTCAGCCAGCAAACAGGCGCTGGCCTTTGGGGATTCTGAGGGCTGTGTGCATCTCTGGACTGATTCCCCTGAGCCGTCCTTCAATCCCTACTCCCGAGAAACGGAATTTGCTTTGCCCTGTCTTGTGGACTCATTGCCTCCTCTGGACTGGAGCCAGGATCTGCTGCCTCTTTCCCTCATTCCTGTCCCACTCACCACAGATGCGATGCTCTCAGATTGGCCCGCTGCCAACTCTGCTCCTGCTCCCAGGTTGTTCCTCACTGCTGGGCTAGAGGGAGGGGGTGAAAGATGCTTACCTTAGCCTGGCTATTCCACTGCTGTGTTACTTTTGTCAGTCTTAAATGCTTTTTCTTCCTTCTGAGCCCACGGGGTGGGAAGTGCATGAGTGGCTAGCATGGGTCCTCAAGCCTAGAACTATATTGGATTCCAGGCGAGCACCACCTGTGGATGCAGAAATTCTTCGAACCATGAAGAAAGTGGGCTTCATTGGCTATGCCCCTAACCCTCGCACCAGGCTGCGCAACCAGGTGTGTCCAGGGGGAGTCTACTCCATGCTCATGCCCTTTCCCTTGGTTTTGTTTTTAGACAGTAGTAAAGGTTTGGGTTGTGTGTGAGAATTTAAGGAGCTCTGTGTATTATGTCTAAGACACAGATAAGGTTTTATCCCTTAGGTAGATTATTTGGTTGAAGATAAGACATTGGCCCCAAGAGAAATTATATCCTGTTGTTAATGCCAAAAGAATGTTGTGAGCATCTGTGCCAGAGCTTCTCAAAGGGAAGCTTTTAGAAACAGGCCAGTAAAATAGGTAGGTAGGTGGTTATGAAAGAGGAACAAGATGTTGAGGATAATAGAACTGTCGTGGGAGGTCTCAGGAAATAATTGTGACATTACAGCATTTTATGCCAATTTTACAAATTTTAAAATTAGTGGTACACGCCTGTAATCACTTGGGAAGGCAGGCTGATCTCTGAGTTTGTGGACAGCCTGGTCTACAGAGTGAGTTCCAGGACAGCCAGGGCTACACAGAGAAACCCTGTCTGGAGAAACCAAAAAAAAAAAAATTTAATTGTTCTATGTATGTATGTGTGTAATGTATGAGTATGTAGGTGTGTGATGTGTGTGTATGATGTGTGTGTATATGTGAATATGTGTATGATGTATTTGGGTGTGTGTATGTGAGTGTGTATGTATATTATGTGTGACTGTTAAATATGTATGTGTATATGTGTGTGTATGATGTGTTTGTGTATGTGAACATGTGTATGTGTAAGATTTATGTATGTGTATATGTGTATGTGATGTGTGTATATGTATGATGTGTGTAATTGTATGTACGATGTGTGTAATTGTATGTACGATGTGTGTGAATGTTTGAGTATGTGTGAGTGTCAATGTGTTTATGTAAGTGTGTATGTGTATGTGTGTGTGTGTGTATGATGTATGTGAGTGTGAGTTGAGTGAGTGCAGGTATGCTTATATGACAAGCACATGTGGAGATCAGAAGAGGACTTTTATAAATTGGTTCTCCAACTACCTTGAGATCTGAGAATTGAACTTGGATCTGAGCTCTGCCCCAATTTTATAATCTTTTACAGTATAATATGGTTTGTTTATTATTTGTTTGTTTTTCGAGACAGGGTTTCTCTGGGTAGACTTAGCTGTCCTTGGTTCGCTTTGTAGACCAGGCTGGACTCAAACTCACAGTGATCTGCCTGCCTCTGCATCTCAAGTACTGGGATTACAGCTGTGTGGCCTGGCACCTGGCTTATGTGTTCCTTTTCTAAGGAAAACCTTTTATATGTTTGTAATAGATAAAAATAAACTAGATGGCAGGATTGTTGTTAGTTTTTTAAAATCATAAACCATGTGCAAATTAAACTTAATTTCATTCCATTAACCCATGTGAATATATTTCTGTAACCATAGATATGTTAAAATAAACTTTTTTTTAAAAAGAAAGAAAGGAATTAAATGGGCACTGGGTGAGGTGGCATACACCAGCAAACCCAGCCCTGGGTGGTAGACAATTCAAGGGTTTTTTTGTTTTTTGTTTTTTGTTTTTGATACGTATTGAATTTGAGGCCAGCCTTGGCTATATAAGACCCTGTCTCAAAAAAACAAAAAAAAAGCCAGGCGTGGTGGTACACGCCTGTAATTCCAGCACTTAGGGAAGCAGAGGTAGTTAGATCTCTGTGACTTCAAGGCCATCCTGGTCTACAAAGTGAGTCTAAGACAGCCAGGCTACACAGAGAAACCTTGTCTCAAAAAGGAAAAAAAGAAAAATAAATAAATAAATAAATAAATAAATAAATAAATAAGTAAATAAGTAAATAAGTAAATAAGTAAATAAAATAAAATAAAAAGAGTTAGGTATGATGGCACATGCCTTTAATTCCAGTACTTAAGAAGCAAAGGCAGGAGTTCAAGGCTAGCCTGGTCTACATATTGAATTTCAGGCCATCCAGAGCTACTTAGTGAGATCCTGTCTCAAAACAAAAAAACAACAAAAAAGAAAAAGAAGGGGAAGCCAAAGATGCTTAAGACATCCAACAGAGTCTCTCTCTTTCTCTCTCTCTCTCTTTCTGAAAAAAAAAAAAAAAACAAAACCCTAGATTCCCTATCGACTAAAGGAGTCAGACAATGAATTTGACAACTTCAGCCAAGTCATGGAGTCGCCAATAGGGCGAGAAGAGGAGCCACATCTGCACATGGTTTCTAAGAAATACCGAAAGGTGCTGGGGACACTGTGTTAGGCTCTGTGGGCTGAGGGGGAAAGGGTATCATATGGAACGTAATTGAGGCCAGTCAGGAAGCCATCCTCTACAGCTCTAGACCTGGGCAGTAGGCTGTGGAGAGGATGTTGTTGCCGTCTGGATAGTTCATGGACCTCTGTCTTCATGCTGCTTACATTGTTTGTGCCGTAGGTAACCATCAAGTACTCCAAGCTAGGACTGGAAGACTTTGACTTCAAACACTACAATAAGACTTTGTTTGCTGGATTAGAGCCTCACATCCCCAACGCCTACTGTAACTGCATGATTCAGGTAAGGGCTGGGTCCTCCCGGGCCTGAACACGCCTCCTGCCTTTTTTCATTTCCATTGCCCTGTGGTTCTAGGCCACCTTAGTTCAGTACCTTGGCCTCATCCACCATGTGCCCTCCTACCGTTGTCTCCTCTGAGCTCCACTGCTTTGGTGGAGTCATGCTTTGCATTCTAGTGGCTCACAAACCCCCATCTTTTCCCCTCTCCCAGTTTCCTGCACCAGCTCTCCTGCTCTTCCCTCCAGGTGCTCTATTTCTTGGAGCCTGTTCGCTGTTTAATCCAGAACCACCTCTGCCAAAAGGAGTTCTGCCTCGCCTGTGAGCTTGCCTTCCTGTTCCACATGCTGGACCTTTCTCGTGGTGACCCTTGTCAGGTCAGTCCTCAACTGACACTGGGACACTGAAGATGGCAAGGGATAGAAGGTAGACGATTGAAAAGGGCATTGCTGTGCAAATGGCACAAAATAGGAAGTAACCCTTTTCCATCAATACAACCCTCTCCCAGGGCAGTAATTTTCTTCGAGCATTCCGAACCATTCCGGAGGCCTCAGCACTGGGTCTCATCCTCGCTGATTCCGATGAGGCATCAGGCAAGGGCAACCTGGCCAGGCTCATCCAGAGGTGGAATCGCTTCATTCTCACTCAGCTGCATCAGGATATGCAGGAGCTGGAAGTGCCTCAGGCTTATCGAGGTGCTGGAGTCAGGTACAGAACTGGATAGAAGTGAAGCACTACAGCCAGCCCCTGGGACTTGAAGAGTCCATCTGTCTCTCTCTCCACTCTCAGCAGTTTCTGCTCATCAGGGGACTCTGTCATTGGGCAGCTGTTCAGCTGTGAGATGGAGAACTGCAGCCTCTGCCGCTGTGGCAGCGAGACTGTGCGAGCCTCATCCACTCTGCTCTTCACACTCTCCTACCCTGAGGGTAGCATCTGTGGTATACCCTGCAGCTGGGTTGGGCAGACTCCCTCAGATTCCTTGTAACACCATATGGGATTTGTGGGGCTGTAGGTGGAGGGAAGAACTTGGAGTAAAGTGTCGGGTTTCTCCTCAGATAAAACCGGAAAGAACTATGACTTTGCCCAGGTGCTGAAGCGAAGTGTCTGCCTGGAGCAGAACACACAGGCCTGGTGTGACAGCTGCGAGAGGTACCAGCCCACGGTGAGTAACCTGGGATTGTGCTTCATTGAGAACTCGTCCATGTTCTTTCTGAGGCTGTTAGCACTGCCTTCCAACAATCCGTGGGCCATGGTGGAGAGAACTTCGCTTTTACTGATCCTGTAGACTTGGCCATTTCTTGTTTTATTCTCTCAGATTCAGACCCGCAACATCCGACATCTGCCAGATATTCTTGTCATTAATTGTGAAGTGAATAGCTCAAAAGAGGCTGATTTCTGGAGACTACAAGCTGAGGTAGTGAACAAGACTGAAAACGGGACTTCCAAGTTGTTCTTATTTCATTCCTCATTTTACCTCTATATATGATTATGTTCTTAAGGAATTTTGATGTTTTTCCTTTGTGTTCAGGTTGCCTTCAAAATAGCAGTAAAGAAATATGGTGGAGAAATTAAGAACAAGGAGTTTGTGCTGGCTGATCGGTAGGTATTGTCGTAGTTGTCAAATGGTAGAGCTGTTGGTGCTTCCTCTGTTCACTGGCTAGGTGTCTAGAGTACATTTCTAATTCTTCTGTACTAATAGGAAGGAGCTGAGGAGTCCAGAGGGCCCTCTGTGCTGCTCCTCCATTGAGGAGCTGAAGAATGTCTGGCTTCCATTTTCCATCCGCATGAAGATGACCAAAAACAAAGGGCTGGATGTTTGCAATTGGACTGATGAGCATGAGATGCAGGTGGTGTGAAAAAAATGGGAAGAAGAGAGGGAGGGAGTGAAGGTGGGGTTGAAGGTGATGCAGGGCCAGGGATGGAGGAACTTAGAGGACCAAGGGAAGGATATAAAATGTACTATTCACCAGCTGTGGTTTTTCCTAACGATAACTCAGGTTAGTGTTGGGAAGTCATACATGGCCTAAGATGGAGATAACCTACCCTGACTCCTCATTCCCAGGACACCCTACCCTCTGTCCTTTTTCCCCATCCCCCATCCCAAACCCCAATCCTAAAACTTAGCTTAGCAGCCTGGGTACCCCTCACAGTGGGGTCCAGCCAGGGCAGAGGAGGAGCATGGTGTCTGTGTGTATGACCTGATGGCTACTGTGGTACACATCCTGGACTCACGAACAGGAGGCAGCTTGGTGGCTCACATCAAAGTTGGCGAGACCTACCACCAGCGCAAGGAGGTGTGTGAGACTATGGAGGCATGGCTGCAGTGCAGCCCCAGGTCTGTCCCTGAACTCCTAGCAAGGAGACCAGCTAGCTCTCACTGTGACTTCAGCCTGCCTCTTTCTCCACACAGGGTGTGACTCACCAGCAGTGGTATCTCTTCAATGACTTCCTTATTGAACCTATTGATAAGGTAAGCCAAAAACCGTTCCTTTCACAGAGAGGGTGTTGCTGAGTGCCTCAGGTTGTTCTTGAATTCACTGTGCAGGCTAGGGTACCCCTGAACTCAATGATCCTTCTGCCTCAGCCCCTAGAGTGC
The DNA here is from genome assembly GCF_907164565.1 of Psammomys obesus. Classification (NCBI taxonomy): domain Eukaryota; kingdom Metazoa; phylum Chordata; class Mammalia; order Rodentia; family Muridae; genus Psammomys; species Psammomys obesus. Next base: position 99,717 of record NW_026585504.1, read on the forward strand.
AGGGATTACAGGTGTAAGTACAGCTTTATTTACTTCTTTCATCTACCCATCTTTGTTAGTGTCCTCATTCTCAGGCCTTATACAATGCCTGGAAGGTTCATGATGGAAGGAGAGAAGCTTTGGGAATAAAAAAATAAAAAATAAAAAAAGGACCTAGGTCCTGGCCTCTGTCTGATTGAGGAAAAGGAATAAGATACATTGTCAGATAGACACAAGTATATTTTTTCCCTTTTTAGAGAGTGACGCAATGCCTTGGGTTAAACCCAGGACCGTATGCATGATAAGCAAGCACTCAACTACTGAGCTACCTTCTAGCCTTGTGTTTTGTCTCCTCTAGTATGAAGCTGTGCAGTTTGACATGAATTGGAAAGTACCTGCTATTCTGTATTATGTCAAAAGGGATCTCAATTCCAGATACAACCTGAACAGTAAGTGACATGGAGTGGTCCAAAGGCTTAGAAAGTCTTAAGTTGAACTCAGGAGAAAACCTGGGGGTGCATTTTGTAGTATTCAAGATTGGTAACTGGTGCTAATACTTCCAGGGATACCAAAGATATTCCTTCTCATCAGATCTTAAATTTAGAAGCTGGCTGGGATTAGTGGTTCATGCCTGTAATCCCAGCATTCAAAAGGCCATGGCAGGAGGATTGTCAAGAGTTCAAGGATGACTTGGACTACATAGTTCAAGGCCAACCTGGGCTATAGCATAAGAACCATTTCAAAAAAACAAAACAAAATTCACTAACTCTGAAGCCAGAAAGTCTAAGGGTAAAGACGGAGGAAGAAGCTTGATAAGAATGGTGTAGGTTGTGGTTTTGGTTCTAGACGCTCTTACCCTTTTGTAGTGGTTTGAATGAGAATAACTACCATGAGATATTTTTTTTAATTGCCATCAGTTGTTGTGTTTATTTGTTCTTATTGTGTGTGTAGAGGCCAAAGGACAACTTTGTGGCAGTAGTTCTCCCCTTCCACATTTATTCCAGACAGCAAACTCAGGTTGTCAGACTTGCAAAGCAAGTGCTGTATCATGGAGCCAGCGAGCTGGCCCAGTCCTTACCACAACCCTCAAGTACTTGTCTGTTCTCATGGGCATGAGCTTCTTCAAAGGCACCAACTTCAAACAGTTTCTCTGTAGCTTTGTTTTTCTGGATTTTGTAAGCTGAGGTCTAACACAAAAATCTTATTCTTCTTTTCCATTTCTATCTTTTTTCTTGGTCTACTTCTTGATAATTTTCTGATTTGATCTGCTGTGTTATCTGATATAGTTTCTTTAAATGTTTTATTACAGTTTAATTTACTCTGTGTGTGTGCATTAGTGTGTGTACCACAACACGCATGTGGACATCAGAGAAGTTTGTGGGAGTAGGTCCTTTCCGGATCAACCTCAGGGTGTCAGACTTGGCAGTGAGTGTCTACCGGCTGAGCCATCTTGCCAGCCCAGGTACACTCCTTTTCCCCAAATACTTTGGTTATCAAGAGACCACAGTGTAGAGTGACAGCCTCTGAGAGCCATGCTGGGGTCTCCCCATGTCGTTTCCCCAGCCCCGGTCTTGTCTGCATTCTCCTTCCAGTCAAGAACCCCATTGAGGCTAGTGTGCTGCTGGCAGAAGCCTCGCTGGCACGGAAGCAGCGGAAAACACATACTACCTTTATCCCACTGATGCTGAATGAGATGCCACAGCTTGGGGACCTGGTGGGCCTTGATGCTGAGTTTGTCACTCTTAATGAGGTAACCAAAGCCAAAAGGATGGCACATAGGAACAGAACTCTGAGGATATTAGAAATTGTAAGTACTGCTCTGCTGTCCATATTAACTCTTGTGATGTAGGAAGAAGCAGAGTTACGCAGTGACGGGACCAAGTCCACCATTAAACCAAGCCAAATGTCAGTAGCAAGGATCACCTGTGTGCGGGGCCAAGGGCCTAATGAGGGCATCCCCTTCATTGATGACTACATCTCTACTCAAGAGCAGGTATGAGGGTGGGAGGGTACACAGCATTCAACCCTATCCTTGCGCAGGAAGACACCAGCCTTTTTACGTACAGCAATTTTTCTTTCTCTCTGTTCCTAGGTAGTAGATTACTTGACTCAATACTCGGGGATAAAGCCAGGAGACCTTGATGCCAAAATCTCCTCCAAGCACCTCACTACCCTCAAGTCTACCTACTTAAAACTTCGTTTCCTCATTGACATTGGAGTCAAATTTGTGGGTCATGGTCTGCAGAAGGACTTCCGGGTTATCAACCTCATGGTTAGGGCAGGCTTTTTAGGAGTGTGTTTACTGTTGTTGTTGTCTTTGTTTCTTGTCTGGGATTTGTTTGGTTTTGTTTGTTTTGATACAGGGTCTCACTGTGTAGTTCTGGCTGCCCTATAACTAGTTATGTTGAGCAGGCTGGTCTTGAACTCACAGAGGTCCACATGCCTCTTCCTGAGTTTTAGGATTAAAAGTGTACACTACCATGCCTATCACTACCCCGCCCCCATACAGCCTTCTTCCCACCCAGCCTGCTCCTACAACCCTCACTCATCAAAAACAAAATTACGTTTATTTAGTGTGTGTGTACAATCCTATGTACCTCCTGCGAGTACCATGTGTCTAGCTCAAAGGGAACTTGTAGAAGTTGAGTCTCTCCTGCCATCACACTGATCCTGGGGATTGAACTCAGGTTGTTAGGCTTGGTGGCAAATACCTTTACCTGCTGAGCCACCTTGCTGGCCTAGAGTTATTTTTGAGGATAGACTTCTCAGGGTGTATGTTTGAATTTGGAGAGTGGGAGGTGATGGATCTTCTGCCTCAAGGCTTCTGTTGTTTTGATTTCTGCCAGGTGCCCAAGGACCAAGTTCTTGACACAGTCTATCTGTTCCACATGCCCCGAAAACGAATGATTTCCCTACGATTTCTTGCTTGGTACTTTCTAGGTGAGCTGCTCTGCCTTGTGTGCCCTGTAGTACTGATTACTTAAGAGGAGGAAACGTTAGGGGACAGGAGATATGGCACAGTTGGTGGAGTACTTGTTCAGACCCCAGTACCACATGAAACTGGACATAACGGTGCATGCCTATTTCTAGCCAGTACTCAGGAGGTACACACAGAAGAAACACAAGATTAAGATTAGTCTCAACTACATAATGTGTTCAAAGCCAGCCTGGGCTACATAAAAAGAGAGTAGAAAGCACAGGAGGCTGATGCTTTCAGCTCTACGAGCCTGAACAATAAAGATACTGTCTTAACCACAGAACTACAACAGAGCCTGGTGCGTTCCACACAGTTTAGGAGGCAGAGACAGGCAGATCTCTGAGTTTGAGGACAGCCAGGGCTACACAGAGAAACCCTGTCTTGAAAACACAAACAAACAAAAAACCCTACAACAAAAATAGAATAGGAAACATCTTTGGGGAAAAAAATCTAGTGATTTATCAACTTAGAATAATGAAATCTGATAATGATTTCAGTTAGCTACTGTCACTAACTTAAGAAGCTTTTGGGGCTTGAGAGGTAGCTCAGTGGTTACAAGCACTTGTTGCTCTTGCAGAGACCCCGGTTCTCATCCCAGTACTTCTGTCGTGGCTCACACCATCTATAACTTCAGTTCCAGACAATCTGACACCCTCTTCTGACTTTCATGGTCACCATGCACACCCATAGAGTACATAATACAGGCAAAACATTAAATACACATAAAATAAGAAAAGATGTTTTCTGGGAGACTGGGAGTCTGCATGGAAGTTTTCTGGGGGGTCAGGATAGAAATAGGGTACCTTCTTTGTGAGGTCCTTAAGTATTGTGTTTACCCCAGACCTTAAGATTCAAAGTGAGACCCATGACAGTATTGAGGATGCCCGCACAGCCCTGCAACTCTACCGGAAGTATCTGGAGCTAAGCAAGAATGGTACTGAGCCTGAGTCCTTCCACAAAGTTCTCAAGGGTCTTTATGAGAAGGGCCGGAAGATGGACTGGAAGGTGCCTGAGCCTGAGAGCCAGACAAGTCCCAAAAGTAAGGCTGGGCTGAGACAAGGGACCTGGGTTGGCTGGGTTTGATGGCATATATTGAGACTGTACAACACCATCGTAATGCTTGTAACAGTACTGCTCCTAACTTCTCCTCATGAAGCAGCCAACAGTTTATAAATCACCCAGTCTTTCTAACAGTCTTTCTAAAAGTCTAAAGAGGTAGACTTTTTTTTTTTTTTTTAATTATCCATGGGTCTAAAGTCACTTGCCCAATTCTAAAATGTCCGAGGAAGGTCCATGTCATGCCCTCCCTTCTCTCACATTCTTTCTTTATAGGAAGTGTCCCTGATGCCTTCTGTGTTCACCCTTTGTTTCACCAATTTTTGTCTCTTAACAGATGCAGCTGTCTTCTCCTCAGTGCTGGCACTTTGACCTTTGACCTGCCCCTTCCTTTCAGTGTTCTGTCTCCAGAACTAAGAGATGGCTTCTCAAGTTGGCTTTACCCTGTCCACTTCCAGAACTGGATCTGCTCAGGGTCTACAGATGGTGCTATTAATAGAACTGGAAAGCAGCAAAATTGTTGCAAAGGTTCTAGAAGCCAGATTCTCCCTTTATCCTCTGCAAACAGTGGGCCAGAAACAAAGCCTAAGCTGACCCAGGTGGAAAGTGATTGGCATTCTTAATAAATGTCCTGGGTGATTATATCTAAACAAAAGAGCTCCTACAATCAGAATTCTCAGTTCCCAGCCAGCTAGAGAATTGCCGTCCTGGACAGTGACAGGGTACAAGAGATCCAGACAGCTCAAGCATCCAACTGCTTGAGAGATGTGGCTGGATGGACCAGCATGCCCAGTCTCAATGGGTCAATCAAACCAGTGTGGAGGCGGCTGAGCTGCCCGCTCCATTCCTGCCCACAGCTGAGCAGTATCTGTCTTCCATACATTCTATCTTGAGTTTTGTTTTATTTTTAGAAAAAAAAAAAAAATTGCTTAAAACAGCATGTTTTATAAAATAAAAATATTTTTATCTCATTAGAAAACTGCTAGTAGTGGGGTTCTTTGACTTCTGGCCTCCTTTAACTTCACCAAACAATGAAAAAGTTGAAATTGTGTTCAGATCCACACCTAAGAATTAAGGTAAGATTCTGGGTTCCCAAAGTGAGTGGATCCAGGAGGAATAAAATTGTTTTTCACCTGGGCAGCGTTCAGCCTTTGCTATAGTTGCCTCGCACCCCCATAACTCCCAGTTTAACTTACAACCAGGCACGCTGTGACCTAGCAGTTGAGAAGCCGAGAACCGCTGTTCCCAACCAGCCTGGGATGGGGAGCAATACCTCACTCAGAATAGTACTAGTGACATGCTGGGAATTCAGAGCGGATTGTCCTATGCACAGCCTGAGAGCTAATATTAAACAACATAGCGCCTCCCTCCCATCCTCAGAGGATAGCTTCCAGAAATCTCCAGGAACCTTCCTGAAAAAGCAGATAATACCAAAAATTTCCCAATACATACCTATTGGTTATAATTTAGTACAAGAAGAAACTAACAGCTAGTTAAAAAAAAAAAGACCTGTAGCTTCTAGCAAAGATTGGTGCCGCAGTGCTTCCTGGGAAATGTAGTTTGCAGTAATGAAAGCTTTGTATATTGAAGCTGGTTTCTCTTCCACTAATCGCATCTGTTCGGAAGTCCTAGCCCACCTGGACTGACACATTATCCCTATGCTCCACTTGGTCCTCAGCCTAGGCAACCTTTGTTCTTGCGGTGGTCACGTGAACCTGCCCGCCACGCAAGTCTGGGTCCTTAAGCTTTCCAAGGGGTCCTCGCTGCTTCCCTCCCAGGCTCTCCTGAGGGTGCCTGTTCGCGCGAGAGTTTGAAGGGGCGTGCTCAGGGGCAGTCTCCAGTGGGGGCTCCCAGGGCACCGCAGGTTCCCGCTCCGGTGCCCAGTTACGTGCCCACAGCTGGACCAGGCGCTCCCTGGCCACCCTGAACCTGGCGGTTGCAGGCGCGATCTGGAGAAGCCGGGACAGCCTCGCTCTTCCCAGCCAGCTGCTGCAGCCAACAAAGTGAGAGTCCTGCTGCTTTCCAGTGCCTGGGCCAGGACGCCGGCCGCGGGAGCAGAGGTGGGCAGAAGTTAGCTCCATGTGCGGGAGCACTGAGGTTGGGAATGGACGCGAGCGTCAGCAATGGCGGAGTCCTTAGGAAAGAGAAACATCTACATCTGGAGATAGGGATTCTGGAACACTTGCTGCTAGGTCCACGTAGGCCCTTAGCTATGGAGTGTTCTCGCTGGCCTCGTGGCCTGACTGATAATGGTTCCTTGCTGGCAGCCCGTTTCTGCCCGTCACCCTGGCATAACTGATCAGCTGCATCCCATAGCTACTGGGTAGTACTGTGAGCCCTTAGTGTCTAATGCTACAGTATCAATAGCCAGGCCCTCACCTGTGGAGGACACAGTTTCTGGAACTGAGTCCAGTCCTGAGCTCTCACTTCCTATCCTACACTGCCACCACCCCGCCCCGCGCGGGGTGCTTGCGCTGCCGGGAACTCCAGTCTCTCCGGTGTTTATATCATGGCCTTTTCCTGGATAATAGAATCAGAATCACACCGAGTCCTATGGGATGAAGGGTGGCAGTCGAGGGTGGGGGGGTGGGGAAAATAGCTCGGTCTCCTCTCGCCTGTGTTTTATTTTCACACAAATCCAGGTGGAGCGACCCCATTACGCTAAAGATGAAAGGCTGGGGTTGGCTGGCTCTATTTTTGGGGATCCTGCTGGGAACGGCCTGGGCTCGAAGGAGCCAGGATCTACACTGTGGAGGTAAAGGCACAAAGACAAGAAGTGGGAGGAAGCCAACACTTGGGAGGCATAAGACCCAAAGATCCTTGGAACAAGGATGGGTAGAAATCCTTGGTTAATGCCATTCTCCTCACCATCCCACCCCAATTCTCTTCCCTGGCACCAGCTTGCAGGGCTCTGGTGGATGAATTAGAGTGGGAAATTGCCCAGGTGGACCCCAAGAAGACCATTCAGATGGGATCCTTCCGTATCAATCCAGATGGCAGCCAGTCCGTTGTGGAGGTAACACACTATCCCCCAAATAGAGTAGCTCACCCAGGCTTTGAATGTGAACTTGGTTTAGGTCAGAAGAGAAGAAAGCAGGATGTCATAGGACCTGAAATAATAATAATACTCCCAACACTCAGAGGCTGAAGCAGAAGTATTTCTCTGAGTTCCAGGCCAGCCTAGACCACAGAATTAGATACTGTTTTAAAAAAGAGATAAAATGAAAAAACCAATGGAATGTTGTGTATCTGAAGAACTGAGCTCTAAGCCAGGTATGGAACTGTAATCCTAGTGCTGGGAGGTAGAAACACTGGTCAGGAGTTCAAGGCCAGCCTGTACTACTTGAGACCCTGCCTCACAAACAGAAACAATAGTTGGGCTCTGCCTTGTTTTAGAAGAGCCTGGAAAGTTAAAACTTAATTATTTTGTGCCTCCAAACCTTAGTTCATTGTTTCCACTGTAGAATTTAGCAGTCAAAAGACCTTTATTAGTCCTTTGTCCACATCCCTAATTCTCGTTTCAATGTAGCAGTAAAGTATACATACATTCTTCTAAAAACAGAATAAGAGGTCTCTTCCAGCTGGAAATGTTGCTCAGTTGATAGAGTACTAGCCTAATGGTAACATTTTGCTGGTGCACCTGTAATCCCTGTATTATTCAGAGTCTTCCTTGGAGCTAGAGAGATGGTTCAATGGCTAGACGCATGTGCTGCTGTTGGAGAAGACTTGGTTCAGAAACTAGCACCACTTGGTGGCTCATAATTCATCCTGGGGAATCTGACATCCTCTTCTAATGTCTGTGAGCACCAACCATACAAATATGAAAGCAAACACTCATACATAAAATAAAAATAAATTTTTAAAAATCTTTGTATTCGCGGATGGAGAGATAGCTCAGTGGTTAAAAGCACTGTCTGCTCTAACAAAGGACCTGGGTTCAATTCTCAGCACCTGCATGGCAGCTTACAACAGTCTATAACTCCTGTTCCAGGGGACCCAACCCTCTTACACATGCAGACAAAACACCAATGTACAAAAAAAAATTTTTTAATCCCCCCCCCAAAATCTTTGTATTCAAGAAATTTATATTAGTTGGAAACATAAAACGTACATATACACAGCTATACCTAGGAAGTAATGTACAATGATCTTTTTTTAAAATTTTATGTTCATTGGTGTTTGTTTTGCCTGCATGCATGTCTGTCTAAGGGTTCCAGATCGTCTAAAACTGGAGTTACAGACAGTTGTAAATTGCCATATGGGTGCTGGGATTGAGTCCAGTCCTCTGGAAGAGCAGCTACTGCTCTTAAGTGCTGAGCCATCTCTCCAGCCTCTATGAGGGAACATTCTTGTGAAGTGCTCTATCTGCATTTAGACCATCACGCCAGAAGAGGGCATCAGATCTCAGTACGGATGGTTGGGAGCCACCATGTGGTTGCTGGGAGTTAAACTCAGGACCTCTGGAAGAGCAGCCAGTGCTCTTAACTGCTGAGCCATCTCTCCAGCCCCCGTTTTTGTTTTTGGTTTGTTTTTCAGATCAGATCTCAACTGGAACTCACTATGTAAACCAGGCTGCCTTGAATTCACAGAGATCCACCTGCTTCTGTTTCCCTGTGTGCTAGAATTACAGGCTTGTGCCACCATGCTCTGCTCTTTAATGTTATTTTAATAAATAATAAATACCTATGGCCACAAGAAATAAGGACGTTCACAGGGAAAAAGTGTATAGTTGATTATATTTAATTAAAGTGCTTTCTGTCTATAATTTAGAGCTAATGATGCCTGTCTAATTTCTTGGGGTTTTATAATCAGACAAAATAAGATTGTACATATGCTCAGAGTGGTAGCATACTCCTTTACTCCCAGCACTTGGGAGGCAGAGGCAGGTGGAAGTTCAAGGCCAGCCTGGTGTACATAGTTACAGGCCAGCCAAGGCTACAGGGTGAGACCCTGATCCAAATGACAAGCAAAATATGTATATTTGAAAACAGTTTTAGAGGAAGAAAGGATGGACAGACATTGAAACTATAACAGCCCATTATTAGAGAAGAACATTTTTTTTTTAGAATAAGTTTTTTGAGCTAGATTTAAAAATTAAGGGTGGCAAATTACTAATGTATAAGATAGAAGGGAGTAACCGAAGGCTGAGTACATTTCTAGGTACCTTATGCCCGCTCAGAGGCCCACCTCACAGAGTTGCTCGAGGAAGTGTGTGATCGAATGAAGGAGTATGGAGAACAGATTGACCCTTCTACCCACCGCAAGAACTATGTACGTGTTGTGAGCCGGAATGGAGAAACCAGTGAGCTAGACTTACAGGGCATCCGAATTGATGCAGACATCAGTGGCACCCTCAAGTTTGTGGTGAGTTTTGACTGTGAGTACCTGGCTCTTGGAAATTAATAGGGATTGTTGGGCACAGATTGAGAGTTAGGAGTCAGATATGGTGTTGCATGCAGAGGTAGGAAGATGACACAAGTTTGAGCTTAGCCTGGTCCACATAGTTCCAGGCCAGCTAGGGCTATATTTATCAAGACCATGTCTACAGAAATCCCCCCTCCCAAAAAAAACAAGTATAGAACTGAGTGGTTGTCTCCGCCTTCTCGGGAGGTGTCTGGAAGAGTCCCGTGTCAGCTCTCTCTCTTGGTTGACAGTGTGAGAGCATTGTGGAGGAATACGAGGACGAACTTATTGAATTCTTTTCAAGAGAGGCTGACAATGTTAAAGACAAACTTTGCAGTAAGAGAACGGGTAAGCTATTCCCACTTTACTTCCTTTGCTCTCAGCTATGTGTAATCTGGCTTGCTGCCCTGTCCCTCACCACACAAGAATGTGCGCCTGCACTCTCAGACCTCCGTAGATGGCTTCCATTTCCTTTCGTTTAGAAATTAGAGTGATTTCTCTCCAGTCTTCTCTACCTATCAGCTTTCAGAATTTGTGTCTCCATTACCTTAAGTACAGGAGAGAGAGCACACAGAGGGGATGGTTTGGCATTTATAAGCGTATTCTTAAAAATGAATTGAAGTGGGCTGGAGAAATGGCTCAGAGGTTAAGAGTACTCACTGTTCTTCCAAAGGTCCTGAGTTCAAGTCCCAGTAACAACTTGGTGGCGTATAACCATCTATAGTAAGATCTGGTGTGCAGGAAGAATGTATAAACAATAAATATTTTTTTAAAAATGAATTGAAGAATGGTGGTTGGTGTCGGTTTGGCTTGGAGTATTTTCTTGAAAGGGGTGTGTGTGCATGTGCGCGTGGCATTTCCTTCAAACTTTTGTGTTCTGTTTGCAGATCTATGTGACCATGCCCTTCACAGATCTCATGATGAGCTATGAGTCACTGGAGCAAGCAGCCTAGACCAACTTGATGGAACACCTTCAGGAGGGGAAGATGGTGGCATTGTCTTTTATATTATGTTTTTATGGAAATGAACTGAAAAAAGTCTGAAACTAAAAGTACAAACTGTGTTGTCTTTTTATGCCCAAGTGTAGCCTTTCCTTAAAGGTAGGAGATTACGGACAGTAAAAACAATGGGGAGGTAGAGTTTTGAGGACTGGCATAGCATAAAGTTAGGAGGGCCTGACCCATTAATTCTCTTATTCTGTGGCCTGTCCAACTTATAGACTATAGATAAGCATTTATTCAGTATGTCCTTAATACAATGTGTTGGTAACTGGCATTGTGAGGTAAAGAGGAACAGTTGTGTGAGAAGGGGAATAGAAGTGACAAGCGTAAGATTTCAGGAAGCCCCTGTATTCATGCTGATTAAAGATGGGAATTGGTCTAGAATAGAGATGAAGTATTCCCTCTCTACCCTTCCAGATGGAAGGACCAGCCAGAGCAGAGACAGGAAGGGGAAAATGGATGTGACCAACTCAGCTGAAAAGTAGGGGCTTTATCAGATAGGGACAGATGAGGTAAGAAGTGTCACATAATGAAGGGCCTTGCTTGCTAGCCCTGTTTTGGGTTTGATGCAAACAGCAGCAATAAAGAGTATCTTTCTTTAGCTTGGGATACAGCTCCGTGCTAAAATAATTGTATAGCATGTAAACAGCCCTGGATTTGATCCACTGTTCAAAAAACAAACTATGCCACGTATGGTAGGATTGAGCACCTGGGAGGCTGAGGCAGGAAGATTACAAGTTTGAAGCCTGCCTTGGCAACATAATGAGACTGTCTCAAAAACACTTCCACCATTTAGCTGGGCAGATAGCTCAGTGGTTAAGAACACTGGCTGTTCTTAACAGTGTTCTCAGTGGTTAAGAACACCTCTTTCAGAGGTCACAGGTTTCTAGCAACCACATGGTGGCTCATAACCATCTAAAATGAGATTCTGGTATGTAGTAATACATGCAGGCAGAATAATATATACATAATAAATAGGTAAACCTTTAAAAAAAAAAAAAAGAGCCCTTGGTCAGGGCATGACATGACAGTACATACTTGGGATGCTACAGTTGAGAAGATTGCAGGTTTGAAGCCAGCCTGAACCAAGTCAGTGAGGCCTTGTCTCAAAAGCAAAAGAACTTGAAATTCATGTAATTTACCTCTGCCCATTTTACAGGTGAAGAAAATGACATCCTGAGAGGCCACAAATCCGAAAGTCTGAATTTAGTAGTGAAACTGGTTCTGTAATTTTAATTGGAGGGGGGTTGTTTTGTTTTGTTTGAGACAGTGTTTCTCTGTGTAGCCCTGGCTGTCCTGGACTCACTCTGTAGACCAGGCTGGCATTGAACTCACAGAGATCCGCCTGCCTCTGTCTCCCAGAGTGCTGGGATTACAGGCATGTGCCACTGCACCCAGTTTGGATATATAATTTTCTCATCAATCTGATCTAAAGTAGCTACAAAGTAGCTTTATTTTAAGATTGACTTTTATTTATTTGAGCTGGGTCTTACCAGTAGCCCTGACATTTGCCAGAAGACTTGGCCAGAGCATTTTTTACCCCCAGATTTATATGGGGTTGTCTGCATATATATTTGTGTACCAGGTGACTGCCTGGTACCTGTGGAGGCGGATCTTTGTGAGTTCAAGGACAGCCTGGTCTACAAAGTGAGTTCCAAGACAGCCAAGGCAACACAGAGAAACCCTGTCTCAAAGGAAAAAAAAAAAAGGCAGAAACAAAGTCCTTTATTATTAATTTTGTTGAGGCAAGGTCTTGCTGTACACTGAGGCTGATCTGGCACTCCCTATGTATCCCAGGCCTTTCCTAAAACCTGATATCCTGTTTCAGCCTTCCAAGTTCTGGAATTACAATTAGGTAACTAGGTACTACCATGTTGGATGGGGGTGAATAGCATGAGGCAGGAAACATACATTGAATGTCCAATCACAGCATATTTTCTTAAATCTGTGTGTATGAGAGAAAGAGTTTGTGTCAGAGGGGAAACAAATGGGGTGTGTGTGTGAGAGTGAGAAGGGGAGACTGAGTGACTGAGTGTGTGAGAAAGGGAGAGAGGAAACAAGTGTGTGTGGCTGCGTAGTGCTGTCCTGGATCCTATGTGGCCCAGACTGTGTTTAGTTCTAGGACTTCCTGTCTCCGCTTCCTAGATGATGAGGTCCCAGTAGATGCCACCGTGACCAGCATACTTTGATCTGGACTTTGCAACTCTGATTTTGTAAAAAGATATATATGTACTATCATTCATGTGTGTGCCCGGGTGTGCACAAGTTTGTGCAGGGGTCTACAGAGGGCAGGTCCTCCTGGACTCAGAGGTGCCTGCACTCACAACTCACAGGTTGTGAGCTGCCTGCTGTAATGCTGGAACTTGAACTTGGGTCCTCTGGAAGAGCTGAGTCATCTTCTCCACCCCTGATTTAATTTATTTCTATGTTTGTTTCACTGTATGGCCCATGCATCCCTGGTCTCTGTGACCTTGAATTTATCAAGATCTGTCTGCCTCTGCTCTCTGAGTGCTGGAATTTAAGGTGCGTGCCACTATGCCTGGCAAAGATACATACAGTTCTTCAAATTTATATGCATTTTTGAGTGTTTACATGAGTGTATCTGCACTGGGGGTGTGCCAGTGTGGGGCAGATGGGGCCCAGAAGAAGGCATCAGATCTCCTGGAATTGAAGTTACAGGTGATTATGAGCCATCAGACATGGGTACTGGGAGTGACACTGTATAAGAGCAGCAAGTGGTCTTAGCTGCTGAGCCATCTCTCCAGCTTTTTGTAATTCTTAAGAAATAGGCGTTATTCCTATTTTACAGACCCAAGGTGTGGCTCAGTGCTAAACTAGCATGTGCAAGGCTCTGGATTTCATTCTCAACAATGGAAAGAAAGAAAAAAAAAAAAAAAAAAAAACACTGAAATAGATGTTAATCCCTTGCTGGATTTTTTTTTTTTTTTTTTTGAGACAGAATCTTACTATGTAGTCCTGGCTGCCTGGCCTGGAACTCTAGTAGGCCAGCCTGCCTCCCATTAAAGGTGTACCACCAGTTTTGGCTTGGTTTTGGTTTGTTTGTTTTTTGAGACAGTTTCTCTGTGTAGTCTTGGCTATCCTGGATTTGTACACCAGGCTGGCCTTGATTAGCAATTTGCCTGCCTCTGCCTCCCTGAATGCTGGGATTAAAGGTGTGCACCTCCATGCCTGGCTTATTTTTATTTTTTGAGACAGGCTTTTTCGGCTGTCCTGGAATGCAGACTAGGTTGGTCTTGAACTCAGAGATCCACCTGCCTCTGCCTCTAGAGAGCTAGGATTCAAAGGCATTTCCCATGCCTGGGTGCATACAATTTTATAGATAAAGAAGAAATTAAGTGGTCTTGCTAGTAGGTGAGGAACCAAAACTCTACCTATGATCATCTTATCCATTGATCTTTCTGCTACACTTCATTTTATGAAGTCCAGACTACATGTAATCTAATAGTCGGATAAAGTAATATTTCTAAGATGTGTTTGAAAACCACCTCCAGGTTTGAATGCATGGGTCCTGGGTTCTAATAACTACATGTAGTAGTACATGCCAGTTGCCTGATATGTTTGGGAGGCTGAGGCAGAAGGATTGCTTGAGCCTAGGAAATTGAAGTCAGCCTAGGCAATAGTATAAGACCCTGTTTCTTCAAAACTACTTTAGGATGTAGTTCACGTGTATAACACTTGTCTGGTGTCCCACCACTAGGAGAAAGATAGACAGCATGTGTCTGCTCACCTTTGTCATTACAGCTGCTAAGTTTTTTTATCTGTGTGTGTTCTAGGATGGGTGTCTCCATTTATATCAGTTATAGGTGTGCAAAGGTTTAACAGATGGGTGAGACTGCATAGTTTTTATCTTTTAAAGGATCTTTATAACAACGCATTCTGCTGACGTCTCCAGGAGACCACTGACAATGATTCAAAACTCCTCTGGGGCCAGGGTGTGGCTCAGTGGTAGAACACTGGCCTAGTATGCAGATGCCTTCGGTTTGATCTCCAGCACCTAACAAGCAGAGGGTAAAACTTTGGCAGATAGATATGAGCTCTGGAATAAGGCTGACGTGACTGAATTCTAGCTAGGCCAGTTATGAGCAATGGGCCTTGACAGGACATTTTATCTGAGTTTCCTCCTCTTTAAAGGTACTATTACCAACAATATTTTAGAGTTGTAAGGATTAATTAAGATGACTCATGTATTGTAGTTTGATAGCAATTTGAAATAGTGAGCACTAAACACATTTTTAGCTTTTGTCAGCTAGGCATGGCACTGAAAGCCTGTGACCCTAACTACTCCTGTGGTTGAGGCAGGAAGATCAGAAGTTCTGGATCAACCTGGGCAATTTAGTGAAACTTTTTAGTGAAACTTTTCCCAAATGTTGGGATTATATACATGTGCCACCACTCCTGGCTGCTTGACATTTTAAAAATGGCTTTGATGTAGCTCATGGCTTACCATATGTGAGACTCAACCATATGCACATTTGTGTACACACACAGAGGAAGCAAGCCATTGTCTACTAAGGAAGTTTGTTTTACCTGTAACACAATTTTAAGAGCTTGGAGGCTGCATGCTTCCTCTTTTTTGACCACCAGGGGGCACCATTGTCCCTATGCATCTTAAATCTTCCCAAGGTCACAATGATGTCAAGTCTGGGCCTTCTGTATTGCCCCTTTTTGTTCTCCCTCACTCAGTTATATTTGGACCTACCGTTTACTTAGCTATTATATTCATGGCGGTCTTCACTTTCCCATCTATGTTCAGAAAGAGACTCTAGTGCTAGGGGTGTGGCTTAGTGTTTGAGTATTAGTGTGACATGTTTGTAGCCACATTTTTAATTTCCAGCAACCAGAGACAGACTGATACAGACTTAGCTTTGGGAGATTCCACTTCATCTTTTGGCTTTCGAATTGACTTTATAACAATGAATATCAGGACTGAACAACTTCAAATAGATAAAGTTTTGATGTTAAAATCCAGAACCCTATGCCAAGGGACTTAAAGCACATATGTTCCCTTTGGCAGCCTTTGTTTCTTAGGGCACTGGAGTTCAATCCTCTGATCTACTAGCTAGTCTCTGTGGATAATTAACTAGTGGGGAAGGAGCCAGGCCAGACTATTCTGGGGTTATGAGGAAACCCTGTGTGAGATGCTAAATTAGGAGCTAATATTGATCAGTGAAGCTTTGAAGTTCCTAGGGAGGTAGCCTGGGGTCATTGCTTCTCCAAGGGTGTAGCTTCTCTTGATAACGTTCTCTTCTAAGGCTACCTGATTTCCAAGCCAGAAGAACACTGCTGGGCAGGTATCAATCTATACATGAGAAAAGTTGGGGAAATGGGGTTCTCTTTCTCAGTTTTTCTAAGTCTAAGCCACAAATTCCATCCTCTATAAACAAGGACTAACTTGGCTTACATGTATACTCTGTACTTTGTTACTCCCATGTGGTACGATAAAAGGATTGTACATTTGGGGTTTGGGGTTTATAGATAAGGTGCGCTGATCATTGGATCAGCCCCTCTCCACCCTTAGGCCAGTCACAAAAACTGAAAGTACAGAAGTTCTGAGGTGTTCTATGCAGGGGCGTTTAAGAGTGATGTGTAATATCATTTTAAATCCTTGTGTCATTTAGTGCAATGATTTCTGGAGGAACCAAGGATAAGAGAGAGAGCCAAGTAGGAGAAGTGTCCGAGAGCCCTTTGGAAATACTGTGATGTGCCAAAAAGAGTGTCTAATGCCTGATCGTGAGTGGAGGGTTGCAGCTCCTGATCCTGTGGCTAACTATGAGGTGGGCTGGCTCTGTGGGGTTTTATGGGGAATAAGAATACTAATGCCCAGGACCTAAAGACTGAACGATGCAGTCACCCTCATATTAACGGAGCCTTTGTAAGACAGATTCCCTATGGTTCACAAACATCAGTAAATATTCAGGCTCCTGTTTCTGCTCATCTCCACATAATGGGGTCAGTCAGTATCTGTAATATCAAGCAGCTAGCTACCTCTGCATCATAGCCTGCTTTCCACATGATGTCACCTCCATGAAGTCATTAACCAAAGACATTTTCTAAGAAAGCACGCCAAGCAGGTAGGGGGAGTGCAATGGTCAGTTGCTGTGTGCTGTGACCTTCAAAAGTCGCGCGCTGTAGCTTTATCTTTTGCGTTCTCTGGAGAATCCGAAATGTGTTAAAGGAAAAGAGAAAAGCCAAAGAAGGAAGTTAACTGAGTTCTCAGGCACATCCTCAGACACCTACAATCCCCTCCCCACCCACTCTTAATTAGCATAGCCCTCACGGCCCAATCCTTCCCGCCGTCGCATCTGTCGGTGGCTCAAGTCCCGCCCCACCTCCGCCTTGGGCCAATGGCCGGGCCCGAGGTTACTCCCTCGAGAGGGGCGGGATCGGATTTCGGTCAGGGGGCGGGGCCTCGCTGAGGACCCTGGGCTGGGCACCTCAGCCGGCTCATCCACCCTTCCCCTCCGTTGCCTCCTTTCAACCTTGTCCGCGGGTTGGCGCGGTCTCCGTCACAGCGCCGGCCGCTCCCGTCACAGCTGCAGCTCTCTCCCTCCGCTCCCTTCCCGCCGGGTCCCGGAGTGCGCCCGCCATGGCTCTGCTCAGTGCGGCAGCCCGGCTCTGGGGAGCCAAGGTGAGCGGCCGGAGGAGCGAGCGCGTCGTCGCGGGGTGGGGCTGAGGCGGCCGAGGGCCTGCGGCTCCGAGGCGCTCAGCGCGCCTTAAAGGGGCCGGCGCCCGGCGGGCCGCCAGCCCTCCGGAGCTCCTGAGCCATGTGCCGCGCTGCCCTTCCGGCCCCGAGGTGAACGTCGGTTGCGCCGGCCCGCAGCCCCCGACGGCCGGAGGGAGGCCTGCCTCCCTGTCACATCACAGCATCCGTGGTGGAACTGAGGGATGCCGTGACCCCGGCGGGAAGGCCAGGGAGGGCAGGTGTGGCGTGCCCCCGGAGTTAGGGGAAGAATTTGCTTGGAGAATTGGGGGTGAACAACCGTGCTCACTTTTCACTGGGCCAGAGCTGGAGCCGGGGCTAATTAGGGCTGTGCTTTTGCGGGGTGAGTCCTGTCAGGACCTGTTTCCTTTTCTTTCAGTTGAAACCCTTAACGACACCGCCGTTTCAGTTGTGTTAGAGGAATAGAGCCCTTAGCTCCTCTTTGTCCTTGAGACTCTTAGACTTAACTGTATATAGGAGGAGCTTGGATCGGGTGGGGCATTTCTGTTACACCTGATGATTGAGAATCCTTAAGACTGGAGCAAGAACCAGAAAGATTGTTCTTCCAAGACAAGCAAGACATAGTAACACCAACCAAGGTCACATGACCGATTCGACTACTTACAGTGCTTCCTCTTATTTTAGTGACCCTTTAGCTTGACATTTTGCCTTTTAAATAATAACTCTAATTTTAGGCTCTGCATAACTTGGCCCTTTAAACAGAGACCTACCAGTGTTGAGGGACTCTCAGCTCTCATCCACGTGGGGACAGTCTCACAAACTACCTTGGCTTCTGTAAAGATCTTAGGTTTTCTCTTCAGTAGACAGCTTGAAATGGACTACACCTGAAGGAAAGAATACTTAGAATGATTTTGACTTGCTGTGTGTAATGTGTAGTTCAGATGTACCACAGAACCTGTAGGGGTTACCTTGGGGTTCTGAGCCCCCAGCAACAAGGTAGAGACTGGTTGCATGGTGGGTCCTTGTCTTGGCTGTTGCTACTCCTGCTGCCGGGGAACTGGTAAGGAAACCTCTTGGGAAATGAAGCAAGTTCTAGACAGTGTTTTGGCAGAGTGGTGGACCTATAATTAGATCATGTCAGAGCTGCTCACTCAGACCAGATAGTCTAAAACAACAGTGAACTTGAAAAAGACCTTTGAAATTACCTTTTGAGTTTATCTCTTAAACCCTAGCAAATTTCGGGGGTGGGGGGGTTACCTGGGCCACATTTGTGTACTGTTACTGTTTTATGTTAGAAATGGAGTTGAGAGGCAGAGACAGGCTGATGGGCCAGCCTGGTCTACAAAGCAGGTACACAGAACCTTGTCTCAAAAAATGGAATTGAGGATCTTGGAAACTTTAGAAGCCTAGCATGCTTAATCTCAGTTTGCCTTTTGTTGAGTGTGATGGTACATACCTGTAATCCCAGCATTTGGGAAGTAGAGACAGCAGCTACATAATGAGTTTGAGGCCATCCTGAGCTACATACTAACCTACCTCCAAGAAAAAGGGTGAAGTTTACTCTTAAAATCAGCAAAGCCAGCCAGGTAGTGGAGGCTCACACCTTTAATCCCAGCACTCAGGAGGCAGAGGCAGGTACGCTATGAATTGGAGGCCAACCTGGTCTACAGAAGAAGTTCCAGGGTTAAAGAGAAAGCAAAAAAAAAAAAAAAAAAAAAAAAAACAGCAAAGCCTAGAATGCTCTTAACTGTAAAACAAACAGGAGGACCATTACAAATTGAAGGTCAACCTGGACTCCATACAGAGTGAGTTCATTAAGCTTGAGCCCAAGCATAGACTTGAGTTCATAGCTTAACCTCCACCTTAAAGCCATGTATGGCTGGCTACACGTGCACTATAGCAGGTGCCCTGGGATTGGGGGATGATGGAGATGGAGGAGATCTCAGGTCTTGATTGCCAGTCAGTCTAGCAATGAGAGACAGTGAAGACCAATGGAGGAAGACACCTAAAGTTGCTCTGGCACAGACAACACATGGAGAGAGAACAGCAGCAAAAAAACAAACACATAAAAGTGTCAAGGCCTAACAAGGAGAACTCAGTGAGGGCCATGCAATGTAAATGAGATTCTGAGGAGCTTTTCAGCACATCAGCATTGTTCTTAATCTGCTGACCTTTCTAAATTAGCCTCCTGTGTGCTAGTAAAAGAGGCATTAAAGAAGGGCAGTGGTAGCAAATGCCTTTAATCCCAGCACATGGGAGGAAGAAGCAGGCTGATTTCCATGAGTCCCAAAAGTTTCAGGCCAGCCTGGGACTACATAAGACCAGTTGGGGGGGGGGGGGGGGGCAATAAAAAACAACTTTTAAAAGGATTGTTATTTTTTACCTTCCCCTCCTACCAAGCTCTATCAAGACCTATAGATAGAGAAATAGATCTTGGCCAGGAAATATGTAGCTCTTGCATATCATACTTGAGCTTGGCTTTGTCCTTGGTTTTCAGGGGTCATCTGGGTTTGTATAGGTAGCGTAGGAATTGGAATAGGGCCACCATGTCATGTTCAGGTTTTAGAAGTTAACCTGCTTAATCAGCCCTATCTAAAAGGAATTTTGTTTTCCTTTGAGAATCTCACCATGTAACCCAGTCTGGCCAAGAGCTCTTCCTTGACCCCCATGTTCTGTACCAGGTGCTAGAGTTGCGGGCTTGCACCATCACACCTATCTAAAAGGAATTTTGTTCTCAGTAAGAATTACTTCTAGATTAAGATGTTTGGAACTTTGAAAAGATCAGCAGACTTACATATGGCATGCCTGTACCACTACACTTTTTTAGGGGGAGGGGGTTCCACACAGGGTTTCTCTATATAGCCTAGGCTGTCCTGGATACACTCTGTAGACCAGGCTGGCCTCAAACTCACAGAGATCCACCTGCCTCTCCCTCCTGGTGCTGGATTAAAGGTGTGCCACCACCATGCTCAGCTCTACTACACATTTTTATAAACCCTAATCTGAAATTAATTTCAACAAAACAAAATCATTTTCTCCTGTGAAATAGGCTTAACACCCCAAACTTTGGAAGGCAAGGCTCTGATCTCTATGCATTTACCTTCCTTGATCAAGTGGAACTTAATGCTAATTGTGAGATGTCTGTTTGTTCCTACTGGCCTTTAATTGGTAGCATTCAGGGGCACAGAAAGGCAGCAAGGACAGAAGTGTGGTCTTAAAAGCAGAGAAGGAATCAATGGCATTTCTGGTTCTTTAAATCTGAGCATGCAATGCATAGAAATCAGACTTGGATCACACAAAGCCACATAGTAATTTCTTGTGCCTATGTCAGTACTTTTAAAAGGAAAAAGAATTAAAGTGTGAGATTTAAAGCAATGAGGCAGCTTTAGCAGTGTCTTCTTAGTCCCCATTATCTGGGATGCTTGCTAATATGATCAGATTGTGATTCTAGAGAAATGGGATGGAATCTGACAGCTTGTTTGTTTATTTTTAGAGGCAGGGTTTCTCTGTGTAGCCCTGGATGTCTGGGACTCAGACCATACCAGAACTCACAAATCCTGCCCCTGCCTCCCAAGTACTGGGATCAAAGGTGTAAGCCACAGCATCTGCCTCATATTTTATATTTTTTGACCTGATACGTGTTGCTGGGATCACAGGCATGACCACCACACCCAGGTTTATTTTTTATTTTTTTCACATGACTTAAGAAAGGGTTCTTATGGGCTGGAGAGATGGCTCAGTGGTTAAGAGCACTGTCTGTTCTTCCAGGGGACCCGGGTTCAATTCCCAGCACCCACGTGGCAGCTCACAACTGTCTGTAATGCCTATTCCAAGGGATCTGACACCTTCACACTAATGCACATAAAATAAAAGTTAAATAAATAAAAATATTAAAAAAAAAAA
This sequence comes from Psammomys obesus, assembly GCF_907164565.1. Classification (NCBI taxonomy): domain Eukaryota; kingdom Metazoa; phylum Chordata; class Mammalia; order Rodentia; family Muridae; genus Psammomys; species Psammomys obesus. The sequence goes on from NW_026585504.1 coordinate 120,718, forward strand.
AAAAAGAAAAGAAAGAAAGGGTTCTTGTAAACCCTGGAACAAAGTGTTAGGAGCTAAAACTTGTTTAAAAAAAAAAAACCTAGTAGAAGTGAGGAAATCATTATTTCCAAGAAGGTGCTAAGGTGACAAGTCACATCCATTCATTGTCTGTAATTATTTGTGTCTGGGCGCCGATCACATAGTACTCTTGTGGATGTCAGAGGACAATTAATGTGTGTTAATGTTTTGATTCTTCCACAGACTCAGATCCTCAGGTTTGGCAGCAAGTGCCTCTGCCTGCTGGGTCTTCTCACCAGCCCAGGGATGAATTTCTAAATTAAAAGTAATAAAAAGTTAATATTAAATAATAATTTAAAAAAATTGAATCTGGAGAGATAGCTCATCAGTTAAGAGCATGAGCCACTCTTGTACAAGGCCTGATTCTGGTTCCCAGCACCCACATTGTGCGCCTTTACAGTTGCCTTAAACTCCTGGTCTATGCGACCCTCCCTCTTCTGGCCTTCACGGGCATCTGCACACACATGGCTGCACAGACAAATTAAATAAAATGTGTTCCCTGGGCATGTTGGCACTTACTTTAATCCCAGCACTCCAGAGGCAGAGGCAGATGAGTTTGAGGCTAGCCAAGGCTGTACAGTAAGACCCTGTCTGCAAACACAATTTTAAAAATACTTTGTTAACAGAACAAAATGAGATTCTGCTGAAACAAAAGAGTATTTTTTTGTTCTCTATTTTGGAAACTAAGCCCTTTTCTGAGGTATGAGTAATATCTTTTATAGACTCCCTCTCTGAATAATCAAGTGGACTTGTAGGCAAGATACTGTTAGAGAGTGATTGGTAGGAGCCAGAAAGAAGACTCAGCAGGTGAAGGCACTTGGCCACCAAGCCTGATCACTCAAGTTCCCAGGTGGTGGAAAGACACAACCAATTTCTGGACTTTGTCCTCTGACCTCCACACCAAAGTCATGGTGTGTGTGTGTATCTCAAACACTTAAATAAGAAATAATATAATAAAAATTTTAAAGGAAAATGACATTTTGGTTTGGTTTGGAGACAGGTGTTCTCTGTGTAGCCCTACCTCTCCTGGAATTCACTCTGTAGACCAAACTGGCCTCAAAACTTAGATCTGCCTAAATCTGCCTCCTAGTGCTGGAATTAAAGGCATGCACCACCACTTCCTGGCTTGACAGGTAGAATTGTTAAGATAACTCCTATTAGTATTAAAGAAGGCAGTATAAAAATCTGGACTACTTTGTTCCTGTTAGAAGTGGCCTGACCAAACATTGCCAGCCAGCTTCTAGCATGACCATTATGGAACACAGGCTGTAATTGGCCTTAGTTCTCTGACCTGATTCTGGAAACAGAAGAGTCTTTGTCCTAGGCCAGTGTGTTTGTTTTGTTTTTGTTTTCCTTGTCTTGAGTTTCTCTGAGACACTGTTCCGAGTAACTGAGGCTGGCTTTAAATTCTTGATTCTGCTTCTGCCTTCCAAGTGCTGGAATTTAAAGGGTGTGCCATCAGCACTTCTGTTTTTAGTGTAAAAACACTAAAAGGGTATAAAACAGGCACACCTGTAATCCCACACTCAGGAGTCAAGCAGGAGGAGCAGAGATTCAAAACCAGCATGGGTTACTTAAGATCCTGTCTCAATAAATAAATAAGATGAGCAAACTCAAGGTAACAGCAACTCAAGGTTTGGAAAAGCCTCTTAATGCTTGTGGTACTTACACTTTCATGCTGTAGAAAACCCTGGCTGTGAACCATTATTCACTAAGCTTTAGCAGCTCTCTTCAGCTCTTCCTATGGAGGAACTAACCTATTGAGTGAAGTGACTGCCTGATTTGCCTGACAGCTGCTGTTCTAGGAGGTGACTACTTGTGGGAAGTAACCAGAAACCGAAATTTGCTGCCACACCTCCAGAATTGGGAGGAGCTGGGAGGTAGAAGTTTAAGAGTGACTCAGAAGTCTGTAATCTGCCTGTTCCATCAGTGAGAATAACCTGAGTCTACTGTACAAAGCAATTCATTCTGCAGCTCTCTGTGGAAACCTTTGGGTATCTGAATGGAGGTGTGTGTGGCTTGGATGACAAGCACCACTTGTCTAGAGTTGCTAGTGCTGCCAGTGCAGATTTTAGAGGGTTTAGGCAGGAGTTAGACACAGGTTCCAGGTTAGCATGATTATATACTGAGGTCCAGAATGCCCTTGGCTATAGAGTAATAACCCTGTCTCAAACCTCTGATTCCAGCACTCTGATAGAAGGCAGAAGAAACCAGGAGTTTGAGGCCAGCCTTGCCTATATATAGTGAGTTCAGGAACAACCTGTACCATAGAAGATCCTGTCTCAAAAATAACACCCCTCACAAAAAATAGGAAATCGAGGGTTTTTTAATATCCTGTTTTGTTACCAAAGGGAATTAGCCATTCACCCTTTCCTAGTAGGGTATAACTGATTCTTCCTGTTATAGCCAATACAATTCTGTTTTTTGTTTTATTTTCTTCTTTTGAGATACATAGCTCAGGCAGTCTTGAACTGGATATGATATGTGGCTGAGACTGGTTTTGAATTTCTGGTCTCTTCCTCTACTGGTTGTGGCTGTGACACCTGACTCTTTTTACTTTTCTTTTTTCAAATACATGGGTTCACTCTGTAGCCCAGGCTTGCAGCTTGAGTCTTCCTGCTTCATCCTCTATAATGCTTGGATTATAGGCATGTCACCACCATGCTATACAAGGCCAATGCATTTATAAGAAACAAGTATTGGGGCTAGAGACATGGCTCAGAGGTGAAGAGCACTGGCTGCTCTTCCAGAGGTCCTGAGTTCAATTCCCAGCAACCACATGGTAGCTCACAACCATCTATAATATGATGGCAGAACGCTGTGTACATAATAAAAAAATTTTTTTAAAAAGGAAATGAGTATTGAATTTATTACCAATGCACAAATCGGTGTCTTACATGTTTCAAAGTTTGTTTTTGTTTTTGTAGACAGGGTTTCTCTATTTAACAAATAGCTCCAACTGTTCTGGAACACACTTTGTAGACCAGCTGGCCTCTTGAACTCTCAGAGAGTCACCTGTTGCGCTTCCTGAATACTGGGATTAAAGGTCTGCAGCACCATGCCCAGTTTTTGTTTGTTTGTTTGTTTGTTTTTGTTTTTTCTTTTTAAGATTTTATGTATATGAGTGATTTGTCTGCATGCCTGATTCTTATGGAGATTAGAAGGCATCAGATCCTCTGGTACTGGAGTTAATGGATGTTTGTGAGCTACTGTGTGGATGCTGGGTCTTCTGTAAGAGCAAGTATGCCTAACTGCTCAGCCTCAGTGGCACCTCCAGCTCCCCTGCGTGCTTTCATACAAATTATTTCCTGTAGTTGTTCTCTAACAGTTCTGAAATTAACTTACTGTGTGTGATGCACACTATGTGTAAAGTATGTGGGTATGTGTGCATGTAGAGCCAGGGTACAGGTTAGGATATTCTTTGTTGTTTTTGTTGTTGTTGTTTCCTTTTTTATAACAACCTGTATTTTTACAAGATACTAATTATGGATAGAAATGGATTTAAATCTTAAAACAAAAACATTCTGAAAAGAATGTAGAGGTTACATTTATTTAATAACAAAATGCCTAGTAATTTAACAAAGTAGCTACAATTCAGTATTGGAAGTCTGGCTTTTTATGAGGATACTGGAGATTTGGGCATGCATGGTCTTAGTACTTGAAGAGTTAACACTTTTTTTTTTTAATATCAGCACTTGGGAAGGCAGAGGCAGGCAGATATCTGTAAGTTTGAAGCCAGCCTGGTATAGAAACAGAGTCCAGTATAGCCAAGGCTACACAGAGAAACCCTGTCTTAAAAAAAAAAAAAAAAAAAAAAACAGAAGGGGTGGTTAGGGGGGGGGGGGGGATCCTTTTCTGTTTTTCTTTTCAGGGGGCAAGACAGATCATGATTGTAGTTTGTATCAGTTCTAATTGGCATTTTGTATAATCACAACATGTAACACCCTGGTTGCTCCTATCTGATTCTCTGGAAAATAACCTAAACCAGAAAGGTTAGGAATGTTATTGTGAAAGAATTGAACAGGTTGAAGAGTAAATGATGCAGACATCTTAGCAGCTTCAATAATTGCCAGTGGCGGCCACTCAGACTATGGACAGTTAAGTCTAGATGGACTAGGTACTCTATAACACTGTTGTCCAGGAAGCTCTTAAAGGAAATCTAGTGATCCTGTGGCTATGAGAAGTAGAATTAAGTCTGCCACATGAAAGGAGAGAGAGATTGAGTCGCTGGAACTCCTTTATACAGAGGAGGGAGGGTATTAATGAGGATTTTTATCTCATCTTTTTTCAGAATTCATCCTGTCTTGTCCTTGCTGCCCGGCATGCCAGTGCTTCTTCCACGGTAAGATCTGCAAGGGTACAGAATCCTTTCAGCAGTCTGACCTCAGGATACAGTTTTTGGCAACTACTTGCCTTATTATCCTAGATCTATCAGAATTAGCCAATAATTATGATTATTGTGATTATTATTACTACTGTTTAAGAAGTAATTTAAGAAGTGGAGTAGTACTGTGGAAATAGCAAATGATCATGTCCCCTCTTTATTTTTTGTAATACTGAGCATTAAGCGCAGGGTCTTATATGTGCTAGGAAGGTACTTTACCACTAAACTATACTCATAATTAATAAGTGATATAAAATTTACTGTTATTTAACTCCTGAGACAGGGTGGCCTTGCTTAATCCTTCTGCCTCAGCCTCTAGAGTGCTAGGATTATAGGCATGCACCTACCATTTCTGACTTTTTAATCATTACATGAACATCAGTTGTCCATATTCAGGATAATCTCATCTCTGCAGAATGAAGCTCTCCATTTCCTTCTCTCCATGTCTAGCTGGTAGTTTTCACATACCTTCTTTACTCTGGGAAACCCTATAAATTTTTTTTATCATTTAACTCTTCTATTTCTTTTTCTAGAATTTGAAAGATGTACTGGCCAATCTGATACCTAAGGAGCAGACCAGAATTAAGGCCTTCAGACAGCAACATGGGAACACAGTGGTGGGCCAAATCACTGTGGACATGGTAAGGGCTGTACTTTATTAGGTGGGAAAAGTAATCCTGCAGTGTGTGCCACAAAGGTATATTTTTTTACTGATGGCTCAAAAGTATTTTTTGTATAATGAAATGTTGGATTTATGATACTCATTATAGACTGTTTCTTTTCTGTAAGTTTAATAGTTGAGCCTACCCTTATTCACCTATGACAAAGATGAATGTAGTTTCTAGTTCTGTTCCTAAGTCTTTAAATATTGCCAGTACTGTATTTTGATTGATGCCGTGGCAGCCACTCGGTGCAGCCCCAGTACACCCTTATGTAGCTTAGGGTAGTTGACAGTTTTTAGTCATTGCCTCCTTTGCTTTGCCCATAATAAATCTAATTCCATTTAAATTAGCATTAAATGTGGGGGAGGTTAAGAATATGGGGAGAAAAAAACAAAATCTAGTTAAGAAAAGGAAGCAAACAAAGGTAGGTATATTAAGGAAACAATAATAACTGTCATTGAGATCATGCTGGTCCAGTTGTAGAAATTAAACCCGCAGAAATTGCCTTCTAAGTGTAGTCTTGCAAAGAGAGTAAATGTCCTCTGTGGGTTTCATGAAACAGTAACCACCACTAGTTTGTGTCATTCTGACAATTGGTCAACCTTTTCCTTTAGATGTATGGTGGCATGAGAGGCATGAAAGGACTTGTGTATGAAACATCAGTTCTTGATCCTGATGAGGTAAGACACTACCATCCCTCAGTGATTGTCAGTGGGTTCTGACCATGCAAACCAGTTTGAAGACTGAGCAGCACAGTACAGAGTAGGTGTGAATAAGCAGAACAACTTGAAGAGCACATTTTCTCTTTAGTAGATCAAAGTGCAGAATAAGAGAACAAAGGCAGAAGGAAATATGTGGAGAATTAACATTGGGAAATACTAGGGTTCTGTTTTGGTTCTTTTTTGGTGGTCTTGGGTGTTTTTTTTTTTGTTTTTGTTTTTGTTTTTGTTTTTTAGCTAGGTCTCTGTATCCTTGGCCTCATGGAACTCAAGGCTTATGCCTTTTTTGGTTTTGTTTTTGGTTTGGTTTGGTTTTTTTTTTTTTGCTTTTACTTCTTAATTTAAAAAAAAATCATGGGTGGCTCACAACCATGTACACAGGTGTCTGATTCTCTTTTCTGATAGGCAGGTGTACATACACATAGAGCACTCATCTACATAAAATAAGTTAAAAAAATTTTTTTAATGGGGCTGGAGAGACGGCTCAGTGGATAAGAGCATTGTCTGCTCTTGCAGAGGACCTGAGTTCAATCCCAGCAACCACATGTGGGCTCACAACCACCTATACTGAAATCTGATGTCATCTTCTGGCATGCAGGCATACCTGTAGATAGAGCATTCATACCTAAAATAAATAAAATCTTTGAAAAAGAAAATTACATTTATGGTACTAGAGAGGTACTCCTAGCTTAGCAGTTAGGAACACATACTACTTTTACAGATATCTAGGTTTGGTTCTCAGTTCTCACATCAGTTAGCTCATTAAATAATTCTTACTCCTGTTCTGTGGGGAATCTGATACCTCATGCACCTGTATATCTACACAGACTCACATACTCACATGCACACAATTAAAAATAATACAGATAGCCTGCTGTGGTGCCACAGAACTTTAATCCCAACACTCTGGAGGCAGAGGCAGGAGGATCTCTTGATTTTGGGGGCCAGCCTGGTGTACAAAACGATTCCAGGACAGCCAGGGCTCTGTTACACAGAGAAACCCTGTGTCAGAAAGAAAAATATCTAGATATGGTGTCACACATCTTTAATCCCAATACGCAGGAAGCAGAGGCTAGTGGGTCTATGTGAATTCAGTGCTATGCTGACCAGGACTACATAGATGGATTCTGTCTCAAAAAATATAAACATTTTAAAGTCAACGAATATTTATCAAATAAATACATTTTTTGTTGTCGTTTTTTGAGATAGGATTTCTCTGTAAGCCTTCACTTTGTAGACCAGTCTGGCCTCAAACTTGGAGATCCACCAGCCTCTGTCTCCCAAGTGCTAGGATTAAAGACATTCGTCACCACTACTGGCTCAATAAATATATTTGTTTACTTACTTATTTTAATTTATTTTTATTTCATGTGCATTGATGCCTGAATGTATGTCTGTGTGAGGGTGTGGAATCCTTTGGAACTGGAGTTACAGAAAGGTGTGGGTGCTGGGAATTGAACATGGGTCCTCTAGAAGAGTAATGAGTGTTCTTAACTGCTGAGCCATCTCTCTAGCCCAATAAATAAATATTTTTAATTTGTGTGTGCCCAGGTACAAGTGCCACATTATATGACAGATGTCAGAAGACAACTTGTGGGAGTCAGTTTTCTCACACCACTGTGTGTGTCCCAGGGAGCAAACTCAGTGGCAAGTGTGTTCACCCACTGAAACATCTGCTGTAATTAGGACCACTTATATGACTGACAGATTAATAACTTTGGTTGTAATTCTCATTCTTCTTTTTCAAGGGCATCCGTTTTCGAGGCTATAGTATCCCTGAATGTCAGAAAATGCTCCCTAAGGCTAAGGGTGGGGAAGAACCCCTGCCTGAGGGCTTATTTTGGCTGCTAGTAACTGGACAGATGCCAACAGAGGAACAGGTATAGCCAAGAACATTGTCCTTTCCCATCCCCCCTTCCTTGCTTTTCATTAATCCTAACAATTTAATCCTCATCTGGCTGTAGCTAGAATTAATAGAGTATGCTTTGAGAAGAAATCAGCAGAGTCTGAATCTAAGTGGGTTGTATTGAACCCTGCTGATTATCTTTACTCGGGTATTGCTATTGTATTTTTCTGAGCATATCTCCTTTTTCACAGGTATCATGGCTCTCACAAGAATGGGCAAAAAGGGCAGCTCTGCCTTCTCATGTGGTCACCATGCTGGACAACTTTCCTACCAATCTGCACCCCATGTCTCAGCTCAGCGCAGCCATCACAGCCCTCAACAGTGAGAGTAATTTTGCCCGGGCATATGCAGAGGGAATCCATCGAACTAAATACTGGGAGGTAGGAGATTGGACTTGGGTGATTGGGCTGTAGTGGGGTTCAGAGCACCTGAATATGAAGAGCACTTCTGAGTCACCCCAGGAATCCACTAAAGTGTTAGAAACTAGGGTCACATGGCACATGCTTACCATGACTGAGGCCCAAGTTCAGTCCTCAACACTAAAAAAGTTCACTGTAAGATAGTAGACTTAGCCTGGCGTGGACAGGCAGATCTCTCTTAAGTTCAAGGCCAGCCTGGTTTACAAAGCCTGACTACACAGGAAAAAAAAAAGGTAGACTTGTTTTTTATTAAAAACATAAATAGAACATTATCATTATGTCTTTTTCTGTTTCTTCTCCTTTCATCCTATTTGTTGATTTTTGTTTGTACATTCATTCAAAGAATACAACTTAGAGGATTTGATTTTCACCTTATACAATATGGATACCAGGGATCAAAATGTAAATATAAGGTTTTTCTGTGCCTGCCCTTGCTCTGAATAATGACACAGAGGCCTTTATTTATTATTTATTAAAAAACTTCAGGGCACTATAGCTGGGCAGATTCTGAGCTGTTCTAACTCAGTCATTAGGCTGCCTTGGCCTAATTCCCAGCCATGTGGTCCATTACCTGCCACCATAGTCTTGCCCTGACACCTCATTCATCCATATCCCGATGGCAACTCTCTCCCAGGCACAACTGAGACCCTCTCTCTCTTTCTGAGCCTGGAAGTCTTGCCTTTTTCTCTCCTGCCCAACTAGGCTGTTCAGCTCTTTATATGACCAATCAGAAGGTCATAGAGAACAATATTTCACAAAATACTAAGTGAGAAGATGCTTCATCATAATGACAATTCCACAGTTCAGATGGCAACCAGATCCCTGGGTACAGAAATCATCAGTTGAATACACAGTGCACAAAACATCCTTCAACAGCTGGGTGGGGGTGCGTACCCTTAATCCCAGCACTCAGGGAGCCAGAGGCAGGCAGGTTGCTGTGAGTTTGAGGCCAGCCTAGGCTCTAAATCGAGTCCAGGATTACAGTTACTAAAGTTACAAAGAGAAATCCTGTCTCAGGGGGGAAAAATGCTCCACTATCTCCCCCTTTTTATCCAATAAAAGGCTCTTTCTCTTATTTATACATAAACTGTATACAATAAGAGCCGGTTGTGGTGGCACACACCTGTAATCTAAGCTCTTGGGGAGGCAGAGGCAGGTCTCTTTGAGTTTGAGGCTAATCTGGTCTACAGAGTGAGTTCAGGGCAGCCAAGGCTACACAGAGAAACCCTATCTCAAAAAATCCAAAAAAGAAAAAAAAAAAAAAAACCTAATCAGGTAAGAATTACATTCACAGTGTCTAGTTCATTTGTGTTTGGCAACCTTGGTAAAGTACTATGCTATCTGTTATATCTTGGTGAGTTCAGAGTTCTGTACTTGAATCATTTTCTGTGATAACTTTCATTTATCAAGATATCTAAAAATATCTTCTTAGACCTAATTCATTTTCTTAGATTTCCTAACAAATTGAACTTCCATAACTATCTAGTTTTCAACCCTGTCAGAGACCTGAGAAGGATAAATAATACCTGAATAGACAGGAAGTGCAGAGCAAGCAGCTTCCAAAACTATAGAAATGGCAGAGAGAACTGCCCAGATAGTCACCTAAGCTTTCTCTGCAATGCTGGGGCATCATCTTTGGTCTTCTGTCCCAGCATTTGACAGAATTTTCTATGAAGGATTTGCCTACCTTGTCTTGGCAAAGCTCAGAAGTCTACCTCTTTGTCCTACTTGTCCAAGCTTGGACATCTCACTGTCTGACATTGAGGCAAGGGCTAACTTGCCACATTAGAAACAAATTTCCTATGGAGGTTCTTCATAGGACCTCCATATCTTTGAAATAGAATGGGGGTGCTGCCAGGAGCAGACATGTCTGTCATAAAGGTCTTTTATTATTAAAACATTTTAAAATGCCTTATTTTGTATATTTCTGAAGTTTTTGAAGACCATTTATCTATATAAATGGAGACCATTTATATAGATAAATGGTCTTATTATCTGAATAGGCAAACATTGTTTTTTAGCTTTTCACTATCTGATTAACTTTAAAAATATCTACAAGAATCTAAATAAAGGTTAGTCCTGTAGTTAACTAGTACCTAACAAGACCATAAGTTTGATTGACTACTAACTTGTTTTTCTTTTTGGTTTTCGTGTGTGTGTCTATGTGTGTGTATGTATGTATGTATGTATGTGTAGCCTTGGCTGTCTTGGACACTGCCCTATACTCACTTTGTAGACCAAGCCTGCCTCTGCCTTCCCTGAGTGCTGAGATTCCAGGCATGCACCACCATGCCTGGTCACTAACTTGTATTTCTTAATTATCTTCATACTGCATTTGTAAATGAGTTGCATAGGTATAATACCTTAAGCAAGAGTTGAAACATATATATGTAGTATGTTGTAGCAAAACATAATCTTTAATTCGTATCAATATGAAATATTTGGCTTATTGAATGCTCTTCAGTTTAAAAGTAGATTCAGTAATCTGCCATTTTATTCTATCATTTCTATATCCACCTTTTTTCTTTTCTTTTCTTAAGAGACAAAGGGTTTGTCTGTTTTAGGCCTGGCTGTCCTGGAGCTCACTCTGTAGACCAGGCTGGCCTCAAGCTCACAAAGATCACCCTCCTTTTTCTTTCCATCCCTCCTCCTCTTCCTCTTTCTCCATAACACTAGATAGGAGACAAGGATAGAGAAAAGAAAAAGAAAGAGGAAAAGAGATTCCTGAATCTAACATCCTTTACTTTGTTAACTCTCTGACCAAGGCCGTGAACAACTTGTGACCAACCCTGTTTTTTTGTTTTTTGGTTTTTTTAAGATTTATGTATTTATTATGTATGCAATGTTTTCATGCCAGAAGAGGGCATCAGATCTCTGTAGATGGTTGTGAGCCACCATGTGGTTGCTGGGAATTAAACACAGGATGTCTGGAAGAGCAGCCAGTGTTCTTAACCTCTGACACGTATCTCCAGCCCCCAACTCTGTTTAAATGACAACAAGTATCCATCACCTATTGTATGACCAAAAACCATCCACCTCACTTATTGAGAATGGGGTGTCCTTTTAAAATTGCTTCCTGTTGTCTTGGAGGCGACAGCATCTTTTGGAGGGTCCTAAGAAAATTGGGATATTGGGCAAGTCCTAGGAGAGCTAGCTGTATCATTTGCTGTCTAGTCTCTGTGAAATGGGAAAGTGTAGGGCTTACTTGCAGTTCTGGCTAGAACAGTTTGTGAGGCTGTACTGTCTTAGCTAACCATTTTGAAGTTGCTCTGGATACAGATTTTTGAGGATATTAAAGGATATTTCTGCACTAACCCATGTATGGAATGTGTGGTATGCATAAATCAGCTAAAGAAGACTCTCTGTTCTATGCTTGAGCAGGAAAGGCATCAAACTGTATAATCAAAATGTAATATAAATCTCCATCCGTGCCATATGAAAGGATGGCATGTAATAATTAGACCTGAGGACTCTGTAGCCAACAAGATTTATTGGGGACACATAAACTTTTAAAATACATTTCTGCATTAACACACATGGACTATGTAGTGTGCACAAATCAGCTAACAAGATTCTCTGCTCTTTGTTTAAGCAGGCCCATTTGAACTGTACAGCCAAACAATAATATAACTTTTCATGCCATATGAAAGGATGGCATGTAAAATTAAGCCCTGAGTACTCTGTAGCCAACAAGATTTATTGGCTACGCAGAGAAGACAGTCTCAGCACTGTTGCCAAGAAGAGGGATCAGCATTCATGTTACCTGTTTTTTGTTTGTTGTTTTTTGTTGTTGTTCTTGGTTTTTTCCCTTCATGTCTGCAGCCAAGATTTTCAGGAGGTCTCCCCCGGTCAGATCTAATCTTCATGAATTTTGAAGAAATCCACAGCTTTTCACTTCCTGTTAACAAAGACAAAAGCTCTCCCCCAACACAACACATTTCCTGCTTTCCATTCTGAAGTTAGCCATTTATAGGTTGATCTAATTCAGCAGTCTTTTCTATAATCCAGTGGTTTTCAGCATCTGTGCTACCTGTTTCATTTAAAGTCAAAGCATTTAATTTAGCTGTGTGAGATCCCATATCCCCCTCCATTCTATGAGCATCTCCTTTAAAGTCCTGTTAAATCTCTATAATTGTTTGTCCTGTAAGATTGTAAGATCAAGGGCTGGAGAGATGGCTCAGAGGTTAAGAGCACTGCTTGCTCTTCCAGAGGTCTGAGTTCAATTCCCAGCAACCACATGGTGGCTCACAACCATCTGTAATGAGATATGGTGTCCTCTTCTGGCTTGTAGTTGTTACATGCAGAAAGAACATTGTATACATAGTAAAATAAATAAATCTTAAAAAAGAAAAAAATTGTAAGATTATCTGTAACATTTCTGTGCCACAATCTCCAAAAAATTGTATTCTAATGGATACATAACCTGGAGTATCATCAACTTTTGTCTGTAAAGGCATCTCCAAGGTGGCTATCATCTCTAATAAGACAGAATAATAATCAGAATCAGGACAAAAGCCCATTGGAATTCTAAATATGAATCTATGGTATGGTGCACATATTTTCATTTTTCAAGGTCTACAAATGAAACACATAAGCTATTACATGATTAACATTGCTCTAAGGTGACATTAAACATTATTCAGCATAATATTTAATATTAGTAAACATTATTAAATCTGTGTTCTTAGCTCAGTATATTGACCTTAATCCAGTAATTGATCCTTGACAGTATAAATATAAAATAAAATCCAGTCTGACCGTGCTGGTTCATAGCTGAAGCTTTTTATCTAGCATGTCTATATGCTGCCATTCTGCACTTTCCTTAAGCCTTTGTGTGTATCTCTCATCTGGAATGACCTCTTTGTCACACTGTAGGTTCCAGATTGGATTCTTCTGAAGATCCTTATTCTGAACCAAAGGATTTTCCAGTCTGTTTTCTATCTCCTCTACTCTAACATTTAATTTTTCAGTTTTTTTTTCTTCTCTAAGTCTGCTTTCTTCTGATCTCTTTTTAAAATGATATATTTGAAAATATTTTTCTTTTTTATTCTCTCTAGCTCTCGACTTCCTTCAGAGACTTCATTTTGCTATACACATTTACAAAGCATCTTTATTTTATCTTTTCTTCAGACTTTGTTTTATTTTTCTCCTTTCTTTGGAGACTATTTTTATTTTCTATTTTATTTTCTTTTTTACCACTTTTAACTTAAGATCTTTTTCTGTGTTTAATTTTCTCTAAACTTTTCCATTTTTATGTGGCTATTCTTTCTAATTTTATTTAATTCTCTCTTTAAGGACTTTATTATTTTCAAACTGTTTTTAGTTTTGTTTTGTTTCTGAGATAGTTTCTCTGTGTAGCCTTGACTGTCTTGGACTCTGCTTTGTAGATCAGGCTGGCCTCAAACTCAAAGCTATCTGCCTGCCTCTGCCTCCTCAAGTGCTGGGATTATAGGTGTGTACCATCCTACCTGGCTCCACTTTATTTGTTGAGACAGTCTTTCACTGAAACTAGAGGTGAATGAATCGGCTAGCCTGACTGGGACCCAGCAGCCTCTGCCTTCCAGCACTGTGGTTTTTCCATGAGTGCTAGGGATCAAAACTTGGGTCCTTATGCGTGAATATTAAGCGTTTTGCTGACTGAGCCATATTCTCAGCTCCTTTGTTATGTGGAGATAGGCATATAGAGAAAGTAAATCACATTCACCCTGCACGTACCACTTTTTTAAAGTAGGGGGGGAGTGAAAGGGTCTTGCTGTGTAGTAGTTACTATCTTTGAACTCGCTGTACAATCAAGACTGGCCTTGAACTCATTAGCCTTTAGCCTTTAGCCATTAGCCTTTAGCCTTTCAGATGCTGAGATTATGGACATTTGCCATCACACTGTTTTATGAAATGCTAAGGATTGAAGGCAATGTGTATACTAGGCAGACATCTTTTTTGTTGTGTTTTGTTTTGTTTTTCAAGACAGGGCTTCTCTGTTTAGCCTTGACTCTCCTGGAGCTTACTCTGTAGACCAAGCTGGCCTATAATTCAGAGATCTACCTACCTCTGCCTCCTTGGTGCTGAGATTACTGGCCAGTGCCACCTTGCTGGGCAAACACTGTTGAAGATTTATTTATGTGTTTTTGTATGAGCCATTGTGATTTTATGTGCAGCATGCATGTTCAGTTGCCCATGGAGAGCAGATGTTAGGTTCCTGGGACAGGGGGAGTTGGCATGTTCTTGTGAGTCGTGTGTGCACATGGAGGTCACAGGACAAGTTTCAGGATATGCTTCTCTTCTACCACGTGGAGCCCAGGATTGAACTCAGGTCCTTAGGCTTGGCAGGAAGTACCTTTACCTGCTGTTTGAATGTTTGTTATAGGTGGGCAGTAGTGGTGCACACCTTTAATCCTAGCACTTGGGAGACAGAGGCAGATGGATTTCTGAGTTTGAGGACAGCCGGGCTACACAAAGAAACGCTGTCTTGAAAAACAGAACAGATAATTGTTATTTACTGTATAGGTTACAATAACAGAAGAAATTGCCTTGAGTCAATAGTTCTACTCTAAACTTCATCTTTTTTTATTATTTCATGTGTATAAATGTTTTACCCACATATATGTGTGTGTATCATGTGTTCAGTGCTTGAGGAGGTCAGAAGTGGGCATCAGATCACCTGGAGCTGAAGTTACAGATCCTTGTGAACCATTATATGGGAAGTGAACCCAGGTCCTCTAGCAAGACCAGCTAATGCTCTTAACTGCTGAACAATCTTTCCATTCCTACAATGCTGTTTGTCTTGATAGGTTTTTTTTGGGGGGTGGGGGGGTTGTTTGTTTGTTTTTGAGACAGGATTTCTCTGTGACCAGGCTTTGGCTGTCCTGGAACTCAACAGAGATCAGCCTGGAGTCTGCTACCACTGCTCAACATATCATACTTTATAATAAATACCTGTAAGATATTGCTGACGTATCAAAATTTTATGTGGTTCTGTTGTTTGTTGTATGTATATATGCAACAAACAATGTGGGTTTGCATACATGCAAGACCCTTTTTTAAAAGGGGGGGATGTCTTTCTGCATCCTTTTTTGGCTTTTCAAGACAGGGTTTCTCTGTGTATCCTTGACTGTCCTAGAACTCATTGTATAGACCAGGCTGGCTTCGAACTCACAGAGATCTGCTTGTCTCTGCCTCCTGAGTGCCACCACATCCAGCTTATTTCTTTTATTATTTTTTTTAAGATTTATTTATTATGTACACAATATTCTATCTGCATGTACACCTGCATGCCAGAAGAGGGCACCAGATTTCATTTCAGATGGTTTGTGAGCCAGCCACCATGTGGTTGCTGGGAATTGAACTCAGGACCTCTGGAAGAGCAGCCAGTGCTCTTAACCTCTGAGCCATCTCTCCAGCCCTACTTCTTTTATTTTTTATACTATAATTATACTTTACCCCCCTCCCTTTCCTCCCATGCATCCCTCCTCGCTCTTTCAAATTTATAGCTTCTTTTTTTCATTAATTGTTGGTGTGTGTGAGTGTGTGGGTGTATTCCTAAATATGCATATATAACCTGCTCAGTGTGTATGATGTAATTTGTGTATGTTTTCACATGGCCATTTGGTATCCATTTGTTGTGTGCTCTCCTTGGGGTATATTTTTCAAGATTTACTTATGTACATAAATGGGCATTTGTATGTAT
This sequence comes from Psammomys obesus, assembly GCF_907164565.1. NCBI lineage: Eukaryota > Metazoa > Chordata > Mammalia > Rodentia > Muridae > Psammomys > Psammomys obesus. The sequence continues at coordinate 136,549 of NW_026585504.1, forward strand.
GTATGTCTTTGAACTGCATACATGCATTGTTTGTGGGGGGCCAGAAGAGGGTGTTTGATTCTTTAAAACTGGAGTTACAGATCATTGTTAGCCAACATGTTGGGTGCTGGGACCCAAGCCTGGATCCTCTACAAGAACAAGTGCTCTTTGCCACTGAGCCATCTCTCTAGCCCTATATTTTGGAAAAAAATTTTAAGCACATGCCAGGTATCAAACCCAGGTCTCCTACATGCTACACAAGTTTTCTATCAAAGTATACATGTATCATAACCCTGTATAATATATCTAGCATAGTACATACTAAAACATTGAATTTGCTATTCAATAATTGGTCAGCACTGTTTGACTCAGAAGCCAAAATGTAGAATTAACTTTGAAACATTAATATAGAGAAAAAAAAGAATTGGGGCTAGAGAGATGGCTCAGTGGTTTAAGAGCACTGTCTCCTCCACAGTACCCGGATTCAGTTCCCAGCACCCACATGGCAGCTCAAAACTGTCTGTGACACCAATTCCAAGGAATCTCACACCTTCACACTAATGTACATAATATAAATCATTTTAAAAAAGAAAATTAATTTTAGAAATAAAGAATTCATGTGGGCCAGTGAGATAGCTCAGTAGGTAAAGGCATTTGCGCATCCTAGAAACCCAACTTTTTTCCCCAGAAGCCGCATAAAGATGCCAGGAGAGAGGGGACTGTACAGAGTCCTCTAATCTCACTGTGTACTACGCCATGAATAACTCCCCTTGCATGCACAGTATGCACATACAATAATAATACATACAACTTCTAAGAACTAAAGATGTAAAGGTGGTTCTCAGCACATTTGTTTAGTGCAAAGGTATAAAGTTATAGTATCCTGGAGAAGACCACAATTAACCACATCAGGGTTCAGATTTTACTTCAATAACCATGTCTGGGAACCTCAGTTCCTAATCTGTGAATGGTCATCATATATTTAGTGGGCAGGAAACAATGAAAAATTGTGTGTTAATACACAGCAGATATTATGAACCTGGGTTATAGTAGTTTGTCAGTATATGGTTATTATTCCATACCTTGAAATATACTTAATATATAACCAGCACACACTGTAAACCCAAAGGACAAATAATATCCCAGCCAAATGCCTTGTGGGTAATTTCTTTTTTTTTTTTCTCCATCTTTCCTTTCATCAGTTGATTTATGAAGACTGTATGGACCTGATTGCGAAGCTACCCTGTGTTGCTGCAAAAATCTATCGGAATCTTTACCGGGAAGGCAGCAGTATTGGGGCCATTGACTCTAAGCTGGACTGGTCCCACAATTTTACCAACATGTTAGGCTATACTGATGCTCAGTTCACCGAGCTTATGCGTTTGTACCTCACTATCCACAGGTGAGCTAGATTTAGATTTAGTAATTATACCCTACTGCCTAGATTAATGCGAAAATTTTTTGTTTTGTTTTTTGAGATGGGATCTTTGTATGTAGCCCTAGCTGTTCTGGATCTCACTATGTAGACCAGGCTGACTTCAAATTAATAAAAATCTGCCTGCCTCTGCCTCCTAATTGCTGGGTTTAAAGGCATGTGCTACCATCACAACAATGGGGGCTAGGAGTGAGGGTTCGTTTAAAAAGTTTCTTAAAAAAAGTTTCAGGGGCTGGAGATACGGCTTAGAGGTTAAGAGCAATTCTACTGGCTGCTCTTTCAGAGGCCCTGAGTTCAATTCCCAGCAACCACATGGTGGCTCACAACCACCTATAATGAGATCTGATGCCCTCTTCTGGCATGCAGGCAGAATATTAGATTCATAATAAAGCTTTTTTGCTGGGTTTTGTTTTGTTTAAGTTTCTTAAAGTTATTATCAGGGAACAAGCAACCTGTAGCAGAGGGGTAAAATCATTTTGTAAGGGTTGAAACTAGGCAAGAAATAAGGAGGGACAGCTGACAGGCCTAGGGAAATTATTAACTCTGACTGGGAAGAACAAGTATGAGGCAGTGTCTCAGCTTCCAGGAGGCTCCCTCTTTTGGTCATCATTGTTAATTAGGGATCAGTGTCTAAGAACTTGTAGCTCAGTGTTAAAGAGTATTTGCTTAATGTGTTTGAGCTATGTATTTGACCCCTAGCATGGAAGTAAGTAAAGGTAGGGAGTAGGTATCAGCTGACTGCCTACAGGGTGTTATGACCCCAGAAGGCCAAGATGTGACAAAAGGCAGTGTTTCTGGTTCACAATCCACACTTGTTTTTCATATATCCCCACAGTGACCATGAGGGTGGTAATGTCAGTGCCCACACGAGCCACTTGGTGGGCAGCGCCCTTTCGGACCCTTACCTGTCCTTTTCAGCAGCCATGAATGGGCTAGCGGGGCCTCTACATGGACTAGCAAACCAGGTAAGCCTAGCCCTTTTTTCCCTTCCTGTTCTTTGTTTTGTTTTTGTTCACATGCTCTGTCCCTTATCTGGACATTCTTTCTTTAGTGTGTATATTGATATTTCTCTAATACAACCCTGAAATTAACATCTAGGAGGTGCTTGTCTGGCTAACACAGCTACAGAAGGAAGTTGGCAAAGATGTGTCAGATGAGAAATTACGAGACTACATCTGGAATACACTCAACTCAGGACGGGTAAGCAGCAAGGAGAGAAACTAAGACCCAAACACTGGAGCCCTGGTCTCAAGGGGGAAAATATGCAGGGAAAAAAAAAAAAAAAAAAAGCAATCCCTGCATTAGCCAAGAAGGTGGTTTCTCATTTTGTTTCCCTTGTGGATTTAGGTTTTGTTTTTTTGTTGTTTTTGTTTTTGTTTTTATGATGCTAGGACTTGAACCCAGCATCTCATGGTAAGTGCTGTGCCACTGAGCTATAGTCCCAGCCCTTACTTTATTTTTCTATTTTGAGACAGGGATTTCTCTAACTTACCTAGATTGACTTTGAATTTACAGTCCTGCTTGAGCACCAGGAAGAGGAAGAAGTTGTGCCTGAGTGTGCCAACTGTTATTTTTCTCACCTTTACAGGTTGTCCCAGGATATGGTCATGCAGTTCTAAGGAAGACTGACCCACGATATTCCTGTCAGCGAGAGTTTGCTCTGAAACATCTACCTAATGACCCCATGTTTAAGCTGGTTGCTCAGCTGTACAAGATTGTGCCCAATGTCCTCTTAGAGCAAGGAAAGGCCAAGAATCCTTGGCCCAATGTCGATGCTCACAGTGGGGTGCTGCTCCAGGTGAGTCCTATCTTCCTGCTTTCTTTCTCATCTGTACCACCATGTTCTCTGCAATGCACAAAATCACCCCCAGTAAGAACAAGGACACCGAACCCAAACCCTCTCGCATAGTCCTTATTTGAGACAGGTTTCACTCAGCCTTGACTGCTTGGAACTATATGGGAATGAAGGCATGCACCCACCACCAGGCCTGGCACTTTTCTTAGTTGGTGGTGAATGTGTATGTGGGTGCAGGTGGGTGCCAAGAGTTGATGTCAAGTGTCTGTCTCTGTTGCTTCCCCCCTTACCCGAGACTGAATTTTCTATGTAGCCCTGGCTGTCCTGGAACTCACTTTATAGACCAGGCTGGCCTCCCACTCACAGAGATCTTCCTGCCTCTGCCTCCATAGTGTTGGGATTAAAGGCATGCAGCACTGTGCTTGGCTTATCTTATTTTTGAAGATAGGGTCTCTTATTGGATCTGGAGTTCATTGATTCTACCCATTGACAAGCTCAAGGGGTCCTCCTGTTTCCAGGATTTCAGGCACTTGCACTTTAATGTGTATGCTAGGAACCTGAACTCAGATCCTCAGTCTGGAATGGCAAGCATTCTGTCTGCCTCACCCTTCTTAAATAGATGGAGTTTCAGGGCCATGCCACTAGGCTCCACCAGAGCAAGAATTCTTCTTCTGTCTTCTTTCTTCCTCAGAGCCCTTTGCTGTAGTTGCTTGTGGCAGGGGCTGGGTTGACTCTAGAGTGAGCTGTAATTGCTTTACTTTTCCTAGTGTTCTTTCTGCTTGGTCTGACTGGGTGCAGTCTCTAAGGCTTGTGTTGTTGTGGACTTGTGTGTGCCACTCTCTCTTCTCTCCTACCTTAACAGTACTACGGCATGACGGAGATGAACTACTACACGGTGCTGTTCGGAGTGTCTAGGGCGCTGGGGGTGCTGGCACAGCTCATCTGGAGTAGAGCCCTAGGCTTCCCTCTGGAAAGGCCGAAGTCCATGAGCACAGATGGTCTAATGAAGTTTGTGGACTCTAAGTCAGGGTAAACTGGGAGACTGGGGAAACTGACTATAAGAGAACAAGCAAGCTTAAAAATAAAGTATAATTTTGTTTTGTTTCAAGGGCCTTTAAGACTTAAGATTAAACTGTATCTGAGGCACTGAAAATATATTTGAAGTTAAAATATAAATTAAGACTTAAAAGACAGCAGTGACCCCATCTTCCCTCTCTAGCTCACTTCTCCTACCTGGAATGAGTTGCCCACCAACTATAGGACAACCAGAACTAATAATGCATGTAGTCAGGGTTAGATCTCTAGAGTGAGACTTCGGCTCCTCTTTGTTTAGGTTGAAGCAGGTTACAGAAAAGCTGCAGTCACTCTGTGAAGCTATTGCTTCCACTCTACCAGCCCTCCAAGTCATTTAGACCAGGCCAGGCCCCCTTTGTTTCCACAGGAAGCACATTGATGTCAGCAATGTCAAATCCTAGGGCCTTTTGCCATGAACACAAGCACCTCCTAGCAAGATCTATTGGTTAAGCTGGAAACACTTCAACAACTTTTTACGCTATCAGGCATGGTATTTATCATGACTGTTACTCAGCATTTGATCCTATTCCTCCTTTTAAATTATACCATTAAAATTACGGTCTGGGAGTATTGTGTTTCCTTCCAGGCTTTTTGTATCTGCTGTGCCTCAAGCCGAGGATGCTCTGGGCCTCTGTCTGGCCTCTCTGCTAAGGACCTCTTCCAGCAGGTCTGTCTGATCTGTGGTCTTCCCAGTTATTTGGCTTTATCAGTACAATGTGAACTAGGCCTTGTACTTCCATGGAACATAAGCCACTGTCTTCTGACCTTAGTTTCTCCTGTTAATATGCTCTAGCATAGAACAGGGCCTCAGGAATGCCCAGCCTCTTTGTGGTCTGGTCCCAGGATAGCCTTTCTTTTTGAACAGAAAAGGGATTTGCGATTAGACATAGTGTCCATTGAATATCATATGGACCTAGGGCTGGACATTCAAAACCAGTAGGCCTTCTTTTCATCCCCTGCAACAAGGAAATGACCTTTTATTTATCAACATCTTTCTTGCTCTTTCAGCAATTACTTTAGCAGCCCCATTTGCACAGATTTTCAGTGACTCAGAATGCGCTACTACCTTTTCTTTGAGAAAGGGTTGAGATACACTCCATTTGTGCCCTTCTGTACCCCCAAACTCCTGCCTGTGTTTGTGTGGAACCCAGCCCAGCAGCACCCTGTGGAGATGGACACACTGTAAACCCTTGGGTAACTGTTAGTCATGATGCAGACTTCAGGTTGTTCTGTATAAAATGAAAAATAAATGTTTTTATTATCAATGCTTGAGCCTGCTATTACATAAACACACTTGATTATGGGGTGAGGGGTCTGGTTAGCAAGACCTGAACTAGTGGCTGGTACACAGTGATTCTGTACATTCCTCTCTTCAGGCAAGTTGGGCATTCAGAGGAAAAGGCTGATTTTCCAAAGACATTCAGTCTCTCCCCCAGGTTAACCCTCTTCCCTCCTAATTTGGAAAAACTGTAACAGCCCTCACAGATGCTCAGCTGACTAATGCAGAGGTGGTCTAGCCCTCCGCGTGAAAGGAACATGAGTTGTGCAAGCTGAGAAGGGCTGCTAGCTCCAAACCTGGACTCTAGAGGGCACTTGTACTTACAGGGTCTCTTGGCCACTTTGCTTAAGGAGGCCTCCAAATAAAGGGTGGTCCTGGGGGCAGTAGATATATGGGATTCAGTCTAAGACTGTACGAATCTATCCTCAGACTCCTGCAACAGCTGACCTTCTGGAAAAGTCTATTAATAGGCAAGAGTAGGTCCTGGCATACAGGATGTGCTACTATAGTTAGCAAGGACACTATGTGCAAGAAGCTGTCTTCTTACATCTTTATTCCTGTGGGAAAGGGACCTGTGACTATCTTCTGCTTATCCCACTGTCCCCACCCCAAAAAAACAATACCAAAGGGAGAAGAAGGCAGATTCACGCTGTCACAATTTATTGATGTTTTATGAAAACAGGCCATGTGGAAGAAAAGGGGACATCCCAATAGTATAGAGAGCACTGTTAATGATCTCTCCTGCTGCTCTGTGTTACTGATGATTGTCAGACAGCATGGTGTCGTGTTCCTGAACTGAGGCAGTGGCCTTTTCTCTTGAAATCTTAGGGTAAGAGTTGCTTGCCACCCAGTACCTCAGTGTGAGGAAATTACTCCTGTAGTCCCTTGACTGGGTACTAAGGCTTCTTGACCTGGCACAGAGACCACTACAGCCCTGGTTTTTATTCCGTGTGAAGCGGCTGTGGGCATATAAGGCTTTCAGAACACACCTGACCCTTTCCTGTGCATCTATCTCACTTCCATGTCTGCTGTCTTTCCCACATGTCCAGCCAGCATGCAGCCCAGTTTAGTAAGAATTAAGAGGTGAACTTTTGACCTCTCTCAGAGCAAGAGCCAAACCAAATAAATAAAAATTGGGTGGGAACAGGGTAGAGGCAAGGGGACAAGCCTTTGTCTCAAGTCTGGTGCACTTCATGGAACATCAGTTCACGGGGGATGGCTGTTTCTGGACCAAACTTGGTGGCTGCCCGACGCTCAAAGGCAGCAACGTTCTGTTTTACAACTTCATCAAAAAACATGGTTGCCAGCTGAGAGTGCAGCAGAGAACGAAACTCAAAGGAAATCTAGAAATGCATAAGAGATAGTCAGAAACTTCAAGGTCATATTGGATAGTTCCTGGCCAAAGAGGAGACTGATTTTTAGTGCCTTCTTTTTCCTCAAACCCCACCCCCCACCCCAGACATCTGACATGGACTTAGACCTCTGGGTAATTACTGACTTCTAGTATTTAGCGCTTAGATCTATCCTCCCCACAAAAACTGACTCACCGAGAAGTCCACAGTGCAGGTTCGAGGGTAGGCAGGAATGCCGGGGCTGAATCGCCAAATAGACTCTAAGTGGTTGAAGAGCTTGCCATCAGTGCAAACTGCCTAGAATAGGTACAATTAGCTAGTTAACTCCCATTGTTAAGGAAGAGGGGTAGTGTTAGAGGAGCTAGAGCCACAGCTCTCAGCCTGTGGGTAATAGCCCCTTTGGAGGTTGATGAAGGGCTCTTTGACAGCACTCACCCAAGACCATGGGAACAATTTACATTATGATTTTTTTTCTTAATTTATTCACTTTACATCCAGATCATACCCCCTCTCTACCTTTTCCTCCCTACCCCTCTCCTCTAGTCCTCAGAAAGAGGGAGCCCTTCTTTCCTACCAACTGACCCCAGCCTATCAAGTCTCATCAAGACTGCCTGTATCCTTTTCCTCTGTGGCCTGTTAAGGCTGCCCTGCCAGGGAGGAGAGATCAAAAAGCAGGCAACAGAGTTTGTGACAGAGATAGCTCCTTACTCAGCTACCTACAATGGAGACTGAGCTGCCTGTGGGCTACATCTTACAAGGGGGCCTAGGTCCTTTCCATTCATGGTCTTTGGTTGGTACATGGAAATAATTTTATGGTTGGAGTCACCACAACATGAACTATATTAAAAGTGTCACAACATTAGGAAGGTTGAGAACCACTGAATTAGAGGGTTTATCTTGGTGGAACTATCCTGGGTTGACCCAGCACCACCCAAAATAATTAAAAGTGGTTTTCCCAGCCAAGCGGTGGTGGCACATGCCTGTCTTTAATCCTGACACTTGTGAGGCAGAGGTAGGCAGATCTCTGAGTTCAAGGCCAGCCTGGTCTACAAAGCAAGTTCCAGGACAGCAGGCTACACAGAGAAACCCTGTCTCAAAAAAAAGAAAGAAAGAAATTAGTTTTCCTTTTAATGTTATAGTAGGTAAATATTTAACATGTAGACATCAAGTAATTATAGGAAAAGCCAAAATAGTCCTTGAATATGAAACTGCTCATGAACAAAAAACTTACAAAAATGAAACTGCTAAGGAAAAAAAACTTCCTGGTGAATCCCTCCAAGACAGGCCTTACCTTGACCATGTGTGGTTTCACCATGGAGACAGCAGAGGTATAACGTTCCAAGACAGGTGGGAACCCAACCTCCAGCTGGGCTTTCAGGTGCCCCTTACGGCTGGACACTACCAGTGACTTCTTACACCACGGCACAAACTCGCGGTACTCCTGGACACTGGACACCACTTCAAACATCTCCTGCATTGAGTACCTAGGGCAAGAGGAGAGGCCAAGGGCCAGCTCGCTGAGCCACACTCTTCCTCGCCATTGGTCCCAAAATAATGCCAGTGGCCACTGACCAGGAGCCCAGACAAACCTGGATGATATATTTTGCACTTACAGTGAGTGGTTCCCATTCCCACCTGACAATGTCTAGCCCAGGCTAGCCTTAAACTCTATAGAGTTGAGATGATTTCAAGCTTCTGATCCTCCTATCTTTGCTTCTTAGAGAGCCGAGGTTGTCTGTGCACAGCACACCTGATTTGTGTTAGGGATCAAACAGCCTTTGCATGCTAGGCAAGTACGCTGCCTAGCATCTCATTTGAGACATCTCAAACCAGAATGCTTTTATATTGTTTTATCCCAATACAGACTACAGATGAGAGGCAGGCTGTCAGTTTTACTGGTAGCCAAATCTCAATTTTTTTTATTATCATTTTGTGTGAAGCATATGTGCAGATAAAAAGACAGTCTTGTGTAGCCCAGGCTGACCTTAAACTCACTAAAAGCCCAAGTTGACTTCAAATTTATGATCCTCCTGCCTCAGCATCCTGAGTACTAAAAACACAACTCTGTAGTAAGTTGTAACTATTAGTAAGTTGTAACTTACTAATAGTGTGGCCTTAGATAAACTACCTGTGCCTCCATTCTCTTGCCTATAACACATTAGAGCCAATAACACTTGGTTTGTGCTCAGAAGGGTTAAATCGGGCAGTGTTTTTGAAATGCCTACAGGTATGAATTAGAAATGGAACTCAGTTGGTAGATGCTGGTTTGGTATGCAAAAAGCCATAGGTGCAGTCCCCAGCAACTACATAAATGACTTGTGGTTGGTGCTGGATGGATGGCTCTCAGCTGTTAAGAACCTGTATATTCTTGCAGAGGACCCAGGTTTGATTCCCAGCATCCACATCAGGGAACTCACATTAACTTACAGCCGTCCAGCTCCAGGAGGATCAAACAACACTGGCCTCCAAGGACACACACAGTTACACATAATTAAAAATAAATCTTTTAAAAATAGAAAAATAAGCCAGGTGCAGTGGCTCACGCCTGTAATCCCAACACTCTGGGAGACAGGCCGGTGGATCTCTGTGAGTTTGAGGCCAGCCTGGTCTATAAAGTGAGTCCAGGACAACGAAGGCTACAGAGAGAAACCCTGTCTCAAAAAAACAAAACAAAAAAGGAGAAAATATAAAGATAAATGGTTTCGGTAGTGGTGACTTGTAACTCAGCACTTAGGATTGCTTACCTATTCAGTCTAGCATCTGGTAACACGTGCTCAAATAGCTTCTCTGTTCTCAGAGCATGATTTTATTTGTCAGGAAAATAATACCTTGTTGTCTTTTTTTTTAATGTGTTACTCCAAGCATGGTATCGCACGCCTTTATATGCGTGAGTGTTGTGCCTAAAGGCACATTTGTGTGTGTATGCTGCTGCTTGAGCTGCTCAGTCTCCAAGCGGGCCTGGGACTCAAACTCTGGTGCTCTGCAACAACAAGTGCTCTTAACCACTGAGCCAACTCTCTAGTCCCTATAGTTAAAATTTTTTAAAAGCATTTTTGTTGGTGCAGGTCTTTAAAGGCTTGGACACAGCCTTTAGTGCCAGCACTTAGGCAAATCTCTGAGTTTGCGGCCAGCCTGATCTAAATAGTTCCAAGGTGGACAGCCAGAGGTACTGTCTCAAACAAACAAACCTAGGTCCATTGATAGAGTAGTTTCCATTGATAGAGTAGTTTCTCAGCATGCACGAGGCCCTAGGTTCAGTCCCCAACACTGCATGTTAACAGCATGGTGGTACATGCCTGTAATCCCAGCTCTAGGAAAGTAGCTGGAAAGGCAAGATAGAAGTTCAAAGCCATCTTGACTATATGTAAAGTTCAAGGCCCACCTAAGCCACATGAGAGCTTGTCTCAAAATGTGTGTGTGTGTGAGAGAGAGAGAGAGAAAGTGCCCATGCCCATGCAAATGAGAGAGAGAGAGTGCACGTGCAATATGCATGACACAGGCTCTGGCTATGTAACCCAGGGAGGCTTCAAGTTTGCAATCTTGTCTGGCCTCCAGGGTTTATATTACAGGCCTGTGCCACCACACCCAACCACCCAGTGGCTTTGATACGGTTCTATGATGTATCTCAATTCTAGGCTTCTTAATGTGCGCACTGAGCAACCGAGGAGGGAAATTTAGGTTGGAAGGCTGGCAGCAAAAACATTGCCGGGGAGGTGGGTGAGCCAATGTGAATCTTAACCCATTATTGGTACATGGTTGTTTATTTGGAGGGAAGAGAAGGATGCTCACCCCATGATCCTACGCTCGGAGTAAGCCTTTCTCTTGTTGGTGAAGGGAGCAGCAAAGCCCATGAAGGAACGACTGGGAGGTAGGCCAGCCTCAGCAGCCAAGACCTGGGCAGCACGAGGCAAGAAGAGGTTACCGGAAATCAGAAACCTAGCGCCAAAAGGAAAGGAGAGGCAGCGTCACGATTCTGTTTTCGTATTTAACTGGTTCCAGGTGAAGGGGAAGAGAGATGCATCACAGAGGAAGGTCGTTCGGGCAAACTTTTCTCCCCCCTAGCACCTGCTGCAGCTAACGGGGCTGGCTGGCCAGGCAGTCACGAGTGCGAAAGGTCGAGGGCGGCTGAGGACAGGGCTAGGGATGGGGATGGGGAAGAGGACACGTCCGAAGTGCCAGCTGCCTTTGGGGCAACGCCACTGCCGCAGGCAAACTCGAAGCATCTCTGACCCCAGTTCCTGACCAGGCCCATCAAAGGCAGAGCGTCCACAAAGGGTCAAGCAGTGGCTGGCACGTACCCACCCAGAGCACGCAACTCGTACACGGATCTCCAGAGCTCTATTCGGGCTCCCAGAGCCTGCCACCGTCAGCCCTTCTTCGGCCCGCCGTCTAAGGGCTGCCACCCTCCACCGCGTAACCTCGGGGTGCCCGGCGACCCCCTCCGGCCCCGCGCGGACGCCCGTGCTTGCCTCTCACCTCATTGGCAGCGGCAGCCGCGGAGGGCCCGGGGGCGGGGGCGGGACGGAGCGCGCGCCCCGGCTAAGCGAAAAGCCGCCGCAGCTCCGGGCGGCCGCGCGCGTCGGGGCCGGGAGCCTCCGCGCGCCCGCCGAGGCCATGAGCGCCCCTGCCCCTGCCCCGCACTGTGCGGCGAGCTGCAGGGCAAGCTGGGCGGGGAGGGAGGCGCGGGCTCCGGCTGCCTTCGCCCTGCTCTGGCCCGCGCGCCGGGTAGGCTAGCACTGAAGCGGCGACCGCAGCGCCCGGTCCCCTCACGTCACGCCGTTGCCAGGGTTCGGTAGAGGGAGAGCGAGGAGGGAAGGGGCAACGCTGCCTGTCGGGAGATGTAGTTTCTTTGATACCTCTGGCGAGAAAGAAAGGGCGCTGGGTGCGTGTCTATGGAGCTGCAGAGATGGCCCGGGGGAGCGAGGTCGCCTGGCACAAGCTACTTGGAGAGTCTGTGATCACCGGACCTGATACGTAGGCGCAGAGGCGACGTTGTGGGCGTGCCAACGGCAGAGGTCTACACATGTCCAGGGGACGCCTCTCAGAGCTCTTCAGAGTGAGAGTCTGTTCACCGCGGTGGCCTTCGCAGTGCCTGCTGCTGCGGATTTACATCTTTGGAAAAGGATATTAACGTTGCAAGCTCTGGGCTGACTTGCATAGTCTCTCCTCGATGTACACCCCGTTCTCTCCCTTCTTCCCCCTCTCGTTATATCAGACAGATATTTCAGCTCCTTAGCTTGAACCGGCTTGAATTTGCAGTTCATCATGAACGTGTCCCTGGGGGCATAATTTTCCCTTAGTATTTATGAAAAGAAGTAGGAGGCTGAGACAGGATTGCCACGAGTTCCAGGCCAGCCTGGGCTACATAGCCAGTTTTAGAGTAGCCACGTCTACACATTGAGGCAAGGCCCACTCTAGATATGTTTTGTTTGTTTTTTGAGGTGCCCTCACTATGTAGGCCCTGTTGGTCTGGAACTCTTGGAGGTGCTCATGCCTCTCAGCAGCTGAGACTACAGGCAGGAGCCCCAGAAAGGACAGCTCAGAGATGTTTGCTTTGATTTGAAACATGATCTTGCTCAGTAACCTGCACTGCTAGCCTTGAACCCCTGCCGCAGTTTCCCAGTTGCAGGAATTACAGGCGTGAGCCACCACAAGTGGCCAGAATGTACTTTTAGAGAAAACCATCATTGTCTGGAAAATGAGACATCACAGGCAGAAAGCCCAACGGTAAATACCATTTACTGCTTCCTATTGTTCAAGGAGAAGACAATTGCTCTTGATAAAAGCAGGAACAAAGGGAAATGAGAAAAGAAACAAGCTACATATTAGAGATGAGACCTAAATGGATGAAAAATAAAGCAAAATTCTCCCAAGTGAGGGCTGAATTTAAGGACTTGGGACTGCCACAGACCTAGCTCCCTCTCCTCCTGTACTAATGCTCTCCACATTCATTCGAGCTTTGTCTGACAATCCAATCTGGTGGCAGAAGACAGGCAATCAAAGAGCTACGTTGTGATACAACTTGAATGCTTTATACAAATAAGGTCCTGGATTCCAGAGGCTGGCCAAATTGCTCAGTGGGTAAGAGTGCTTGCTTGCCCAGCCTGATCTGAATTCAAACCCCAGGACTCCCCATGGAGAGGGCCTTCTCCTCTGTCATAGACACACACTTAATAAGTTTTTTTTTTCTTATGAACAAATAAATGCTTTGTCTCTTTTCCTTTTGCTCTCTTTCTTCCACCTTCCTGAGGGGTATGAACCCCTAGATACAGGATGACTTCATTTCTTTTCCTCTTTTAACATCTTTCCTTCCAAGCTCTTCAGGGAGAGCCTGTAACATCCTCATTCCCTTCCAGTTCAGATGTGGTGATCTGACAGCATCTGACCTTGAAGGGCAGTTCACTCCTTCCAGCTCTACTCCCTGGTCTACACCTGCCTCCTCTGATGTGTGAGAGAGACAGCTGCTTGGAGTGAGAATGAGCAGGTTAGGTAAAAGAAAAATTAACTGGGATACATGACTGAACTGTGACCTCATTAACACCGCCTTAACTGACTTAACTGCTTCAGAATCCCTATGGTCCGGTAGCCCTACAAAACCAATGTGCTTGCTGTTCTCCAACTAATTAAATAGCTAATTACTCCCATTTAATTCTTTCCTAGTTCATTTCCTTTACCTCTTGTTGTGCCCCTGCCATTTCACACCAATAACCTTTAAGTACTGACTTAAGACACCTCCTCCAGGAAGATTTTCTTGACTGAACCAACATAGGCACCACTCTGAATACTAAATTCCATGAAAACAAGCATGAATCCTGTATTTTCTCATTGTTTTGTGTGTTTGTTATATTTTCCTAGATTATAAACATTTCAAAAAGAGACACTTGCCATAAATTACAAGTTTCTTAAAAAAAACTTTCTCTGTGTGTGGTTTTTAGACACAGGGTATCTCTGTGTAGCCTTGGCTGTCCTGGACTCACTTTGTCAACCAGGCTGGCCTTGAATTCACTGAGATCCTCCTGCCTCTGCCTCCCTGAGATTACAAGCCTGCCACACCTGCGCCTGGCCTTTGGCTGGTTTTGAGACAGAGTCTCATAAATAGCCCAGACTTACCTCAAACTCCTTATGTAACCAAGGCTGGCTATGAATTCCTGATATTCCTTCTAAGTTACAGACATATACTACCATACTTGGCTAGAATTTCTTTTTTGTTTGTGTGCTTGTTTTGAGACTAGCCTCACTACTAAGTCCTCACTGCCCTGGAACTTCCTATGTAGAACAGGCTGGCCTCAAACCTTCAGAGATCTGTCTGCCTCTGCCTTCCAAGTGCTGGGAATAAACACGTGTGCCTCTACACCCAGTTTAGCTAAAACTTCAAAGTTTCTACCTACTGAGAAGATAATACTGAACCTTCACATTTGTTAGTGTGGGGCGTCCACCAGAGAAGACTGCACAGACATGGGTTTAAGACAATAGAAGGTCTTTACGAGCTGACTCCAACTACACTGGTATTTAGGATCCCAGAGTAGCCCTGAGCCTTCCTCAGGGTGAGCTTTTAAAGCACAAACCCATGTCCTGGTTGGCATACTTCAGTTAACAAGAACAATTAGCCAGAAGCAGAACTACAGAAGCCAGAAAGCTGCGGATTTTGAGGGATTAAGCCTTTGTCTTCATGTTGACAGGTAAGTTGTCTTCATGCTGCATTTTGTGGCTAGAACGGTACCTTTCATTATGGCGTCAGTTGTGCTAAAGTCTGAAGCCCTGTTACATTAGAAGTAAAACCAATGTCTAAAGAAAGACAGGCAGGGTTGGGGAGATGGCTCAGTGGTTAAAAGCACTGGCTGCTCTTCCAAATGACCTGGGTTCAATATTCAGCACCCACATGGTGGCTCAGCACTGTTTATAACCCCATTTCTATGGAATCTGACACCTTCATACCAACACACAGAATAAAATTAAATAATTTCTTTTACAAAAAAGAAGAAGAAGAAGAAGAAGAAGAAGAAGAAGAAGAAGAAGAAGAAGAAGAA
>NW_026585504.1:151499-174029 GCF_907164565.1 Psammomys obesus
AAGAAGAAGAAGAAGAAGAAGAAGAAGAAGAAGAAGAAGAAGAAGAAATAGAAGAAAGACAGGCAAGTCAGGCTTGGTTCTGCAAACCTGGGATCTCAGAACTCAGGATGAATTTGAGCCCAGTTTGAGGCCTGGGTGGGGTGGGAGGAAAAGGAGAGAGAAGGAAGGAGGGAGTAAAGCAAAGACAGAGAAAGAGAGTCGGGAGTTACCCAATTTATTATTTGTTTTAAGCTTTTTTTGGTGTGCCATGAAGCCCAGCTCCCAATTTATTATTTTTAATTATGTGTATGGGTGTTTTTCCCAAATGTATGTCTGTGTTTCACATGTGTGCTTTGTGCACTCAGAGGCTGTGAGCCTCTGTGTAGGTACTGGGGATTGAACCCAGGTCCTCTAGAAAAGCAGCCAGTGCTCCTAAATGCTGAGCCTCCACCCCCAACCATTACTGAGTTTTAAGACCAGGTCTTAGTGGTCTGAGCTGACCTGAACACATAGCCAAGGCTGACCTTGAACTCCTGACCCTGCTACCTCTACCTCCCAAGGCCTTGGATTACAGGTGTGTGTCACCACCCCCAGCTCTACAAACATCAGTCCAGAAGTTGAATTCAGGACTAACTGCAGGGGCTTCACCCTCTCACCTGACTTCACTCCAGATGTATCAGTGTTACAAAACCATTCATTTCTTTCCTGGAAAATCCTCTTTCTTGTTATACATAATGTTAGAGAATAGCCTCCAGTCCTTCCTTCCTCTTCCCATCTGCCCAGAGAGTCAGCCTGTGCTCTCCTCCCCACTCCTGAGCCAGGCCTCTGCACGTGACTGCCATTCCTCAGGTTACTGAGAGCTATTTTGAGCCGTGGAGGGTGTATATTCTCCTCTCAGGCGATATCCTAGCTTAGGCCCTTCTGAAGGCCCAGCACACCCAAGACCCTAGGATTCATGTGGCCCCAACTATGTTCAGCTTGTATCTCCTTCCACCCCTACCTCCTCAGAAATAAAATGCTGGTGCCAGATACTGATTTTCTAGGCTGAGAAAATCAACAAACAGTAACAACCAAAACCAATACTTGTGTGTTGTGTGTGGTACATTTTTTTCAGTTTGTAATGCTGTGGATCAAACCCACGACTTCATATACATACTAGGGTACAACTCTATCTTAATTAATTTATTTATTTAGGCAAGAACTCTATATTTATTTACTTACTTGTTGTGTATACACATAAGCATGTGAATGTGTATATGTGTGCCAATGTTTGTGTAAAGATTACAGAGCAGCTTACAGATGTAGGTTCTCCTGTTCCATTATGTGAGTTTCAGGGACCATTTTAACATCTTCATCCTCAGCCCTTTTTCCCTGATTGTTAATATCTGTTTTGTTTTTATTATTATTTTTTTGGGTTTTTTTTTTTTTTTTCCAGACAGAACTTCTCAGTGTAGCCCTGTCTGTCCTGGAACTCACTTTGTAGATCAGGCTGGCCTTCAATTCACAGAGTTCCTCCTGCCTCTGCTTCCCAAGGGCTGGGTCACACCCGAACAGCTGTTTTAGTGTTTTGGGCTTTGTTGTTGTTGTTTTAATTATGTAACAGTGTTCTGCCTACACTTGAAGAGGGCACCAGATCTCATTGTAGATGGTTTTGAGCCTCCATGTGGTTGCTGGGAATTGAACTCAGGACCTCTGGGAAAGCACTATTAACCTCTAATCCATTTCTCCAGCCCCAGCTGCTTTATTCTTATTTATGCCTTTGTGTGTGTGTTTGAGGGGAGGTGGAGGACTGCTCTGCACATGAGTGCCAGTGCCTGAGGTGGCCAGAAGGGGAGCAAAGTTTTCTCCGATTTACAGCCGGTTGCTAAACAATTCCCACCCCCACCCCCTGTGTGCACACTGGGAACCAACCCGGGTTTTCTACCTGCAAGAGCAGAGCAGCAATGCTCTTACTTGATAAACCATCTTCCCAGCTCCCTCAGCCCTCTTTTGGTTTTTTTAAGACAGGGCTTCACTCAGTTGCCCAGGAGATCTGCCTGCCTCAGCCTCCTGAGTGGTTGGGATTATAGGTGTTATGTCCCTACAACCCATCCTGTTTGGTATGGCTTGAACCTGAGCCTTCATGCATCGAGGGAAGCACTGTACCAACTGAATTACAACCCTAGCTTCTTAGTTTGTTTGTTTTTCAAGACAGGGTTTCTCTGTGTGGCCTTGGCTGTCCTGGACTCGCTTTGTAGACCAGGCTGGCCTCAAACTCAGGGAGCTATGCCTGCCTCTGCCTCCCTGAGTGCTGGGATTTCATATGTGCAACAGCATGCCCAGCAACCCTAGCCTCTTTTATTTTTTATTATTTTGGTTAAAAATAATTTGAAAGTATTTATTTTTATTTATTGTGTATAAATGTCTTCATGTATGTAAGTACATGAAGTACATGTAGCACCTGAAGGTGTCAGAAGGCTTTGGGTCAGCAAAAAACAGGGGTTACAGACAGTTGTCAGCAGTTACATGGGTTTTGGGAACCAAACTCAGGTCCTCTGTAAAAACAGCAAGCACTCTTATTGCTGAGCTATTTCTTCAGCCTCCCTTCCCAAATAATAATAATTATTATTATAAATATAATATACAAGCATAATATAATGTAATAATATATTACATATTAAGACATTATATAATATCTAAATATAATTGCATTACTATATTATAAAATAATATGATGTTACATATAATAATATTATACTATAATATTATAATTTATTATTATTATTATTATTATTATTATTATTATTATTATTATTATTATTATTATTATTATTAGATGGGGTGAAGCAGTGTTGCTCTGTAGCCCAGGCTGACATTGAACTCACCACACCAGCCTCAAGAATGCTGGGAATACAGGCTTATACCGCTATCCCTGTGTCTTCTGGGTTTTATGTAGTCGAAAGAGAGTCTTTGCTTATTTATTTACTTACTTATAGACAGAGTGCTGCTTAGCTTTTATTATTAACTTGACACAGCCCAGAGCAATCTGGGAGGAGCTCAAGCTTAAGTAGATTTCTTCTCTAATCCAGGACCACCTGCCTAAGGATGGTATCACCCACAGCAGGCTGGGCCTTCTGAACTGACAAACTCTCTAAATCAGAGCTGTGCTTGCCTATGTCTTTAATCCCAGTTTTAGGGAAGCAGAGACAGGCAGATCTCTGGGGATTAGCGCCTGATATATACGGTGTATTCCAGGACAGTCAGCAGTCAGAGCTACATAGTGAGAAGCTGTCTTAAAAAAAAAAAAAAATCCTCCTAGATCAGATTCACCTGTATTCATATATGTGGGACTTTTTTTTTCTTCTTTTTTTCAATTTAACTTTATCTCATTTTACCTACCAATTCTCTGGAATTGGAATTACAAACTGCTGGCTGTAAATTGCTATGTGGATGTAGGGATTGTCTGGGTCCTTTGGAAGGACTCAGTGCTCTTTAGCTGGCAGAACCGCCTCTCCAGCCCCAGCACTTTTTCATTGTCTAATTGAGGTAGGAGGGCCTATAGCCCACTGTGGGTGGTACCTGAGGCAGATGGTCCTGGATTAGACAATAAACCTGGTTAAGCTTGAACCGACTAGCCCCCTTGCTCTCTGGGTTCTGCTTTCAAGGATGTGTTTGACTTCTTGCCCTAACTTTCCTCAAAATCGGACTGTGTCAAGGAAATTAAACCTTTACCTTCCCTTACTTGTTTTGGTCAGTGTTACATCAACAGAAAGGAATCTAGGATAGATTGGACCTCATTTTGTAGCCCAGACAGTTCTTGGCCACACAATCATCCTGCCTCAGCTTCCAGAGTGCAGGAGTTTTAGGCACGATTCATGCCTGGCTCTAAGTTATCTTTTATAAATTGTACTGATCTATCAATCTCTTTTTTCCATTCCCTCCGGCCAGTTGTCCTTTTTTGACCTCTGCAGTGGTTGAGGGGGAGTTCCTCTCTACAGCACTTACCCTAACCTGACAAGGGTAATTGCAGAGTCGTTGTCCCTGTTGGCCTTAGAGGCTTTCTCCAGCTGCCAAGCGTCCTGCTCTTTGTGGCAGCTTCCCGAAGCAGGAATCTTTCTTGGGATTTCTCTGAAGCTCAGCGATCTTGTTATTTTCTTTCTACCCAGTGGAGACTCGTTCTGGGGCCATATATGTAAGCCTCAAGTTGCCATCCGAGTTTCACCATCTCTAGGAACTAGGGTGGCGGGGCGTGAGTGCGGATGGGAGGCGTCGGCTCTACCGGAGGAGCACCGTGGACTGAGTGCAATCCAGTTTGGTCCTGAGCTTGGGAGTCAATAGGGGAGCAAGACCCGAGCTCGTGCCTTGCCCCGCGGGGGACCCCTCGGGCAGCCAGGCTGCAGCGGAGAGCACTGCGCAGCCCGCTGGCAGAGCGGAGGAGCCCGCGCGCGAGTCAGGAGAGCGGGGACCGTGCTGGCCACCCACCCTAGCCATCCAGCCTGGCCACCCCGGTCGCTCTGGACATCCATCCTGGCTACCATGACCACCCTGGCCGCCCTGGCCACCCTGGCCATCCATCCTGGCGCGGGGCTTGGGGCACCAAGAGAGGCCAGTCCCAGGCTCGCCGCCAGGGAGCGCTGCGGGCTCCCGCTCGCCCGCCCCCTGGTAGGCGGGGCCGCCCTCTCCCCGCAGCAGCCGCCGCCGCAGCCGCCGCCTGGGCCGCCCCGTGTCCCCGGTGGAGCCGCCGCCGCTGCCGCCGCCGTGAGCTCGATGCGGACGGAGCCTGGGCCGGGCCATGGGGATCCTCAGCATCACGGACCAGGTCAGCGCTCCCGCCCTTCGCCACTTGCTCCTCCCAGGGCCGGGCGCCGCCGCCACGCGAGCCCGGGGATGTGCGGCCTAGACTGGGCCCGAGTCCCGGGTTACCGCGGCGCCTACCGCGCCCCTCGCCGTGCTCCCCGCCGCCAGGCGGGTGTCCTTGGGGGCCCGGCGACCGGCGGAGGCACCGCGGGAGTCCGCTGCAGCCGGGACCCCCGTAGCGGAGCCCTTCCAGCGACGCCCCCCTCCAACCCGTGTGCTCCCCCACCTCCCGGTTCCGCTCTGGCTTGGGCCGGCTCCCTGAAAGCTGGTTCTCCTTGCAGCCGCCCCTGGTCCAGGCCATCTTTAGCCGAGATGTGGAGGAAGTGCGTTCCCTCCTCTCGCAGAAGGAAAACATCAATATACTGGTGAGTTGGGAGCGGGGAGGATGGCGAGCCCGAATCTGGCCTCCGGTGTTCGGGACCCCTCCCCACAAACGGGGCGGCTCCGTTTCTCCTCTGCTCTGATGAAACTGCAGCTCTCTCTACCCAGAAATGGGAGTCTGCTCCGCATTTAAGGTTGGTCAGGCATGGAGCACGAACCACGGGTCCTGGGGATACCCAGAAAAACGGTGTCCTCTCCTCAGCCATCGGGGTCTGTAGCGCCCCCACCTCCTCCTGGAAGAAGGAGTAGGTTTCTCGGTCGGTGGCCCTGACTCCACCCTCCCAGGATGCTGGCTTTTGAATCCCCATATTGGGATTTGAGCCCCTGCAGAACCTAGAGGAAAGGCAGGGCTTGGAGTCCTCATACTTGAACCTGCGTCCAGGGTAATTTCTTTTTATGGATACTTCTCTTTTCTGCCTTTCCAGGACCAAGAGAGGCGAACCCCATTGCATGCTGCTGCCTATGTAGGCGATGTCCCCATCCTCCAGTTGCTACTGATGTCAGGTAAAAGTGGGGAGCTGGAAGGTTCGGCACCGAGGGAGGGGTAAAGTGTTCTATCTAAGGATTGGTTGCTGATGCTTGGTCCAGCAGTGGCTTTCCGTCCATTCTGTTCCCCATTTTGATTACTGGTTTCCTTCCCTCCTCCTCCTCAAATCCCAACAAAACAGGAAATTGTGTCCATACAGGTGCTAATGTCAACGCTAAGGACACATTGTGGCTGACCCCGCTTCATCGTGCCGCTGCCTCCCGAAACGAGGTATGGACCCCAGCTCATTTCACCCTTCCAAAAAGGATGGGTTGAAGGGCTGGAGAAACTCAAGTTCTCTGCCCTACAGACTGCTCTACCTCATGTAGGGAGGAGACCAGAGTTCGGCCTCTCCTTCCTGCACCTAGAACTGGCTGGTAAGGGGTGGCTGAGTGCTGCCAGCTGATGTGACGTCAGGGACAGCTTAACACTGGGCTGGCAGACTGCGGGGGCCCTGCTGCCAGGCCTGAGTGAGTCATCGTCCCTGGGGGCCACCTTAAGTCTGATGATCCCCCTCTGGGCACTGAGATTTCTCTCCTTGTGACTGGGTGTTGGGGAGTAGTGACTCTTGTGTCCTCATGCCTCAAACAACATTTAAGTTGACTGCTTAAAGGTCCAAACTCATGTGGAGTCCTGTGCTATGGTGCCATCAACCCTGAAGAGGTTGGAAAGACCTCTTCTTGGATCCTCCATCAGTTCCTTGGCTCCAGCCAAGCAGAGAAAGTTTGAGGCCAATGGGGATGATGTGGGAGGTGCTTAAGAGGGGCATTTTAGCCTGGATTTTGGAAAGGATCCATTATGTTTATTGGGGTGATAGATATGACCTTGGTACCTGTGGAAGGGTCAAGGGGAGGGTATCTGCCATTTAATGTAGTGTGAACATTTGGTTTTCCTGGAAGTAGACTTGAGAGGTGTGAATTTGCCTGGGGTGCCTGGGTGTGGGTGAAGATTTTCAGGAGCTGGGCTGAAGACTAATAGATACCAGTGGCTTGAGGAAGACACCTTTGTTTTCCTCAGCAAAGCAAAGAGGTTTAAGCTCTAATGGCATCAGGTTTGGAGAGACTAGGTGTAAGGGAAAAACAGACTGCTAGGAAGCTGGGCCTTGTGTGCCATGCCAACCCCTTCCTTCTGCTCCCTGTTGTCCCTTGCTCCACCACAGAAGGTGCTGGGGCTGCTGCTGGCACATTCAGCTGATGTGAATGCCCGGGACAAGCTGTGGCAGACACCACTGCATGTGGCTGCTGCCAACCGGGCCACCAAGTGTGCCGAGGCTCTGGCACCCCTGCTGAGTAGCCTCAATGTAGCTGACAGGAGCGGGCGCAGCGCTCTGCACCATGCTGTACACAGTGGGCATCTTGAGGTGAGGAGCATGCTGGTCTAGTACAGCCTTCCCCTCCTTTCCCACTCACCCATCATGCGCTTCTGGGGCTGCTAGGGGAGGAGTCCCTCAGACCACCGTTCGCACACTGCTGGAGCACAGATTGAGGGTTTTGCTTGCTTCTTTGTTTTTGAGATGCGTTCTTACTAGGCTGGCCTTGAACTTTAACTCATTGAGCTCCACCTGCCTCTGCCTTATGAGTGCTCCAGTTAAAATGGTGTACTACCACTCCATCTTACATTGAGTTTTCATTGGCCAAGTATGTTACATGTGCTTGGGAGCTGTGTCACTTAGCTATGCTTTCAACCCATCCTTTTGCTTTCTAGTGTTGGCAATGGTGGGCAGGTGCTCAACTGCTCAATTATCTGCATCCCTCTCTTTTAATTTTTATTTATTTATTTATTTTTGTTTTTTGAGCTAGGGTTTCTTTGTGTAGCCTTGGCTCTCCTGGACTCGCTTTGTAGACCAGCTTGGCTTTGAACTCCTAGCAATCTGCCTGCCTCTGTCTTTGCCTCCCTGAGTGCTGGGGTTAAAGGTGTGTGCCACCATGCCAGGCTTTACTTTTTATTTTGAGACAGCCTTGAACTTATTCTGTAGCCTGATTAAGCCTGGAACTTGTAACAGTCTTCCTGCCCAAGTACTAGTATTGCAGGCATGTGCCACAAGGCTTACCCTAAAATTCTTGACTTAGATTTCAGGAGTACTCTGAGACTCCATGGAAATGTTTTTATATATGTGCCTTCTCATGAAGAGAACGCTCGTGCTGTCCAACACATGTCCAGAGACTCAGATAAGCTTTTGAGAGCCAGCAGAGCACCTGAAGAAACCCTTGAGTTTCCTTTATCCAGTGTCCCTCCTTGGTGCCTGGTCCCACTGTCCCTGCTGGCTCTCCAGTTTTCTGTCCAAGAACAGAGGCACTCACCACCTCCCCAGCACTCCAAACAGAAAGTGACCACGATGCTTCTCCCCTTTCAGGAGATCAGTGGCCTCGGCCCTTCAGTAGGCTGAGCACATGAACCTGTCCCTATGTCTTTTATATCCTCATACAGATGGTGAACCTGCTCCTTAACAAGGGAGCGAGCCTGAACGTCTGTGATAAGAAGGAGCGGCAGCCATTGCACTGGGCAGCTTTTCTAGGTGAGAGATGCTATAGGAAAAGGAGGAATTTGACTATTAGGATCCCCAAGGCAGGGATACGGAGCTTGGGCCTTTGAGGGGAGGGGTTTGGGACCTTTGGGTTTACCTTCCACCTGCATTTTTTTTTCTTTTTCTTTTTTTTTTTTTTTTTTTTTTTTTTTTCCTATATAGGGCATTTAGAGGTCCTGAAACTGCTGGTGGCACGTGGAGCAGACCTCAGCTGTAAAGACCGAAAGGGCTATGGGCTGCTCCACACAGCAGCAGCCAGTGGCCAGATTGAAGTGGTGAAGTACTTGCTCCGGATGGGGGCTGAGGTCAGAGCAGTAACACTGGGTCTAGGGGCTCAGGAAGGTGTTGGAGGTCCAAGTCTCTAATCAAGCGGGGGGATGCTTTCAGGAGGATAAAAGGGTCTGAGTGAGGCTTTTGTTACCTAACAGTGCCAGCATTCTTTTGGGTCAGACTCTGAAGGGGCTGACACAGCAGGACTTTCAGGACTCTTAGTTTAATTGGCTTCTTCCAACTTTGTTTAAACTGATAATCCGCACCCTCATCCTGCAAATCCAGATTGATGAGCCCAACGCTTTTGGAAACACAGCTTTGCACATCGCGTGCTACCTTGGCCAGGATGCTGTGGCTGTTGAACTAGTGAATGCAGGAGCCAATGTCAACCAGCCAAATGACAAGGGTTTCACACCACTGCACGTGGCAGCTGTCTCCACCAATGGCGCGCTCTGCTTGGAGCTGTTGGTCAATAATGGGGCTGATGTCAACTACCAGGTACCTAAGAGAATGTTTATACTGATAGCTCTGGGCTCCAATCATATCCAGGTAGCTCTTCTGGGGGACTTACCCATTGGTCTTCTGGGCTGATTAGGTCTTATCAGGGGCTTGAGAATGTGGCTAGCATTTCTGTTCTCGTTGATGTGTTCTTAAGAGGAGGACCGAGATGGTGCTTTACATTTGATCACCTCCATGTTTCCACAGAGTAAAGAAGGGAAGAGTCCCCTTCACATGGCTGCCATCCATGGCCGTTTCACGCGTTCCCAGATCCTCATTCAGAATGGTATGACTTGGAAACTCTATGTTCTTCCTCCAAAGAATTCATCCCTAGAAACCCCTTCTTCCTGCTGCCTCATCTTTCCCTCAGAATCGGCATTTAGAACTCTGCCATTCACAGTCCAAGGCTTCCAAGTAAAATAATGCATGGAAAATGCTTGGTTCAGTCTAACATATAATAACACTTGGATGATCACTGACTGAGGCGTGCCCTAGTTATCTGTGTATCCTTATCTCAGGTAGCGAGATTGATTGTGCTGACAAATTTGGGAATACGCCACTCCACGTGGCTGCTCGCTATGGACACGAGCTGCTCATCAGCACTCTCATGACCAATGGCGCTGATACTGCCCGGTGAGTCAGGACCCTTGATTCTACTTCTAGACCACATCAGGTCTATACATACTGTTCACATCAGACACAGAGGTCTAAAGATGCCTATTAAAGGGAGATTTGGGGGTCCTGTCACCCTGACTCCGAGAGTGATGGTGCTAGGCCACAGAAAAGTGCTCTTGCCTGGCTGGAGGACTGAGTGCATCAACTTCTTCCCAGGCGCGGCATCCATGACATGTTTCCCCTGCACTTAGCTGTTCTCTTCGGATTCTCTGACTGTTGCCGGAAGCTTCTCTCCTCAGGTACATGCTGGGTGGCTGGGTGATGGGAGGTGGCTGGCCGGCTGTGTGCTGGGGGTGGCTCTGGGCTCCTGGATGCAATCTGGCTGATGTGCTCCTCCAGGTCAGCTGTACAGTATCGTGTCTTCACTCAGCAATGAGCATGTGCTTTCTGCTGGGTTTGACATCAACACACCTGACAGCCTTGGCCGCACCTGTCTTCATGCTGCTGCTTCTGGAGGGTGCGTTCTTCTCCTAGGCCTCGAGAGCTGGGCAAGGGTGTGGGCCCTCACTGTCTGCCCAGCTCTTTCCCTTGAACAGTGAAGTAATCACAGTGGAGATTGATTGGTTCTTGTCTTCTCAGTCTCTCCCCGGGTTGGTGGCCATGCTTCCAGACTCTTCCACTTATCCCTTGTCTTCCCTTTAGGAATGTTGAATGTCTTAATTTGCTATTGAGCAGTGGAGCTGATCTGAGAAGGAGAGACAAATTCGGAAGGTAAGTTAACATGCAGGAGTGCACATAGCCATTGTCGGGTTCGAGAGAAGATGGTGGGGGGAGGAGAACGTAAGTGAGGAGTGTGTTGTATGTACCTTTTTACTGCATTTGTACCTGCCCCTGAGTCGCTCACCTGTCCCTTAAAATACTCTCCAGGACCCCACTGC
This sequence comes from Psammomys obesus, assembly GCF_907164565.1. Lineage (NCBI taxonomy): Eukaryota > Metazoa > Chordata > Mammalia > Rodentia > Muridae > Psammomys > Psammomys obesus. The sequence goes on from NW_026585504.1 coordinate 162,067, forward strand.
ACTATGCAGCTGCCAATGGTAGCTACCAGTGTGCAGTGACTCTGGTGACTGCCGGGGCGGGCGTCAACGAGGCTGATTGTAAAGGCTGTTCTCCCCTTCACTACGCTGCTGCCTCAGACACCTACCGGAGGTGAGGCTTCTGCTGTGGCTCTTCTCAACCCCTTGCACTTCCATGAGCTGCCTTGACCTCTTTTCCTTTCTTAAACCAGAGCGGAATCCCACACTGTTTCCAGCCATGACGCAGAAGAGGATGAGCTACTGAAGGAATCCCGCAGGAAGGAGGCCTTCTTGTGAGTATAAGAGGTTGCTGGGATGTGCCTCCCCTCGGTGCCATTCCTGGCCTTTGTCCCCCACCCATTTTGAATCTGCTGCTCCAGCCAGCACTGCCTTGGAGGTGAACCAGCAGCGTGGGGGTACGTAGTGCAGTCTGTGTGGAGGAAGGACAAAGGTGAGGTGCAGCTCTTCGCAGGGAACAGGGAGCTTCTAAGTCTGGCAGAGCTGCACACATTGGATGCTTTAACTGAGCAGTTACGCTTAGTGTTCCAACTGCTAAGGATAAAAGCCGGGTGTGGTGTGCACATTTTATTCTAGCCCTTGGTAGGCTACACAGTGAGTCACAAGTCAGCTAGGGTTATCCAGTCAGATCCTCTCTCTTAAAACAAAACAAAACAGATAAAGAGTGAGACACAATGGCATGCCTGTAATCCCAGCACTCAGAAAGAGGCAGTGGATCTCTGTGAGTTCCAGGCCAGCCTGGTCTACAAAGCCAAGCCAAGGACAGCCAAGGCTACACAGAGAAACCCTGTCTCAAAAAAGCCAAAACAACAACAACAACAACAAAAAAAAAAAACAGATGAATTACCCCAGGACTTTGGTGGTGGAGAATTTAATGGTAGAGTGCAATGTTAAAACAGTTCTAACATCAAAGCATGACAACCAAAACATCTTCAGCAGTATTTGCCTAGAAAGCCACTCACATAAATAAATGGGTGAAATTGTGTTTCAGTAAACTTCATTTGAAATATCTGAAACATCAGCTCGGCGTTGATGGGAGTCCAAATGGGAAGTAAGGTTCAAAGGATAAGGAGAGATCAGGATTCAAGAGCAACTTTGATCCATAGAAGTGGGCACCAGCTTGTGCTACATGAAACCCTTTAAAAAAATAAGGAAGTAGCTGGTTGTGTTGGCCTACGCCAGTAATCTCCAGCACTTGGAATCTGAAGCAGGACTGATGTGTACCCCTCATGCTGTGTACTGAGATTCTAACAGAAAAATAAAGTAAAAAAAAAAAATCCCACCACCAGCAGTACTTAGGAAGCTGCCTGGACTACATAGCAAGATATATCTCAGCAATATCAGATGAATTACACTGAATTGTTTTTCTTCTAAAACCAATCATCAGACCTTCCAGATAGCTCAGTGGGGAAGGATGCTCACTCCTGAGCCTGTGACCTGAGCTCCATGTGGTAGAAGGAGAGAGCTGACTGCTGAAAATTGCCCTCTGACCTCTGTGCACACATGTGCACACACAAACTCACACACTCACAGAACCCCACTCATAAACACACACATAGTCCTATACACACACTCACACACCCTCACTCACACACTCATACACACACTCACACATGAACAAACAAGTTTAAGTTTCAAAAATAAACAACACTGAATCATCTGTGGGAAAATGGGTACAAGAACCTCCATATCCACTAATTCAAGAAGTCGGTAATGGAGAGACTGAGTGTGAGATATGTGGGAAATATTCTCAACCCTGATTTTTTTTTCTTAAAATACAGAATTTTTTAAATTTTTTTAATAATTTATTTGATCTTATTTTATGTGCATTAATGTGAAGGTGTCAGACCCCTTGGAATGAATTGGTGTTAGAGACAGTTAATGAGCTGCCATATGGGTGCTGGGAATTGAACCCAGCTCCTTCATAAGGGCAGACAGTGCTCTTAACCACTGAGCCATCTGCAGCCCCCAGAAATTTATCTTAAAAAGAGCGGTCAATCCCAGCACTCAGAGAGGCAGAGGCACGTGGATCTTTGGGAGTTCAAAGCCAGCCTGACCTACAGTGCAAGTCCAGGACAGCCAAGGCTACACAGAGAAACCCTGTCTTCAAAACAAAACAAAACAATAATTATGGGGGCTGAAGAGACAGCTCCACAGTTAAGAGCACTGGCTGCTCTTCCAGGGGACCTGGGTTCAATTCCCAGCACCCACATGGCAGCTCACAATTGTCTGTAACTTCAGTTCCAGGGGATCTAACACCCTCACACAGACATATATGTGGGCAAAACCCAAAAACACATAAAATAAGATAAAAGGAGCTGGTCATCATGTCACACACCTTTGACCCTAGTGTTTGAGAGGCAGCTGGTCTCTGTTCAAGGCCTGATCTACATAGAGAGTTCCAGGACCGCATGGCTCTGTAATGAGATCCTGTCTTTAAATCAAATTCAGCCAGCCAGACACAAGTGGCACACACCTGTAATTCCAATACTCAGGGAGGCAGAAGCTGGTGGTTTGCTGTGAGTTGAAGGCCAGCCTGGTCTACAAAGGGAGTCTAAGGACATCCAAGGCTAAACAGAGAAACGCTGTCTCAAACAGACCAAACCAAACCAAAAAAAAAAAGTCAGCCATTGTGTCACAGGCTTTTAATCCTGATACTCAGGAGGCAGAAGCATAAAGAGCAGGAGGCTCACGCTTTGTTACAGGGTGAGTTTACAGCCAGCCTGGGTTACAAGAGAGTGTCTCCACAGCAGATGTGCACCGTCTGCATGGCCATTCGTGATGGCCAGCATCAGTGGGGTTCTACAGAACAGGCAGGTGGAAGGATGAGGGCTCATCACTTCTCAGCTGTTTGGACCAAGTGGAGAAAGGATGAGGGTCTGGCAGAGAGGAAACCATATCCATTCCTGGCCCAGAGAAGAGAGCACCGTGGTGTCTTAGAGGCAGGGGTGACCATATCCACGTCCCAGCAAGACTGGGAGCCAAGCATGTGTCCATGTTCTCTGGAGGAAGAGCCCAGGTGTAGCCAGAACTAGGGCTGAAGAATAGATGGACAGGATTAGAGGATTACACCAGACCGGCAAGGCTCTCTTGCCCCTGTCCTCTACCCCTCCCAGAGCTGTACCTTCGCTGGGCTGGGCCTATCCCTGCCTTACAGTCTGTCCCTGGCTCCCCAGCTGTCTGGAGTTCTTATTGGATAATGGTGCAGACCCCTCCCTGCGGGACAGGCAGGGCTACACAGCTGTGCACTATGCAGCCGCCTACGGCAACAGACAGAACCTTGAACTGGTATGTATGGGGACCTGGCCTGGGTCTGGGGGGATGGGGCGGGTGGAGCAGGAACAGGGCTGTAGTCTGCCTTCAGGTTTTGATCCCAAAGTCAGGTACAGTTGAATTGGGAGATAAAAGATTATGAGTGTGGCAAGGCTATGTCTTGGAAGCCCTAGAACCTCAACATTCCTGTTCGTTGCAGCTCTTAGAAATGTCCTTTAACTGCCTGGAGGATGTGGAGAACACTGTTCCAGTCAGCCCTTTGCACTTAGCTGTGAGTTCAGCATCTTCCCTCTGCCTTGGTCTAACCTGACTGTCCCACAGGCATGCTATCTCTGTGACCCTGCCCTTCCATCTGCACTCTTTTAAAAGAATAGCCTAAATTTCTTTATTTGGTATGACTGTGTGTACATATGATGATCTGTGTGTGGGCAGGTGAGTACCATGATGTACGTGTGAAGATCTATGGACGATTTCATGGAATTGATCTTCTACCTTTATGTGGGTTCCAGGGATGGTGCTCAGATGGTCACTTTACCCACTGAGCCATCTTGCCAGTCCTGTTTCTGCATTCTGACTGGGATTTCTGGAAAGAGCCCAAGGAACTTGTGGGACCTGAAGCATCTCCTTGGGTACCAATAGCAGAGTAGGAAAAGAAATGTCACTAGCTGTGTACCTCTTGGTTGCCTACAGGCCTACAATGGTCACTGTGAAGCCCTGAAGACACTAGCTGAAACGCTGGTGAATCTGGATGTAAGGGACCACAAGGGCCGGACCGCGCTCTTCCTGGCCACTGAGCGAGGCTCTACTGAGTGTGTAGAGGTGCTCACGGCCCACGGTGCCTCTGCCCTCATCAAGGAACGTAAACGCAAGTGGACACCCTTACATGCTGCTGGTTAGTGGTATAAGCTACTGCCAGATACCCTGACAGTTCGGCTGGGAGTGGGCTAGGGCAAGGAGAATGGAAACTTCAAGTTTTGATTCATAGCTTCCTACCTAAAGCTTCCTTCTTGCCCAGGCCTTCACGGAACTCTAGTCCTTTAGCCCAGATTCAACCTACCTCCTTCCTCCTGGCTATCCTGACAAAGGTTCCCTTTCTTTCAGCTGCCTCTGGCCACACTGATTCCCTGCACTTGCTGATTGACAGTGGGGAGCGCGCTGATATCACAGATGTCATGGATGCCTATGGACAGTGAGTGTGGTCCGAGAATGGATAGGGTTTCCCCTCTGCCAGACCCTCACTCTTTCTCCACTTGGTCCAAACAGCTGAGAAGTGTTGAGTCTCATCCTTCCTCCTGCCTGTTCTGTAGAACCCCACTGATGCTGGCCATCATGAATGGCCATGTGGACTGTGTACATCTGCTGCTAGAGAAAGGATCCACGGCTGATGCTGCTGACCTCCGGGGCCGCACTGCCCTCCACCGTGGCGTGAGTGGGCTGCTGGGGAATAAGGCTGCCTCAGGGTGGGAGCACGGGGCCCGCCAGCAGCAGGGCAGCAAGAATGTCCAGTGAGTAGGGTAAGATTTTGTTTCTGGGTCTTACACTGCCAGCATTAGCTGTGGGATGAAGATCTTCTATCCCCTCCTTGTCAGCCATTTGCTCATAACACCCAGGCAATGCTTTCTACCTGTGTGTCCTGTTGCTGCTCTTCTATCAGGACTTGTTTGTTTTTCTTTTTTTCTTTCTCTTTATTTCTCTGTCTCTCTTTTTCTTTCTTTCTTTTATTTTTTATAGACAGGATCTCACTGTGGAGTCCTGGCAAGCTCTGAACTCACTGTGTAGGCAAGCTGTCTTCAAACTCAGAGTTTTCAAGCACTGGTTAAATGTGCTTGAAAATTTGTTTTGAGGGTCTCACTATATCACCCAGGCTGGTCCTCCACTCTTGGTCTCAAGTGATCCTCCAGCCTTAACCTCCTGAGCAGCCCAGCCTACAGGTGTTTTTGGCTTTCAAAAGCATAGGATTTCCACCTTCAGTCTTTCTAACTCTCCAGGATTGACTGGCTATTCTGGCTGTCAGAAATGTAGCTGCTGATTCCTAACACTAGAATTATTGTAGAGATAAGGATGGATTCCTGGAAGTAGTTCTTGCTCCTAGGCCAGCCCCCAGCAACTAGCCACTGGATAAAGAGTAGCTTCTTACCACTTTGATCTCTGTGTGCCCTGCAGGCAGTGACTGGCTGTGAGGACTGCCTGGCTGCCCTGCTGGACCACGACGCATTTGTGCTGTGCCGAGACTTTAAAGGTCGCACACCCATTCACCTGGCCTCAGCCTGTGGCCATACTGCAGTGCTTCGGACTCTGCTACAGGCTGCGCTTTCCACAGACCCCCTAGATGCTGGTGTCGATTACAGCGGATACTCGCCCATGCACTGGGCCTCCTACACTGGTACTAGTGGGGCCTTCGACAAACACAGGGATGTGTACTGCAGGAGGGGAGCTAGAAGTAGATTGGAGGGCCGAAGACAGGACAAAACAGGTGGAGGATCTTGCTGTTTCTCACACTCACCATCCTTCCTTCCTGTCCCCAGGACATGAAGATTGTCTGGAGTTGTTACTTGAACACAGCCCTTTCTCATACCTGGAGGGAAACCCCTTCACTCCTTTGCACTGTGCAGTGTAAGTGCCTACTGCATCAGCCTGCTCTCAGGGCGTGACAGCCTGGCTAAGGGCAGGGAGGCCTGGTTTGCTCCTTCTGATGATCCTTCCTCCCCCACTCCAGAATTAATAACCAGGACAGCACCACAGAGATGCTGCTTGGAGCTCTGGGTGCCAAGATTGTAAACAGCAGAGACGCCAAAGGGCGGTGAGTGACAAAAATCATGTGGCTTTGGTTTCTGCTCATGCAGAAGAGTTCCCTGTTTCATTCTACTCTGGCCCCAGGACCCCCCTTCACGCCGCTGCCTTTGCGGACAATGTCTCTGGCCTCCGGATGCTGTTGCAGCATCAAGCTGAAGTGAATGCCACTGACCACACTGGCCACACTGCACTCATGACGGCAGCTGAGAATGGACAGACTGCCGCTGTAGGTGTGTGAGGGCCCACCATTGCAGAGCCCCTGGATGTTAGCCCTGCCTGCAGGGGATATGGGGGATGCAAAGTACATGCAGGCAGGAGGGTGGTAACTGACTGGCTGCTGCTCTGTAGGGAGACTTCAATGTCTGTCCGGTCCCTTTCGTAGAATTTCTGCTGTATCGAGGGAAGGCAGACCTGACTGTGCTGGATGAGAACAAGAACACTGCCCTTCACTTGGCTTGTAGCAAGGTACGTACTAGAGTGGGGGTGCAGGCTGGGACACGCACAGCAGGGCCCTGTGGAGGCTGGGACTGGCACAGTGGTTGGCTCCGTGTTGCAGGATCAAGTGCAATGGAAGCCAGAGTTAACTAGCCTGTCTGCCTGGGAAGATGGTGCATGTCTTCCCTCTCTCCCATTCTTCTACTCCACAAGTGTCTACTTCTGTTCTTCCTCAGGGCCATGAGAAATGTGCCCTTATGATCCTGGCAGAAACCCAAGACCTTGGCCTTATCAATGCTACCAACAGTGCGCTGCAGATGTGAGTGCCCGGGGAAGGGGGCTGCTGGCTGGGGGAGGCAGGTGGGTGAAGAAAGTGCCCTATACTGTGGCCTCTCTGGAGCTCACAGAATTTGTTCAATGTCCTCATCACCTGTGGGGAGTGGCAAGACAGCCTGACATCCTATTCAGGTTTCCTTCTTTACTGTTTCCTTCCAAGGCCACTCCACATTGCTGCCCGGAACGGTCTAGCTTCCGTGGTGCAGGCCCTGCTGAGTCGTGGGGCCACAGTGCTGGCTGTGGATGAAGAAGGTGGGTGGTGGGGTCCAGAACCCTTGCCTCTCCTGGGTGTGGCGTCAGGGACATTCTCTTGGAGGTGACTTCTTAACCTTGGTACAAATGGGCTTTTCTTCCCAGGGAAACTTAAGAGCAGGGATACAGCAGAGTATTCTGGGTCTCACAGGGGACTTTGATGGAACTCAGTAGATCTGGCAGGGTCAGGAAGCTCTCCACACTGCAGCCTGGTCCCCTGTGCTTCCCTTTACCCTGTACTCAGAATTTGTTGTGGTCCTCTCTTGGTTCTCCTCCACAACCTGCAGAGCTCAGTGCCTGGGAGGGTAGGTGGGGACTCTGAATACTGGACCCTCGGCCACAGTCATCCTCCTTGGCCCCACAGGTCACACCCCAGCACTGGCCTGCGCCCCTAACAAGGATGTGGCAGACTGTCTGGCCTTGATCCTCTCCACCATGAAGCCTTTCCCACCCAAGGATGCCGTCAGCCCTTTCAGCTTCAGCCTGCTCAAGAACTGCAGCATCGCAGCCGCCAAGACGGTGGGTGGCTGTGGTGCCCTGCCTCACGGGGCCTCCTGTCCCTACACCCAGGAACGGCATGGCGCCATTGGGTTAGATGGCTGCTACTCTGAGTAGCCCCCTCCAGTGTCCCTCCCCCTGCCGGTGGCTTGATATCTTATTCTATTTATTTAGAAAAAAATGTCTAAACATTTAGGGCACTTTAAAGGAGAACACGACTGGGTGGTGGGGCCAATTGGGGAAGGAAGCACTGGGGAGCAGCTCCTTACCCCTTTGCCACACCATCCTGGCCTGGCAGAGGTCTGGGACCCACAGGGAGAACCCCAGGCTCTTGGTACCCCCAGGGCAACCCCTTCTGCTAAGTGTCCCAAAATGATTGCTAAATGCCTGGCTCACCTCTCTTTGACTCCATCTCTCAGTTTCCCCTGTTTGCTGCCAGCTCCCCCCAACTCTTCCTTCTGACTTTCTTCTCTTTGTCCCCTCTCCTCCTACCTCTGCTGCCAGGCAGACCCCCTCCTCTTCTTCCATACCCATCACTGCCTACCTGCTTGGCCCCTCCATTCCTGCAGCAGTGAGAAGCCTTAATTTCTGGTACTGTGTGAGCACTCTGGGGGTGTCCTCCTCCCCCTTCAGGGGCAGCTAGAGGATGAGGGGGGAGGGTATTTAGCACTGAGGCCTAGAGCTTCCCCCATATCCTGTCACCCCTAAAATTTAAATGCAAACACTTGAAGCAGCAACTACTGAACCTGGCCCGGACCCTGCGCTTTCTGGCTCCTCGTGCAAACCAAGGGCTGCTTCTGCCCCCACAGCCTGCTCCTGTGTTACCACTTCTGGCCTGGTCCCCTAACCACGCACTTTAACCTTGCTTATTTCTTTTAACTTCTTTTGGGAGAGGGAGCCTGTGGCCGTCCCTCCTTGGCTCTCTTCTCCCTGAACTTTGAGCCTTGTCATGAACTTTTAAGTAAGCATTTTATTCTTTAGGGGAAGAAACAAATCAATATCCTGCCCATTTCAAAACTACAGCCCTCCTATGTCCTCTGTGTTTCAGGCATGTGTTTGCATGTGAGTGAAGGTAGGGACCATGTTCTTCCTCCTGTATCCCCTAGTCCCAGAGTTCCTCATGTCTGTCTCCACCTTCCGTCTGTCTGAGAACCCACTGCCCCAGTCCCTCCTAATATGAAGCCAAAGATGGTGGGAAGGGCAGGGGCAGTGTAGGGACCGTGTTAGGGAAGCAGGGTTTCCTCCAATGGGGAAGGGGGAGCACTGGTCAGGGAGCACAGATGGACACTGAGGCTGAGCTCAGCCCTTGCCTTTTCAGCATGGGAGAGATACGGTTCCTGGAATGTACCCGAGAAGCCAAACTGGGCTGGTATGAGGAGGGGCAGTGTTCTCTTTAAATGTAGCATTGCATCTGGCCCTGGTCCCTTCCAATTCCCTGTCCCTCTGTCTCCTTGGTGAACCTCTGCACAGTTGGACCCAATCCCATAACCCAGTGTCCCTTCCTCACACGCAATACCTCAGCCAGGGGCCAAGACACAGAACTTGAATAGAGGCCCTGCCCCCTCCACCCTATAGTGCATCCTCGACCAGTTTGGCTGCCATCAGTATTGCCCCCTGAGAACTGAGAACTGGATGGGCTTCGTTTACACAGTACAGGGGTCTCTTCCTGGGTACCCCTTCACCTCTTTCCCCTACCCAAGCTTGCTTTACTCACATTTTTACCCATTTTCAGTTGTGTCCCTTGAATGTCTGGCCACCCTTGCCAAGGGTGAGCTGAGGAGAGAGGGGCCATCCCAGGAAGCCCTTCCTCCTGAGATACCCTGCACCATACCTCATGCTGGATCTTTCCTTTTCATGGTTCCTGTTTATCTGTCTGTCTTGCTGCCCCGCCCTTCAGATCCTAAACCGTTTCAAGGCTTCCAAACAACCATTATTGGTGAGAAGGATTGTGTAGCTTTTAGTTTTTATTTTTGTTTTCAAAGCCAAAGGGCCTTGCAATGCCCCTCTTGCCCACACCCTCACAGCCCTCCTTCCCTGTACCTTCCCTGTACGACAATCAGTGTGACCTCTCTAAGGGCTGCCGCCCCCGCCCCCACCCCTGCCCCACCAGTTCTGCAAAGCTTGCCCCTAACTTAAGTTCTCTCCGAAATCTTCCCATTTCATTTCCTTCCTCTCATCTTGGTGCTGGGAATTAGGTGGTGGTGGGGCATGGGGAGCAGGGAAATGGTTCCCCCAGAGATGACTTGGGGTATCAGTCGTGTTCTCCTTTATCAATGCTTGGTGATGACAGAGGAATCTGAGTATATGTCAGGAGTCCCATTGTTTTGTTTTGCTAGATGAGATTTCTGGTGGCTGTCTGCTCCCTGCTGTCCTGGGCACACTGTCAGCAGTGCTGGGAAGATGGCAGGGGGTCCTCTGTCCCTCCTCATGTGGCTGTGAGGAGGCCTGGAGGGCGAACAGCCTCCTCTCCTTATGCCAAAGGAAACCCCGCACCCCACCCTGGGCTGCCCAGCCCCTAGTGTTTTTGAAGCATTTTGACCATTCTCATGGCCACTGCATATTTATTTTAATGTTAAGATTTTTTTTTTTTTTTTTAAGAAACCTTTTTGACTTAAACGGGTGTGGAGAAGTAAAACAGGCAGAATGCCCGCCCCCCAAGTCTTAAGGGGGTTGGGTGGGGAGGGAACATGTCCTTCCCTCTCCCTTTCCTCTCCCCTCCCCTCTCCCCACCACAGCTCTAAAGCACTTGCTTCAAGTAATAAGCACTTTTGTGAAAAGGCCTATTTTAAGGGAGGACCCTGGGAACAGCCCTAGGTCCCAGCAAAGGAGACAGAGCGAGGGCTACATAGGAGACAGGGAAACAGACGTGTGAATCAGAGGGTGACTGAAGAGAGCCAGTTTTTAGTTTCTGATGGGGGGCCGTGTTTCTGATTGTGCGGTGGCTTTGGTAGGGATGTGTACTTCAGAAAAACAAATGGCACAAACTGTGGGTCCCAGGATGGACCGACAGACCCGGGTCACTGCCACTGTCCAACTGAGACTCTGAGACTGACGGGCTACCTCCCCACCCGTGCCCCCTGAGCCATAGGACTGCTGAAAACCACTGAATGTACAGCCCAGGTTGGGGTGGGAGTAGCCCCTGGGGGAGGGGGCTTCTCCTTTTGTTTGGTGCTGTGGGGGGGGGGGGAGACGTGTTCCTTGGGGTGGAGGGGCTGTGGAGGGCCGCCTCCCTCTCTGAGCCCAGCCACAGCCCCTCTTCCTTCCTCACCCCTGTCCGTTCTGACTGTAAGTCCAGCTCACCTTTGCCTTCACTATGTAACCAAAGGAAAACTCAACACTGTTTCCACCACTGTCTGCCCACCCAGCACCTTCTTCCTCCCTGGATCACAAGGGGAGAAGAGGCTGAGGGTGGGGGGTGGGGCCTGAGTGAATGCTTCTACAACTGTACCCCCAAAGCCCTCTCTGTGATCTTGGGAGGGGTCCTGAGAGGCGGGGTGGGGCCAGGCTGGCGGGCTGGGAGTACGCACTGTGTATCTTACGTACATGAGTGTTTCTTTGTTGAAATGACTCCGGTAGCTGTGCTCCAGCGGGGAGGCCCCTTCCTCCTTCCCACCCAGCCATTTCTCACCCTCTCCCCACACCCAATGTTTATTCCCTGCCTCCTCCCCTTCCCACCGCAAAGGAAAATAGCCTTACAGACCCTAGCCCAGAAACCCTACTCCTGGGGCAAGCCAGTATGGCCCCATCCCGCCGAGTTTGAACCCTTCTTTTTTGAGGAGGGGCAGGGAGCAGTGCAGTCTCTTCCCCTCTGGTGGCTCCAGCCCTCTGGGCAAGGACAGAGCTAAGAAATCTTTGAGGACCAAGCCCAGTGGTCTGGGAAGAGGGAGGTAGAGAAAGAAGGGTCTGACTTGGGGGACTCCCTCCTCCCAACCCAAACCCTATAGAGAAGCGACCAAATTCCCAGAGACAGGAGGGAGCTGGGGTCCGGGTCTGCTCTTTGAATTACTTGAAGGTACTGACTCTGAGGCTGCTGTTGCCCACACAGGTGTGAGGGGACACTGTCACTGCATTTGGGAGGGCAGAGGATGGCGGGTGAAAAGAGGATCCACCCTTGGCCCTCGCTCACTCCTGTTCGGCCCTTTCCCTGGGCCCTCCTCTCCCCACCCTCACTCTGGGTGCCCCTCCAGTTGCACTAAAGTAGCTGTTGTGCCAGTCTTACCCATGCCAGGGTGGGGCCTCTGCTTCCAGTCCTTCTTAACGCCTGTGCTCCCATCCTGGACAATCTTGTTCACTTGTATTCCTGGATAGCTCAGCTGTGTGTGTGTGTGTGTGTGTGTGTGTGTGTGTGTGTGTGTGTGTGT
>NW_026585504.1:174039-200203 GCF_907164565.1 Psammomys obesus
TGTGTGTGTGTGTGTGTGTGTGTGTGTGTGTGTGTGTGTGTGTGTGTTGGGGGTGGGGGTGGGTTTGGCTGGAGTGGGTCTATCAGGAGTTTGGGAAGGGCTAGGGGAAAGATGGAAGATGGTGTCTCCTGCCCCCTTCCCCAACTCCCAAACCACAGAAGCCTGGGAGGGAGGGTGCCTACTCACGCTGCCGCGTGTCCTGCAGATGTGCCAAAATAGGGTGGGTGGGAGGGGAGGGTGCCTGGCAGAGCAGCCCCAGGTGGCTCTCTCAAAGCAATACAGTTCCCCTGCTGGGGAACAGCAAGACAGGGGAGAGGGTTGGGTGGGGACCTGGGGTTCCCCATGTACAGCTGTGTATATTCAGGGGTGTTCTCTGTCTGGTACCCGCTGTGGGCATCTATGTGTGTGTGAACCCCCCCCCTTCCCATGCCCTGCATGACCTGTGATGCTGCAGACACCACCATCCTGTGTGCAGGTGTGGCGGAGCACTGTGGGGCATGCTTCATGTCCTGTTGCGCCCGCCACCCTGTGACCTGTGTACTCGGTTGTAGGAAGTAAAGAGAACTGAGCACAATTCACCGGATTCTAGTTGAATCTTTCTCTAAGCAATTTCCCCACTCTTGCCCTTCTCCCTATCCTGGATCCACCTGTGGTGCTAGTGTTGGGGTCAGTCAGGGGTGTTTAATGCTGGTGGGCAGCAATAAAGCCCAGATACCTGCATCCCCAGGGTGCTGAGGGCAGCAGAAAAAAAAATGGGGACCTTGGTGCATTTGCCCTGCCCCTCCCCCTCCTACCTGGGCTAAAGCACAATGCTATCCCTCAAGACTGATGCACCCCACATCCACCAGGCCCCCATGCTTGTCCTCCCCAAACCTGCTTTGAGCCCTCCCACTACACCCTGGTTTTCTATGCTGTTTTGGTGCAAGTACAACTGTCGTAGTCATGGCTTTGGGATGGGTTCTGTTTATTAAAATCCTATTGCTCCTACTGGCCCTGTGTCCCGCCTCCATTCCTGCGGTGGGGGGAAGGAAGGGCAACCTGGATATTTTGCCACTGGCCCCATATCAGCCATCAGGAGCTGTGGGCAGGAGCTGTTCCTCCAGCAAGGCTATAGTAAACATGAGGCTGCCTCCCAGCAGCAGCCCCAGCCCCTGCAGAACCACATGGAGCACAGGCTGGGGCTCAGGATCACGGAGCAGGGCAGGCAGCTGGAAAGAAACAAGATGGTTGGGATTCTGTGCTTACCTGGGACCTTCTTATCTACTTCTTTTGAGGCAAGAGCTCTACAGTGTTAACCTCAACACTGTTGACCTACAGGCTGACCTTGAACTCACTGTCCTGAGTGGTGGGGCCAGCGGTATACACTGCCAAGCCCGCCCCATGCTCTGCCCTCTCAACACGAGAGGGTATAGGACAGTATCAGCAGCTCCCCTGCCCCCACCACCACCTTAGTGCCTGCCTTCTGATAGGGTCATGAGCCAAGACTCTTCAGACCTGGAGATGGACAGCATGGACTGGCGCCTCCCTCTCCATACCTGCCTGCCCATTGTCCTTGAATTGTCTGTTCTATCCCACATTGCTCACCATATCCACAAGGGCCACATAGAGGAAGACCCCAGCTGTGACCCCAAACACCCAGGGAGTGAGGGGGACCGGGCCCAAGCTGAGCCCTACCCCCAGGGCTGCACCCCCCAGCCCCAGGGCTCCAGAAACGAGGCTCAGCAGCAGCAGCCTCCGGAAGGACAGTCCTGCCTGAAGCAGCATTGCAAAGTCACCTGTTGTGGAGAGAGCATAGAACAGAGCAGGTGAGTCAGAGCCACCCGTCTGAGTTCTGTTCCTCAGAGGGTCTCTGCTGTCACCTATCCCACCTGCCCCACTTGTACCATTCATACCCAGTTCATGGGGCAGCTCATGGCAGAAGACTGCTAGGGTGGTGCTGAGGCCACTGGAGAAGCTGTCAGAGAAGGCAGCACCTGGCAGCAGCAGAGTCAAAGGGTTCTCATCTCTCTTGCCTTCCTAGTAGCTCACCTGCCCTGCTGGCTCAGCCCTGCTTCCCACCCCTGCCTCTGGGCCCTCAGACCTAATGCGAGCCCATCAGTGAGGTTGTGCAGGCCATCTCCCAGGAGGACCATCCAGGCCATACTGCTACCCTGCTGCTCATGACTGTGGTCTTGGTGCCCAGGAAGGGCTGGAGCTGCTGGGGGTGGGCTGTTCTCCCTCTGGCCCTGAAACTCTGGCTCTGAAGCAAGAAGGACCAGGTCAAGAGCTGAGAACTGCAAGTGGGGATCGCAGGCTGTTGTGCTCATCTTCTCTTCCACTCACCTGAAGCTGCCTGTAAGGGTCGAAGGACCATCCCACTGCCATCCTCTGGGTCAGGGTTTGGTTCTCCAAGATCCCTTTTGCTCCTGCAGCATCTCTGAAACGGGAGAGTATCCCTCCTGGTAGAGGAGATAGCAGGGCCAAGGGCTAAGGGGAGGCCAGGCCAGCAGCTGGGAAAGCGAGCACCTGGTCCCACTGCTAGTGCCTGGAGAATGTTTGTTTGACCAACACCCTTTTCTCGGTTGGCATCTCTCTCTGTTTAATGTTGATAGGAAATGTAGAGAAGAAGCCATTTGGCCAAAAGTGCTAGGTCCATGCAAAGAGGTCCATACCCACTCAGGGGTGGACAGGTCATGTGCAGTTGGCCAAGCTGCCAGGGTCCAGAAGCACAGGCTGCCCCTTACCTTCTGGCCTGGCTAGGACTCTGGGGTTGACAGGGAGAGAAGAAAAGATGCCACTCACTGGCCTGAGTCCTCTCCTCCGCACAAGTCCCAGCATGTTCTCCAGCATGAAGAGGAGGAAGAGGCCCCCAAGCACTGACAGCCCTGGACCCAGATCCTCCTCTGGTTGCTCACTAGGTCCTGTGTGCCGCCTTCCTTGTGCCTGCCAGAAAGTAGATCAAAGCAGGCCCTGGAAACCCCACACCCAATAGCATCCCTGTCTCCCATCGAGGGTTAGCAAGCTTTTACTCATACAACCCCAGTAGGAGACACCTGTGACTAAAACCAGGCTAGGATGTGTGAGCTGACTGAAAGGGACAGGTATAGAGATGGTGTTTCACATACATGTGGCAGCAGGTGTAGCAGCGCATCCCCACAAAGAGTGCCCACGGCCAGGGCCCCCAGGAAGCTTAGCACAGGCCGCAATACACGAGGTCTCAGGAGCCGCAGCAGCAGCAGGGAAAGGGGGGCAGGGAAGCTGAGCAGCAGGACGGCCAGGGCACTATGAAGCAGGGCTGGGGAGAATAGGGACTAATGTTAGATCAGGGCTGGCCCAGAGGCATGCTGTGGGCAGAAAGGGAGATTGGACCCCAGTGAGCCCTCTTCCAGGCTGCCCACCCTACTCGTCCACTGACCAGGCAGTATGTCCCCGGGAGGTGCTGTAGCTGGGGTTTTGATGCAGACACGGCTGTCAATCTGGTAAAGCAGGGCTGGGCACAGGAGAGCAAACTGATGAGGGGTCAGAGGAGCAACAGGGCTCAGGCCAAAATTGACCAGCAGCTGGGAACCATTCAGACACTGGAGATGAGGGGAGGACTGAGTGTTAGGGAGTCACAGGGAACTACAGCCCAAACCTTCCCCCTGTTCTTCCAGAGTTCAGTTCTCTCTAGGATCCCCTTGGCTCGCACTGGCCCCAGAGACAGGGGACAAGGGAACTTACTAATTAATGTATGTTAATCACTGGTAAGTAAGAAATCCAATATAAGTATTCAACACGATTTCTCAATTTCCTAGTGAACATTGCTGTCATCTCCCTCTTATGCCCTAGTAATTTCCTTGTTTTAGCAATGGAGCTGTTTGGGCAACTAGGCTAGAGTCCTTTATGATAAAATCCTAGATGAGAAAGAACCCTGACATGCCATCCATCTTTGGTCAACACTGTCACGTTATATGTTGACGCTGCCTAAGCTGGACTGCTGCTCTCGATGGGGCCAACTGATCTCGGGGTCTGGTGGCATCGTACGTGGAACAAGGAACAAATTGACTGTTTTTCTAGACAGATACAGCATCATCTCTAGGACATTCCTACAGCCTCCCCTGAGATAATTCTCTGGAAGCATGTTTGCTAAGTGCAGCCCCTGAATTTGGTCAGCCTGTACTAAGTAAGGTCAAAGGAAACACCTTATACCATTAGAATAACATATCCTAATACTGAGTAGTTATTCAATTACTGACTCTTCAGATACTTCAGCCCCTAGTCATGGCTCCTTCCCTCTCAAGAGACCATCAGACTTACATCCTCATTCAGATGGTCAGCCAATGAATGGTCCAGCAGCAGAAGCCTGTGAAAGAGGTCTAGGCCTGAGGGCCCTGGCCCATGGGGCAGGTCAGGGGCATTTGACTTCTCTCGGTCATCCCAACCTGAAGGACCCAGAGGCATTCCTGCCCAGACATCCACACTCAGCTCCGGTTCCTGCAGCCTAGATTAGATGGATTAGCAAATCAGACTCACCCAAGCTCCCTGACGCCTACCCTGAGAGTCTCCTGGGAGCTTTTGGGAAGGAGGAACAACCACAGTCCGTCCCAGGATCTGAGAGCAGTCATTTATAAGAGAGCCTAGAATGGGTAGCTGTGGGGCTGGGGGGAAAGCTCCACACTGGGAGCCAAGTCAGCCTAGAGATGCTGAGTACTAAGAACAAGGACTTTAAGGACCTGGAGGAGAATTAAAGGCAGCAGAGGTAAGCAAGACTTTAAGGGTGCTGAGCAATTAGTGTTGGAGGACTTATAATTCTGGGGATTCATTCCAGGAAGCCAGCCAGCACTGTGCAACCGGATAAAGCAAAACCAACCGAGTGGAGCCAGGAGATATCACATTTTGGGGTTGGGAGAGAAAGTAATACCTGTGTGTGAAATTGTCACCACTTGAGGGTGCAGCCCGCCCAGTTGGAGGCTCATGGTGACCCAGGCGGAGCCCCTGAACTCGGCCCAGCCCTAGGCTGTGGAGAAGCCGAGCCAGGCCCCCTGCAGTCAATGTCCCATTCTCTCCATACTGGCCAAACAGCTGGGCCAGGTAGTGGTTCTGTTCCTGTTCAGCTGGGCCTAGGTTGGGGACTGAGCCTCCTACCCAGCCCAAGACCACCGCCATGCACACGCCAGCCAAAAGATGATGTACTGAGGGGCCCATCACTAGGGGTATGGGCTAGAGGCTCTGGTTCTGACTTCTATTTCCTTTGGAACATCCTGAGGAATATACCCTAGAACAAGGAGGCAGCGGTCAGGTCAGCTCTTCAGCTCAGAGCTGGGGAGAATGCTCATATACATTTCCCACTGCTTAATCTGAGTCCATCAGCGGCCTCGGGCTTCCTCTGCCCCTCCCCTCTGCCTTCTGGAGCAGCCTCCTGACTCAGAGTTCTCCCCTATATCTGGTCCAGAGGGGACACCATCTCAGATCCCCTAGATCCAGCTCTCAACCTTGCTCCACTTCCATATTCCCCCTCAATTTCCAGGTCCTCACCCCTACTGGCAATGTGAGAGCTGTCACCTCAGGTTCCTGGAAGGCCTCCTGAGTCAGGGAGGTCAGTCTTCAGATGCAGTGGAAGCCACGTCACATAAAGGCTGAAATGGATAGGTTCTCTTTAGCCCACCTGCTTAGGGGCGGGGCAAGTGTGGGAAGGTTCATATAGAAGTTAATGGTTCACTGGTCTCTGGGATGGGGGGGGTCAAAAGTCAGTCTCTGCTGGGCCCTCACTGGGGAGGGGCCACCTTCTGCCCTGAGGAAACCACATGGTGAGGAATCTGTGCTGTTTTTCCTCTTAAATATTTTATAACCCATAACCCATTCAGTACCATTCAAGCCTTCTCCTGAATGTACCCCTTCCCACGTACCTTACATCTGGCACTGAGCTTCATCTGTTTCCAACCCCATCCCCACATTCCCTGGAAAGTTGAACCAAGGTGTCCCTAAACTGGGAGGTAGGGGAAGAAGAAGATGAGCAGCCAGCCCAGATGCATTCAGGAAAGAAACTGTTCTTAGCACCCCACCCTGGGAAGCGGAAGTGCTGCAGTTCCCCACTTGAACAAGCATTAACTGTCATCGACACTCTGGAATCAATGAACAAAAAGGGGAAGTCCTGCTGAGGAAAAGAAGCCAGAACAGGGCTCCCCTCTGACATCTGACCAAGCTTAAGATCAGGGGAATCAAAGTCTTATGAGCGTCATCACTCTAGTGGGTTGGGGTTGGCATTACCTGAGAGCAGAACAGGAGGCACAAAGGACACCCAGAGGAAGGGGGACCCAGCCTTCTTGTAGCAGGCAGGCTGGACAAGGGTCACATGCAGGGAGGGGGTAGGGGAGGGACACTACCTTAAAGGGGCAGGCTTGCTTTGCCCAAGGCCTCCTTGCCTGGGCACTGCACTCCATAAGTACACACCTGCTAACCTCTTTTCCTACGAAAAACAAAGGAGTCTAGAATAGAGTGGGAATATTTATTAGGAAGGAGGGGTTTCAGTTAGACCCTCATATCCCACACAAAAAACAGACTGTCTTTTTCAGAGGAACGAGAGCAGGCAGTGTCAGCAGGACAAGGAGGGCATGAGTGGATAAGGCCACTGCTCACTACCCCTCCAGGGAAATTTAGTGGCTAAAACACATTATTCCACCCTCCAATCCCAAAGCCAGCAGCCCAGAGGAAGACTGTCTTTTTCTCAGGCAGAGACACTGGATCATGGTTGTGGTGGAAAGGGAGGACCCATTTCTTGCTATCTCTTGCTGCTTCTGCGGGTTTCTTTGCCGTTGCTGACAGGGTTGTTGGAGGGGCCAGGAGGGCCAGAAGGTGTGTGGTTGGGCTGGCTTCGAGTGATCCGGGTGCTGGGGGGATGTGAGGGAGTATGCGAGGGATGGGGGCCACCGACAGGACCCGCTTGGGTGCTTAGTCCATTCCCGTTCTGGCTCTCAGAAGCTGGTTGTAGGAAGGGAAAAAACAGAATTAGGTGATTGGGGTAAGAGGGGGTCCATCTTTAAGGTCTACTTCCATGCCCCAGTGAGTGAATGAGTCTTCATCATGCAAAACTGCATAAATGCAGACTAAGTAAGTGTAAAAAGGTTGTGGGTTGCAAGTATGACTGGGGCCTGAGCTTTGACAACTTGTAATTGTCAACTTGACACAACCTAGCTTCCTGGGAAGAGGCAGTGAAGGACTGTCTACATTGGTTGCCCTGTGTCCACAGGAGATTATAATTAACTTAAGCCCATGGTAAGACCCAGCACCCTGTGGGCAGCACCATTCCCTAGGCAGGTGGTACTGGCTAGAGTGCAAGATGCTATGGGCTGCAAGTGTGAGTGGGACCCTTGATAATTTTGGAAGTTGCTACATGAACCCTATATATAATAAGTGTGTGTGTGTGTGTGTGTGTGTGTGTGTGTGTGTGTATGTATTATATATTTCTCTCATGTATCTCTGTGTGATTGGAAATCAGACCTAGAATTAGCTCTTTAGTTCAAGGCTCAAAGATCTCTGAAAAAATGTCCTATGGCCTAGGGTGATTGTAAAACTAGAGAAGCACAGCAAGAAGGGCTCTAAGTTTTTATTTATATGAAAAGATGGGTCTATCCCATGGGATAGATGCTTGGGTTAGACACCCAACACTGTTAATAAGATAAAAATAATCCCTCTATCTAAGCCACTTAGTTACACATCACCGCACAGCTATGTAGAGTTTGTATTTACTTTAGTGCATGCATGCGCTTGTGTGTGTGTGCGCACACACACACGCGTGTATGCGTACAGCCTTTGGGAGTTGGCTGTCTCCTTCTACCATGTGGGTATTCTGGGAATTAAACTCAGGTTGGCAGGCTTGATGTCAAGTACCAGTTCCTGCTGAACCATCTCGCAGATCCCCAAATCCTATATTTTAAACATTTTAATGGAGCTGGGGATGTGAGATGGCTTAACTCTGGTAAATGTACAAATCCCTGCATCTATCATAGCATAGTATAATTGTTATTCCTACAGAGGCTACAAGCCCTGAAAGGCAGGTGCTGTGTTTTATTCCTTGACATTAGTAGGTGCTCTATAGATGCCTACTAAATGAAGACTGTCTCTGGTGTACAAAGGACACTGAGGGCTGGAAAGATGGCTCAGAGGTTAAGAGCACTGCCTGCTCTACAAAAGGTACTGAGTTCAATTACCAGCAACTACATGGTGGCTCACAACCATCTATAATAAGATCTGGTGTCACCTTCTGGCATGTAGGCGTACATGCAGGCAGAACAGTGTATACATAATAAATAGAGTTTTTTTTTAAAAGGCCACTATGAACCGTCAGCAACATAGAACTATAGGTTACTAGTTCCCTGCTCAACTAAAGCATCTGCAGCCCAAAATGAAGGGAAATGTCCTTCCCTCAGGACAGATAAAGGTGAATATATGGAACTCAATGTTAAGATTTTATGCTATAAATTAAACAAACAAACAACTTTTGGGGACTGGGGAGCACTGCTAGGTTCAGTTCCCAGCATCCACACAGCAGCTATAGCATAGTTCCATGGGACCCAGCACCCTCTCCTGGTTTCATGGCTTCCAGGGAAGTATGTAGGGAACAGACATGCATATAAGCAAGACACCCAAACATTAAAAAAAAAAAAATCATTTTTTAAAACTTAAGCTTTTGTGTGCGGCAGCGGTGCTACATGCTTTTAATCCCAGCACTGGGGAAGGGAAGGCAGAGGCAGGTAGAGCTCTGAGTTTGAGGCAAGCCTGGTCCACAGAGTGAGTTCCAAAATAGCCAGGGCTATACAAAGAAGCCCTGTTCCAAAACAAACAAACAAACAAAAAAAAAAAAAAAACCCCAAAACAAAACAGCTTTTGTAACTAGGGACTGGGATCACAATAGAGTGCTGGCCCTGTGTGATGGCTACATTTAACTGTCAACATGACACAGCCTAGAGGACCCTGGGAAGAGCCAGGGTTTAAGCTGGTGGCCTGAGTGCACCATGGGGGATGGTGATTACCTATGTGGGGAGGCCCGGCACACAGCGCAGGCGAGCATGGATGCATCGCCTCTGCTCCTGACCACGCACACGATGTGCATGCTCGTCCTCTGTCCACTGCAGTGATGGGCTACATGTAACCCTTCCTCAAGGTACCCCTGGCTGTCAGGATACCTTAAGACAACAGGGAAACTTGCACTCACAAAAGCCTGGGGCTGCTCCTTACATTACACAGGGCACGGTGGCACTGGAGAACTGGCAGGATGATCGTGAGTTCTAGGTCTTAACCTAGCTGTTGGAGGTCAACCTTGGCTACGTGAGACCTATCTTAAAACAAGCCTCCATCACCACTACAACACTCTCACATGGGCTGAAGGTGTCTCCCAGGTTAGGGCTTGCTGCTAAGCCTGATGACTTTGAGTTCAATCCCGGAGTCTGCAGGGAGGAAGGAGAACTGGCTCCCACAAATTGTGCCACATGCCACAAGCGTGAATGCTTCCTCCCAGAATAAATAAATAAATAAGGAGAAAAGATATACATAATAAAAAGATTTACAAACCAAAAAAAGAAAAATAATACAAATAAAAAAACCAAAAAAAAAATCTCTCATTTCTATTAGTAGATAACAAAGTGAAAAAAACATGTGACAAATGAACTTTAGGAGCCTATGGTCATAGGTATAGGTATACCTTTTCTTTTATTCTTTGTTTGTTTGTTTTTGAGACAAGATTTCCCTGTGCCACCCTGGCTGTTCTGGAATTTGCTTTGTAGACCAGGCTGGCCTCAAATTCAAGAGATCGGCCTGCCTCTGCCTCCTGTGTGCTGGGATTAAAGGTGTGTGCCACCATGTCAAGCAGGTGTACCTTCTTTTTTTTTTTTTTTTTTTCTTTTTTGAGACAAGGCCTTGCTGTGGAGATGAAGCTGCTCTGGAACTCACTCTGTGGAGCACAGAGTGTCCTCAGAACTTGCAATGTCTCTCCTTGCTTCTATTGCACAAGCGTTAGGCAGTGGCTATGCCTGGCTCCTGAATGTACCTTATTAGAAATGTTTGTAGTTAGGCATGATGGTAACACACCTATAGTCCAGCATTTAAAAGGTGGAGGTAGGAAGAGATTTGGCTGCATAGTAAGTTTGAGGCCAGCCTTACATGAGAATTTCTCTAAAAAAATAAATAATAAAAAATAAAAATAATACCCTATTTTATTCTGTTTTTTTTTCCCTCTTTTTTCTTCATGTATGTATGTATGTACATAGGCAGGGTCTCCCTGACTGGCCTGATACTTCAGGCTAGCCACCAACATGGAGTGATCCTCCACTTCAGCTGCCTAAGTGTGAGGATTACAGGCATGAGGCATCCTACCCAGCATCAAGTCATTTTAAATTGCCTGAAGAGGCAAAGAGCCCTGGATCCCCTAGAATGGAGTTGCATAATTGTCATGAGGCTGTCATGAGGGTGCTGAGAACCAAACCAGGTCCTCCACAAGAGCAGCCGCTGCTCTTAGCCACCAAACCATCTCTCCAGCCCTTAAGTCATAAATCTGAAAACGCACGCCAATTTCTATTGTGGAATTAATTCGTATCAATTTTGACTGTCTTATTGGAGGTTCTCCACAAAGCCAGAGCCTGTAGGATATATGTAGTCATGTATCATATGTGAGGGGTTGTCTCCATTTGTGGGCATGTCTGTTGGGAACTATAATTATCTTAATTATGTGGGAAAACCCAGCCCACTGTGGGTGGCTCATTCTATTTTTTTATTTGTTTGTTTGTTTTGTTTTGAGACAGGGTCTATCTATGTAGTAGTCCTTACTATCCTGGAACTCACAGAGTTCTGTCAATGATTCCTAAGTGCTGAGATCAACAGTGTTGCTGCTGTGCCAAGCTCAGGTGACACATTCTAAGAGTGGAGAGACTGGGATGAGCACAAGCCAACCAGCATGTGAGCAAGAGTGAATTCACCCTCTCTGCTGGTGGCTATGGATGTGCCCAGCAATGGGCACAGGTCCTGCAGTGGTTTCAGTCAGCAGACAAAGGGCTTTGGGTGGTGGCTCAGTGGTTAAAAGTGCTGGCTGTTGTAGCTAACCCAGGTTTGGCTCCCAGCACCCACACTGCAGTAACAATCATCTGAAACTCTAATTCTGGAGAATCTGCTACCCTCTTCCAGCCTCCTAGAGCACCGTATACATGTGGTAATCATACATGTAGAGGAAACATACATATTATGTAAAAGTAGATAAAATCTCAAAAAATAAACTTTTAAATGACTACAACAAATAAAGAAACTTCCTATTGTCTAGTGACACTGTAGCCACTGCAGTTGTAGTAAGATTCAACACTAATGTGTTTGTGGTGATGTTTGTGCAAACCAGCTGACAGAGCTGTGAGCCTTAAAAAGGCATGGCACACAATTATGCACAGTATATCAATTTATAATAAATGGCCATGTGGTCGTATATTATGAGCTTAAGTATTTACAATTCTTTCTTTTTGTTTTTTTGAAACAAGGTTTGGCTACGTATATGGCCTGGAGGCAGACCGGACTGGCCTCAAACTTACAGTGATTCTCCTGTCTTTACCTCCCAGTACTGGAATGTGTACCAGTATACCCTGCTAGAACATGTTTGCTATTATTATTAAATAGTATAGTCTTTCTATTTAAAAGAAGCAATCAAAATTTGGTGTTGGTTTGTCATTTGTCTGAGACAAGGTCTAGCTCTAAATCTTAGACTAGACAGGAATTTGTGACAATCCTTTTGCCTCGTCTCCTCCCCAGGGCTGGGACTACAACTGTGAAGAACTAGGTAACATACAATTATTTTAAAAATTGTAGCATATGCCTTAAAAAAATTTATTATTTATAGTTTTCTGCCTGCATGTACACCTGTAGGCCAGAAGAAGGCACCAGATATCACTATAGATGGTGGCGAGCCACCGTGTAGGTGCTGGGAATTGAACTCAGGAACTCTAAAAGAGCAGCCAGTGCTCTTAACAGCAGAGCCCTCTCCAGCCCAGCATATACCTTTAATTCCAGAACTAGTCTAAGCAGGATCTCTGTGAGTTTGGGGCCAGCCTGGATTACATAGTGAGACACTGTATCAAAACAAAAGAAAGCTGGGTTGGGGGGGGGGGGGGGGAGAAAGAAACAAAAGAAAAAATAAAATAAAAGAAATTAAAAAGAAAAACATAGGTTATGCCACATAACTTGGGGATGAAGTAAGCCACAATTCAGGGGTGTATGTGTGTGTGTGGACCTATTTCTCAGAATATATTTTTATCACTTAGTGATTTTTTTTTTTTACTTAAAAAAAACATAATTTATTTAATTTTATTTCATGTGCATTGGTGTGAGGGTGTCAGAAACCCTGGAACTGGAGTTACAGACAGTTGTGAGCTGCCATGTAGGTGCTGGGGATCAAACCTAGGTCCTCTGGAAGAGCAGCCAGTGCTCTTAACCACTGAGCTTATCTCTCCAGCCCCCTGCTTTGTGATTTATGAGTGTATATATATATATATATATAGATAGATAGATAGATAGATAGATAGATATAGATATATAGATATAGATAGATAGATAGATATATACATACATACATATAACATACATATATAAGCACACACATACACATATACATATAGGTGTATATAAATGGACTTATTACAAGGAATGTACAGTGATACTTTAAATATGGTACACATAACCCTGTTTGCTCTGTCATCTGCCCCATGTGGAGAAACTGCTTCCATTTGTGCTCCAGCTCTGCCAGTGGTTGGAACCACGGAGACTTGCAGAAGGTATAAAAATGAAGGTGCAGGAAGGACTGGGTAGAGGGAACATCTTGAAAGAACAGACACTTGTAAAGGGACATGGGAAACACAACTTTCTAGGCTGTGGAGAATGGGGAACTTAATGGGGAGAGCAGAGGGAAAGAAATGGATTCTCCTACCTGGAGAGGTGGCAGGGGGTCCTGTGGCAGCTTGGGGGGCAGTAGGGCTGCTGTCATTCTGCACCTGAAGGCACAGGTTAGATACTCAGACCATGCTGCTTGGCCTGACCTGCGGTTTTTCTCTACTGTCAGGCCCGCGGACTCACCGATTTGTTGGGTGCCTGCTGAGCATTATACTCTGGATTGGGCTCGCTGAAATTAGGAACTTCTGAATAAACCATACAGAATCTGCAAAGAAAAAAGTCAAAGCCTTGGACCCATCCTTCCGGCCACAGACAAGTCGGGTCACAGGGCGTGAACTGCACAGGCTTGTGTAGCTTCCTTGTAAACTTTCCCACTTGGGGCTGCTGGTGCTTAACTCAGTTCCCAAGACAACTTACTCTCCGATCTTCTGAAGGTCGCCCCCACGACCAGTGTACAGTGTCAGACAGCCTTTGAACACTGAAGCATACCTGCGGGGTGGAGTGAGGGCAAGCAGGACTCAGCCTTCAGCACAGCTGTAGTGCGTTTTAACCACACCCTACCGCTGTTGCTGCTGGGAGCCTGTCTTACCCTTTGGTGAGTCGGATAATGTCCCCGGGCTGGATTAGGTTGCCTACATCGTCCCACACAGAGATATTGATGCTGCCCGTTTTGTCTGCCACTTTACAGGTCCGAACCTCGTGCCCGTCCTTTGTCTTGGTCACTCGGCCTTTAAGGGAAGAAATAACATGGGAGTGGAAGTAAAGCCATACCAGGGTGGTGGTAGTAAGACTCTGGGTATTGGCTGAGTGAGGTAAAGGCGTAGAAGCAAAGCCCATATCCCTCCATGAGGGCAGGAGGTTGTGCGTGGGTGTGTGGGCTGCTAGTGGAGGGTCCAGCACCATGGAGAGAGCCCTGAGTGGGAGGAATAAAAGGCCCGAGTGGCTAGTGAGGCAGTTTTATCTACTTTATACCCGAAGGCAGCTCCCCGCGCCAGCGGTCTAAGAGAGAGTGGGGTGAGGCAGGGCCTTGGGGAGCCTCCTCCTCGTTCAGGCAACAAGTTAAGAACGCAGGCGGTGGTCCCGTGTGCCCCCCACTCGCCACACTCCTCCCCTTTCTCTCCCGAGAGTCCACTGCGCACGAATAGCCACCTGTCTCCAGTACAATGAAGATAAGGTTCAAATTCTTGAGCCCGGGCTTGATATCCTTCACGAAGGTCTCAGTCGACATGCTTCCCGAGCCGTGGCACCCCGCTGGAAGCGGAAACGGGAGATGAAGGCTGAAGGCTGGGATCCTCTGCCCCCATGCTCCCGCCTGGCCTACCCAGCACACCAGGCGGGGGATCTGACGGCCTCGGCCCCTCGCTAACCCTTCTAGAAGACGAACTTCCCTGGGGGCCTCGTACTTCAAAATCAGGAGTTAGAACTCTCTGGATAAGATGCTCAGGGGCTGGCAGGCCCCTGTCAGGATGCTCTGTCTCACGCTCCGAAGCGGGGAGGCTGAAGGAGACGTGCAGGGAGCCGGGCGCAGCGCCGGGGAACAGACTCCTACGCGGCGGATCTTCGGGACCCCTCATCCCCACAACCCAGAACTCGGGCGGTCCCCTCCCCCGCCCGACCCACCACCCACCCAGCCAGCGAGCCGGACCGTGCACACCACCGAGCCGCCCGCAGGGGGAGCCAGGGGGCTGGCTGCCGCCGCCGGATGCTGCGGAGCGGAACGCGGGAGCGCGTACATTCCCGGAAATGTGCCCTGATCTCCTCCAGCCAATGGGAACCGCGATGCCCCTCAGAACGCCCCGCCTCCAGTCGCCGCCCGGTCCAATCAGGCCCTGACATTAACTGGCCGCCGTAGAGACCAGTTTTAGGTATTAAAGGAGCCCCGCAAAAGGTTAGTTCAGGAGGGGAAAAGATGGATGGACCACCAGGGGGCGCCCCAGCTACCAATCTTTCCTTCCGCTCCGAGAAAGCACTTCAAGTTCTCTCTCTCTCTCTTTTTTTAAATTCTCTTTAAGTAGTGGCACAATGGAAAAAAGGTCCAAGGGCTTTGGAATGCAGCGGACCTGTCAAAAGTTTGAATTCCAGCCTGCCTCTTCGCTTCCTTTCTCTGTAATTCTTAAACATATAATTCCATTTTATACTTAAAAATGGGCAGATAGGTAAAAATCCGAAGTCTACGACGTCGCAGGAATTTACACACAGAGAGACTTCATCTTTAATACACTAAACAGTTCGACCCAGGTTTGGACAAGTGGCATTTACACTGTAGACAGACAAGAGGCAAACCCAGCCCCTTCTGGAAGAAGTTGAACCAGGACACAGAAAGCAAGTCTCGCCGAGCGGTAGTGATGCACACATTTAATCCCAGCACAGGCAGTGGCAGGCGGATCTCTGAGTCCGAGGCCAGTCTGCCTTACAGAGCGAGTTCCCGGGCAGCCAGGGTAACAAAAAGAATGACCGGAGGTGGGAGTGGGGGCGAAGGGCGGAAGGCAGAGAGGAAGTCTTATTTGGTGCACATGGCATGTCCAGTTCCTATTCCACTGGATCTCAGTCTCGAGCATGAAAGCACCCAGAACCTTGTCAGATTGTTCTCAAAGCTCTGTATTCTTTTGAGTAAACCAGTTGCATACGTACTAATGTGAATTGCCCTTTTAAAAAGAGAATGTCTATAACAAATACTATTCGACACCAAATTAGCTTAAGAGGTAATGTGATTGATTGCATTCTTTATCTTCCTTAACTGCTTACCTATCACAGAGCACTTTAAGCTCCACAACTTTCCTCAGGGCCCAGGTTCTCTCCCACCCACAGCGTTGCAACCTTAGGAAATCAAACTCTTCAGTATTTCAGGACACTCTGATTTTTTTTTTTTTTTAAGAGCCATCGTGGATACTGCAAGAGTGTGTGGTTGGGGGAAGGAGGACCCCTAGATCAAAGCTTTGCGGTGAAACACTCCCTCCCTCCCCACCCTGCGTCCTTCTAAGTCAACTGCAGTAACCATTCCTGTGACTGTGCGTCACAAGATCGGGAGGCTCCAGGATTCTGACCACAGCTCTGGAAAATGAGGGGCTGGGAGGACAGCAGGTCACACTGCAGGTCAGCTGCCCCGCGGCGATCTCGCCCCAGAGCTGCATCAGCTCTAGCATCAGGCCTAGACGAGCAACGTCCAGCACGGAGTGACTTTGCAGGGCGGGACACCAGGGTCGCCCCAGATCGTCACATCTGACCAGCATAGAGTACTCCCTCCCAAATGGCTACAAAGTCCCAGCTGGAATCTGCCCTTAACTTCCGGCCCAAAGCGGAGGCCAAGCTAGCCCCGGACTCACTTAGGCCCAACCGCTAGGAGCGTCCGGTCGCAGCCGAGTTAAATAGAGAGGCGGAGCTTGATGACGCGCTTCCGCCCGGTTGCGTAGCAGCAGTGGGCGTGGCAAAGGCTTAGGCCCAGACAGCGAGGAGTGGTCGGCACTCTCTTCCCCATCCTCCCCTTCCTCTTCCCCGACGGGGAAAGGCTGAGGGCCGGCCACGGAGGCCTCAGGTCCAGACGGCCCCCTCGTCAGGAGAACCCGGACCGCGTCAGGGCGGTGCGTAGTGCGCCTGAGCGAGCTTCTAAGCGGGGGTGAGGGAGGGGAGGGGAGAGGAGCGGAGGGGGCGAGGTCCCCGTGGATCGGCGCCAGGGTCGAAGGTGAGGGGGGTCGAGAGGAAGGGTAAGGCGGAGGAGGAAAATGGAGGAAGGGAGCCCCGCCGGGAGGAGTCCGGAGATGAGCTGGGGGCTCTGAAGCTTGGGAAGGTGCCTGGAGTAAGGAAGCCTTGGGAAGTGCGGGAGTGGCCTTGAGTCGGCCTAAGGACCCGGGAGGAGTAGACCGCTCAGGCTGGGGTTTAAATGGCAATGATTGACGACGGTCCTGGAGGCGAGGAGGGAACGTTCCGGGGGCTATCCTTGGCAGGGACCACGGAAGCCAGACCTCTGCCCAAGCGCCGTAGCTTGGCTTCTTTCCCATGCCTTGTGTTTGGCAGCCTTGTCTTTCTCTTTTATTCCTTCGCGGCTCCTCTCCCTTCCCACCCCTCCGTGGAGGACTCTTACATTCCTCTTACATTGCCCCTGGATGATTTGCAGCCCCGCCCGAAGGATCCATCCACTCAGTTTATGCCCTGGAAAGCACATCCCAGCGGGGGTAGAGAGCATAGGGTCAGGGGAGAGATCTGAGAAAGAAGGATGAGGGTGTTTTGGATCAGCTCAATTTTCCTATTAACAAACTAACTTCAACTGGTAGCAAATGAGCGGTTACCAAGGCCACTGTTCTTGGAGACTGACCCGTGAGAATCTTGGCAGTACTTCTTCTACAATAGTTTTAGCTAATAACAGGGTTGCTGGCTACTAGCGTCTCCCGAGAAAGATGGGATGGGATAGTGCAAGGAAAGGTGAGGGTGCGATAGTGTTGTGATTTGTTGCCATGGACCTTGTGGAGGGCCTGCTTCCCAGTAATTGAAGGGAAGGAACAAGCAGTTTCAAACATTTCCACCGGCTCTCCCTGTGAATTCATTTTGCCATTCTGTTGCTACAACTAGTAACAGTCTTAAGTATGCTTTCATATTTATTATCTCATTTGATTGGCAGGACAATATGTAAGATAAGGCAAGTGTCATCCTCTCAATTTGACAGTTGGAGAAACTGAGAACTGCAAAAAGGTTACATGGCTTGTTTGAAGTTGTCACATTGGTGGGTGCCAGAGCTAGGACTGGAATCCCAGACCTTTCTCTCCTCTCCTGACTCTGTGCTTGGCTCACAACACCTGGTCCACTTTCTGAAAGGATAATTTTTTCAGTATGGGAAGCTTTTTGGTTTCTGTGTCTGAAACTTGTCCCTAGGAGACCAAGCATAGCCACTAGTACCTGCTCCTAGAAGCTTTTTTTGATGTTCAGGTGTGTGTGGCAGATTGTTGGGAAATAGGGTGTTGTTCAAAGGAAGCAAGCATTCTGAGTTATTGGGGGAGTCAAGTAGTGTGGTGGAGTATCAGCTGTCACTCCTCTTTTGGACCACAGTGAAGAGGAATGCCAGGTCCCTTCATCTCTCATCCGT
This sequence comes from Psammomys obesus, assembly GCF_907164565.1. Taxonomy (NCBI): domain Eukaryota; kingdom Metazoa; phylum Chordata; class Mammalia; order Rodentia; family Muridae; genus Psammomys; species Psammomys obesus. The sequence continues at coordinate 191,987 of NW_026585504.1, forward strand.
TCGAGAATTCATGCCGTACATGTATGTGATGAGCACAACAAACTGGTGAGAACTGTCCCAGATTCAGGCGGTGAGCCAGCCTTTTATTCTGCATAAAAGTTATCACAAAGCTAACTTATCCCAGGGTAGCCCTTGAACTATTCATTCGCATATGACAGTGAGGCAAGGAGTTTGATTAGCTGCCCTGTGTATCACTGACTCTGGACTCTCAGGGCCTTGGAATTTGGTCTTAGTTTCATTTCTGCAGGCATGAGTCAAGTCAGCCCAGTTTTACTGCTTTCTAACCTACCCAGTTGCCCACCTTGGAACACCACCACCTTTTTAAGAGTTTCACACAGTAGCCCCTGCCGGCCTTGAATCTACAGTGATCCCCCTGTCTAGCCTCCCAGGTGTTGGGATTGCAGATGAGCTACAATACTTAACATTTTGTTTTTCTGTTTCTGAGTACTGCCTGCTTTCTCAGCCCCCACCCCTCTTCTCTCTTTTTTTAAAGCCTTATTCCCTTCAGAGGTATTTCCCACTTTGCATCTATAGCAACTTTCTTGAGTGTCTGTGTGAGAAATAATGTTTTCCACGTGGAAAGTGGAACTGGATGTTTGAGATTTTTCTTAATGATTTATCAACACAGAGTCTCTGTGTAGTCCAGGCTGGCTTGAAACTCTTCTGATTCAAGTCCCAGCATTATAGGCATGCGCCATCATGTATGGTGCTAAGGACTGGGTCTCAGTGCCTTGTAAGTGTTCCATTGCTGAGTTGCACCCCAGCCCAGTTTTGTTTTTATTTTTGTTTGAGACAAGGTTTGGAACTTGGCTACATAGCCCAAGCTGGCCTCGAACTAAAAATTCTCCTACTTCACCTACTAAGTGCTGGGGTTACAGGCAGGGGCTACCAGCCCTGGCCTTCAGAATTCTTTTCATATGAAATAATATAATTGAAAGCACTTTGGAAACATTAAAGGATAGTACAGGGAAAGTATTATGGATTCATATATTGTGGAGCACCACTTTGGAATTTTCGACATTGCTCATAGTTATATGTGCTGAATAAAGAAATATATATATATATATACAGGGGCTAGAAAGATGGCTGAGTGGTTAAGACCATTGACTGCCCTTTCAGGCAATCGGGATTCGATTCCAAACATCCACAGGCAGTTCACAACTACCTGTAACTCCAGTAGCAGGGAATCCACTCAGGCCTCCTCTGGCACTAGGCACAAATGTGGTACACAGACATGTATGCAGGCTGTACAGCCATATGTATGAGGTCAAAATAATTTGAAAAATTAATGTGTGTATTTATAGCACACACATTTTGTGGGTTTTTTTTTAATTTAACTTTTATTAATTACACTTTATTTACTTTGTATCTCCCCATAAGCCCCTCCCTCCTCCCCTCCTATTCCCACCTTCCCCCTTCTTCACGAATGCCCCTCCCCAAGGCCACTGATAGGGGAGGACTCGTCTAACATTTTGTTTTTTGAAACAGAATCCTATGTACTCCAGGCTGGCTTTGAACTTTGGCCCTCTTGCCGATGTCTCTTGGGTACTAAGATTGTAGGCATATATCCCTTCCCTCCTAGTATACACTGCTGCTAGGATTAAATTCAGGACTTTGTGGCTGCTGGGCAAGCACTGGACCACTGAGCTAAGCCTCAGCTCTCCTTTTTCCTTTTTATATATTTGCTAACAAATCTTGTCTCCAGTAGGTCTGTTCTCCACCTTTGCTTTTCCCTCCCCTCCTCAGCTGTGTCTGACTCTACTAGACAGAATGCCCCTCCAGTTTGTAGGATAGTGAAGAAACCTGTGGTCCTGAAAAAAATTCCCATCCTCTCTACCTGGATGCCCCACCCACGGTTCCAAGTCTGTCCACTGTCACTGCTAAATGGAGGTAGTTGCCCTGACTTACTTTTTTCTTCCTTGTTCCTGTTAATAGAATGCTCCTGATTGTGACATCACACCGTTCCCTTGGCATGAAACATGTCACTAGGAAAAAAGACTCAATTGGAGAATAACCAACAAGATGGGGTACTTGGAGCATCTCCTGTGTGGCACTGAGTGGAGGCATCAGGGGGCTGGAACCTTTTAAACAGGGACCCTGCCCCCACCACTTAGAAGGTAAAGAGCCCCATTTGGAAATCTCCTTTTGGACTTTCCTCTTCTCTTGTCAAGGTTCCTTCTGACCTTGAACACCTGGTACCTTGAACCTTTCTACATTTAATGCATGCTGTCCTGTTTATGTTTCTATCTTGTTGATAGTAAGTTTTATGTTTTTTTTCTTTTTTTTTTTTTTCGAGACAGAGTTTCTCTGTGTAACAGAGCCCTGACTGTCCTAGAACTCACTCTGTAGACCAGGCTGGCCTCAAACTCACAGAGATCTGCCTGCTTCTGTCTCCCAGGTGCTGGGGTTAAAGGTGTGCCCCACTACTGCCTAGCTTCTTTTTTTAATCTTGTACAGTCACTGGACTATACGTGTGCCTTAGCTTGAAGACATTGATTGCATTTACTCTTTTCTTCTACAAGTCTCTGTTGACAAGAAGATTATATATTTAGGATAAAGAGATTTGGGTTAATCACACAAATAGTGCTGGTGGAACTGGGAGTCCCTGCTGCCCTTTGAAGTTTAGCTGGCCTTATATCAGGCATTAGATGAGTTGTTTGTTTTTGAAGACAGGGTTTCTCTATGTAGCCCTTGGCTGTCCTGGAACTAACTCTGTAGACCAGGTTGGCCTCCAATTCAGAGCTCCGCCTACTTCTGCTTTCCGAGTGCTGAGATTAAAGGAGTAGGTAAAGGTGGTAGCACTCACTGCCTGGCATTAGATGGCTTTTTAAAGAACTGTAGGTCCTCTGAATTGTTCTTCAGGAATTTTAAATTGGAGCCGAAAAGATGGTTCGGTGCATAAGGCTCTGCTTTGAAAGCAAGAGGACCTGAGTTCAGATCTTCATCAACCATGTAAAACAAGCATTGGGGCTTAAAGACTGGTGCGTTCCAGAGTGTCACCAGCACACAAATGCCCATACATCACTCACACATACAAAAGAAAAAATTTCAAATTAAATATACTAAAGAAACTTGGGGGCTGGAGAGATGGCTCAGTGGTTAAGAGCGCTGTCTGCTCTTCCTAAAGGACTGGGGTTCAATTCTCAGCACCCACATGGCAGCTCACATCTGTCTGTAATGCCCATTCCAAGAGATCTGACACCTTCACACTAATGCACATAAAATAAATAAAATATTTAAAAAATATATATATATATATATATATATATAAAGAAACTCAACCTTAAAGATCCTCTGAGCCAGGTATAATGACACACATCTTTAATTTCAGCATTTTGGAGGCAGAGGCAAGTGGATGTGAGTTCAAGGCCAGCCTGGACTATACAGAGAGGCTAGCAAAGCCTACATAGTGAGGCCCTATCTGAAAAGGAAACAAAAAAAAAAAAAAAAAAAAACCAGCATGAAAAAAGAACAGCTAGATAAATAAATATCCTGGTTAATAGAGATTCTAGCATTCTAGGGCTAAACAGAACTTAGAACTCAGGTGGCCCTACTCCTCCATCTTATAAGGGAGGAAACAGTTTTAGGAGAAGTTTCAGTTTAGGGATTTTCCTGTCAAAAGAGAAAAAAAAGCACTTTCAGGAGAGTTGCTGGAGGCTTGTCTGGAGGAGAGCTAGGTACCTCTGTAAGTATAACTGCTGCTTAATATCTGTTTTATATTCTCTATCATAGGATCAGAGAAATTGTAGAGCCCTTTGCAAATTACATAGCCAGGATGTTCATGTCTCACAGTGTGAGAAGCCCCAGCCCAGAGAGCACATTTGGTCAGGGACAGCATTAGAGCTAAGGCTCAAACTCAGAATTGTTTTAATTTTTATTTTGTTAGCATGTGTGTGCATGATGTGGTGGGCTGTGCCTGGGTGCATGTGTGTCAGTCAGGACAACCTTGTGGGGTTGCCTCTCCCTTTCCTCCATTGTGTGGGCCCCAGATCTCCAGGATTGTACAGCAAGCATCTCTAATGTGCTGAGCCATCTCGCTAGCCTTATTTTAAGAGTTTTGGTGGGTAAGCACAAGAGTTTGGCTTTGAGGCTGGAGAGATGGCTCAGCGGTTAAGAGCATTTGACTTCTCTTCCATAGGTCCAGAGTTCAATTTCCAGCATCTGCATGGTGACTCATAACTATTTATAATGGGATCCATTCCCTCTTCTGGTATTCATGAAGACAGAATGCTCATATACTTATTTGGCTTTGAGCTGTCTGTCTCCTTAGGTGGAGGCAGGTTTTAGAGCCATTTGCCTATTTGATCTTTTTGTAGTAATTGAGCCTGGCTTGGATGGAGGGTGTAGAGGAGAGAGACCACAACACTTACCCCTGACTTTCCCTTATCCACTTGTCAGGAATGGTGGCAGCATGTCCATTTCCCTCAAAATATAAACCATGATTTAAATGGCTGGTGTGATGCATCTCTTAGCATGTGTGCATGCATGTGAGAATGAATGTGTGTGCTTCACCTATTTGTGCAGGGAGATTTAATATTTGGGCATGGTGACGCATACCTTTGATCCCAGCACTTAAGAGACGGAAGCAAGTGAATTTCTGTAAGTTCAAGGGCAGCCTGATCTCTCTAACCTCAGTGATGCTGGTCTCTTCTTAATCATTGCTGATTCTCAGCTCCAGATAAGCAGCATCAATTGTTCGGTAAAGTAAAGGCTTTACTTTAGTGGTTCTGGCCTCTTGTTAATCACAGCCCCAGCTGACCACAGATTCTAAACTCAAAGTATGCAATGGCCCTGATAGAGTCTAAGTGACTCCCAGACTTCTCTCTGGAACTTAACAAGACAAGCCTCTGTCATCTGTGTTTCTCTCATCACTCATATTCTCCAAGCTTTGGTAGAGCACTTCACCAAGCTTTGAACACTCGATGGCTTTTCTAGCCCAAAATTCCAAAGTCCTAGTCCTCCAAAGACAACATGGTCATATACCCCATAATCCTGGGACCTATTTCAGTCTTGGTTAGGGTTAATATTGCTGTGTAGGATGTTTCTCTCCGGCATCCATTTTCCTGTGTTAACTCCATCAGTGACTTCAGAGAAGGTAGGATTTACCAGACTTCTTGATGTGTAGGTGGCGCTCAGGAGATGTTACCAAGCTTGTGTGCTGTAGGTTAGAAAGGGAGAGGATGTCTTTTTTGAGATGGGGTCTAGCCTAGGGTAGACTAGAGCTTACTATGTAGCTCAGGATGGCAAGCCACCTCCATCAAGCCTGTCTAGTGCTAGGAATAAAGGCTTTTCTTCCTACACTAGCTAGAAAGAGTTTTCATTTTTATTTTTGTGGTACCAGGGGTTGAGTCCACGGCTTTATACATTCTGGGCAAGCAGTCTACCACTGAGTATACCTGCAGCCTGCACCTAGAAAGGTTGTTTTACTAAACTGTTACGTTTTTGATCATTTGTTTGTTTATTTTTGTGATGCTGAGGATTGAACAGGCACACATGTGGTGGTGGTGCACACCTTTAATCCAGAGGCAGAGGCTGGTGAATCTCTGAGTTTGAGGCTAGCCTGGTCTAGGTAGTAAATTCCAGGACAGCCAGGGCTACACAGAGAAACCCTTACTCCAAAAAACCAAAACAAGGAAAAAGAGGAAGGAAGGAAAGAAAGACCAGGCACACATGTACCCAACAGACACATGAACCTTGACTGTGTGCACATGCATTTGAGCATGTGTTTGGAGACCAGAGGACAGTGTTCAGTGTTGTCCCCGGTTCCCTCATGTTTTGAGACTTGAAGCTCATTGTTTTGGCTGGGTTGGCTGTCCAGCAAGCCCTAGGGATTCTTCTAAACCATTTCTCCAGCTTCTTGATTTGGTTTTTTGTTTGTTTTGTTTTTTGAGATAGAGTCTTACTGTGTAGCGTGGAGCTCTGGAGCCGGCTGACCTCCAGCTTGAGATCCCCGTGCCTGTATCTTCTGAGTGCTGAGATTGCAGGTATGCAGCGCAGTGCCTTGCACCACACTGCTGACTTCATTCTTCCCTTACAGACTCCTAGGTAATGCCGAGATGTGACTTTTGCTTATATATAAACTTTTCAATATTTCAGGAGTTGGGGGCTGGAGAGATGACTCATCAGTTAAGAACACTGTCTGTTCTTCCAAAGATCCTGAGTTCAATTCCCAGCAACCACATGGTGGCTCATAACCATCTATAGAGGGATCTGATGCCCTCTTCTGGCATGAAGGCACACATGCAGATAGAGAACTCATTTACCTAAAATAAATAAATATTAAAAAAAACCAAAAGCTTCAGGAGCATGTAAACTACCGAAGCATAACTGTCCAGTTATTTTTTTGTTGCTAGAGTCCATAATGTTTAGGAGTAGGAGCAGGCAGGTGGCTGGATTCATCCTCACTCAGAGAAAATGGGCATGGGGAGAAAACAGTAGGAAACAGGGTGGGACTATAACATCCCCAGAGATTACCAACTGTGTACTATGTGTTCAAATGCCTGAAGCTATGGGTCACATTGCTCATTCAAACCACTATAGACCTCCATGTACCTACTGTGACATACATAACCCCATCCTACACACATTAATAATAAATTACTAAGAAAAATACAACTGGATGGTCTGATTCTAAATCCCTGAGAGCTAACTATCAGTCTTCAAGAATGTCACGGGTTAATGGATTGGCTGTACCTATAACAGGTACTCTTGATCAATTAGCCCACCAGTTGAATGAATACAGAGAGGTCTTAGACATGGTTCACTGACTTCTTTGGGTTTGATCTATGGCAATTCAAAGACAGGGCACAGCAGCAGTGCTGTCTTCTGGCCCTTGTTCTCCTGAATCTCTGTCTCCTCCTCACAACCACTTAGTTCAGATTCTTACCATTTGTCTCCTGCCTACAGTTTTGGGTTAGAGTTCTTGTCTCCAAGCTCTCCCCTGTTGACACAGGGGGAGATTTTATTAGGTTGCTCTATTTCTATTTTTGTTTGAGACAGGATCTGACTATATAGCCCTGGCTATCCTGCAAGTCACTATATAGACCAGGCTGGCCTTGAACCTGTCTGCCTTCTCAGAGCTGGGATCAAAGGTATGCATCACAACACCGAGTTTTGAGTTTGTTCATTTGTTTTTGATTCTGAAGGTTGAACCCGGGGACTCATACTGACAGGCTTTCTACCACTGAGCTGTATCCCCAGCAACATAGTGATCTTAAAGGAGAGATGGTGTCAGTGACAAGTCCAAATACCACATAGGACTCTTGATGGTCTGGTCATTGCTTGCCTGTTCAGACTTGGGTCTTAACAGTTGTTTGTATCCTTCAGGCCAGCTTTTTTCTGAGCCTGTCTGGGCCTTATGCTCTGTCCCAGTCCTCCACATAGCTAGCTCTTCTGTCCCACAGGACACGTTTCTGGGAAACTTATCAGAACCACCCCTTCTTTCAGCCTGGGTTAGGAGTCCTCTCCTTATAAACCTCTATTGAAACTTATATTGTAATTTATATGTGTGCTTATGTAATGTCTGTTTCTGCCTAGATTTATTCCTCATATAACTAGGTTCTCAGTGAATATCTGTTAGAGAAATGAATGGATTTTGACAGTAAGCCCATGGTTTGAGCACATAGATGTGGCTTTTTGTGAAGTGATCTCTTTTTCCTACAACTTGTTTCAGGACCTGGGTTTCAGTGATGAGACATGGGGTATGATGTAACCCGTTTCCAGGGGGATGTTGACGAGGACCTTATCTGCCCTATTTGCAGTGGAGTCTTGGAGGAGCCTGTACAGGTGAGTGGGTCTCAGGGCAGGTTTGTGGTCTGAGGGCAGGTTTGTGGGGTAGATGGCAGTAGAATTACCAAAAAGTTGTAGAAGGAAGTCCCTGTGTTCTACTCCCATTCCTACCCCCCAATAGACCTTTGGTACAGATACTTTGTGGTTACGAGAAAAATGATGACATTCTGGAGTCTGTGTAGAGTTGGGCTCAGATGTCCTGAGGTCACCACTGTTTGTGGTGTTGGGTGGTCAGCTGCTTGTTTCTTCCCACAACGGCGTGGTAGTTGCTTCTACAGGAACTCTGAGATCTCTGTTCTGTCCATGACTGACCTACACTTAGACTTAGACTTAGTTCTCATTGAACTTGAAGAGTGTGGTGCTGCTGTAATTGGCGCTTTCCTGTCGCGCGCAGCCTTCGCCGATAAGGATGACGCGGCAACCGAGGAG
>NW_026585504.1:200213-219519 GCF_907164565.1 Psammomys obesus
AGCAGGAGACCGGCGCCACCTTGTAGTGGCGGGAGCGGCTCCCGACACTTTCCCTTGTCTGCCTGTAGTCTAACATACAACAGATGGGGCTCTGCTTTCTTCCCAGGATCTACTAAAAAGGTTTGATGTTGCACGTTGCATTTCATGTGAAAGCTGCCAGGTCAATAGGTCATTTCCTCTACCGATTGGACCAGGCCCAGAGTAATTTTTTCTTCTGGGACAAGTTTGAGACTCCCTGGGTAGCCAGGCAAGTAGTGAGGTAAATCACTGGCAGTGACATTCATGGGACATCATCCTTTATGAGCATTATTGCAAATACCAGTTACTTTTGCTACTTGGCCAATTGAGATAATATAGTTTTCCAAATCAGGATACTTGTTGAAATCAACTCATCTGCTACTTCTAGACAATTCACCGGCTTCCTTTGAGACTTTTGAGTTGATTTTTTTTTTTCTCTCCAGTTTTTAGCCACCAAAAGGAACAAGATTTAAGCAGACTCAAGTTCAAACTCCACTGCAGTAGCTGTCATTGCTGGAACTTTTCTGTTTTTCTAGTCTTGTTCTGTAAAGGCATATTAGATGGGTGTGACGAAAGTGTCTGGCGGTGTCAAGAGGTCGTAAGGTGAGCCAGGGGCAGTGGCGCACACCTGTAAGCCCAGCACTCGGGGCAGAGCCAGGCAGAGCTCTGTGAGTCTGAGCCAGGAGCAGTGGCGCACACCTGTAAGCCCGGCACTCAGGGGGCAGAGGCAGGCAGATCTCTGTGAGTCTGAGGCCAGGCTGCTCTGCAAAGTGAGTCCAGGACAGCCAGGGCACAAAGAAACCCTGTCTCGAGGGGTCGGAAGGTAAGGAGAGGTTAAGGGTGCATCCTGCTCCCTCCTGCCTGGCCCGGGTATTGTCTGCTTTCTGCCACTGTCATTCATTTAACGCAGGTCACTTGAGAGATGAATGGTTGTCAGTGAGCCCATGTCAGAAAGTACCCACCCATCTCCAACATTAAACTCAGGGAGTAGGCAGGTGGCCTTGGTGATAGTTGCCATATTTTCAAGGGCCTGTGTGCGCTTGTCCTAGCCCTGAGCTGTTTACTTACAAATGGGTAATGCATTGAAATGATTAAAAAATGAAGCTGCAGCTGGAGAAGAGGGTTCAGCGGTTAAGAGCACTTTCTGATGCCCAGAGAACCCAACGTTAATTTGCAGCAACCATGTCTGGTGGCTCTCAATTGTCTAACCAGCTCCTCCAGTTTTAAGGAGATTCCAAACCTCTGGCCTCCTCAGGCACCCACACTCATGTACACACCATATATAATTAAAAATAATAAAAATACATTTTTAAAGGTTATGGGAAAAACTAATTTTTCTTCTGTAGTGGTTATCAATTGGAGATAGCATCTGGGTTAGGGAAGGGCTCAGGTCCATTTTTCCCTATGAAGTGCTGGAGTCTGCCTTCGACCTATGCTTTCCTCCAGAATGTTAGCTCATGTGTGCCTCAGTCCTGCTGTGTCTAGATGGCATTGCTTCCTTGGTGTCTTCCATCTCCAGTGGCGCTTAAAGTTTTTTCACCTCCTCTTCTGCAGGGTTCTCTAGGCTCTGGGTGGAGGGATGATCAAGACATCCCTTTTAAGAGGGAGTGTTCCAAGGTCTCTAACTCCCTGCACATTGTCCAGTTGTGGCGTCTCAGAATCCTCTATGAAAAAAAAATTGTAATAAAAATAAAAAGATCAGGAGCCAAGAGAGAGGGCTCAGTGGTTTAGATAATTGACTGAGAGGGTCGGAGTTGGAGCCCCAGCATCTAGAGACAGCTCTGTAATTCCAGTTGTAGGGAATCCAGTGCCCTCTTCTGGCCTCTAAGGATATCAGGCATGCACAGACAGAGATATAACTTGCTGGCAAAACACTTACACACATAAAATAAAAATAAATGAAATTTTAAAAAGTCAGTCTGGTTAAACGTGTTGAGAGAAAGAAGCAAGAGAATCTCACGTCTAAGGACTCACCTTTGTGTGCTGGTGAGATGGCTAAGTGGGTAAAAGCTCTTGGCAAGCAAACGTGACCTGAGTTCAATACTGGATCTTGTGGCACCTGCCTGTCTCCCTGTTCCACTCCTCCATTTTGTGCCCCCCCCATATGCACACAATAATATTTTTTAAGATAAATTTAAAAAAAATATCTGTGTGTGTGCATGTGCTGTGGTGTGTTTGTAGAAGGCAGCACACCTAGGGAGTCACCCTCTCCTTCCACACTGTGTCCTACATCAGCTCAGCTCTTGAGGATTGTATGCATGCTGCCATGCCCAGCCTGTGGGTGTCCATCCTTCATTAGTTCACTTGGTATCCCTTTAGTTAGCATCCTCACTAAGTTTACATTTAATAAATTTAATAAACACATGCACACATAGGTCAGAGGACAACTTACGGAAGTCAGTTCTCTTTCTACAGCATGAGTCCTGGGCATTGACCTCAGGTCATCAGCTTGGCAGCAAGTATCCTTGTCCTGTGAGATATCTCACCAGCTCCTCCCTACTTAGTACTTTATAGAAGAATGCAAGTAAGTAGAGGGAAGGAAGGGCTCTAACTCACTTTTTCTTTTTTGGTACTAGAAATGGAACCCAGGGCCTTGTTCTTGCTAAACAGGTTTTCTACCACTGAGATATCACCTCAGCCCTAGTTTGTACTTTGAAGTGATTGTTCTGACTGATAGGCTGATAATAGAGGCAAGAGAAACCAGTTGGAAAGCATACTTGACAAATTAGGTAAGAGATGATACCGTAGGAGCTTAAACTGGTTAGAAGCAAAAAAGACGGAGAAAAGAAAACAGAGTTAGAAACTTTTTTCTTAGATAGTATGTTTAGACTTTAAGATGGCCCAAATGTGGTGACACCTACCTATAAGCACAGCCAAAGTTAAGAGTTAAAAAGCTGTTTGTGGCTTACAGAAGTCTTGTTAAGCACCTGCCCTAGATGTCAAGACCTTGCCTCAGAAAACAAATGATGATGTTGAGGTGACTCAACAGACAGAAGTACTTGCCAACAAACCTGAAGACCTGAGTTTGATTCCTGAGATCCATGATTCCTGAGATCCACATGGTAAAAGCAGAGAACTGATTCTTGCAGCTGCTGAGCCCCTTGAGTTCCATGAACTGCAAATGTATTCATCAACACACACACACTCTCTTAATTTTGGCTGTGCTTAGTGAGGCTCTGCCCTTCTCTAAGTGGCATCTGAGTCATTCTTCAAGACCTGTGTATAAAACTTGGCCTCTCTGTAAGCATCTGCTGTGGTCTCATCAACCTTGCCTGGAAAGAACTTACCTTCTTCTGGACTTATGATATACAGCCCTGTCAGCAATTAGTAACTGGCTGCCTTGTGTTGTCGCCCTATTGTCCTGGAATGTTATTTATGTGTCTTACTGTTACATAACCTTCTGCTTGTTTATCTTGTCTCACAACTCCTTTGCACTCTGGAGCACAGGAACCCTGACCTGAAAATACCGTGCCTCAGACAGATCTGCCACCTACTTTGAGCCCTGGACCTGTGGTCCTAGAATCTGCTCTGAGCCGTAATTAACCTCATTGTTGTCGAATCCAGGCCCTCTCAGCGCCTCCTAATTTCCTTGTGTCCCCTTTGCCCCTCTTGTCCCTTCTAGGCGCCTCATTGTGAGCACGCCTTCTGCAATGCCTGCATCACGCAGTGGTTCTCCCAGCAGCAAACGTGTCCCGTAGACCGCAGTGTTGTCACGGTCGCCCACCTGCGCCCCGTGCCTCGGATCATGCGGAACATGCTGTCAAAGCTGCAGATCGCCTGTGACAACGCTGTGTTCGGCTGCAGTGCTGTTGTCAGGCTGGACAACCTCATGTCCCACCTCAGTGACTGTGAGCACAACCCCAAGCGGCCGGTGACCTGTGAGCAGGGCTGTGGGTGAGACTCCTCCTTCACTCCATTCCTCCCTCCACTGGGAAGGTCACAAGGGCCTTCCCAGCTGCACTGTGGGCAAGGAGCTCTCCTGACCTTTTTGGCTCCCAGCCCACAGATCTCCACTTTCTAACTATTATCATTTTGCTCTCACATTGTTAAAAGAAAGAGGACAGCAATCCAATGACCTGATAACACTGACAATCAAAGCACTTTATTTTTTTCTCCAGTCCAATATACTCTCTGTTGGGCTGCCGCTTGCTCCAGTTTCTGACTTCTCATGTTCCCTTGTGCCCTATTTTCCATCTGTGTGAGGTGGGAAGTGTTTGCTTCAACCCTGGAGCAGTGATGTAGGACTCCAGGAGTAGGTGTGCAGGGAGACTGTGACAGTGGGCTGACAGGGTGCAGCACTTTCCCTCTTCACTTAGGACAGGTCCTAAGAACCAAGCTGGCTCTTAAAAGCACAGAAGACTGTCAGTGCAGGGGGGGGGGCTGTGCTAGCTCAGTTGGCAGAGTGCTTTCCTAGTGTACATAAAGCACCACATCCACAGCTCGGTGATTACACCTGCAACCCCAGCACCGGGAGGCGGAGGCAAGAGATCAGACGTTCCAAGTCATTCTTGGCACGAACTGGGCTATGTGAGACCTTGTCTCAAAGTGTTTTTTCGTGGGCTCTTCCACAGCACTGTGTCTTGAGGGTAAAATGCTGTATAAGGGCAAGAGCTATGTTTGGAAAAAGAAAGCAAAGAGAAGAAGGTCTGAAAAGATGATTAGAAGTGTGAGGTACAGAAAGCTCACTCAGCAGTTTCTGTCACAGAATAAGCTATCAGCCCTCATGTCCTGTTGAATAGCCTGTCCTGCTCTTGTCCCACTCTGGACTGCAGCCTGGAGATGCCCAAAGATGAGCTGCCAAACCATAATTGCATTAAGCACTTGCGCACTGTGGTACAGCAGCAGCAGACGCGTATAGCAGAGCTGGAGAAGACATCCGCTGAACACAAGCACCAGCTGGCAGAACAGGTGGGTCCCCGAGAGTGAGGGGCCTGTGTGCACCTCTAAATGATCTCTTGCCCATCACAAACACCACATGAACACCATGGCCTTGTGTCCTGCTCAGTAGCCTAGACGAGCAGATGCTTGTGCCTACAGTTAATAGAGATCAATTGGAGATGTGCTCACTTCCCTTCATCTCATTCACTCATTCAGGCATCTGACACTTGTGGGGTGTCTTTGAAGACACCTGAAGGGAAGCCACTTTGCTAAGTCCTTCCCCTGTTCTCCTGAGGAAGCTGGTAGTGTACCGTTCCTCAGACCTCCCAAGTGCCTCATTCTCAACACCTGCTCTTCGGCTTAACTGTCCTCTCTGGTCCTCCTTCCACCCAACAGAAGCGGGACATCCAGCTGCTGAAGGCATATATGCGAGCAATCCGCAGTGTCAACCCTAACCTTCAGAACCTGGAGGAGACAATCGAATACAACGAGATCCTCGAGTGAGTCACTCAGGATGTGGAATCAGAGATTGAATAGGGCCAGGAAGAGGAACAAACCCCTCAGCTCTAGTGCAGATCTGTTGTTCATTGGGGTGGATGGAGGGGCAGTTTTTCCAGAATTAGCTGAATACCATGATGCATAAACCACATGTTAGGAGCTTTGTGATGCTCAGGACCGAACGGTAACCTCACACGAAGAGGAGCAGGGGCAGAGTGTGTACATTTGACATGCAGCAAACAGAAGCCAGTGAATAAGGGAAGGAAGGCTAAGGTCCTTTCAGTTTGGTCTGCCTATATGTGACAGACCAAATGTGAGTGTAGAAGGAGAGAGAGCAAAGAGTCCTGAGAGAGCCACAGTATAGAGGATACATTTCTTCCTTCAGGACCGTGTGAGTGGGCAGTTGCTGCATGCTAGGCACTATGCTGGCATTGGGATTTCAAAGAATAACAACAGTCTAGGTTCGTGGAATTGAATATGTGAGTGGTGTGACCTATGCAGACCCAACTAGGGAAAGATTTGGGTTTTCCGGACCAATGTTGTAAAGAAAGAAAGTTGAGTGGCCTATAGAGTGGGTGGTCATTTCTATTAGGAGAAAAAGCCAAAGCAGAAAGAGCTGGCATGATCTTCCAACCCCTTTCCACAGGTGGGTGAACTCCCTGCAGCCCGCAAGAGTGACCCGCTGGGGAGGGATGATCTCCACCCCTGACGCTGTGCTCCAGGCTGTCATCAAGCGCTCCTTGGTGGAGAGTGGCTGCCCAGCCTCTATTGTCAATGAGCTGATTGAAAATGCCCACGAACGTAGCTGGCCCCAGGGTCTGGCAACACTAGAGACGAGACAGATGAACCGGCGCTACTATGAGAACTATGTGGCCAAGCGCATCCCTGGCAAGCAGGCTGTGGTAGTGATGGCCTGTGACAACCAGCACATGGGTGATGACATGGTGCAGGAGCCAGGGCTCGTCATGATCTTTGCGCATGGTGTGGAGGAGATCTGAGAGCAAAACTGGCTTATCAGGAAGAGGGAGACTTGGAAAAAGCCACGCTCTGGCAGCTGAACCCTGAGTTCTCCACTGTCCTTACACCACGGCTAGTAATTGAGCCACATGCTCCCTGCTTTTCTGGCACGAAGGACCTTAGGGCACTTTGTTCAGCCTTTCAGCATGGGCCGGGAGGGGGGTTGGGGAGCCCAAATTCCTGCCTTTTGCCTATATTCCTCCCCCACAATGTCTGTGCATTTTCAGTCTGGGTGGGAAAATCCTCACTTCCTGTATTTTCCTGCCTAAGATCCCTGGTTCCCAAATATTTTCAGAAAGCACAAAGAAACTGTTTTCCCTAGAGGATCAGGGTGGCATGAGGAATATCTAATTATCCCTCTCTTCCAAAACTAGGGAGTCCGAGCAGGCAGGCTTGCTTACTCCATGCAGCATTGAGAGAGCAGTTCTGAGGAGCAGGCACCCAGCAGAAGAGCTAAGGGTGTGACCAGACTCCCAGTGACTAGTGAGGCGCCAGGGTCTTGATGGTCATCACTGACAGCCCTTGGGGAAGACCTTTGTGGAGCGCACCCCTCTCCAGCCCACCTTGAAGGTGCAGGCCTTGCTGGGAGCATGGGGTGGGATGCTGAGATGTCCACTTGAACTACTCTTTCCTATACTTTTTCCTAATTAGGGGAAGGCAGGGCTGGGCTGGGGTTGAGAGCATTGAGGCTCACACACAGCGGGAAGCTGCTGTCTGCGGATCTAGGGTGGACACTGCCTCTGTGGTATGTCTGTAGGGCCTCCTTAGGCCCCTCTTCAGCCTCTGATTGTACTTAGTTTGATTTCCTTCGGTGGTGTTTGTTTCTATTTGCTGAGTCACAAATCCCGTCGTCTGTTACCTGGTCTTGTTTTCATAGAATGGCTTGGTTGTGCCTACCCTTCTCTCCAGCACAGCCACATTACTGGCAATTTAATTTATTTACTTTTTTTTTTTTTTTTCTTAAGAAAGAAGAAAAGAAAAAAAAAATCAACAAAACTTAAAACCTTTTTTTCTGCTGTTCATATTGTGGGGATTCTGGGTAGGGTGGGGCTGGGTAGGATCTGTTTTATATGTTTTCTTTTCAGCACAATCTTTGATGTCTGCTCTGACCTTCCCCTCCATCACCCTATTTGAGACAGGTACTTTGGCTGTAGCAGTCCAGCATTGGGGCCTGTGCCCCATGAAGAAGTTTGTTCCCACCCCCTCGGAATCTCCTGTGAAGCCCTAGAATTAAGTGTCATATACATTTGAAGGCAACTCTTCTCCCGTTTACTGAGGAAATTTCTGTTTATGTGGGTTCTAACCTTCACCAGGCAAATTAGATTTGTCTCCAAGCAGGCCGAATACACAGCCTGACTAAGGTCTACCTAAGGACTTGGGGTCCATTTTAGGCTGACCCAGGTCATTGCTGGGCTCCCTGGAGCGGCCAGTAAAGTGAGCAAGAGGAATAGTAGTTGTGATTCTTTTAAAAGCACAGGTGGCTGTGGGGTTGGAGGGATCGTAGTTGTGATTCTTTTAAAAGCACAGGTGGCTGTGGAGTTGGAGGGATCGTAGCTCCCCGTCACAGAACTGTGGCTTCTCTGGGAGCTCCATTCCAGGTTGGTCTGGCTAGTTCAGTCATGGCTCCTTTGGGATTAGTTAGGACCATAAGGAAAAGGTGGATGTTCCAGCTCCAGGGCACTGAGCTCAGGAATTTTAAAAGGCTGCTATACATGGTCTGGTTATTGCATTTCTTCATTCCTCTTTGCCTCTGCCTCCTTTGCCCAGGCCTACACTGTTCCATCCTTCCTCTCAGATGAGAGAGGAGACTGAAGCTTCCCATCCTTTGCAGAGGTGTCTGCAGTTCTCTGTGCTGCATGTGCTGTCCATGGTGTTCACTGCACTAATAAATCGTTCCCTCAACTCCTAAGTGCTTAGTCACTCCCTTGCAGAGGATTCTTCCTCGATCTGACCTTTCATTTCCATTACCTGTCTTCCTTGCTTGGTGATATACCTTAGACCTCTGCCTTAGGAGACCGTCTGCCTGGGCATTGTATACTCTTTACATACTTTGTGTTCTGTTCTCTCCGGCCTCTAGTGAGCTTAACTGTATTCTCTTCATAGGTGGCTGTTAGCCTGAATTGTTTTCCTAAATGTTACTGCATTTGGGGGACATTTCAGAAGACTTTCTATCACCTCTTTCTAGCAAGTACTCTTGATCTAGAAGCCTACTGCAAGTGGGGAAGCTTCTGCCCCTGGGGGTAGGGAGGAAACCTGAAACAACTCTCCTACTATCTTCAAACAAAAGTCTTTGATAAGGGAGGTGGCTCTGGGGGTAAGAACTCTTGCTCCACATTCATGAGGATCTGAGTTCAAATTCCCAGCCCCTGCATAAAAAACTCCCTCACTGTGTGGGTGGGCAGAGGGGGGAGGCTCACTAGTGCTTGCTGGGCCCTGTCCTCAAGTTCAGTGACAGACAGTGTCTCAAAGGAATAAGGCAGCCAGGTGTATGGAGCATGCCCTTAATCCCAGTAGGCAGATCTCAGTGAATTTGGGGCCAGCCTCCTCTACATTATGAGTTCCAGGACAGCCAGAGCTGTTAAAGGACTAAGGCAGAGTAATCAAACCGGAAACCCTGCTCACACACTTGCTAAACACTTCTTGTTATTGGCTTATCGCTACTGTGAAAAGCCACCTGTGTGTGTGTGTTTAAGGATGATTTATTCGCATAGTGTTTTGCCTGCATGTATGTCTGTACACTACATGCATGGCTATTGCCCATAGAGTCCAGAAAAGGGCA
Organism: Psammomys obesus; assembly: GCF_907164565.1. Taxonomy (NCBI): domain Eukaryota; kingdom Metazoa; phylum Chordata; class Mammalia; order Rodentia; family Muridae; genus Psammomys; species Psammomys obesus. Next base: position 209,404 of record NW_026585504.1, read on the forward strand.
TTGGGTCTCCTACAACTGGGTCACAGAAGGTTATGAACTACCATGCTTGTTTGAACCTAGGTGCTATGCAAGACAGCCAGTGCTCTTCTACTGAGCTGTCTCTACAGCCCACAGCTGTCCACTGAACTTGTTGGCCCTTTATCACGCACTGATGTAAATCTAATGGACTCTCTGGATACTTCAGTTGGCTGAAAGGGCATTGAACTCTCTGAGCCGTCACTCTTCAAGCACAGAACCTGACCGGACAGTCTTGAACCAGCTGCTGAGATGCACACGTGTAGTCCTAGCACTCTGGAGATTGAAGCAGGAGGATTGTGTCAGAGGTCATTTGTTCTACATGGTGAGTTTCAGGCCAGCCTGAGCTTCCTACTGAGATTCAGTCACAATGTGGAACCCTGAGAAGCGATATGTGCCTCTGTCAGAGAAATACCTTTTTTTTCCTTTGAAGCAGTTCCTTTTTTTTTTTAATGCATATAAGTGTTTTGCCTGCATATGTTTGTGTACCACAAGCATGCCGGTTGTGTAAGGAATGCGGAAGAGGTCCTCTAGGTCTGGAATTATGAAGGGTTGTGAGCTACCATGTGCGTGCTGGGAATTGACTGGCTATGCACCCTTTGGAAGAGGAGCCATTGCTCTAACCATTGAGCACTCCATTCCTAGCTGTTCATTTTTATTGTCATCAATGGTACCTTGTTTGTTTGTTTGTTTTAGGCTAGAAAAAATATCACTGTATAGCCTTGGCTGACTTGCCTGAAACTAGTGCAGACTAGGCTAGCCTTAAATGCATGGAGATGGCCTATATCTGTCATCCAAGTGCTGGGGTATGCCACCACATAGATCCCGTATGCCTTTTTTTTTCTGAGGCAAGGGTTTTTTATTAGGGTTCAGTTTATAGAATGGAAAGGTAGATGTATAGATAGATACATACATGTAGATATAAAGGGGATTTATTTGAGTGGCTTACAGGCTGTGGTCCAGCAAGTCCAGCAATGGCTTTCTACCAGTGGGAGGTCAAAGAATCCAGCAATTATTTAGCTCATGAGACAAATGTCTCAGCAGGTCTTCTATATATGCTGGAATCCTGAAGAAGTAGGCTCTAATGCCAGTGAGGTCATGGTCTTGCCAATGAGAATGTGGGCAAGCAGGCAAGGAGAAAGCTCCCTCCTTCATGTCCTCTATTTAGGCTGCCACCAGGAGACATGGCCCAGATTAAAAGTGAATCTTTTCTACCTTAAAAGATATGGATCAAAGGTAAGTCTACTTCAGATTAATTTTAAAAATCTCTCCCAGCCTTTTTAGTTTTGGTTAATTACAGATTTAGTCAAGTTGACAACCAAGAATAGCCACCACAGGTCTCATAACATATACTGGACTCATTGCTGTGTGAGAGCTGGAGAGAGAGCTCATAATGTTCTCTCCCCCAACCCCAGACAGGATTTCTCTGTAGCCTTGGCTGTCCTGCTCTCACTTTTATAGACCAGGCTGGCCTCAGCTCACCTGCCTCTGTCTCCCTGAGTGCTGGGATTATAGGTGTGTACCACCACACCCAGATCATAATCTTTTGGAAGACTGGAGTTAAGGTCCCACCACCTGAATCAGGCAGTTCACAAACACCTGCAACAACAGTGTCACAGGATCAAATACCCTCTTCTGGGCTCTGTGGGGACTCATGTACAGACACACATATTAAATCTTGGTTGGTGTTTTGGTTTTGCTGGGATTACAGGTGTATAGCACTGTGGGTACCTGGCTATGTTTTAATTTTCAATATTTATTTTTGAGTGTTTTTCCCTTTATGTACTGTCCATGTATGCCTGATGCATGTGGAGGGCAAAAGAGGGAATCAGATTCCTTGGAACTGGAGTTATGGATGGTTGTGAGCCACTGTGTAGGTGCTAGGAGTCAAACCTAGGTCCTCTGCAAAAGCAACAAGTGTTCTTAACCCCCAAGGCATCTCTAGCTCATTTTTAGATTTATTTATTTATTATACTGCATTCTGCCTGTGTGTGTATCTGCGGACACGATCTCATTATAGATGGTTGTGAACCACCGTGTGGTTGCTGGGAATTGAACTCAGGACCTTTGGAAGAACAGCCAGTGCTTTAACCTCTGAGCCATCTCTCTAGCCCCTCTAGCTCATTTTTTATTTTTTATTTCTAAAAGATAATTTTAAAAACGAAGTTTTGTAGCTGAACATGGTGGCACACCCCTGTAATCCCAGCATTCAAGAGGCAGGTGGATCTCTGAGTTGAAGGCCAGCCTGGTCTACAGAGTGAGTTCTAGGACAGTGAAGGCCACACAAAGAAACCCTGTATAGCCAAGGCTATAACAGAAATACTGATTTGAAAATCCAAAATAAATAAGTAAAGCATAAGCTGAGCATGATGGTGTATCCCTTTAATCCCAGTGCTGGGAAGGCAGAGCAAGTGGGTCTCTTATGAGTTCAAAGCTTGCCTGGTCTACATAGTGAGCTCCAGGCCATGTAATAAGAGCCTGTCTCAAAACCAAAAAGATAGGGCTAGGATGGTTGTTGAGAAGGTGATGGTGCCTGATGACATCAGGCCTGAATTTGATTTTTGTAGAGGTGAGAAGGGACCCTGAATTAAGCACCCCATGCCAAGCAGTTCACAGCTACCTGTAACCAGCCCAGGAGAACTACTATGGCGTCCTTGGGCTCCTGCTTACATGTAGTATACATGCACACAGACACACAAATGAAAATGATGTCTGCTACATACTCAGTTCTGAAGCTACACATGGAGAAAACACAAAAGCTAGTCATGGTGGTGCATGCCATAATCCCAGCACTCGGGGAGGCAGAGGCAGTTGGGTCTACCAAGCGAGTTCAGGACAGCCAAGGCTACAAAGAGAAACCCTAACTAAAAAAAAAGACAGGACAATGAATGTACCAAGGTCAACTACAGGGGTGGGTGACTAGAACAAGAAGACTTGGTACAGTTGACTCATTTTCAAGTAGCTTGTAAACCAGGTGTGAGATGTTCCTGGGTGTGTGTGTGTATGTGATATCCTTCCTAACTGTTGGTTAAGGTAGGCTTAGCTCAAGTCTTTTAGGATAAACAACAGAGGCCATTTTCTTCAACCAGTATAATTTCCAGTTGCATCCTAAATACTTAACCCTCAAAAGAGAAGCTTCATTTTGAAGCAGATTTGAGACCATTACAGAAACCCACAATTCATGAAAATACAGAGAAACAACTAGCTGCAGAACATCTAGCCAACTGATACATCTACAGGACAACTCCTACATGTTCAGGGAATATTGAGGAAGAGAGGGCAGGGAGATTAGAAGAGTCAGAGGATGAGGACATTTGCTTTGAGATTGTTTTCTGTATGACAGGGAGCTGCCCCCATGAGACTTAAACAATGTGGCCAAACAAGACCTGAACAGTTGACATGCCAGTGTGGATGAGGGACATTGATGGAGGCCCACCTCTGATGGGAAACTCCGAGCAATGACTGCTGAAAGAGGAAGAAGTTACCTTTTCAGGGCTGAACCTCGAAGGTTAACCAGTCAATGGTCAGCCCAACAAAAATACAATGAACAACACTAAATGGACTCAGCGGGTTATAGTTACTTGTATGTGTGTGAGAGAGAGGGGGAGGAGGGTTGGGCACAGTGGTGCACATCTTTAATCCCAGCTCTCAGGAGACAGAGGCCAATGGATTTCTGTAGATTCAAGGCCAGCTTGGGTTGCATAGTGAAACCATGCCTCAAAAAAAAAAAAAAAAAAAAAAAAAAAGCCATGAATTTAGGGGATAACATGGGATGGATTGGCAGGAAAAAAAAAGGAGGAAATGTAAATATAGTACAATTTTATGTGTGCTAATATCTATATATACAAATGTATTTATGGTTCACAGTAAATATAAAAAATTTAAAAATTTAGCCAGGCCAAAAGGTATCTAGGTAGCAGGAATGGTTCAACAAGTAAAAGATAAGTGCCACCAATCCTGGAGATGTGAGTTTGATCCTTGAGTCCACATGTAGGAAGGACTCTGGCCCCTCGGGGAGAGGAAGAGGGAAAAGGGGGCTATAGCTGGCATACAAAGTGAATAAGCTGTAATTAATAATAAGCTGTCCCCTCACCTCCACAGGCACATATCAAGTACCATAACCTCAGACCCATGGGAAATGCAAAGCTTCCCACACCATGAGGCTCAGAAGGGTAGCAAAGTCTTCCTCTTATCCATGGGCAGAAGTTGATAGTGAGTGGAAACTATCCACCACAGCTTTCTCCCTCCTCCATGGTATTTATGACCTGAGGAGTGTTCCTCTACAGTGACTTCTACTGAGATTAACTAAACCTACCTCCTTGTTCAGCTGTGTATAATAATCCTGGCTCCTTGTTCAGATGTGTGCAATCCCCTTTGTCTCACTTCTCTGTTCAACTGAATATAACTACACTGAGCTCCCATCACAAAGCCCTGTCCACTTAATCCCAACATTTCTGTGTTTCTGCCCATGCATATTTGTCGCTTCTTTGTTCCCTGAATGTGGAAGTTACACCTCTGCACTCCCAAGTTGTAGAAGGCTGAAGCAAGAAGACTGAGAATTCAAGTCCATGCTAAGGAGGGATGTGCATAGACTTTCATGCCAGGGTCCCAGGTTCCATCCCCAGCACCAAGAAGGGGCAGGAGTTGGCGGCCATCTTAGACTGCCCAGCAAGTTCTAGGCCAGCCTGCTGGACTATATAGTAAGACCTTATAAACCCAAACAGGATGGGCATGGTAGTTCTCATCTTAAATAACAGCACTCAGGAGACAGAGGCAGGTGGTTTTCTGAGTTCATGGCCAGCATGGTCTACATAGGGAATTCCAGGACAGCCAGGGCTACAAAAAAAAAAAAAACACCATCTTAAAAAAACAAGGAATGGTGACGCTTACCTATAATTTCAACACTTAAGAGGCTGAGGGAAGAAAATAACTTTGACTAAGCTGGGCTACATAGTAAGATACTATCTAGCCAACCTGGGCTACAGAGCAAGTTCCAGGGCAGCCATGATTACACAGGGAAACACTATCTCAAACAAAAGATCCTGTATAGAATAAGAAAATTCTTATTATACTCTGATTTGGAGTTGTCATATGAAAGTTTGTGGCTTTGTTCTGAATCCATGAAGTACTGACCCAGTGGAACAGGAAAAGTTCAAGGTGGTACTGGCTAATTTTATGTCAACTTGACACAGGCTAGGGTCATCTTAGAGAAGGGAGCCTTAAATGAGAACATGCCTCCATAAGACAGGGCTATAGGAAAGTACACAGGGCATTTTCTTAATTAGTGATTCATGGGGAAAGGCCCAGAAGATTGTAGGTAGTGCCATCCCTGGGCTGGTGGTCCTATGGTGCTGAGCAAGCACCACCCTCCATGGCTTCTGCACCAGCTCCTGCCTCCAGGTTCCTGCCCTGTTTGATCCTTTCTTGACTTCCTTCAGTGATGGACTATGGTGTGGAAATGTAAGCAAAATAAACTCTTTTCTCCCAAACTTGCTTTTGGTCATGGTGTTTCATCACAGCAATAGAAACACTAAGACAAAGATGTTATGTAAGATTACAGAAGAAGCTGGAATGAGCAGGATTGTAAACCTCAGTGAAGGTAAATCAGGGAAGATGAGCAAAACCAAATACCAAAGGGAGAAGTAAAGAACCAAGTGGGACAGGGAGAGGTTAGCTCATGCAACAGGAAGTCAAAAGGACAGATAAAGCCTGCTGGGGTAGAAGACGGTTAGGAGAGAAAGGAGCTAAAGAAAGCCTAGGATGGTAAAATTGTTATTTTAAGTTGCCTTTTGAGGCAGGCTCTCATTACAGTCCAGATTGGCCTTGAATTCAGTGTGTAGCCCAAGTTGACTTCTAACTCATAATCCTGCCTCAGCCTTGTCCTTGCTGGGACCACAAGGATGTGCCAGTATGCCTAACTAGAAATGCAAAGTCTGTCAGACACAGAGATACAGGTGCCTCACACCTAAAAGTTCTGAGTGAAGCACCTGAAAGTGGAAGGAATGATATTCAGGTACTTGTACTCCAAGCTTGTCTGGGTTGCCCGCATCTTGCACCCTCCATTTTATAAACTGGGGGTGGGGGTGGGGCGCTTCTTCCCTTCACAACATGGTTATTGACTGCCCTCTGCTGGTCAATTGGTTTTGTTTTCCAGATAGTTTAATCAGAAAGCAGAAAAGGAATCCTTTAGTTGCTATGAAACATCTTTGCTCACAACTGTGTTTAAAGCTTTGTTGAAAGGATGCTGATAGCAAAAACACCAACCCACCAAGACTCTCCCAACACTTAGATTCTAGTTTTCATGCACACACAACATTCAAAGCACACAAAGATCTGAGTGGGGGATGAGCACATTAGAAAGGTTTTTGGTTTTTTTAGATTTATTATGTATACAGTGTTCTGCCTGCATGTACACCTGAAGGCCAGAAGAGAACACCAGATTTCATTAGATATGGTTGTGAGGCACCATGTGGTTGCTGGGAATTGAACTCAGGACCTGAGCAGTGTTTTTGTTTTTGTTTTTTTGTTTTACATTTTTTGAAAACAATATCCCGCTCCCTCATTCCCTTCCAATCCCACCCTCCTTCTCTCATCTCCTCCCTGCCCCTTTTCAAGTCCACTGATAGGGGAGGACCTTCTTCCCCTTTCATCTGACCCTGTTTTTCATCAGGTATCTTCAGGACTGGCTGCAAAGTCCTCCTCTGTGGTCTAGCAGGACAGCTCCTCCCTTGGTGGGGTGGAGAGGTCAAAGAGCCTGCCATTGAGTTCATGTCAGAAATAGTCCCTGTTCCCCTTACTAGGGGAAACCAATTGGTTACTGAGAAACCACAGGCTACATCGAGCAGAGGTTCTAGATTATATCCATACATGATCCTTGATGGAGTATCAGACAAGCTTGGAGTACAAGTACTTGAATATCATTCCTTCCACTTTCAGGTGCTTCACTCAGAACTTTTAGGTGTGAGGCACCTGTATCTCTGTGTCTGACAGAGACTTTGCATTTCTAGTTAGGCATACTGACACATCCTTGTGGTCCCAGCAAGGACAAGGCTGAGGCAGAAGGATTATGAGTTAGAGGTCAACTTGGGCTACACACTGAATTCAAAGCCAATCTGGACTGTAATGAGAGCCTGCCTCAAAAGGCAACTTAAAATAACAATTTTACCATCCTAGGCTTTCTTTAGCTCCTTTCTCTCCTAACCGTCTTCTACCCCAGCAGGCTTTATCTGTCCTTTTGACTTCCTGTTGCACGAGCTAACCTCTCCCTGTCCCACTTGGTTCTTTACTTCTCCCTTTGATATTTGGTTTTGCTCATCTTCCCTGATTTACCTTCACTGAGGTTTACAATCCTGCTCATTCCAGCTTCTTCTGTAATCTTACATAACATCTTTGTCTTAGTGTTTCTATTGCTGTGATGAAACACCATGACCAAAAGCAAGTTTGGGAGAAAAGAAAAGACCCCTGTGCCCAAATATATTTGGTCCTTGTGGAGCTCCTATCCTCTCCACGTCATACAAACTCCCCCTTCCTCATATGATTCCCTGCACTCTGCCGAAGGTTTGGTTATGAGTCTTAGTATCTGAGTAGAGTTCTTAACCTCCGAGCCATCTCCCCAGCCTCCAGGTTTTGGTTTTGGTTTTGGTTTTGGTTTTGTTTTGATTTTGAGCCAGGGTCTCACGTAGCACAGGATAGCCTCAAACTTGCTTGTAACACAATGATTTTGAATGTCCAATCTTCCTTCCACCTCTCGAGTGCTGGGGTTACAGGCATGCAACCATCACATCCAAATCTAGGGGCTGAGCCCACGGTTTCATATATACTAGTACTCTAGCAACTGAGCTGCATCTCCAGTCCCTTCTCAGAGAGGGTGCTGATGTAGCTCAGCCTCACCTTGAACTAATAGCAAGATTCCTACTGCAGCTTCCCAAGTGCTGGCGTTGTATACACGTGACATCATATCCAGCCAACATGGAGCCGGAGGAGGTAAGGATGAGAATGCTCAACCACAGAACAGCCCAAGCAAGGCCAGATAACCACATGATGGAATTTAGTAAAATCTCAATTAGCGTGGCTAAGAGAAGAGTCAGGTCCTGCCACACACACCGCCACCATGGTGGTGTTTGGGATTCGTGGGTATTTGGCTGCCTCAGTACCTCCAAACATATATGAAATCACAGGTAGACTGGGTCTCACTAAGTAGCCCTAGTTGTCCTGAAAACACTCCTCATAAATAGACAAGTCAGCCTTGAACTCCCAGAGATCCACCTGCCTCTACCTCCCAAGTGCTGGGATTAAAGACATATACCACTCTACCCAACCTACCACAACTTTTCAAATAAAGGCTTTCACAAGTGGTGGGCCCACTACTCACTCGTCCCTGAAGAAACAGGTTTGGTTGAAAAATTTTAGAAGGTAGAATAAATAGAATTTGGTTTTTATGGAAGAAGAGATTCCTTGAAAAGTGGGTGTGGTTGCTCATCATGGAATCTCAGCACCCAGGCACCAAGGCAGAAGGATTGCCAAGTCACAGCAGGCCAGCCTGGGCTACAGTGAAACTGTCTCAACAGCAAGCAAGCAAAGACCCCTTGCCTGCAACTCACTGACTGGTGATGGAAGGGTGACAGGTTCTAGCCAGAGTGAATTAAAAAGGGCTAGCTTAAGGAATGCAGAAGATCTGAGTGATGGAGGCTAGCCAGAGTGGTAGGAGGGATGCTGGGGAGGCCCTGAGCCAGCATAGAAAGGTGGGAAGCTATGGTAAAACACACAGAATTATCTGTGAATTCTCATAGATCCTTCGTTGGGGAAGATCTTGCTATGCAAGAAATTAAGTATAAAAGAACAAACTATGTCCACCAAGAACGAGGTAATGTAAGAGAGTTAGAGGTTGACAGTGATTTTAACCAGCATTGGCTCAGACGTGGGATCTGCAGAGTTAAAATTCCCCTAGGCCCCTCCTAGGATTGTGAAACCAGAAGGTAATCTCAGGAAAATTTAAATAAGGGCTAAGGAATACAGCTCAACACAACACTTAAATAGCATACACTTGAACCCTGGATTCAGTCCCCAGCACCACATAAACCTGGTGTGCCTCATGCACTTGAGAGGCAGAGGGCAGGAGGATCTCAAGTTCAAGGTCATTCTTTGATACATGACAAGTTCAAGGGCAGCCTGGATACATGAGGCCCTATCTAAAATTTAAAAAGAAAACTCCAAATGACAGGTTGCTTATTTCTTGGGTCTCAAGTGTCATCATACTTCAAGGTGTGAATTCTGGTCACAAATTCCAAAGATGCCCTCCTTAGAAATTTCAGGTTTGACTATTGCACAACACCCACATCCCCAAACAAAACAATTCTTCCTTGTCCCATGAAATGCTGCCGAACCCTGGAATCCTAGCAGCAAGCACAGGTGCACAAGTCAGTTTATACGCTGTGCCAACCCAGCCCAGGGTGCAACCTTTTCACTTCCTCATTTAGATAGAAAGACCCGTGTGAGGGCTTGAGTTCCCTTAACTTATTCAGGAAGAGGAAAAAAAAAAAACAAAATATTGCCGCCGTCACGAACAGGATTCGAACCTGTGCGGGGAAACCCCATTGGATTTCGAGTCCAACGCCTTAACCACTCGGCCACCGTGACTCCCAAAAACAGAGCCCGCCACGCGCTTACAGAAAGGGTCCGCGGCGTGCGAGCGGACTAGCCGCCCGGCCGCGCACCTAGAGCCGCTCTCCCCGGCCCTCCCGCCGGCCCCTCAGCCACACCGCTCCCCGGGAGGCTCCGGGGACACGGGGCTCGCAAGCCGGCCCCTAGCTCGGAGGCGACTGGCGGGACCGGAAGGTCAGGGGAAGAGCTTCCTCACCTGGGCCACCGGGGGGTTGGAAGGGGAGTGGGGATGCGTGCGAGCAACTTATGGGAGCGAAAGGGCTCGAGGTCCCAGGGGAGCGCGCGCGGCGGCGGCCGCCAGGGCTGACGGCGGGGCTCCCGGAGCCCGGCTCCCCCGGAGGGGAGGCCCGCTCCCGCTGCGAGACCCGGGGGAGCGCTCCGCGGCGGGCGGGCGCCCGGGAACGGCGAAGCGGCCGCCGGCAGGGGGCGCTCCGCGGCCGG
>NW_026585504.1:219919-266377 GCF_907164565.1 Psammomys obesus
GGGGGGCGGCGGCGGGGGGCGGGCGGAGGGGGCGGAGGAGGCGGGAGCTGAGCTGCGCGGGGCGGGCGGCGGGAGGCGGCGGGGCCCGAGCCCGAGAAGATGGCGGTGCGGAAGAAGGACGGCGGCCCCAACGTGAAGTACTACGAGGCCGCGGACACCGTGAGCCAGTTCGACAACGTGAGGCTCTGGCTCGGCAAGAACTACAAGAAGGTGAGGCGGGCAGCGCCCGCGGGACAAAGGGCCCGCGCTCCCGGGCGCCGCTCCGCAGCCCCCCCGCCGCTCGCCCCTCCCCCGCCCCCGCCGCGCCCTCCGCCCCGGTGCAGCCCCCGCGGCTCTGGGCGGCGGCCGGAGCCCGGGCGCTCCCGCCCTCCGTGCTGGCCGGCCTAGGGCCGGCCCCAAGCCGCCGTGCGCCTCGTCGTCTCCGGTGAGCGAGCCGCGGCGCCCGCCCGCGCTCCCCGCCGAGCCAGGTACCGGCACGGCCCGGGCCTCCCCGGTGCTTTGTGTGCGTTCGGCAGACGGAAGAGCGGGAGGGTCAACAGGCTCGGGGCCGGCCGTCGACAGGGTCTCCTCCCCGGGAGTCACCTGTGCCCCAGGCTTACCCCTCCTCCCCTCCTAAAGGGCAGCAGCCCTCTCCGGGGACGGACGGGGCCTGGGAGTCCGGGGCAGCAGCCCCCGAGCCTTCCTTGCACAATGAGGTCGCTCTGCAGCCCAGCCCAGCACCGCCTTGCGTTTGAGGTCCCGAGGCTGCGATAAGCTTCATATCGCTAGTCCCCACCCCCACCCCGTAAGTGGAAATAATAAGAGTGGTGAACAAAAGGATTCAAGAAGCCCTACCTGTCTCTCTTGCGCTCGCTTGCTTTTTTTTTTTTTTTTTTTTTTTAAACCAAATATCATTCTTGTGTCTTTATGGTCTCTAGGCTGTTTTTCTATTTTCTTCCCCTGGATATGGCTTCCTCACTACCCCCCAGCTAAGGACTCCTTTTTCCAGCTTTGTTTTACACCCCCAACTCTCCCTACTCCAGCTTTGCAGACTGTTAGAATTCAGTGGACAGCTTCACAACTCTCTACTAGTCCTGGTTTGAGTTTGACCATGAGTTTGGGGTCTCTGTGGGTGTCATACTCTTGACAAACAGCTGTTAGGTCTGTGACTTGTGAGTACCCGCAGCAGGAGGCTCTGGTCCCCATTCTTCTGCCTTTGACCTTTTGAGGGGAGATCAGGCTAGGGTCTTAGTCTGAAGCCCCGAGGGCATTGACAGCTGTGACCCGGTTTGGCTTTCATGTATCTAACTCTTTGTCATTTACTTCTCCCTTCTCGGATCTCTTTACACCTCCCACCGAGAGGTGCTGACTCTGATTAGTGTAGAGGAAATAAGGTCAAAAGGTAAAGAGAAAGTTGGCTTCTTGGCTCAGTGACCAGAACAGAAAGGTAGGATTCCAGGAGCACTGTAAGGAAACGTTTGAGGTCACGGTTTCCTCGAAAAGGGTAGGTTATGTCTTGCTGCTTGTCATCAAGCCCGCTGCCCTCGCTGGGGAGGAGACCCTACAGTGACAGTAAGTGCCAGGTTCAGTAGGAGCAAAGTGCACAGGCTTAGTTTCTTCTAAGTCAGCCTGTCCTGCCTCACCTCCTTGTTCTTTTAAGACACCGTTATGGGCGGAAGCCTGGTGTTTTATCATGTTCCCCTGAGAAATACATTGTGTGCCACTTACAGCCTCAGAGGGATTTTTTTTTTCTCTGCCTTCAACTCCATAATCCTTCAAATTTTTAGTGTTGGTTGGGGATGAGGTGGTCAGCTAACAGGGCATCCTGCAACTCCAGTGTCAGGGTGCACTAAGGAAGAGTATAAAGCTTCCCCCGCTTTCCCCAGACTGCAGGCGGTAAAATTCAGGAGCTCTGGAGAAGAAAGACACAATTTTGTCTGTTTCAGGTGCTTCCAAGGACTCAGGGGAAAGACATGAGAGGTAGTAGAGAATTTACGTGGGATCTTTCTCTTCCTTTCCCTCCTTCCCCAGTACATACAAGCAGAGCCACCAACCAACAAGTCTCTGTCTAGCCTGGTCGTACAGTTGCTCCAGTTTCAGGAAGAGGTTTTTGGCAAACATGTCAGCAACGCACCACTTACCAAACTGCCGGTGAGTTTAGGGGAGGGAGACAGATCTTCCAAACTGGAAAGGGAGGTTTTTTGTTTTGTTTTGTTTTGGTCTTTAAATTTCTTTTCTATGTGCCTGTAATCCCAGAGTTAGGGAGGATGAGACAGGAGAATTAAAAGTTGGAGGCCAGCCTCATCTATATAGTGATTCAAAGACAGTGTATTGGGCTCAGAAGTTAAGAGCATTGACTGCTCTTCCAGAGGTCCTGAGTTCAATTCCCAGCAACCATATGGTGGCTCACTACTATCTGTAATATGATCTGATGCCCTCTTCTAGTGTGCAGGTGTTCATGCAGATAGAATACTCGGTATAAATAAATTTTTAAAAAAGACATGAGACCCTGTCTCAAAAGAAAAAAAAAATACCCACCTTTTTGTTTCAGATTTCACAATTTTGGGAGGTTTATTTTTTACTGTCTCTATTAGTGGGCTGGGCATTACAGTTTGACCTAGTCCCCAGTTGATCATTCCTGTTATTTTAGAAAAGCTCTGTGCAGCAGCTAATATGAGAATATCAGGTTTAGTCCTCGGTGTGTCTCTCATGATTTTGTTTTAAAGGGTGTGAAGTTGGGGGGCTGAAGAGCTGTGTTAGTGGCTGAGAGCACTTGCAGAGGACATGGTAGCTTACAAACATCCATGGGCATGCACATGATTCATGTGTAGGCAGAACACTCATACACATAAATAAATCTAAAAAGATAAAATAAAGAGTGTAATGTTTGAAGTCAGTCATGGTGAAACACACCTGACGTACTCACTCAGAAGCCTGAGTCAAGAAGGCTTCCAGATTCCAGCCAGCCTAGTAAACCTAGCAATGCCCTGTCTTAAACTTTTAGAGAAGGGGCACTTGTCTAGCCTGTGAGAGGCCCTGAATTCTATCTTCAGGTATCACAAAGGAAGGGATGGCCAGTGGATAAAGTGCTCAGACCTAGTCCCTTAAACTGCTGGAAGGAGAGAACTGATATCCTGTGATGTCCACAAGTACACACACAGAAAGAGACAGAGAAACTCTAAATAAGTAAATAAATGTAATTCCTTAAAGGGGGGCAGTGGGATTTGCATAAAATTGTGTTTATTTCTGGTTGTGCTACATCATGACTGTTGGGGCAACCTTTATGAATCTTGACAATTTCATCTCTGAGAAATTAATAGAACTACTTTGTTGTGCTTCTTTCGTACTATATGAGGTAACCCGGTACAGTGCTTGGCCCTACGTGACATTTTTTAAATGAATTGGTGTTTTTTCTTCCTTTTCCCAGGTCAAATGTGCAATGACATATGGGTTAAATGTTTGCAGTTTTGAGGGATGAACAGAGTGGTGAGGCCTGGAATCCCAGCACTTGGGAGACAGAGGCAGGGGAATTGCTACAAATTCCAACCCAGCTTGTTGTCTTAAAAAACAAAATAGACATTTCTCACTTTGAAAGGGAGCTGAGTTCAGAGTCAGATTTCTGTGGAAGGATTTTTATGTGACCAGAAAAAAAAAAAATGTACTGTGTAACTTTCACGTGCCTCTTCCCTGTCTCAATTTTGTAGATCAAATGTTTCCTAGATTTCAAAGCAGGAGGATCCCTGTGCTACATTCTTGCAGCTGCCTACAAATTCAAGAGTGACCAGGGATGGTGAGATGCCTTTTTTCTCTGCTTTTTATATTTAGTTTAGAATTTCCCTTTATTTTCTGGGGTCCTTATGAAGTGAGAAAGCACATGTAGAAATTCTGTGTCTCTTATTTTGATAGATTGGAAAAATAGATGTCATGGCCAAAATAGTCTCAATGCATGAATGAATTGGGAATGAATCTACCAAAGGAGATTCTCAGGCTGGCTTCTCAGGCTTTGTCCTTTGGGGTTAAGCATATAGTGATTCGTGCATTTAAGACCAGAACACCTGGGTTCCCTGTGACTTGGGCAGAATTTGTGACAAGATCACCTCCTAATTTCCCCTGTTAAGAAGTTACATACCCTCGGAGCACAGGCTGCTCTTCCAGAATGCACAGTCACATTCACAGCAGCCACGTGGTTGCTCACAAAGTTCTCTGACGCCCAGTCCAGGGAATCCCATGGCCTCCTCTGGCCTCCACTGGCGCTGCACATACATAGTACACAGACATACAAGCAGGCAAAACACCCAAACACAAAATAAAAATATAAACGGAAAAAAAGAAGAGGAAAAGTTCCCAGACATACGTCCCCGGACATAAATTGTCACTTACTAGATTATTGTCCCTTTACAAGGCGGCGTTACGATTTCCAGAATCCATCACGCATGGACCGCAATGTGGAAATGTTCATGACCATTGAGAAGTCCTTGGTACAGGTAATATTCAAGCACATGCCCCATCTATTTCCCTTCCCTCAGTAAAAATACAAAATAGCCCTTCCTCTGCTCACCTGTTTCTTCTCTTCACAGAATAATTGCCTGTCTCGACCTAACATTTTCCTGTGCCCAGATATTGAGCCCAAACTGCTAGGGAAATTAAAAGACATTGTAAAGCGACACCAGGTAAGTGGGAGGGCTGGCGAGAAAGCCAGAGGTTTCCCAACCAAGTGGCTCGTTTATACATTGTTACCATTTGTACATTGTTACCGTGGTTTGCACTGTTTATCTGGGACTGATGCTGTGGTACCACATTTTCTACTGTGCTGTGGCCCTTTCTGCTTAGGACAAAAGTTGAGTCTTTGAGCAACAAGTTGTCCTGTTTGTTTGTTCCATTCCCCAAGCTTGATGGATTTATTGCTGCTCCTTGGCACTGCACTGGCCTGGGAGAAAGAGAGAATCTTTCACTGAAGTAGAGAGACCTGAGTTTAGATGAGGGCCACCTTGGAGTGAGGTGTAGGGATATACCCTAGCACTTGGGAAGAAGCAGAGGACCAGGAATTCAAAGTCATCCTTGACTAGGTTTTGTCTTCAGGCCCGCCTGGACTATACAGCGATACTGTTAAAACAACCACAATAAAACCTCTGTTCTTTGGAACTACTCTTTAATAAGAAGCAGCTCTTATCTCCTGTGCTGGGAGTTAGAAACAGGTAGGTTCTGGGGGCTCCTTAACCAGCCAATCCAGCTGAAATGTCAAGCTCCTGGTTTACTGTCTCAAAGCTACAAAGTGGAGAGTAGTAGTGGACACTTGCAGGCGGCCTCCACACACATCTTCAGTATGTCGGGTACCTTTGCAGAGGGCTGCCCATAGGGACATTGAACGCTTTCCTCCAGTGTTAACACGTCATTCACCTCGTGTTTCTTTGCCATGGAGGTGGTGTAGCTAGAAAATACACAATAATTTTAATACTACTTCAAGAAAGATGTACTTGGAAAGAGAGCTCTGTGGTTACATTTTAATTGTTTTATTTTAACCAGAGAGTAAGTTAAAAGGAAGTAGATTAATCTGCTTTTCCTTGTGCTACCCAGGGAACCATCTCTGAGGATAAGAGCAATGCCTCCCATGTCGTGTATCCTGTCCCAGGGAACCTAGAAGAAGGTGAGACTTGGGTTTCTCTGGCCTCTGCTGGGCTGGCTTGTGCTGGCAGGTGGAAGATGACTTGCAGTCCCTTGCAGTCCTGGGTCCTGTTACTGAGTGTCCCGATACCCAGGAGAGTGCTCAGAGCCCTTGTGTAGTCCTGTTTTGTGTTTCCCTTCAACTTACCTCCCTCTCTCTATCCACAGAGGAATGGGTCCGGCCCGTCATGAAAAGGGATAAACAGGTTCTGCTGCACTGGGGCTACTATCCTGACAGGTGAGGGGGTCTCAGGAGGCCGTGTGCAGAGCAACAAGGCACTTGTCAGGTTGTTTACTTGTTTGGTTTTTTGGATACAGATATTTGTTATGTAATCCAGGCTGGCGTAGAACTTGCTATGTAGATCAGGCTGGCCTCAAACTTATAGCAGTCCTCCTACCTCAGCCTCCTGAATGCTGGTATTAAAGGCATGAGCCACCACACTGGCTGTGTGTGTATGTTTGTTCTCTTTTTCTTAGTTTTAGTTTTTTTAAGTTTATTTTTTATTTTACATGTATGAATGTTTGCCTGCATGTATGTATGTACCTGGAACTAGAATTACAGATGGTTATGAACCATGCAAGTGCTAGGAACTGAACCTAGGCTCTCTACAAGAGCAATAATTACTCTTCGATACTGAGTCATCTCTCTAAGCACCAAGCTGGTCTAGAACTCCTTGGCTTCCTCAATGCTTTCATTGCTGACAAGCATCACCATGCCCACTGCCCAGGATTTGCTTTATTGGTTTTTTCGAGACAGGCTTTCTCTATGTAATAGCCATGGCTATCCTGGAACTCGTTTTTTACACTGTGGCCTTAAACTCACAGAGATCTCCCTGCCTCTGCTCCCAGAGTAAGTGCTGGGATTAAAGGTGTGCACACCATGCCTATTTTGT
The DNA here is from genome assembly GCF_907164565.1 of Psammomys obesus. NCBI lineage: Eukaryota > Metazoa > Chordata > Mammalia > Rodentia > Muridae > Psammomys > Psammomys obesus. The sequence continues at coordinate 226,453 of NW_026585504.1, forward strand.
TTTGAGACAAGTGTCTCAGTATGTAATTGCAGCCAAACTTGAACTCACCATGTAGACCTGACTGGCATTGAATTCAAAAGAGATTCGCTTGCCTCTGCCTCTACCTCCAAAGTTCTGGGATTAAAGGTGTAATGTCATTATTCCTGCTTAGAATATTTTTGTAAAAATTTGTTTGTCTACTCGTGTGTCTGTGTGAGAGAGAGAAGAGGGGGATGAAAGCGGGGGGATAACCTCCAGTTTATCCTCAGGAATGCTGTGGACTTCCTTCAAGATAGGGTCTCTTGTTAGCCTGGAACTCACCAATTAGGCTAGATTGGATGGCCAGAGAGCCTTGGAGATTCTACTGTCTGCCTCTGAAGCATAAGCCACCATGCCCAGAATTGTCTGCTTAATTTTATGTGTATGAATGTTTGCCTACATTTACCTATGTGCACCATATGTGTGCCTGGTGCCTAAAGATCCTTTTGAGCTGCAGTTACAGATAGTTGTGGGTGCTAGGAACTGATCCCAGGTTCTTTGCCAGAGCAACAAGTGCTCTTAACTGCTGAGCAATCTCTTCAGCCCCATGCCCAGCATTTTTATATAGGTTCTGGGGATAGAATTCGGGTCCTTATGCTTACTGACTGGATCATTCCCTGGTTTAGTTTTATTTTCCTTTTTATTATACATACATACATACATATATACACATATACATACATACATATTTGTTTAAGGCAAGGTCTCACTTATAGCTGTGGCTAGCCTGACTTGCTCTGTAGTCCAAATTGGCTTTGAACTCACAAAGAGACACCAGCTTCTCCCTCCTGAGTGCTGGGATTAAAAGATTGCTCTACCCAGGGCCTTTTTCTTCGTGGTGTGTGTGTGTGTGTGTGTGTGTAACTTTGGGTTCTAGAGATCTAGTTCCAGTTGTCAAGGCTTGTTGTGGCAAGTACTTTTACCCCACTGAGCCATTCGCTGGCCTGTGCTCACTAAGTTTTGATACAAAAATGGTAAAACAAGGGCAAGCATGAAGTCACATGTCTGTCATCTCAACACTTAGAAACCAAAGACAAAGGACCAATTCAGAATCATTCTCAGTTTTCTGGGAAGTTTAGCCTAAGCTATGTGAAGTCATGTCTCAAAATGAAAGTCAGAACAGTGTAATAGTAGGAAAATGTTTCCACAAATTTATATAATTACCCTGGGCTATTTGCAGCCATTAAAGTGATAGAACAGGGTTAGCTTATAGGCAAATATAAGTGAGAAATAGTGGTTAGCATTTATAGTTCTAGCTATCCAGAAGGTACAGACAGGAAGTCACTTGAGCCTAGAACTTCTGGGAGATATAGTATGATATCCCTTTCAGGGAAAAAAAAAAAAAATTTTAAAGTTACCAAAGAAAACAAGTGTTTCCAAAACATCAAGTGTAATATAATTTTCTTTTTGAAGGAGTGGTTTGAGCTGACACAGGTACCCAGGACTCACTACGAGGTGATCCAGGCTGACGTCAGACTCAAGGGAGTCCTGTCTTAGTTTCTCATAGTCACCTATGGTAGATTGTTTTTATACTTAAAAAAAAAAAAAAGAAATGTTTTTCCTTCTGTGTTTTTATTTGTTAGTTCAGAGGTTTGCTATTTTGGTTTTTGAGACCATCTCACTCTGCTGCTCAGGTTGCATCAGATGGTGTGCGCCACCAAGCCTGCCTTCAGTGTTTTGTTCCTGTTTTATTGTCGATAGTTTCATGAGTCCAGGAACCTGTGCTCGCCAAGTGTTCTACCACTGAGCCACCTCTAGCCCTCTTTTTACATTTTTATTATGAGACAAGGTCTTACTACACTGACCAGGCTGGCCTTAAATTCTCTCCATAGTTCAGGCTGGCCTTGAACTTGCATTGATTTTCCTGCCTTAACCTTTGAGTGCTGAGATTATATGCATAAGTCACCATATCCAACAGCTTGAAATATTTTATAATATGCATTTATTGCTCTGTGGTAAAAAGAATCCCAATTTAATTGGACAGAGCAACAGCTGAATATTTTTTATAAGTGGGAAAGGACAGGGCTGTGTATATAACCCAGTGGTAGAGCTTGCTAATACATGCAAAGGCCAGGGGTCCATCTCTATGCAAAGAAGAGTGCAGGGCTGCACTTCGTCCTGGTGGTCCATCCCTTGTCCACTTCATGCTGAATCTATCCTGGCAGCTATGACACATGGATCCCAGCTAGTGAAATCGAAGCAGCTGTGGAGGACACTCCCACTCCTGAGAAGCCTAGGAAGGTGAGCTCTTCTGGTACCTCCACCCCTAAAAGAACATCAGGAGCTCTCCACTTGGGCTTAACGTAGTCTAACACCATCAGCCACTGTGCTTCAGGTTCATGCCAAATGGATCTTGGACACAGACACTTTCAATGAGTGGATGAATGAGGAAGACTATGAAGTCAGTGACGACAAAAGCCCTGTTTCCCGCCGAAAGAAGATTTCAGCCAAAACATTGACAGATGAGGTGAAAATTCTTTTTGTTGTTAGAGCTTTTAGCTTAAACCTAAGAACAAGCCTCATTGGGAACTGGAGGCTGGTACTCATCCTGTTCTCTGCTGTGCAGGTAAACAGCCCAGACTCAGACAGACGGGACAAGAAGGGTGGAAACTATAAGAAGAGGAAACGCTCTCCTTCCCCTTCACCAACCCCAGAAGCTAAGAAGAAAAATGCTAAGAAAGGGTGTGTAGCCTTTGGGCTGGGCCCACAGCACTGTCTTGCAGATGCCATGTCAAAGGAAAGAAACAATTTTTTTGAAGTCACTGGCCCCTGGCTGGGTGTCGGAGAGGGGCTTGGGGGATCTTCATGTACTTGCTTAATGCTTTTAGTACAAGTCAGCATTAAACTGAGAGAAAGCTTAGTCATCCAGTAGAAAGACTGTAGCACCACCCCCCTTTACTCTGCATGTACCAGTGTCTGTTCCACCCAGCTCTGCCCCTGACGGTTTTCTCTCACTCCCTATAAGCTTCTAACTTCCTCAGACGTCTCTTTCTTCCCAGACCCTCAACACCTTATACCAAGTCAAAGCGAGGCCACAGAGAAGAGGAGCAAGAAGACCTGACAAAGGACATGGATGAGCCCTCTCCAGTCCCAAATGTAGAAGAGGTGACACTCCCCAAAACAGGTATGGGCCACGCTGCATCCCTAGGCCAACCCCCACCCTTTCCTATCCGTGCTGCATCCAGCTCCTTAAAGGGCTTATTTTCCAGATCTAACAGAGCTTTCTGTTCAAAAGAACTGGTTAGGGAAATTATCATTACCCTGGGAAATTCTCTTTCTTTAGAGCCATGTCTCATGGACATGTTTGCAAATAATTGCAGTTGTCTGCAATCTTTGTTTTCCTGTATGAGGATCAACTTAAGTGCCTCCTGTGGCCTAGGAAATGCTCTACCACTGAGCTACACCCCAGCCCTCTAAACCTTTGTGTGTGTGTATTTGTATGTGTTGGCCAGAGGTCAACTTCAGGTTGACCTAAGGAGCCTGTGCCTTGCGCTTTTAATATTTATTTATGTATGGGGGGGGCATGAGTGAATTTGTCCAGTGCACATGAGGTCAGAGGACAACTTGTGGGAGTTGGTTCTCTCCTTCCACCATGTGGGTTCCAGGGATTGGCAACAAGTACCTTTATTCATTGGCAAGAGTCGTCTTGCCAACTCTCTACCTTGTGTTTTAAGACCTGGGCCTTGAGGGTTAGGTAGTTTAGCTTGCCAGTAAGCCTCAGGGATCTGAATTTCTCTGCTTCCCCAGCACTGTGATTCCATTTGTGCCACTGCACTTGGCTTTGCACACAGCTGTTGAGGACTGAGTAGACCTTCATGCTGTCCAACAAGGGCTTTACTGACTGAGCTTTCTCTACCCTCATAGCTTCTTGGTTGTACATTCCCATCAACAAAACATTTCATGATAAATTATGCAAGTTACACTACCAAAACATTTCTTTAGGAGCATTTTTAAAACATATGCAAACATATGTTTGCATTATCATTAAAAAATGGAGTAGGGTTGTGTCTGGACTGTTGGCTTAGTGATTAAGAGCAATTCCTGCTCTTTCAGAGGATCCAGGCTTGATTCCGAGCACCCACATGGTGGTTCACAACTGTCTAATTCCAATGCCATTGGATCCAATGCCCTCTTCTGGTTTCCATAGGAAGTGGCACACACAGATACATTTTAACAAAACACTCATATACATAAAAATAAATCTCAAAAATTTTAAAAAGAAATACTGCAAATCTAGCCGGGTAGTGGTGGTGCATGCATTTAATCCCAGAACTTGGGAGGCAGAGCCAAACAGATCGCTGTGAATTTAAGGCTATAGTACAAGTTCCAGAATAGCGAGGCTACACAGAGAAACCCTGTCTCAAAAAAGAAAAAAAAAAGAAATAATAAAATTTTAACATTTTAAACAAAAGCATTTTAAGCAGTGTTGGGAAACTGATGAGACAGTTAAGCAAGTGAGAGCACTCGTAGTTTCCATGTCAGGCGGTTCACAGCTGCGTGTAACTGCAGCTCCACCTGCACACACGGCATGCATTCTCACAGGCACATACAGATGGACATGATTAAAATAAATATTAAAAAAACAAGGCACTGGGGGCAAATGCAGGGGCTTAATAACAGTAACAGTGCTTGCCACACAAGCCTGGGGACCTGGATTTGAACCCTGGAGCCCATAGCCAGAGTCGGTAGCTCATATCTGTAACTGTAACACTCCTACAGCAAAATGGGATGTGAACTGGCCAAAAAGCTCCCATGTGACTGACACCCAGCAACAGAAACAAAACAAGCTGGATGGGGAGCACGGCCTCCTCAAAGGTTATCCTCTGGCTTCCACACATTCGGCACGGCTTGGCTTGGGCAACACCGTCACCTGTGAAGCAGGAAAGCCAGGAGCTGAAAGCTAGCCTCCACTACAGAGCAAGTTCTACGTTAGCCTGGGATACATGAGCCCCTGTAAAAAAAAAAAAAAAAAAAAAAAAAAAAATGCTGTTGAGATGCTCATCATGAGTTCGATGCCTAGTACACACATAAGAAGCAAAGTGTAGTGATTGAAGCTACAACCCCAGTCAAACTGAATCAGTAAGCTCCACATTCAGGGAGAAACCATCTCAAACAAAGGAAAGTGATAGAAGACAACCACTGCAAACCTCTGACCTCACAAACACACATACATTCACACATAATAAATTTGAATTTTTTAAAAAGAAAAACATTGGCTGGGTGTTGTATTAGGTCATTAATATTTACTATTGATGTATCTTTTAGTAATGCTGCAATTAATCCTAAACAGCTGTATAAGCAAGTCACAGAGATTTATTTTGTTAACCTAGAACACAATGCTGGGCAATAGTTACTCCATCCTAAACCTCCAAGCCCGCGTAGTTTCCTCCCATTCAGATTCACCCATTATACTTGCTTTTAATGATAGCTTATGTCTGTTTCACTTCTCCATGTTGTTCCAAGACCTCTCCTCCAGCTTCTCCTCTCCCAGCTTCTGCTCCTCTCCCTCCTACTCCTTCTTCTCCTCTGGCTCCTCCCTTCTTCCTCCTACTCCTTCCACTCTTCCTGCTTCCTTCTTCTCCTCCCACTCTGAACCAGGATGTCCCATCCTATCCTCTCCATTGCTCAACATTGTGGCTGGTTGGTTTAATTGACAATTTAGAGAACAAATGGGGGCATGTTTACACAAACTTGAGATAGGTATTACTTAGAATAAGTATCACAATGCAATGTCCACATTGAAACCAGATAGTGGGGGAGAGAAATCAGCATTTGAATGAACAAGGGTAAGGTGTATACATTCCACAAGAACAGCCAAGGCTCCATAGAGAAACCCTGTCGGGGAGAGGGGAGATCTGATTATTAGGCCTGGTGGCACAGCATAGGTGTGTGCTGTAATAACCAGTTACAAGGCTGAGGCAGGAGGGTGTAAGTAGTTCAAAGCCTGACTGGGCTGCAGAATGACTCGTAAAGGCCAGCTGGGTAGCTTAATAAGACTATCTCAAAAGAAAAAGGCCAAGTATTGTGGCTATACCTGTAATCCTAGCACTTAGCAGGCAAAAGCAGGTTGATGAGTTCAGAGCCAGTCTTAGCTATGTATTGAATTCAAAACCAGCCTGAGCTGCTTGAGTCTGTGTCTCTTTCCTTAAAAAATAAATTAAAAAGATTTACTTATATATTTCATATATATGGGTGTTTGTCTGCATGTACAATTTGCATACCATAAGAGGGCATCAGATTCCATGGGACTACAGTTACAGTGTTTGTGAACCACCATGTGAGTGCTGGGAATTGAACACAAGAGCTCTGGAAGAACAGCCAGTTCTTTTAACTGCAGAGCCATTTCTCCAACTGAGGCTCTTTCAAAAAGCCAAAACAAAATAAAACACTAAGGGAGAAAATAAAAAGAGGTCTAGGTAACTGCCCTTTTGGGTGCATACCTGTAATTTCAGCACTCAGGAAGGGGAGGCAGAGAATTGGGGTCAGGGTTTATTACTTAGCAAATTGGAGGCCTGGAATATATGAGACCCTGTCTCAAAAAAACAAAAGGCTTGAGGCTGGGACTGTAACTCTGGGTTACACTCTAGGTTTAGTTGCCAGTGCGTCAAGGGATGGTGTCTAACTACTAATCTACAAATGACCTAGTTCAAATTCAGTCCATTAAAAGATTATAACAGGAAAACAGTAGGGGAACAAGGACCAGTCAAAGACAAGAATGGCTCTCAGGATGCTGAGGCCGGAGAGTCATAGTTTATAACATAGATGAGGACGCTAAATGAAACCGTTGATTGGGTAAGGCAGTAAAATAGCAAGTGAGTTTCACAGTTTGTTGTTTTTTTTTTTTTTTTTTTTTTTTTTTTTTTGAGAAAGCAAGATATGTAGAACTATTACCAGTTAAGAAGTGAGGGTTTGATTTTGGCCAACATGTCTGATCCAGTGGCTCTTTCTTCTGGCAGTCAACACTAAGAAGGACTCCGAGTCAGCCCCAGTCAAAGGAGGCACCATGACTGACCTGGGTAAGCCTTCTTCCAGCCTTCTGGCTTTCCAGTTGGACCCCTCTGTTCCTCTGGAGGTTCAAGCCTTAAACCATGTCTTCTTTCCCTTTCAGATGAGCAGGAGGATGAAAGCATGGAGACCACGGGCAAGGTGGAGCCAGTTTAGAGAGACTCTACCTCTCTGATTGTGATTGTAAAGTTCCTTCTGCCCTGGGCTTTCCCACCATAGAGTAATTGTGGCTGTTGTGCAGCTCCAGCCCATTTAGAGCCCATGGCCCATAGTGCTCAGCCTCAGCACCTGTTGCTAGTACCCATGCCCCTGGGTGTAGGAGGAACTAAGGATTGCTAGGTGGGGAGTGGGAATGCTAGGTGTCCAGCAGCCTCCATTCTCACAGGATGAGGAGGAGAGCAGCACGGGCAACAAGGGGGAGCAGACCAAGAACCCAGACCTGCATGAGGACAACGTGACTGAACAGACCCACCACATTATCATCCCCAGCTATGCTGCCTGGTTTGACTATAACAGGTACTGCCCTAATTCATCCCTTGAGCTAGTCAGTGGGTGGCAGGGTGTACTTCCTTCTCAAGGAGCTCCAGGTCCTAGGAGTTTCTGGCTCCCCTCTGCACTTCAGAGATGCTTACCAATCCCATCGTTCAAGTCTTTCTCCTGCCCCCTTACCTTCTCCTGAATCTACTGTGATTTGTCTTGCAGTGTTCATGCCATTGAACGGAGGGCTCTCCCTGAGTTCTTCAACGGCAAGAACAAGTCCAAGACTCCAGAGATGTAAGATTTCAGCTTATGATTTTCTTTTATCCTTTCTGCTTTCACCCTTCCAGATTTAGCAACCCCCAACCAGGTTCTCTATTATGCTTATGACAGGATAGATGTCACTAGATAGCCACAGCCTAAACCTTAAGACATGTTCTTTAGGATTGCCATAGCATATTCTTCTATATAAGGCAAGTTCTCCCCCACTGCCTCATATGTTTAACAGAGGCAGAGATTTTAGTCCATAATTGGCATGTTACCTGAAATGCACATACCCTAGTATATGCAGCACCTTTAATTAAAATGTAAATGATGATGACTAAGGTTGAAATTTCGTTAGAAAAACAAGATAAGTGGGGTGGTGGTGATGTTCACCTTTAATCGGAGCACTAAGGAGGCAGAGGCAGGTGGATCTCTGAGCTCAGGGTCAGCCTGGTCTACAGAGTGAGTTTCAGGACAGCCAGGGCTACAAAGAGAAACCCTGTCTCAAAAAAAAACAAAAAACAAAACAAATAAGACCAAGCCTGGTGGCACATGTCTGTAGTCCTAGCACTTGGGAGGCTGAGGCAAGAACTCAAGGCAGGCCTGGGCTTCCTTTCTCAAAAAGAAGAGGGAACCAAAAGATCCAACTGTAAAAGGAACTTTTATTCTCCTATTTCTGTTGTCTCATAGACTTACTGCCTGTCTGCTAACCTAGGCCTATTCCTGGAAGCTTTTAGCCTCTGTACAATCTAACCTAGGCCTAGAATGCTTTCAGCCTCTGAGACTTTGAGCTGAATAAGCTCACCCTTTCTTGATCTTACTGAGCACTGGGTTGGCTGGTTTAACTCAGCTGTTATGGCTCAAACTCCTCTCCCAGCTGACTTATTCAATCTGGCTTGTTTCTCAACCTCTGAATTGCTCTGCTTGGCCTCAACTCTAGCAATATTTTCCAATCTTCTGACTCCTTCTCATTCTCTGGCTTGTTCTGCCTTCATTCAGCCTCTTTCTATAAAACTCTCCCAGTAAAACTGCCTCCTCTCTCTGTTTCTCTCTGCACTGCCCTTTAAATAGCATCTCTTGCCTCTCTCTTCTCATGAGAATTGGTTGTGTCCTATTCTGTGAAGCCCTTCTCTGATTTGTCACTGTTTCTGCCACTCAGTTAGGCATCACTTTCAAACATGGTGCTCCCTTCTACAAATTTACTTTATCTTCGTTGTCTGGGATTAAAGGCCTGCACCACCAAAACTGGATCTAAGCTTTTCTTTACCTGAAACTTGCTCTATCCCAGGCTGGCCTTGAGCTCAGATCTGCTTGCCTCTGCCTCCTGGATTAAAAGCCTGTTTGTATTCCAACCACATCACACAGACCTAGAAGATCTTTGGATGTAATCTCTTGTCAGAACAGCCATGTTCTGAATTAACATCCAACTCTGAGGACTGTGAGATGGAGCATGCATTCTGGAAGAGTGGCTTATAAAGCTCAGGATCAGGGCTTGGGGTTATAGCTCTGTGGTAGAACACTTGCCTAATGTGCACAAGAGACCTGTACTAGACCACTGTGCATGCCAGTCTCTGTGAGTGTGAGTCTCTTCTACGTAGATGGAGGCCAGCCAGGGGTATGTGGTGAGATCTGATCATTAAATCACAGATGGGCTTATAAGTTAGTGTTTGTTGAACCTGATAATTGCATTTTCCATGTGTCATGTAGGACGAACTCATATCCTCCCATCTTGAGCCCTCAGCAAACCTTTTTTTTTTTTTTTTTTTTCAAGACAGGGTTTCTCTGTGTAGCCTTATCTGTCCTAGACCTTGTCCTGGACTCACTCTGTAGCCCAGGCTGTCCTCAAACTCAACAGAGAGATCTGCCTGCCTCTGCCTCCCTGAGTGCTGGGGTCACAGCCATGCCCAGCTCTCTGACAAAAGAGAGGTACTTTTAGGTACTCTTTAAAGATACTTCATGCCAGCTTCTAATCCTAGCCCTGTGGAGCTGAGGGAGGATTATGAGTTCAAGGCCTTTTTGGGTAGTGTCAAACAAAAACTTTTAAAGTTTTACCTTCAGTTGATGTTCTTGACTTGGGTTATGTTTGGAAATCTTGGTTAGGGTGCATCAGGGCCAGTGCGTGGTAAAGCAGGGGAGACAGGACTACAAGGGTTTTCTTCGTACCTACTGCTCAGCCTCCTCTGTGGAGCCATGTTTCCTCATCTGTTTCTTTCTCCTCTGAGAGGAGCAGGGTTTATGACAGGAAGGGAAAGGAGTTAGCAGGTGACATGACTGTGTGCTGTGCTGTGAGTAACAGTAAATGGTGACCGCTGACATCTGCTGAGAGCCCCTCATCTTCCAGCACTGACCCAGTCTCCAGTGCATAGACTAGGAGTGAGCTGACTTCCATCACTGAGTGAGGTTCGTAGCTTGTCAGTAGTGGAACCCAGATCTGGCTCATAATCTCAAACTTACAATTTTTAATTAATTGTATACTTTATAATCTAGTTAATTTTAAAATATTAAGATTAATTTTGTTTTACGTTATTGTATGTATGTGGGTATGTGCATGTGAGTGCCTTGCCCAGATGCCAGAAAAGGTGTTGGATCTGTTGGAACTGGAGTTATGGCCAATGCCAGTACAGCATCTGCCTTGCTCCAGCCCATAATTCCAGACACTGCTAGTTCTCCAGAAGCATCCTGTTTGACACATGAGTTTTAGGTTTCAAACACCATCATGATAAGACTGGCATCTGAATTTAGACCTTTCTAACTTAAAAATATAAGTTACATTTATAATCCCAGCATTTGAGAGGCTGAGGCAGAATCCCAAGTTGTAGGCTAGTCTGGGTTACAAAGTAAGTTCCAGACTAACCTGAACTAAAAAGTAAAATCCTATCTCAAGAAACAAAGAAAAAATACAAACAAACAAAAACCAGGCATGGTGGTGCACGCCTTTAATCCCAGCATTGGGGAGGCAGAGGCAGATGAGTTAAAGGGCAGCCTGTCTACATAGGACAGCCAGGGCTATAGAGAGAAACTCTGTCTCAAAAAAAAAAAAAAAAAGGAAATAAAGAGAAGAAAAAAAGAGGTGTGTGTGGAGAGATGCTCCATGGCTAAGAGGACCTGAGTTTAGTTCTCACTGTACCAAGTGGCTTTTGGCTACTTATAACTGAGCTGCAGAAAGATCTGACAGTTTCTCTTAGTGGGCATCTGTGTGCCAGTACACAGATTCATGCACATAACTAACTAAAGAATGTTTTCGATTTCTTTATGTGTACCAGTGGTTTTCCTCTATGTATGTCTGTGTACCATGTGTGTGCCAGGTACCATTGGAGGTCAGAAGAGGATGTCAGATCCCCTAGCCCTGGAGTTAGAGGTGGTTGTGAGCCACCATGCTGGTGCTGGCGACTGAACCATGGTTCTCTGCCACAACAAGTGATCTTTACCACTGAGTCATGTCTCTAGACCCCCAAATAAAATAAATCTTTTTTTTTTTTAATTTATTTAAGCAAAATAATGGGTCTGTGAGATGGCTTGTGGGTAAGGAAGCGTGCAGAAAGGCTGATAAACTGCTTTTCCAAACTGCTTTTGGAAACCCATGTGGTAGAAGGAGAGAACAGGCTCTCCTAAGTTGTCCACTGACCTCCACACACGTCTTGAAGCACACACATAAAACAAGAGCCAATGATGGCTGGTGTGCGAAAGCCCCTGTTGCCAAGCCTGACGGTCTACATGCTGTCACGGTGCTCATCTCATGCACACACAGTAAGTAAAGTGGGTGAGAGTACAGGATGGCTGGCTCAGCAGATAAGGACTGTAAGTCTGATGATCTGAGTTTGGTTCCTGGATTCCACATGCTGGAAGGAGAGAACCAACTCCTGAAAGTTATCAACTAACTTCTGCACATGTGCTATAGATTGTGAATGCCTACATACACAGAATAAATAAATATATTAATAAAACTATTATATGTAAAAACTAACTCATAAAAACTGTTTTGTTGCATATATCTAGTCTTAACGCTTGGTGGGCAGAGACAGGAGAATTGGGGGTCAAAGCTATCTTTGACTGTCTAGCAGATTTAAAGTCAGCTTGAGCTATGTGAGACCTTGATTCAAAATAAATAAATAAAAATAAATGAAGACTTAAAAGCCAGGATGGTGGTGGTGTACACTCTTAATCCCAGCACTCAGGAGGCAGGTCTCTGTGAGTTTGAGGCCAGCCTGGTCTACAAATCGAGTCCAGGACAGCCAAGCATACACAGAGAAACCCTGTCTTGAAAAACAAAACAAAACAAAACAAAAACCAAGTAAATAAATAAAAGCAAGCCAGGATGGTGGTATATAGTTCCAGAATCCGGGATATGGCATTGTGCGGTAGATCATGTTGAAGGCCAGTCTGAACTACACAAGACCCTGACTCAAAATGACAAGTTAAAAATAAAATCATAAATCATTATTTTAAGGGCCAAGATAAAAGCAACCCTGAAACTCAGGAGTAGTTAAGCTCAGTAGTTAAGGACATTGGCTGTTCTTGCAGAGGACCCAGGTTTGACTCCCAGCACCTACATGATGACTTAAAACTCCAATTCCAGGGAATTAACAACCCCCTTTGGCAGCCTTGGGCACCAGGCATACATGTAGTACACAGGCATATACACATAAAAATTAAATTTAAAGTTCCTTCTCTGGCTTCAGGCTGATTGTTGCATGCTTAAGGACTTTGATTTAGTTTCTGATTTGGGAAACAAGAGCATTATTTTTTCTTTTTTTGGTTTTGTTTTCCCGAGACAGGGTTTCTTTGTGTCACCCTGGCTGTCCTGGAACTCACGCTGTAGACCAGGCTGGTCTCAAACTCACAGAGATCCTTCTGCCTCTGCCTACCGAGTACTGGTATCAAAGGCATGTGCCACCACTGCCCAGGACTTTTTTTTTTTTTCTTTTAGATTCTTTTTTTCAAAAGTTGGTAAAATGAGCATGATGATATGGCATGTAATCTCAGCACTTAGGAGGCTGAGATTGTAAGGTGATAGCTCATTTAATTAAAAAAGTCATCAAGAAAAAAATTTTAGATTTACTTATTTTGAGTTTGAGTGTTTGGCTTGCTTGTGTGTGTGGTCACCACATGTGGTCCTCATGCCCACGGGGTTCAGGAGGCACCTGATCCCCTGGAACTGGAGTTAGGAATGGCTGTGAGCCACGATGTGGGTGCTCAAACTGAACCTGGGTCTTCTCAAGAACAGCAAGTGTTATTAACCACTGGGATAAGCCCCCAGCAATAAACATTTGAATACTGTGTGGTTAGCACATGCTGGTGCTCAGGTAAAACTGAGTCACATAATCTGTTCTTTTACATTTTTGTCCCACAGGGGAGATCATTAGCACTTTTATCATGTTTCCTCTTCTTGGGCCTCAACAAACAAAAATTTTCTTCCTCTTACTTTTCTTTCTGCTCTTCTAAGCTACCTGGCATATCGGAACTTCATGATTGATACTTACCGACTGAATCCCCAGGAGTATCTAACATCCACTGCCTGTCGGAGGAATTTGGCGGGTGATGTCTGTGCTATCATGAGGTGGGTCTTGCTCCTGAGGAGAAAGAGTTTGAGGGGATGTCTGTCTGTGTATGTCTCAGCAGAGGGACAGATACTTTCAAGGAAAATAAGGAATAAGCAGGAGTGAAACCTCCAAGAAAAGGTTTGAGGAATGAATGACTTAGGGATTGGAAATGTGTTGTAAAGGGACACACAGGGCTGTGGCCTCAGCTGAAAGACAGTTGGATGGGATTTACTAACTCTAGAAAGAGAGAATCACTAGGGTGCGGACATGGGGAGAAGTCCCCACTAAGGTGTGTGCTTGGAGACCACTGCTACTTAGTGATGAGTTTTGTCCTCCTTTTTGGCTTTCTCTTAAGGCCTCATTTTCTCTCACAGGGTCCATGCCTTCTTGGAACAGTGGGGTCTCATTAACTACCAGGTAGATGCTGAGAGTCGACCAACCCCAATGGGGCCTCCACCAACTTCTCACTTCCATGTCTTGGCAGACACACCATCAGGGCTGGTCCCTCTCCAGCCTAAGCCCCCACAGGTAGGTGAGGAGCCCTGGGGACAAGGCTGGGTGGGTAAGGCTGGGCTCCTTCAGACTTTTCTTTTTCTGTTTACTTTTCATTTTTATGTTTTTAGGGTAATGATTCAGGAGAGTTCTAGGGTTTCTTCCTTTACCACAGTTGGAAAGGGCCACAGCACATGTGTTCAGGAGGCTCTCTCTGCCCTGACACCTCAGTGGAAGCAGTTGCTGAAGGAGAGATGCTGCTTCTTGTCCTCAGGCCAATGGAGCAGATAGAGCAGATAGAGAGAATGGCTATGATAGCTTGTATGAGATTTTATACTTGGTCATGTTTCCCTTTTTTTTTTTTTTTTTTTTTTTGCCTCATAATTATTACCACCTTCATTTTTTCCCATGTCCATTCCATTGTTTAAAAAGAGAAGAAAACATTATGTTGCTTACACAGATCCTGACTAATCTAGGATTAGGATCTATTGTCCAGCTCCTGTAAAGATACATGTAAATAGAAATGTCTATCATGCCAACTACATGTCTAATTAATCATGGAGGCAGCATGGAACAGTGGCATGAGTGTTCCCAGAGCTTGTGGGCTGCCCAGTATTTGGTCTTCAGGCCTCCAAGGCCTTGGCCTGCCCATTTCCTACCCAGCTTCCATGACGCCAAGCTCTGTTCCCCAGGGCCGCCAGGTTGATGCTGATACCAAGGCTGGGCGAAAGGGGAAAGAGCTGGATGACCTGGTGCCAGAGACGGCTAAGGGCAAACCAGAGCTGGTAGGTGGGGTGCAGACCCTGCTGGGCTGTTTATTTGCCCCTTCACTGGGGGGCCCCTACCTGGGAAGAAGAGACAAGACAGCAGAGGAGCTACAGCAGTAAGGGAGGAAATCCCGCCCAGGGCATGCCTGGCTTCGGGAAGGAGGTTCTTTCTGTTTTCTCTCTCTCTCTCTCTGTGTGTGTGTGTGTGTGTGTGTGTCTGTGTCTCCATCTCTGTCGCTCTCTGTGTGTCTCTTTCTCTGTGTGTCTCTCTGTCTCTCTGTTTCCATTTCTCGGTCTCTGCCTGTGTGTTTGTCTGTCTCTGTCTCTCTTTCTGTCTCTGCCCCTGGCTCCCTGTGGCCACTTGTACTCATCTTTTTTTTTTTTTCCCCCTTCCGCAAATAGCAGAGCTCTGCCTCCCAACAAATGCTCAACTTTCCTGATAAAGGCAAAGAAAAACCAACAGATATGCAGAACTTTGGGCTGCGCACAGACATGTACACAAAGAAGAATGTCCCCTCTAAGGTATGGGGTGCAGCCATCCTGGAGTTGAGAACCTTAGCTCCACAGAGCTTAGACTTCTCTGTGCCGCTAACCCTGTCTCCCCACAGAGCAAAGCTGCAGCTAGCGCCACTCGGGAATGGACAGAGCAGGAGACACTGCTGCTCCTGGAGGTAAGTGGGGCAAATTGGGGGGTTCTGCTAAGGACTGACGTGGCAAGGATCCAGCTCCCTGTGAGTGGGGAGTGCTCATGCAGTCTGGCCTTGATCTTGCCTCAGTCACTCCCCTTTGTGATCCTGTCATACCTGTTTCAGGGACAGTGCCAGGTCAGGGATTTAGGCCCTTGTGTAATTCCATGTCCTTTCTTAGTGCTACTTGGAGATCCCCCTTGGATCCAGCAGAGTACAGAAATACTAGAACACAGAGAGCTTTGAAGCCAGCTGCCCTTAGTAGGATGGGGGGAGCTGGCCTTTGAGAAAAGTGGCTAAGTAGTAAACGGAGTTGTGTCTCCACTGCTACCACCAGGCTCTGGAAATGTACAAGGACGACTGGAACAAAGTGTCTGAACATGTGGGAAGCCGCACACAGGATGAATGCATCTTGCATTTTCTTCGCCTTCCCATTGAAGACCCATACCTGGAGGACTCAGAGGCCTCTCTGGGCCCTCTGGCCTACCAACCCATCCCCTTTAGTCAGTCGGGCAACCCTGTTATGAGCACTGTTGCCTTCTTAGCCTCTGTCGTGGATCCCAGAGTTGCCTCTGCTGCTGCGAAGTCAGCCCTAGGTAATGTGGGGGTGGGGTCGGCCTTCTTAGTTTGCTGTTATAGGACTAGACGTTTGTTTGTTTTGGTTTTGGTTTTTGGTTTTTGAAGACAGGGTTTCTCTGTGTAGTCTTGGCTGTCCAGGACTCACTGTGTAGACCAGGCCGTCCTCGAACTCACAGATTACAGGTGTACGCCACCATACCAGCTTCCATTTTGGTCTTAGAGGAAGAGATGGACTTATGGGATAGCTTCACAGAGAAAATCAGAATTGTCCACTTGCTTTAGCCTCTTCCCTCTGGCTTTTACAGAAGAGTTCTCCAAAATGAAGGAAGAGGTGCCCACAGCCTTGGTGGAAGCCCATGTGCGGAAAGTGGAAGAGGCAGCCAAAGTCACGGGCAAGGCAGACCCAGCCTTTGGTCTGGAAAGCAGCGGCATCGCAGGAACCACCTCTGACGAGCCTGAGCGCATTGGTGAGCACAAGCTTTTAGATTTCTCCCCATTCACCCAGAGCCAGAGCCAGCTGGCCACCCTGTGCCATTCCCACCCTGTTCTTACCCTTGCTGACACCAAGTCAAGCACAAGGGCGAGAGAAAATTCATGACATCACTGTGGGCAATTTGGCTCCAACTGGTCCTGTCCCTGAGGTTTTAGCTACTTGGAAATGTTACATAAATGAGATTTACCAGACATCTCTCCATTCTTTCCTTTCTCCATGGGCCCAGAGGAAGGCGGGACTGATGAGGCACGGGCAGAGGGCCAGGCAACAGATGAGAAGAAGGAGCCTAAGGTATAGAGGGAATGACCTGGGTTTGGAAGAGGCTGCTGGGGACAGTCCTGTGCTGACAAGGAGTCCAGGGACAGGGACAGTGTCCTGGAGCTAGATCTCCCCTGAGTGAGGGGTAAAGTTGGGGCTGAGGAGATGATTCACTAGGTAAGAGTGCTTGTTCTACAGACACGAATTAGAACCTCTAGCAGCCACATAAAAGTTTGAGCCAAGTTCGGTGGTGCATGCCTGTCATCCCAGAACTCAGGGAAGCAGAGGCAGGTGGATCTCTGTGGGTTCAAGGCCAGCCTACTCTACAAAGCAAATCCAGGACAGCCAAGGCTACACAGAGAAATCTTGCCTCACAAAAACCAAAAAATAAAGTTTGGCATTGTTTTATGTGCCTGTGACCCCATCATTGTGAGACTTTATTACTGGAGGGCAGACCTGTCTCAAAGCAATGAAACACCCAGTGTTCTGCTCTGGCTTTGGCATGTACACATAGGCTTCCACACCCAGACATGTGCATGTCCCAGTACCTACACATGCAAACACAGAGATAAATAAGTAAGAGTCAAGTCAGTCTCTAGCCTGGGTCCTGTGTGAGCTTCTGATGTCTTCCTGTCTTTCGGAACTGCAGGAACCACGGGAAGGAGGGGGTGGTGTAGAAGAAGAAGCAAAGGAGGAGACAAGTGAGGCTCCCAAGAAGGATGAAGAGAAAGGGAAAGAAGGTGACAGCGAGAAGGAGTCAGAGAAGAGTGACGGGGACCTGACAGGTGAGCTGCCCACCCAGCTGGAGAGTGGGCACAGGAGAGAGAGGCTTGAAGGTAATTCAACCTCTGTCCTGACACAGTTGATCCTGAGAAAGACAAGGAGCCAAAGGAAGGACAGGATGAAGTGCTGAAGGAAGTGGTAGAGTCAGAGGGGGAGAGGAAGACGAAGGTGGAGCGAGACATTGGTGAAGGCAACCTCTCCACAGCTGCAGCTGCCGCCCTAGCCGCTGCTGCAGTTAAGGCCAAGGTGAGGACAGTGCTAAGCGAAGCCACCCACATCTTTCTTCTCACGACACGACACTTAGAGGAAGCTCCTTCAATAATGTTGTTTCCATTTTATCCTGAGAGAGTGAGTCATCTCCTTAAACATTTTAAATCTCTTACCTTTGGCTGTTTCCAGCTCTTTATTTTACTTGTCTTATCTCTTGCTATTCCTTTTTTATGATATATATTGTATATTCATTAATATATTCATATATATGATATATATTGTGATATATTAATATACATGTATTTCATTATACATAACATATATTACACATATGTACATATAGGAAATATATATATATTAGAGTTAAACTATTCTGAGGGTGATGGCAGCTACTTTCTTAAGCCTGCCAGCATCTCAGTGAGTCTTCTGGCTGATACCCTGTCTCACTTTTTGCCCAGCACTTGGCTGCTGTTGAGGAGAGGAAGATCAAGTCTTTGGTGGCCC
Source organism: Psammomys obesus (assembly GCF_907164565.1). Classification (NCBI taxonomy): domain Eukaryota; kingdom Metazoa; phylum Chordata; class Mammalia; order Rodentia; family Muridae; genus Psammomys; species Psammomys obesus. The sequence goes on from NW_026585504.1 coordinate 244,529, forward strand.
TGCTAGTGGAGACCCAAATGAAGAAACTAGAGATAAAACTCCGCCATTTTGAGGAGCTGGAGACGATAATGGACCGGGAGCGAGAAGCAGTGAGTAACATGCAGTCAGCAGTTACTGGGAGCCTGGAACTCTGCTGGAAGACCAGGCTTAGACGTCCTGAGGCTGACTGGACGTCACAGCAGAGGGGAGGAGACAGGGGTGCCTAGAGGCCGAGATCCACAGGTGAGCTGCTGGTCTGGCTTTTTGACTGCCACTTGCCTCTTACTGGATTCTCAAATCTGAGTGACTGAATGGATATAAGAGCTAATAAAGACTAGGGAGGTAAAATTGGGAAGTAGACGAGACAGACAGTGTCTATTCAGTTTCTTTGAAAGGGCTTAAAGAGAAATAGCAGACAGAGACTCTGCTCTGAGAGATGTCAGATATACAACACGGAGATATCAGAAACAGTTAACAATGCTAACTACCTGCAAAATTCAAATTCAGAGACTTTCTAGGGGATGAAGTGCTTACCAGTTGAGAATAGACTGCTTTTCCAGAGGACCCTCATCAGTCCCTAGGGTCTTTTCACAGGCACCCACACTCACATGCACATATACCCACACATATAGACACATCATTAAAAACTTTTTAAAATAAGAAATTTAAGGCTAATGAGATGGCTCAGCTCTTAAGAGCACTGGCTCTCTTCCAGAGGTCCTGAGTTCAATTCCTAGCAAGCACATGGTGGCTCACAACCATCTATGAAGAGATCTGATGCCCTCTTCTGGCATGCAGGTGTATATGCAGACAGAGTACTCATTAAAAAACAAACAAATAAAAACTCAAATAAAATAAGAAATTTAATCCTAGCACTTGGGAGGCAGAGGCAGATGGATCTCTGTGAGTATGAGGCCAGCCTGGTCTACAGAGTGAGTTCCAGGACAACCAGGGTTCCAGGACAACCAGGTCCACATAGAGAAACCCAGTCTCGTAAAAACCAATAAACAAGCAAACAAATAAAAATAAAAGTAAGTGCTGAATTTACTTTTCAGAATAAAATCAAGATTCAGAGGCCAGTGACTCCATCTGAAATGGCTCCTTAAGAATATTAAGTTTCTAGCTGATTTTGAAGGAAGAAAAGAACTTGAGTTGACAGGAACTGGAAGCATTTTCAAATCAGAGTGATAACAAGTTCAGAGCTTTGGAACTGAAATGAGCCAGAACCACGAGGTGCACAGTGCGAAGCATGTGGACAGCCAGGAGAAAGGATATCTTAGGATCTATAAGGACTGGGGTGTGGAGGACAACAGAAGCACAGGGCTGAGAGAAAGAGTGGGCAGCAAGGCATGTGCCAAAAGGGCTTCTGGCACTTGGTAACACCATTCCATTGGCACTGGCAGCTAGAATATCAGAGGCAGCAGCTCCTGGCCGACCGGCAAGCCTTCCACATGGAGCAGCTGAAGTACGCAGAGATGAGAGCCCGGCAGCAGCACTTCCAGCAGATGCACCAGCAGCAGCCGCCGCAGCCGCCGCCGCCAACCCTGCCCCCAGGCTCCCAGCCCGTACCTCCCACCGGGGCTGCTGGGCCACCTGCCGTCCATGGGCTGGCTGTGCCTCCAGCCGCTGTGGCCTCTGCTTCTGCTGGCAGTGGGGGCCCTCCCGGAAGTTTGGGCCCTTCTGAACAGGCAGGGACAACTGCAGGGCCACAGCAGCCACAACCAGCTGGAGCTCCCCAGCCTGGGGCAGTTCCACCAGGGGTACCCCCCCCCCTGGACCCCATGGTGAGTGTGGGTTCAGAATGTTTGTTCACTGTAGAGATCCAGGCAAACATTCTGGTTCCTTTGACGGGAACACCTGGTGGGCTTGGATATAGACGTTGGCTACAGTTTCTGCATGTGGGCTTCCTTGTGTTATGCCCCCACTAGCAGAGATTTTTCCCAAACACAGATACCTGGAATTTTATTCAAGAATTTACCACTTATTCTAGTGTCAGTAAGATTTTACTCTTTTCACCTTTTGTTCTTTATTTTTAGGCCCCTCACCGTTCCCCAACCAACAAACTCCTCCCTCAATGATGCCAGGGGCAGTGCCAGGCAGCGGGCACCCAGGCGTGGCGGGTAATGCTCCTTTGGGTTTGCCTTTTGGCATGCCGCCTCCTCCTCCTCCTGCTGCTCCATCCATCATCCCATTTGGTAGTCTAGCTGACTCCATTAGTGTTAACCTTCCCCCTCCTCCTAACCTGCATGGGCATCACCACCATCTCCCGTTTGCCCCGGGCGCTATCCCCCCACCTAACCTGCCTGTGTCCATGGCGAACCCTCTACATCCTAACCTGCCGGCGACCACCACCATGCCATCTTCCTTGCCTCTCGGGCCGGGGCTCGGATCCGCCGCAGCCCAGAGCCCTGCCATTGTGGCAGCCGTTCAGGGCAACCTCCTGCCCAGTGCCAGCCCACTGCCAGGTGAGAAGGGGTCAGGAGGGGGAGAGGGTGAGGGAGAGGGTTCCATATAATGGGAGGGAGGGCAAGTAGGGTAAGGGTGAGATACTGGAACTGGCACAACAGTTTTCAGCACTTTGGTAAAAGAGTAGCAGAAAGGCCTCCCTGGCCACCCTCCATCTCCCAGCTTGGCAGCTGCCACCTCTGGGATGACATTGGAGCCTTTACAGTGGGTCTTGGAGGAGTCCACTGGCACAGGACCTCAGTCGTAACCCTGGGAACTAGCTGCCCATTTGCATGACGACAGCGTTCCTTTGCTTGTCTCACCACACTCAGATGTCCCATGGGGACAGGAGGATGGTTTGGGGTGTAAGAAGATGTTTGCAGTGTCAGGTGGAGTAGGGTATCGGGAAGGACATTCTGCATGGTGGGCACCTCATTCATCCATGCGCCCACTGCATGCCATGCCAGTCCTGTTTGTGTGGAACCTGGCACTGGAGCCATCCTTCCGCTTGCTGCAGCTTATTCATCTTCCTTTTCTCCACAGACCCAGGCACGCCCCTGCCTCCAGACCCCACAGCTCCAAGCCCAGGCACAGTCACCCCTGTGCCACCTCCACAGTGAGGAACCAGCCAACCATCTCTCCCCTCACTCCCCGGAGATCAGTTCCAGGAACAGCCCTCCCCCACTACTGGGACCCTCCCTCAGCCTGGAGTTCATCACTGCGTAAGGAAAGCTCCTCCTGCCCCTTCACGGCCCCCACCATGCCCAGCAGAGGTGTGCAGTTTTATATCCAGTCTTTCCACGGACTTCTGACGGAGAGATGAGAAGGGAAACTGCCCTCAAAGGAAGGGCCAGGGAAAGCTGTCCGTACAGGTTCGCCTCTTCTGAGGGTGACCCCTTCAGTCACTGCACTTTGAAGAAGATAACATGAAAATGAAAAATGCAGCCCTTTAAAAGGGAGGTTTAAAAAAAAAAACAAAATTGGAGCCCACAAAAAAATAACCTTTTTTTTTTTTTTTTTTTTTTTTTTGAGGGGAAAGTGTAGGTTTTAAGAGGAATTAAAGTTTTGGGGCAAGCTCTGGGATGGAATTAGGTACCAAGCCTGTCTCCCTGAGCCCCTCTGCAGTGCTGAGGAAGCTCCCCTCACCCATTCCAATTCATTCACACTAATCCCTCCTTGCTGCTTCGTCATTGCTGCTGTTTTAGGCCGCCCCAGCTCAGCCAATGACCTTTTCCTGAATGTCAGCTTTTGTTTGTTAAAAGTCACCTGCTTAGTTGATGTCAGCATAAGTGTATTTGGTGGAAAAATGTATTATGCGGGGAGTCTGTGGTAGGTAATTGAGGAAGGGCGGCAGTGGGGGCTGTTCTTTCCCTGGTTGTATCTCCAAGTGCCTAAAAGGCATGGAGAAGGGGAGCTCTAAGAGGGTGGGGAGTTGGCAAACCCAGAAGTTTTGAAAAGCACTTAAGTGCCTACTTTTGACAGTGGGACAGTCTGCTAACTCCTGCCCTCTCCCAAGCCTGACAGAGCTCACTGCTAGCTAGGAGTTCCCCAGTGAGGACAAAGGTTTGGGAGCAGCGCAGCATGGCTCTGCTCCCTGGACTTCAGGGCCTCTCCACTGCAGTCCCTCCTCTTCACCTCCTTGTGGAGGCAGAAGCAGCCATCTCTGCGCCAGTGCTTGCTTGGTCCCTCCCACCAGGCGCTCTGCTCTTCCTGTCCCAGTGTTTCCTGCTCTACATCTCGGCACCTTTCCTCTGTTCGAAGTTTTCTGTAAAGTTTTCTTTTTCTTCTTTGTTCTTTTCTTTCTTTCTTTTTTATAAATTAATTTGCTTTCAGTTCTATCTTGTAGATGCCTGTGTTCTTACCTGTGGCTGCTAGGATGGGGCAGACTGGGCATTCAGCAGGACTGCAGGGGCACTTGGAAAGCCACAGGCCCACAGGAGACTAGAGGCAATCCAGCAATCAGACTGCAGGAACAGCTCCTCTAATCTGAAAATAGCAATTAGAAGTGCACCACTAGAATGTGGATCTGAGTCCTTCCACAGTGGCTGCATTCCCTCCCTTATTAGGGAGAAGGCAGGCCCTTGCCTAGTTCTGTTACTGTTAGCCCCCAACCTCGCACAAGTGACAAGACAGGCTCTGGCAGTACTAACATGTCCTGGCGTTCAGCTCAAGTAAACATTCATAGATTTTTCCATAAAAGGTGTTGAGTATTTGAGAAGGTGGGAGCCTAGTTCAGAGATGGCATAGGGCCAAGAAATTTAACCTGACACGGAGTAGAACAAAAGGGTACCCACACAAGGGAAAAAAAAAACAAACAAACAAACAAAAAAAACTTATAGCTACCTTTGATTTTATAGGGATTTATAACTAACTTCATTGGAGAAAGGGGAGCCTTTCATTCATAAGGCTATGGTCACTACAGGCCCTAATCTACTTTTCCCTAAACCTGCCCTCCGCTTTGAGCTTTGTGTCAGGACAGGTGTCATTACCATCTCACCTTTTCTTCCGTATCCTGCTCAGGGAAAAAAAGGAACCAAAATAGGGCAAAGAGCAAATTTTATTTGGTGAAGGCAAACATCATCTAAAAGAGACCAGATGGGCAAGGTGCTGTGATAAGGGAGCCTCTGGTGCTATCCAGAAATCTCACACTGGACAAGGCACAGGCTCAGGATACAGGAATGTCCTCAGCCATTCAGCACCATCCGGACAAGCTCTGTGGAGAGGAGAGGTGGAGTAAGCCAAGGAGAGGGCTGGGGAGGGGTACACCATGGGCCAGGAGACCACAAGACCATGAAGGTGGTGCAAGCGAACATGCCCATAGCAACTGACCCTGGGGTCAGTTCGCAAAAGGGCCACCTTGAGTGACCAGTTCTCTCTGTCCCTGGTTCCCCTCCCATCAGCTGTTAGCCCCCAACCCACTCTTGAGTAGCAAGAACATAGCAAAGGCAGAAAAATTCTCAACTATACCTATAGCTACTGTCAGCCACTGGCGGGAGGAGAGGACAGTTTTGGGTTAGGGTACCTCCAAGCTGTTCCAGCAGAGGGATGGAGAAGGGACTGTTCTGCTATAGCAGCAGAATGGGGCAGGCAGCCCACCCCCAACTCCTTTGCCAACTCTCCCTGCTCCAGGGCCAAAGAGCCATCATAAAGCAAGCCTTCTCTACAAGCTGGTGAGAGTTCCCAGACACCAGCACCAAGATCGTGTAAGTTAAACCTCAAAGAGCATTCTAGAAGAGAAGTAAGGAGGTACCCCACCCCCAAACTGTTTTCCTCATTGAGGAACCCCCTCCACTCCCAAGCCAGCTCCATGCAGAGTCATGCCAGGGGGAAGTCAGATGGTAGTGGGTTATGGGCACGGGCTAGAGAGCACAGGTTGGGAAGAAAAAGAAACACCAGGGAGATAACTAGAAGAGAGGCTGGGAGGAGCCGTACCCGCCCCATGGGCCCGTCACCCCGACAGGATATGCCTGACAAATGCTGCAAGAAGGAAGAGACATTGATGGTGAAGACAACACAGACATGGGAAGGGATCAGGCAGGGGGACACTTCCTCCCGCTCCTAACCCACCCTCCATACTGCGCTACCCCCTCCTCTGCTGTCATATCCCCAGCAGCTGCTCCCACGATGGACAGAGCCTTGCTCCTAGACTCCTGGCTCCCTTCTGGAACCAGATCTAGAACTAAAATGCCACAGTTGCTGTCCTTAACACACCACACCCTAAATGACCATTTCCTCAAAGGCCCCAATTCACAGTTCAGCCCTTACCTTCATAATTAATACAACCATTGCTGTCCTCATGCCCTGCCACTAGCATCTCTACTTCCTCCTCTGTCATCTTCTCACCTGCGGAGCAAAGAACACTTTAGAGCTGTGTGACAGGTGAAGTGTATCAAGGTGGCAGCTCAGCTCCAGAGCAAGGTCACAGACCCTTACCCAGTGTGACAAGGACATGACGGATTTCAGCACCCATGACGGTACCATTCCCTTCCTTGTCAAACACACGGAGGCCTTCGACATAGTCCTCGTAAGTTCCCTGGTCCTTGTTCTTGGCCACAGTCTGCAGCATGGGCAGGAAGTGCTCAAAGTCCAGCACCTTCACGTTCATCTCTGCTGGGCGGAGTTGGAAGTGTCAAGACAAGAGAAACCATGAACGCTCAGGGCACAAGTGAACTGAAGGGGGAATGTGTAGGGCTGGCTATGTGAGACAGAACTTGCTTAAGTTTGGGGCCTGTGAAGATAAAGGGATGATTTTAGCTGGACAACCACAAACCCATAGGAATACTAAGTTCTTGAAATGCTCACCGTCGCTCTTGGGGTTCCCCAGGACCTTAAGCACCTCAGCGTTGGTGGGGTTCTGGCCCAGGGCCCTCATCACGTCCCCACATTGGCTGTACAGGATTTTGCCATCACCTGTTCGGTCAAACAGCTGGAAAGCCTCCTTGAATTCTGAGGAATCAGATGAACAAGGGCACTGGGGACTAACACAGAATTCTGCTGCCAACCCAACTTCAGTCGTGCTGCAGAAAGCAGATCTCTCCTGTATCTCTATCACCGAAGACTAGTGATAGGGATCTATTTCTAGCCGCTCGAATGTCCCATACAAAGACACAGCCTTCTTCCCCTTAGCTCACGGTGGTATCCATCTGTCTACACACCTGAGCTGCAGGCTAGGCTCTCCGCCGCTACTACACTACTATTCAGGAATTTGCCACGGCCCGGGCTAGGTCCTGTCCTTATAAGGAAGGAGGAGTCTTGCGGCCTGGGAGTCTAGGGTCATTCTACCCTCCCACTTCCCGCCTTCCCCTGCACAGATCTTCCAGAGGCTGAAGCTAAGTCACATCCTTGGAAAACTCCAGTTTCCTTCTTCACAAAATATCAAGTCACTGCACTTTACATTACTCACAATCCAAGCTTAAGGAAAGGGCAGTAATCACAGGAGAGCAAAAGTTGCTGATTAGAAGCAGAACACAGACATAACAGACCCGACACACAGCAGCCATTAATCAAATTGTTTCGCACATCCACACCACCTAGAACTCACCCAGTGCTTGGGGCTCAGATCTATAGTGGAAGGGGAAGGAAGAATGAGAAAAGAAAATGGAGGATTTAGAGCGGGGGAGAAGGAAATCCACGGGGCACTCTCCTGGGAGTGCTGAAGAGGTGACAGGTTGGGATCAGAGGCTAGATGCTAGAGGAGAGGGTCTCTCGGTGGGGCTGACCCCGGCTGCTAGTCGGCCTACCTGCGGTCTGGTCCTCGGTGAAGTCACACTGCTCGGAGAAGAAGGGATTGGTCAGTACGGAAGCCCAGCCCCGCCAGCGTCCATCCCGGCTTCACACACTCCCGTCTCAAGGCGAGGACTCGCTCCCACAGGCTGAGCCCTAGACCGTCTAACCCCACGTCCGCCTTTCCAAAACCTGGGCTTGCCCGCGTCCACTGCCCTCTCTCCCCCGACCCGTGGTCCCCTTGTAGCCGCCCGACTCCCGGGGCCCACCATCTTGGCTGCTCAGCTCTGCGAGACCCTTTCCGGCAGTAATGGCTCCGACGCCGGCCCAACCCTAGCCTTAGGACAGCCCACGGTCCGTGACGTCACCCTCTGCAATCTCATCCAATAGGAAGGCTAGCCTGGGCTAGTGTGGACGACGTCACTACATTAGTACTGGGCGGGGGTGTCCAGACCTCGGCTCAGAAACGCAACCCGGCGCTGAGGTGCGACTCTTGGAAGCCTCCAATCCGAGCTGCGTACAGAGCAGGGAATTCGGGCTTTGGCAGAAGAGAGGCCTACCCGCTCCCGTCCTCCCCTTCCTCAAAAGAAAACAGTTGGAGACCAAACCAGGAACCATATTTTTATTTCAAAACCTTAAGTGCCGCCTGGTGGCAGGAACGCGCTCCTATCCCCGCGGGAGGTGGGGCCACTTAGGTTTCCAAGCCCGCGTGGTCAGTGTGCGGAAAGGAAAGCCGTCCAGCCCTGGCGCCTCGCGGGCGGACGGACTGCCTGCGCTTGCTTCTCCCTGGTTGATCAAGGAGCCTCGCCTCTCTGGACGACACCTGTGGCGCTTAGAGGCTTAGGATGTGCTTGAGGAAGGCTACGCAAAAGGAGGCAAGAGGACTTCAGAAACTGACCTTCGGGTAACTGAGAAGACTCCCCACCCCCTGGCCCGATCCTGCCCCCTCACCCTCATAGTTGATGCAGCCATTGCTGTCCTCGTGGCCTGCCAGAACAGTGTCTACCTCTTCCTCAGTCATCTTCTCTCCTGAACCCAAACACAGTTAGAGTCCGTGCCTTCCCGGCCTCTGGAGCCCGAGCCGCTCTGGGACGGTTCATTCTCCCACCCTGCCCTTCCCTTTCCGTGTGGCCCACATCAACAGTGCCTTGCAAAGAGGGACATGAGGCTCCCACCTCATTCCTTGTCCTCTGCTCACTGCTGGACACTTTAGCCTCTGGATGATCGAGTCCCTCAGATTCTGCCTCCACAAAGGTGGCCTTCTCACTCTCCTGCCCATAATTTCAGGCCAGGAATCTCATTCGAGGCTCTACCTAACTGTTTGTGGTCCACACCCTTCTCCTCACCGAGAGTGGTAAGAACATGTCTGAGCTCTGCCCCCATGACTTTGCCATTGCCCTCTTTGTCAAACACACGAAGGCCCTCTAGGTAGTCTTCATAAGTGCCTTGGTCCCTGTTCTTGGCCACTGCCTGTAGCATAGGCAAGAAGGTCTCAAAGTCCACACGTCGGGACTTCAGCTCTGGAGAAAGGAAAGAAGTGAGAGAGAGGTCACTGAGGTGTGAGATCCAGTTGCATCCATCCCTGTCACGGTGATGTTCACCCCCTTCAGAATTAAGGGTGTTTTTCTGCCCTTTGTTTGACAGTTTTTGAAGTCCTGAGATCCAGCTCAGCTTCCTTTCACCTTACCAATATTCTATCATGAAAAACTGAGACTGTTGCCAGGCCTGGTGGTGTAAACTTCGATCCACAGCTACCAGGCCAAGCTCAAGCCCGCCAGAGCAACTTAGAAAGGAAGGGCTGGGCATGGAACACACTCAAAATGGAAAGAGAAAACTGCTGGCCCACATGTGGTAGCTCACACCTTCAGTCCCAGCACTCAGAAGCAGAGGAAGAGAGATGAGTTTGAGTCCAGCTTAATTAAGAAAGAGAAAGAAAAATAGGGGTTCTGTCTAGCTGGGATAGAACCCTAGGTTCCAAGCCAATGTGAGTAACTTAGAGCCTATCTCAAAAGGTAACAAGAGTAGCTTGGTAATAAGTGACTTGCCTACCTTGCCCAAGGCCCTGAATTCAGCCTCAGTACCATATAAACTGGAGTAATCCCACCACTCCAGGGGGCAGAAGTACACAGGAGGTGGAGGTAGGAGGGTCAGAAATTAAGGTCATTCTTGCCTGGGATACTGAAACCCAGTCTCAAAAACACAAAGATGAAGAAAAAGTTGCTGGCTAGAAATGGAACCCAGTGACCAAGGGCAGAACCCTGTATTCAACCTCCAACAGCAAGAAAAAGAAAACTGAAAACCCGTGTGTTCCAAGATCCCTCTCACCATCAGTCTTGGGGTTTCCCAGGACCTTGAGCACCTCAGCGTTGGTGGGGTTCTGGCCCAGGGCTCTCATCAGGTCCCCACACTGGCTGTACAGGATCTTGCCGTCACCCACTTTGTCAAACAGCTCAAAGGCCTCTCTGAACTCTGAGATGTAAGGAAAAGACAGTGTGACCAAGGACGCCCATCACCCCCAGACAAAAGGGAGGTTTGGTTCGGAAAGTACGTGCTAGAGCTGGGCAGAATAAGGGAGGAGAACAGGCCATGTGTGGGAGGTTTCAAGGTCAAGACTGTAGCTAGGACAGAGAATTTGACCAAGAGTTTGGGATTGGACAATGGAGCTTAGGAAATGGGCTTCCCCTTACCCTCCAGCTGGTCCTTGTTAAACTCGATCTGTAGGAGAAAAAAAGAGCAGGTGAGGAGACATGACAGCGCTTATTCAATCCCTCTCTAGCCCTACCACCCAACTGGCAGCCACTTCTGGGGAGGGGCCCAAAGAGATGAGCCTGGGAGCTCAGCTACCCATTCCCAGCTCTAGGCCTTGGGAGAATCCCAAGAGGAATTATGGCAGGGAGGGTTTCTTGGGAGCAGGGTTAATCCCATGCCACCTGTTCCCTTCCCTCCATTGCCCTGAGTCCTGCATCCCTCACATAACTGGGGGCTGAACAAAGGCTAAATTTACCCCTGCCCCCAGCTGTGATTGTCTAACAAGCTTGTCCTCTTCAGTCTACCCTCTGGGGGTTCATAGATGTGGCCTTTTGAGTTGAACAGTGAGCCAGGGGCAGACAGCAGCTCTCTCCCTTCACCTTGAAACTGGCCTGGCCTAGGAACTCCGACCTCATTCCAGTGTTCATTCATTCCCTACCCTTTCTGAACGTTCCCTAATTTCCCAAGACTGCATTGCATCCATGAACCACCCCTTCCAAACACACAGTTTCCCAGGACTCACCACCACTTTGGAGAGATCAGTGGGAGGCTCCTGGGTTTTCGAGGGGATCTGGGGGACGGCTGGCTCAGCCTTGGTCTTGGCTGGAGGGGTCCCTGTTGTAGACTTGGCAGCAGGCTTAGAGATGGAAGGCCCTGCTGGTTTCTTCACAGGAACATCCTTCTTGGGAGGCATGATGTCAGGTGGCCAAAGGACAGTGTGCCGATGGGGGCACCCATCTCTGTTTAAATAGGCAGGGAGTCTGGGATGTCAAGGGGCGGGGGCGGGGGCAGGGACTGAGAGAGCCAGTTGGCCTTGGCAAGGGTGAGGGAGAGTTATGCCTATTGGCCCTCACTCCCCCGGCCTTCTGTGCTTCAGGACTACTGCCCCAAAGTTTTCTTCCCTGCCACCCCTCTCCTAAAGCTGACTAGAATAGTTCCCTTTGAGGGTAGTGGGGGAAGCAGGGGCTTCTCAGAATAGGGGCTGTTAACCTCCAGGGCGAGAATAGGATGTTTGCCAGTGAGTGATACTGAGACAGGAGCCAGGGGAGGAGGAAAAAACTAAACCAAACAAAAACCTGCATTAGCTTTAGGCCATAGAAGGCTCAAGCAATGGAAAGACTTGGGGTAAGGTAGGGGCTAGCCAGTAAGGAAGCCTAGTCTCAAGTGGGGAACTTCAGAATAAGTTCTGGAAACAGTAGCAGGTGAGAGAAGGTCTTTACTCTCCTCTAACCGCTCCTGTATCCTCAGAACTTGCAGTCCCTGCACCCCCACCGACCCCCAACCTGGGACTATACAGAGCAACTGGAGCATGGCTTTATACACTGCCTCCCACACTTAGTGTTGACTTAGGGGCTCAGGTGTGGGCAAGGCCTAGGTTTAACGTCTGTCACACATCATCCCAAAGAAGGACCGTTTTTCAACAAGCAGTGTTTTTCAAGTCAGACAAAAGGCTAGGATGCCTAATGAGCTTGGAGGGAGCATACACACACAGAGGAAAGGAGGGCACTCTGGAGACAACGAGCATCTCCTTCGGGGTTCATAGGCGTTCACACTCCACACCCTCATCAGGAGCACAGTGAAAACCTTAGTTCTGCTTTGAGTCACAGATCTTGCTGGAAGCGCTGGCAAAGAAAAGGGATGATGTTTGGGAGCTCGGAAGAGGTTCTGTTCTCGGAGAAAGATTTAGGTAGCATTCTGAAAGACCGGTCATCCCGCTTAGGCCCTGGGGTTTGCGAAGTGACAGCGCCTCATTTGTAAAGGGCGTCAGATTGAATCTCTTTACTGCGAACTGTCCCATTTTTGGAAAATAAGGAATCCTTCCGCAAACAACACGCGCCTTTCTCTTATTTACACTCCAAAGCCTGAGACGGAAAATGGCCCTCCCAGCCCTGCAAAACTCACCTTGCCAGGTCCGAGGAACAGGGGTGTGGGGGACAGGACTTAGCTCCGGGCCCTGATGGGTTAACTGCGGCGGCCGCGGAGCATACTGGGAGTCGTAGTCGCGCTCGCCCGCGGGCTCACAGGAAACTTTTTCCAGGGGTGAGAGGTGGTGGTAACTTCCGGTCCGCGGTGACAGAGAGTCAGGCTCCGAAGTGTGCGCTGGTTCCGGAGTGGGAAGGGCGTGAGCAGTCCCCACCCACGCACCCAGTGGACACCCGCAAAGCTGGGGGCAGGGCGGGGCTGTGGCTTCTTGCGCCTTCTCCGCTTGGAGCAGTAACTTGCAAAGTTTTGAATTTTTCCCCCCCCACCTTTGACCTTAACCGAAAGACTTAGAGACCGGTGTCTGAAGTAAATGTCACAATCTACAGTTAAACGTGGTCACATGCCCCAGATTCCCCGCGTGGATGCTTCTGCTGAGGCCTCCTGAGCACCGCGGTCTCCCTCTAGGGCTCAGAGATGACCCCGAAGTGCTGCGCTGGGCTCTACTGCCCTTCCGTTTTAGACTCCATTGCCCAGCCTGAGCTTTTTTCCTCTTCCTGCCGTTTACCAAACGTCTGCGCGCAGAGAGGTCTCGGACCAGATGAATAAATAACTCTGGCTGAGTGCCTCATACTAGAGCTTGTGCAAGCTGGTGTATCAGAAATAGCTCAGGGTAGAAACTCCCAGAACGAGGCACAAGCCAACTTCATGGCCAGAAACGGGCTTTTCCTGGCTGGGGAAAGCTCCAAGGACTAAAAAGGTCTGCACGGGTGCTGGGGTTGTAGCTCAGTTGGTAGAGTACTCGCTTACCAAAAGCAAAGCCCTGGGTCCCAGCGCTCAGGAGGCAGGCGGGAGGAATCGGCTGTCATTGGCCGCCTAGGGAGTTCAGGCCAGACTGAGCTACATGAGAGATCCAGTCTCAAAGCACAAAGGAAAGGAATAACATGATATAGCAAACAATATTCCTGGACGCTCTGCTCCTGAGACTGATCAAGGGAGTGATCTCTCTGTGGAGGTGATCTCATTTGTCCCTCCTGTAAAATAACTCTCCTGACTAGACATTAACATTTTTAAGCTTTCATTTGTGTTTGTTTATCGAGACAGGGTCTCTCTACAAAGCCCTGTCCTCCCACCTGTTAACCCTTCAAAAATGTAAAACGAGATGTTGGACAATGGTCATTCTAGACCCTGGAGGCAGGAGGTTCCGGAGGGTAAGACCGGATGATGTGAAACTGACTCAAAACACAGTAAAAAGGTAAAATAGAAATGCTGAGGTTGAGAAGCTAATCTTCCTTGACATATGGAGCACATATACTCCGTGCTGCTCTTCAAATGCTAGCATATCTAATGATGGGAAAGGAGGATTTGCTGGGTGGTTATCGGCACTGGATTGGGGCTCCATCCCCAACCCACGCAGCAATCACTCCACTTCCAAGGGATCCAGTGCAGTCTGCGGCCTCCCCAAGCATCAGGTACACGGTACGCATACGTATGTGCAGGCAAAACATTCACTTACATAAAAATAAAACCTTGGACTGGACATGATGGTGCACGCCTTGAAATCCCCACATTTGGGAGGCAGAAGCAGGTGGATCTCTGTGAGTTTGAGGCCACCCTGTCCTGAATAGTGAGTCCAGGCAGCCAAGGCTACACAGAGAAACTCTGTCTCAAAAAAACTACAAAAAAAAAAAAAAAAAAAAAGGGGGGGGGGGGGGGGGGGGGGGTGCTGAAGTAAGAGCTTAAGAACTTACGGCAGAGCAGTTGCCTACAGCAGTCCGGGGTCTGGGTTCAGTGTCCGTCCCCGGCAAAGAGGAAAGACTTTTTATTCTTTGTTTTGAGGCAAAGTGTTATGTAGCTCAGCCTGTGCTCTTAACTAGATATGCAGTCCAGTGTGGCGTCTTGTTGCTGTTTGTTTCTCTTTTTCTTGCAATGGTGTTTTGGCTGCATGCCTGTCTGTGTGAGAGAATCGGAGCCCTGGAACTAGAGGCACAGATAGGTGTGAGCCGCCAAGAACAGCAGCAGCTGTGGAGTGGGTGCTGCAGAGGGGAGAGCTGGAGAGGTGACCCAGGCCTTTAGCGGAGCCCAGATCCTGAGAGGATCCCAGGCACTGGACACCGGATTATTTACACTGTTGGGATTTATGTTTACTTTGTTCAAATGCTGACTGTGTACTGGTTCTTTTCTCTTGAGGTAAGAAAGCAACTTTTTTATTTTATTTTATTTTATTGGAGCACACAGTTGAGCAATTTTGATATTTAAAAGACACTTTGGACTTTTACTGTTTAATTTTTTTTTTTTCAAGACAGGGTTTCTCTGTGTAGCCCAAGCTGTCCTGGACTTGCTTTGTAGACCAGGGCAGCCTCATACTCACAGAGAGCCCACCTGCCTTTGCCTCCCAAGTGCTGGGATTAAAGGCGTGTTCCAACGCCTGGCTTGTTTGAATTTTTTTTTTTTAAGATTTATTTTTGTGTGCATTGTGTATGTCTGCATGATGGGACCAGATCCCCTTGAACTGAGTTACAGACAGTTGTGAGCTGCCATGTAGGTGGTGGGAATTGAGCCCAGGTCCTCTGAAAGATTATCCAGTGTTCTTAACCACTGAGCCTTCTCTCCAGCTTTACTGTTTGACTTTTTAAAGTCTGTGGGACTTTTAAATTTTAGAGTGTTTTATATTGTGATGTTGATATTAATATGTGATCTTGAGAATGAACAAGAAAGGAAAGGTTACGACTTAATAGTGATGTGTTTTGTGTGTCAGGCTGACAATGGGTGTGTTATGCTTGGTGGTCTGATTTCACCTTGACACAGGCTAGAGTCATTTAAGAAGTGGGAACCTCAATTGAGGAAATGCCTCTCTGTAAGATCTGACTGTAGGGCATTTTCTTAATTAGTGATTGATGGGGAGGACCCAGCCCACTAGTGGTTCCATCTGGCCTAGCGGTCCTAGTTTCTGTAAGAAAGCAGGCTGAGCAAGCCAATAAGCAGTATCCTCCATGGCCTCTGCATCAGCTCCTGCCTCCAGGTTCCTGCCCTGCTTGAGTTCCTATCCTGACTTCCTTCAGTGATGGACTACTACTTAGAAGTATGCAAAGTAAACCTTCCCAACTTGGTGTTAGTCATGGTGCTTTGCACAGCAATAAAAATCCTAAGACAATAGGTAAACCACAATAAAAAATAAAAATAAAAAAAAAGCATTCTGAAGAAACCGTACTTCTTAGGTCATTTAGTTAGTTAGTTTTAGTTTTTCGAGACAGGGTTTCTTTGTGTACCCTTGGCTGTCCTGTACTCGCTCTGTAGACCAGACTGTCCTTGAACTCCCAGAGATCCGCCTGCCTCTGTCTTCCTGAGTGCTGGGATCACAGGTGTGCACCACCACACCTGGCTTTCCTAGGTTATTTTTATAGACCTGTATAAGATGGAATATTTAAATAGAAAAGATGGCTTTAGTAAGTAAAACTAGTTTCCATTTGTAGTTTTCTAAGGAAGTGGTCATATAAGTAGCTGTTCTTTAAAACATCTAGGAGTTTTGTATGCCAACATATCTGTGCATTGTTCCGCCACATCTGTGCTTGGGTGGGCCTAGAAATCTTGTACTTTTTTTTAGCCTGCTGGAAAGCACAGAGAGCAAAGCACCAAACACATAGGTAGTTATGCTTTAATAAACAGTAATCATTTCAGAATGTATTTGTGTGTGTATGTGTGTCTGGTGCTAAGGTCAGAGGAGGAGGACAACTTGTGAGAATGGGTTCTTTCTTTCTACCACGTGGGTTCCGGGTGTCAGACTCAGGTTGTCAAGTTTGGTGGCAAGTTGCTTGAATGGATGAGCCATCCCGCACCTCAAAATGTACTTCTCATTATGTCAACTCCCTGTCTGAAACCCTTCCAGAGTTGGAATTTAGCCTTTGTATTTTGTTTTTGTTTTTATCTCAGACCAGGCTGGCCTGGGACTGGCTCTGTACCTGAGGATGACCTTGAACTCCTGATCCTCTGCCTTCACCTCCAAGTGCTGAGTGCAGGATTTGCTGCTCTACCAGGCTTTTTTGTTGGTTATGTGTTTGGTTGGTTTTGAGAGACAGGCTCCTACTCTATACCCCAGGGTGTCCTGAAACGCACTCCGCAGACCGATCTGTCCTCACACTGTGACAGGCCTTCAGCCTTCACCTCCTGAGGGCTGGAGTCACACACATGAGCCCCAGCCCTGAGGGGAGCTGGGCGTGGAGCACACACCTGTAACCCCGGTGCTAAGGGAGACAGAGGCAAGCGGATCTCTGTGAGCTGGAGGCTAGCCAATTCAGGACAGCCAGGACAGAGAAACCCTGTCTTGAAAAATCAAACCAACCAACCAAACAAACAAAAGATTAGATGGTGGGCATGGATCAGAGACTGAACTCTTACCTAGCATGCTGGCATAGGAAAAAAAAATCCTTCCAGTAGCCCACAAAGCTTGCTTCAAACACTAATTTCCTGTACTGGCCACATTTCTGTCTAGCCACTACTGGAAGCTTGTGTAGCTTCAACATGCCTTTGTTTGCCAGGTTGTTCCCTCCTCCAACACACACACACACACACACATACATACTCACTCACGCACACAAAGAAAACACACACAGGAACATACACCCAGGAACATGTACACAGGAAACGCATACACACACATGCAAAAACATACACAGGAACGCAAACATGTACACACAAACATGAACATGCGAATCCATACTCAGTACCCAGCACCAAGAGGAGTCAGTCACCTGACTCTGTATGAGGCCCTGAAATAGTTGTAGATCCCTGGCAAAAGTTGAGGATGGACACAACGCTACACTAGCGGCATTGGGTGGGACCCAGAGGCCGAGGGATGGGAGCATGGCCGTGCAGCCAGTGTTTACAGCTTCACCCTGAAATAGAGGAGGTGAGCTGATTTGCTGAGAAGAACGCAGGAGACACTTCTTGAAGGTGGTAACAATTTGGAATAAATGCTATGACAGAACGAAGATGGTTCACTGGGCTCCACTTAGTTCATAATATCTTTTTTTAAAATTGGGTTTTTGAGACAGAGTCTGAGGACCTGGGCTGGGGCTCCACAGAGGTCCTTCTGTGGCAGATCCCTGTGAATTCGAGGCCAGCCAGGGCAGAAGTGAGATCCTGTTCCACAAACTGTCCCTCAATTTTATCGTTTGTGTGTGCATGATGTGTGTGTGCATGTTGTATGTGTGGGCATGTTGTATGTGCATGTGGGCATCATGTGTGTGCAGGCATGATGTATGGGCGTGCATGCCAACGTCCTAATTTCTTTATGAGTCTAGGGATCAAACTTAGGTGATCAGGACTGTGTGACAAGAGCCTTTGCCCACTGACTACCTTGTCCCACGTGTGTGCCTGCCACCCAGAGTCCAGAAGAGGTTCTCAGATCCATGAGTCGTGAGCTGCCACAGGTTCTGGGACTCCAGCCCATGTATGCTTTTTTGTTTGTTTGCTTGTTTTGTTTTTCGAGACACGGTTTCTCTGCGTAGCCTTGGCTGTCCTGGACTTGCTCTGTAGAACAGGCTGACCTCGAACTCACAGAGATCCACCTGCCTCTACCTCCTAAGTGCTGGGACTATAGGAGTGCAGCAACACACTCGGCTTTTAACTGCGTTCTTTTGGTGTTCCAGTTCCCAACTGACTTTTTTATGTCTTGTTTACTATACCTGGTTCAGAATCTCCCCAGGTTGGAGAAGGGGCTGGGAAAGCCTGCTACTCCTTAGTGCTAGTGGACTTCTGGCAGGAATACCGGAGGGCTCCATCTGTTAGGGAAAAGGCAGGTGACTCAGTTGCCCCACCTACTTAACCACTGCACAGTTTTTGGTCCAATAAAGCCATATTCCAAGAAGGGAGTGGCCTGTATCTGTCACTGTCAAAAGTAAACTGCCTTGGGGCTGGCTAGGGCTGTAGCTCAGCAGTAGAACATTTGCTTGGCATGTATGAAGCCCTGGCTGCCTCTGGCTGCCTCTGCCTCCCAAGTGCTGGATTAAAGTGCTGCCTAGGTAAAAAAAAAAAATTTTCAAGAATTCTGAAGTGAAGCAGATGTAGATGTAGATGTAGCAGTGTATACAGGTTGCTAAAAATATACTGTCTAATCTATGTCCATAGATTAGAATTTGAGGCTAGCCTGGGCTACATTATGTAATTGTCTTAATTAAAAACAAACTAGGCCAGTTGAGTGCAAACCTGTGATCCCAGCACTTAGAAGATAAGGAGTTCAAGGTCATCCTCAGCTACATAGTGACTTAAAGGCCAGCCTGGGGTACATGAAAGGTTGTCTCAATGAATTAAAAAATATCCCTGCAAGGTAGCTGGAAAATATTTCTCTCAGCTCTCAGGTGGCCCTGAAGCCATTTGGGCTATGGCTGCTGACCTTGACACTGTGAGTTTGTGCTGTGATGTATGGATGGCAGACGGCGGTGGTCAGTCTGTCAGCTCAATGAGATTTCATCTCTTTGTCATGTCTCCTGACATCCAGCTACTTCACATGAGAGCCTTTTCCATCCTCAGTGGAGCCAAGTCTCTTGCTCACTGCAGTCTCATAGGTTTCCACTAGTAAGTAAGCCGACCTTTTCAAATTGAATGAAGGCCTTCGACAGCTGGAGAAACATGTTGTAGAGGCTGGAGTTCCAGCCTTTGAGGGAACGAACCACAGTTGGTTTGAATCTAATGTTTACTAGATGAAGTGGACTGATAAAACAATTCGGGGTCTCAGGTTAGCTCCATGTGGTTAGCTTATGACTTGGGTGGCTGGCCAAAAGCCAATCTTACTGTCTGTAGTCCTTTCTGCCCTTCTGCGCATGAGCAGCCTGGTGCTTCAGACCAGCCTCTAAGGACTTGTACAGAACCCCAGTGTTCAGAGTTCACACTGTGAATCAGATGGATGCAGCCACCATCGTGAAGACGCTTTCAAGAGTGGATTGAGGAAGGTGGGGGTGAAACTGGCCATTGGGCCAGAGTGCTGTTGCTACAGGCAGTCCAGGAGTCTGAGTCTGTGTGCCTTCACACCAAATGCTCGTTCTCCCTTCATCCCTTGATGGCTTATGGCGTGTGATTGTGCAGCTACGAAGGAGACCGCACGCTCTATTCAGCAGCATACAGACTAACGGAGAGCAATACAAAGATTAGCATGGCCCCTGTGCAAGCATGATATGCAAGTTCATGAAGCATTGTTTTTCTGTGTTTTTTTATTATGTTAAAAAAAAAGAAAGCTTTCCAAAGGCTGTATTTGGCATGAGCTGATGCCACTGCTAATGCTGCCAGTGGCCAGGCACAGGCGCGTGAGGCCCTGAGGAGTTGGGAGGGAGGATGAGCAGGCAGAAGAGGAAATAGCCAGTGCAGGTCCCTGCCCTAGGAGCCCAAGGGATAAAGGTCCTGCATTAAAGGACCATATACATGATCCTCTTTGGTCAGGCAAAGACCCCTTATACAGGTCTAGAAGGCAAAAGGGCACAGGCTCAGCCCTGGAGCCTCAGCTGTAGGCTCATCACACTGAGGTAAGAGGCAAGGCAAGAAGATAGAGCAGGGTCAGGCTGTCACCACCCAGCTCCTAGGAACTGCCTCTATCTTTGTCATCCATCAGGTCATACCTAGGGAAACAAGGACATGAGTTCAGACAGAATGAAGACTCTTGCATCTGTTTTGTTTTCTGAGGTAAGTTCTCTCATTCTGTCTTATCCCAGGCTGATCTTGAATTCTCAACTCTCCAGCTCCCCACAGGCCCACTTGTGTTCTCTCATGAGTAAAAGACATGCCAAGGGCTTCTGCTAAAGAACCAATGGTTCTCAGCTTTGGTTATGACTGGGGTTTCTCCAGAGCACAGAAGCAGTCCCATCCCCTTCTGTGTAGACACTCACCACTGGGCTGCACCCTGGGAAAGGTCAATCTCAGCGAGATCCAACTGCACCTGGCGGGGAGGATGGCAGGGGCAAGATGTTGTTTTGGTATTTCCAAAGAACACGTCCCATCATCATAGATTTCTATAATTTCAAAGGACTGAAAGAGGATAGGGTCACTGCCCGGGTGGCACCCTGCTTGTCTCTGGTCCCAGCAGCATTAATTCCTTGCCTCTGCCTGGCCCTCTTACCTTTCCCAGAAGCTCACGCTCTCTTGACATGAAGGAGGAGTTTGACTTCACAGAAACATGGAGCTTCCGCCTGAGAGACCCATCCAGTGGCAGCTCCCACTCAAGCCTGGGGAAGGCACGCAATGGTAGAGCTGGGGGCCCAGCTGAAGCCCTCCCTGTCTCCATGTAAATGCCCATTTACTGACCGCTCATTGAACTCAGGATTGAGAGTCCTCTTCTTCTGTGAGGTCTTCCTTTTAGTGACTCGGTTCTTGTCCGGCAGTAGCAACAGGGACACATAGGGGTCTGGGAGATCACGTCCATTTGGTCGAAGGGCCCTGCAACACAAGGATGTGGGCACTGGAGCACTCAAGGCAAGGATGGAGGGAACGGTGGAGGACATTTGGCAGCACCTCACCGGCAGCTGTGAATAATGCTGATCAGCTTTTGTTCATCACTGTGGTACCACACTGTCAGCTTCACCTGGCCCAGAGGCCCAATAGGAGCCTCCGAGGGACTGTGGAAAGACAACAGCATGTCAGAAGGTGAGTCAGACTTCACATTCCTGCCTGAATGCCATCTCCCATCCCAGTCCCTTACCTGTCACCCTGAGTTGGGCGATGCCTGACCTCCAAGACTGGGGAAGGGGTGTGAGCAGGGCCCCCCAAGGCCTCGGGTTCTTCATTGAGAGAGGAGGAGCTGTGGCTGTAACTGTGGCTGTGGGCTTCCACTCCTGAGTGCTGGGACACAAGGATCTGGGGGCAGGAGAGTATGAGCTGCTCATCACAGCTCCTCCCTGTAGGGACAGGACTCTACTCCTGCCCTCTGGGTTTCATGCATCCCTGAGCCATCCTGCCCTGGCACCTCCTGGTACTTACCCCTAGCTGTGTTCTCATTAGCACCTGGCCCTGACCATTGCTGAGTGCAAACCAGCGGTCTAAGCAGAGTTGGTCCGCCTGGAGGACTTCGGAGAGAGGCAGGGATATGGAGCCCAGGGTGCCAGTCCCTTCACCCCGAACCTGTGGGGCAAATGCACTGATGAATTATTGAAGCTTGGCTTTTTGGATCCAAACACTTGCATGGTTTTAGTGAGAGATTCCCCTTTTGGAGGAATAGAATATGTATTACAGCTGCCAGCCCTTCCCCTCTTTTATTTTTATTTAATTTTGAGACTAGGCCTCATCCAGGTTGCCTTTTAGATACTTGTGATCTCCTACCTCAGCCTCCCCAGTGCTGGGATTGGAGAGGTATATGCCATGATGCCTAGCTTTTCTTTTCTTAATCAAAGTAGTCTCTGTTTTCCTCTGCTTTCTTTTCCTTTTCTTCCTTCCTTCCTTCCTTCCTTCCTTCCTTCCTTCCTTCCTTCCTTCCTTCCTCCCTCCCTTCTTTCTTTCTCTTTCTTTCCTTTCTTTCTTTCTTTCTTTCTTTCTTTCTTTCTTTCTTTCTTTCTT
>NW_026585504.1:266387-285735 GCF_907164565.1 Psammomys obesus
TTCTTTCTTTCTTTCTTTCTTTCTTTCTTTCTTTCTTTCTTTCTTTCAGAGGGTTTCTCTGTATAGCTTTGGCTGTCCTGGGCCTGAACTCACAGAGATCCTCCTGCCTTTGCCTTCCTGAGTGCCGGCATTACAGGCGTGTGCCACCACACACAGGTTAGTCTCTACTTTTTACTTCATAAGGTTTCACAGACTTAACAGTACTATCAGCAGAGTGAAAAAAAGAATGGCAAATGCTAAAAGTAAATTGCCAGGCATGGCTGGGTGGGAGGCAGAGGAAAGTGGATCTCTGAGTCCCAGGCCGGCCAGGGATATTCAGGGCCAAAAAGAAAAAGTACATAATGGTGTAGCTCAGTGGGTAGCACGCTTGCCTAACATGCTTGAAGCTCTCGGCCCCAGCTCCGCCATGATGGTGCATGTCTGCCATCCTTGCACTCAGGAGGTGGAGGCAGGAGGGTCGTCCTCAGCTACACACTGAATGTGAGGCCAGCTTGGGCTCCACGATACACATCTCAAAAAGCTTCCTGTCTGTTATGCACTCATTTCTATATTACAAATGTAACTTTAAAATCACCCTGCTGTGGGACTGGGGGGATGCCCAGCCATCGAGTACTGGCGCCTCCTAGAGGGCTTGCTTTGCTTCCCAGCACTCCCAGCAGCTGGCACAAGTGCTGCCCTCTTTCAGTTTCCCCTCGGGACCAGGTGTGCACATGGCACACAGACAAAGTACCCGTATGCAGAAATAAAACTTTAAACATTTCTTCTACTATAAATCTAACTAATATGCTTACATCTCTATTTTGTATTTTCTGACTTTTTAAACTTTTACTTTTTTTTTCTTGTTTTTTTGAGCCAGGGTTTCTCTGTGTAGCCTTGGCTGTCCTGGAACTCACTCTGTAGACCAGGCTAGCCTCAAACTCAGAGATCCAACTGCTTCCTGAGTGCTGGGATTAATGGCATGCGCCCACCTTAATAATTGTTATTGTCTTCTTTCAGCCTCTTTTACTCTCCTGAAACTATCTTGGCTCCTGCAACCTACTCTCTCATGGTGCTCTAGCTACAGTTCAGCTCCCATGAAGGCTTCTCACATACCTGAGTATGTGATTTCCCAAGGGGGAAAGCAGTTAGCACCACACAGCTAGTCCACCTTCTTGGGTGGCTCTTTGGGGGTGCCCCTCCTCTGTGTGGCACCGTCTCCATCCAGCTTCCTCATGTCCGAAACTCACATCCAGACTGGTCTTTATCCCTCCCTCTCTCCCTCAAAACAAGCAAAGCCGGCAAGCGGGTGATGTACTGAGGAAGTTGGGACAGGAAGACCATCAGTAGTAGAGGCTAATCTAGTCTACTTTGTGAGATGCTGTCTCAATAAGTCCTCAATATTGCCCTGATCTCAGCACTCAGGGAGGCAGAAGCAGGTGGATCTCTATCAGTTTGAGGCCAGCCTGGTCTACAAAGCGAGTCCAGGACAGCCAAGGCTACACAGAAAAACCCTGTCTCGAAATACCATCCAAAAAGGCATCAAAGTTATCAATAACAAATTAGATGCCCTAATTTCCTTTCTTTTATGTGTGTGTGTGTGTGAACCTAGAACTTCTGCCTCCATCTCCCAGTGCCAGAATCTCAGATATGCACCAGCTTTACCTGGCCCAAATTATTTTTTTTAATTTAATTTTAATTCTATTTGGTTTTTCAAGACAGGGTTTCTCTGCTTAGCCTGGGCTGTCCTGGAGCTCATTCTGTAGACCAGGCTGGCCTGGAACACAGAGCTGCCTGCCTCTGCCTCCGGAGTGCTGGGATTAAAGCTGTGTGCCACCATCACCATGCAGATTTCTCTTTAAGATATTATTTATGTTATATATGAGTGTTCTATTTATATGTACGCCTGCACGCCAGAAGAGGACAGCAGATTCTAGGATAGATGGTTGTGAGCCACCATGCAGTTGCTGGGAATTGAACTCAGGATCTCTGGAAGAGCAGCCAGCATCTTACCTGCTGAGCCATCTCTCCAGCCCCCAAATTCTTTTTTAGTGCTGGGGATTGAACCTAGGGTCTTGAGCACACTAAGCAAGCACAGGGCTGCACACATCTCAAACCCAAATTCTTAGCGTGATATTCAGGAGCCCCTATGCTGAGCCTCTCTATAATAAACTTCTCTTTTTTTTTTTTTTCCTTACCCTGAAAGGTATTCCTGCTCTATTTAAAACTTCCTGGTTTTATTTTATTTGTGAGAGAAAGTATGCACACAGTCTGTACAGGCACCTTCAAGGATGGCAGGAGGCATCAGATCCTGTGGAGCTGTGGTGCCCGCTGAGCTCCACCGCTGACCTTTCTAGTCTTGTTGGTTGCGGCCTATCTGCCCTTAAGTTCACAAGCCTCCCAAGCATGTTTTCCTCACTGCCCCACCTCATCCCTGTCTTGTGGGACCTCTCCTTTTCTCGCCATAATTCCTGCCTGTACACTTACTTATGCTTCTGTAAGTATCCTCTGGTTATTGTCCTCCCATAACAGAGGGACTCCTCAGGGTGAGGACTCAGGCTTTCCTTCCCTTTTGTTTTTTTTTTTGAAATGGGGTCTTACTAGCCCAGATTGTCCTTGAACTCAGGACAGTCCTCCTGCTTCAGACTCTCAAGTATTGTGACTACAGGTGTTTGTCATCCTGTGCCTGGTCTGTGGTTGGAGTCCACGGGACTCCTGTGCAGTGCGTTTACAGTACCTGCAGCTCCAGGCTCTCAGCATGCGGCTTCTTGATGAGAAAGGAGGCACTCTCCTCCCAGACAGGGGCTGCCGTTTGGGAGACAGTCTGTTGGTGATGAGGGGTTATGATGAGTGGCAGGTCTCAGTCTTGCAGTCTCTTCCTGCCCATTCTTAACAGTGAAGGGTCCCCTTACAAAGCATCTTGTCCTACCTTGGTTTTATAGGAAGTCTCTCCTACAGTGAGAGTAATGTAAGGGTTGGGAGGTTTGGTCCCTTTTCGGAGCTGGAAATAGAATATCATTTACTCATAAATTTGGATCTAGTTAAGTCTCCCCTTCATACAAATTAAAGCCAGTTAGCCCATAGCCACATCTCCACTTTCACGTGATCATCCTCATAACTTTGGATAATCTCACCCCAGCACCATCCTCAAGTGGGACCCTTACCTCTTCCAATTCTACAAGGAGCATTTACACCCAAGGGCCCGAAGATGGGCTAGGGAGCTCTGGGGAGCTGCTCGCTCTTGGCTCTTACCGGCAGATCTTCCGCTCGCTCCAAGTAGACTGACAACAGGGCTGCCGCCAGCTCTGCGCTCTTCTGAGTCTGGATCAGGCTGTTCACCTGCAGTACCTGGGACACAGTAGGCTGTGGTGGGACCTGACAGAAGGGCTCACCTTGCCCCATCCTGTCTCCAGCTGCTCTCCTCACCTCCTCCAACTCAGCAGCAGTGGGTCTAGGGGTCAGACGCTCCAGGCGCAAGTGCAGGCAGCCAGAAGGGACATCCTCCAGGGTCAGCCACTATGAATACAGGCAGGAAAAGTCTTGAGGATGAGAGAACAGAAATGATGAAAATGAGCCTTGGTCCAGATCAGGAGGGCCTGGCTCTCATGCTCACCTCATCAAGGAAGCCACTGTTGAGGACTGTGGTGAGACTCACTCTATACCTGTGGTGGAGAATGAAGATGAGGGCCTTATGGTTGATACCATGGCTTTCGGTGCCCAGCCTATCAGTCCACTGGAACTTCTTCTTACACATTTTTTTTTCTTTTGGTTTTTTCAAGACAGGGTTTCTCTGTGTAGCCCTGCCTGTCCTGGACTCACTTTGTAGACCAGGCTGGCCTCAAACTCCTGCTTCTGCCTCCCTGGTGCTGGGACCACAGGTGTGCGCCACTACATCTGGCTCCTTCCTACCCTCTCACCTGCCCAAAAAGTCATCCTTGTCCACGTCCTTGTCAAAGACCTCAAGCTCAAGCTCCTGGCCTGGGATTGATGTGACAATCACCTAATGGGAGAAAACAGTGCGGATGAAAGGGATTTCTTCCCTTTTCCTCCCGTGACTGCCAGCAGCAGCCGCTGTTGCTACAGACAGGAGAGTCCCAGCCACTCACTTCTGACCTCAAAAACCTCATTCCATCGGGGATTGAGATCTTCCCGCACAACACGAGTCCGGAAGCTCTGCCCTGCCACCTTCAGTTTGACGTAGGGGTCTGATTTGCCCTTCACCAATCCCCCCAAGAAACGGTCTTTGGCAATTAGGTCCTGAGCCGCTAATACATGGATCCGAAGAACATTCTATGGAAGGAACAGATGGGCAAGGCCTCTCAGAACCACCCCTAACACAAGCAGACAGAGCCTTACAGTTTCTAGGTATCAACTTACCTCAGTCCCAAAGTGGCTGTTAGGAGTTGTATGATAGGGCCGAGGTGGGGCATCCACACTGCTGCCTGTTTGGGGGCTCCCGCTGTCCAGGTCCCTGGCACCAGGCACAGGAGGGAAGCAGACTTCCGATGCATCTAAGTATAAGATCTGCGAAAGACAGTGGGATTGCAGGAGCGAGGAGGCGCGGATGGGCACAGTCAGGAGGTGAGCCACGGGGCTGGGGGCAGGGCAGGGCTCATCTCAGTCCTTCCCCGGCCACATCAGTGAGCACTTTCAGTGTGCCTGCAGACACTCAGCATTTGCCAGCTCCTCTTCCATGCTCTGAGTACCAAGGGATCCACAGGGCTCCCCAGCCCCCCCGCGCTTCCTCCATTGCCGTACCCGCATGACCAGTTTCATGTAGAGCCTGGAGTTTGGGCCTGAGCTGCTGAGCTGGAACCACTGGTCCATGGTAAGTTCAGAGGCAGTTAGCAGGCGAGCCAGGGGGAGAGTCAGTGCCCCCAAAGTCAGGGCCCTGGAGTCATCCTTCACCTACGGGAGCAGGAGGAAAGAGGGACAGGCATTAGGGAAGAGGAAGGTGTATTGAGGAAACTATAACATGACTCCAGCTCTGTTCTCCCCCCATTTCCCTCTGAAAGTTATAAACCTTTTGTTCCACTCGGGGCATATTTTTACCGTATTTTGTCAACACCAACGTCTCTTCTACTTTTGCTCTTTCTGTTCCCTAAGGAAGTTTTCATTCTTTCCCTCCTGCCTATTTCAACCCTACTTATCTATCCTTTAGGCTCGGCTGAAACCTTTATTCATGGTGTGTGAATGATGGCGTACATCATTAGGATGTGTCCCGTGCGTACCTGTGGAGGTCAGAGAACAATTTTGTAGCATTGGCTCTCTCTTTCCACCTGTATGTATATTCTGGGGATTGAACTCCAGTCACCAGGCTGTATATCTTTACCCACCGAGCCAGGGATTTGCTGGCTCCAGTCTGCAAATTCTATCTGTGCCTGCCCCCATGTCTTCCTTGACCACCTTCAATCTGTGCAGAACTTACATGTTTCCTCCATAAAACTGGGCAGTGAGCAAGGAAGCTATGACACAGTGTTTTGATTCTTCCATGACTTCTAAATGCTAGGTATTAATTTTTATGGGAGCACAGTCTGCATTCCTCAAAAAGTTTCCAGTTATAAAAATCAATTCCAGGCCAGGTATGGACTAAGACAGAGGCAGGTGAATTTCTTTGAGTTTGAGGCCACCCTGGCCTACACCATGAGGCCCTGTCAAAAAACAAAGTTGGACGTGGTGGCTCACACATTTAATCCCAGCAGCTGGGAGGTACAAATGAAGCCCTACCCTGAAACCTAACCCCCTCCTGTCTGTCTGTCTGTCTGTCTCTCTCTCTCTCACACACACACACCAATAAAACTTGAAAAGACAGGATAAGGCTGCTGCTCTTACCTGCACATCAAGCTCCTGGCTTTGAGGGTCTTGCAGGAAAAATCGGAAAGCCTCTTCCCACACTGGGCAGTTGGTACTGTAGGTAGCCTGAG
Organism: Psammomys obesus; assembly: GCF_907164565.1. Taxonomy (NCBI): domain Eukaryota; kingdom Metazoa; phylum Chordata; class Mammalia; order Rodentia; family Muridae; genus Psammomys; species Psammomys obesus. Next base: position 272,288 of record NW_026585504.1, read on the forward strand.
AGGTGATGGCACAGACCATGTACTCAGCACCATTCCCATTTGGGTTGAAACTCTGAACTCACAACCATCCTGTGCCCCCTTAGCCCCAACCAATGATGCTGTGACCCTTACCTTGCTCTCTTGGGTCACATCCTGAACTGACAGTTGCACCATGGGGTTGGGTTCCTTGTTCCCCTTCTTCAGCTGTGTTGGGGAACAGAATTAAGAAGTCATCCCTTGAGTGTTGGATGTTCGGGATTAAAAGACCCTTTTCCTCAAGGTGGACCTGGCCTCTCCTTAGAACCTTTGTGTTACCCCCCTGCAGGCAGGGACATCTGCATCCTCAGCAAAGGAGGTGTGGGCATCCTCTCCACAAGGCTCTGTCCACCTGCTCTACAAGCCATACTCACAGGAAGATCCTGGGCCCGGTCCAAGTAGACAACCAGGATGGCAGCTGATGGGGGCTCTGGTCGAGAAGTGATGCCCCGATTCCACTGGAGAACCTGGGAGCAAAGAACAGGGGTCAGACCTCATCCTCCCAACCCCCAAGTATTGCCCCTGCCAGTCCCCTTACCTGATCCAGTTTTTCTGCATCTGGCAAAAGTGACAGCCATTCCAGTCTCAGGTGGACTTGGCCTTGCCCACCTTGTAGAGGGAACCACTGAAGGGGGTTGGAGGAAGTGACAAGTGGAGACCAGACACCCATACACCTGGTTCATCTCCCAAGTGACGGGCAGCACTTGCCCAGAGGGCGAGCTCATCCCACCCCACCTCTTCTCCCAACTTACCTCATCTAGGACTCCAGCCTGTAATACCTTCCCTACATCCAGCTTCATTCTGGAAAAGTGCAGAGGACAGAAGACCGTGAAGAGAAAAGGGGAATGATGTAATTAGTAGCAACTCAGTCAGTATCTCTCCACTTATTCTCCAGAAATAATCAGAGAATCCTTTTTTATGTCATTATTTTTAAAAGTCCTGTGTGTAGGTGTGTGCATGTTAGGGCAGGTGCCCAGGGAGGCCAGAGGACAGGGAGCTGGGGTCACATGAGGTTATAGGCCTCCTGTGGGTGCTAGGAATTGAACTTGAGTCCTCTACAAGAGCAGTACATACATAATGGCTGAGCCATCTCTCCAGAGGATCTTACATGAACGCAGGGGAGAGAGAGAGGTGCACAAGGAGGTTGGGGGGAGAAGTATTGTGCCCATGTTCTGTGCTACCTCCAGAGTCTTTGCAGTACTGGGGCCTTAGAATATAAAATGGCAATCTTACCTTCCCAGAAAATCGTCTTTATCTGGATCTTTGTCAAACACCTCTACCTCGATCTCCTGTCCTGGGACCTCATGCACTATCACCTGGAGAGCACAGAGGACTGCGGCCTCATGGGCTACAGCTGGGAAGGCTGCCCAGGCTCCACTCCCTGCCACACACCCCTGCTCCCCAGCTTCCTACCTCATAAGTCTCTCCCCAGTAAGGGTTGAGCTCCTCATCTATGACGCGACTGCAGAATGTCTGGGTGCCCACACGAACAAGTGCATAGGGGTCCGATTTGCCCTCAATCAGGCCTTTCACATACTTATCCTTGGAGCTCAGACCTCGGGCTGCCAGAAGGTGAATCCGAATAATGCCCTGGGATTAGGAATCAACTGGTAAGAAACTAAGAAGCCAGCACAGCCCTTGAGAGAAAGATCAGTCTAGTGAGAGATGCCATACCCTGGGTAGTGGGGAACGTAACTGGGCCACATCTTGAAGGTCAGGCACAAGGGGCACCAGTAGTCGGTTGGGCAACACAAGGAAGGCAGCAATAGAATCCATGATCATAGTATCAGAGAGAGAGCTAAGTGGGGTGTAGAAAAAAAAAAGGTTCAACTTCTAGGTTTTCCCCTACCCCAACTGTATTTCTTCCTGAAGAGAGAGATTCCAATCTTTTAAGTCTCACTGTATATCCCTGGCTGAGCTGGAATTTGTTATGTAGCCCATGCTGGCACTGAACCTCCCAGGTGCCAGGATTACAGGTGTGTGCCACCATACCTACTTTAGGAAGTCCAGGCTTTTTTACTACATTTGTTCATCTCTGTGTTCACATGCATGCATTCATGTGTGGAGGTCAGAGGACAACCATGTCGTACCCATCAGGCCTGGCATCAAACACCTTTGCCCATGGAGCCATCTTACCAGCATGGAAGACTTTGAGACCCTTTTGTTGCTCCTTTTGGCTCCTAACTCCCTTGCATTCTCAGCCTTTCCTGTTCCTTTTGCCCATGCTTGAGAAGTCTCCACTCCCTACCAAAGTGCATGCCCCTCCCACAAAGGAGAAATCCCAGTCTGAAACTTTCCTGCAGTATATGTCCAATCTCCCCAACTGCAGTGAGGTCTTGAAGATACAGGCTGTGGTTTTAGTACATTTCTGAACTCTCACCCCAGGACCGGGTACTGGGAAGGTGCTTAATACCTAAGTCCTGGGATGTCCAGCAGGTTCGTCATCCCTGTCCAGTTGATGTCAAGTGTCTGGAAGAAAAGGGCAGAAGACTCAGGACAGACTCTAGAGAGCATGGGCACACAAAGCCTTGGTCAGTCTTCTCAGTGGCCATAGATGACTCTTCCCAAAGGCCACAGCCCTGTGCGTCCCATTTCCCACCAATGTCCTCTCTTACCGGGCGTTTGATAAAGAACATCGACACAGCCCCCACGATAGGAAGGTCCCCTGTGAGTGGCTCAAGAATCACCCGTAAGACTCCATGTAGCTAGAGCAAGAAGAGAAAAATCAAAGTCTTCACCAGAGGAGGCCTTGTGTCCTCCTGCACTTCCCAGCCTCTGTTGTTCCAAAGGCCCCCTTCCCACAGCCCATGACCCTCAGGGCAGAGGCTCTATAGGAAGGGCCCTGACATCTGCCCCACCTGCATGCCCTTGACTCCTGCTTTGCAGAAATATTTCTTCACTTCCACATCAATCTGCAGGTCACCCACATAGCTGGGAGGCAGCAAGGAAGAGAGTAAAGAAGTTAGCACTAGGCTTCAGCATCAAGTGGAGGGGCTCAGTACCAGGAGTGACCAGGACCCTCCCATGAGGAGGTGGGGATCACCTGACATTCAAGTCCAATAGAATCTGATCTTTTCTCTGACTAGGGTGAACCTTGACTCCGATGATTCGTACTGGCTAGAGAGAGAGGTGATCTCAGAAGAGGCAGGAGGAAAGGAGGAGTACCTCAGAATTTGGGGTGCCCCTGCACCTCAACTCTTAGGGTGTCCCCCCACACACAATGCCTTATCTACTTCCTTCCACAGGTACCTTTTCACCCAGCTCCACTCGTGTAAATGTGAATGTTTGCAGGTGGGGGTTAGCTCCCCGGACAGCAGGGGCCACCGTTTCAGCCAGAAGTTTCTCCATATACTGGCCTAGGAAGGGCCACACCTGGGCCACAATCTGGGAGGAAAGGAACACTGTCAGAGGATAGGCCCCTTTCCCTCTCAAGCAGTGGTTCTCAACCTGTCATGGGTCATGACCCCCTCAGGAGGCAAACAACCTTTTCAGAGATTTCACCTAAGACTACTGGAAAAACACAGATATTTACAATTCATAAAGTAGCAAAATTAGTTGTGAAGTAGCAATAAAAAAAACTATGGCTGGGGATCACCACAGTATGAGGAACTGTATTACAGGATTGCAACACCAGCACGTTGGGAGCCACTAGTGTAAAGGCAAGTCTGTCTCAGTAAGATGGCAAACGGCTATGTTCTGAGGAGCGCTGCTGAGGTGGGAAGCTCAATTAAGAGGTGGAGCAAGGAGACCCAGTCACCCCACCGGCAGCACTGGGGACTACGCTAAAGCTGGAACTGAGCTGTGGGAATCCTTGAAAGAGGAACAAATCCCATTCAGTAAAATTCAAAACCAAGACAGTCCTCACCTTGTTTAGCCATTCGGCCTTTTCTACATCTGGGAAGCTGACCTGAAGTGGAAGAGGCAGAGACAGTGAGAGAGCGCTTGTCCTAAGAGTCCAGTGGGATACACACAGAAGAGATGGGAGAGCCCATCTGACAGAGACTCCTCACGCCCAAGGGCTGTGTGCTGAGGTTCCTTCCCTCCCTCTCTTTTCCCCCCTCTTCCACCCTTTTGTTTTGTTTTAATGACTTATTTATTCTTGTTTTATGTGCATTGGCGTTTTGCCTGCACATACGTCTGTGTGCAGGTGCCAGAGCCCATGGAACTAGAATTACAGTTGTGAGATGCCATGTGGATGTTGGGACTTGAACCCAGGTCTTCTGGAAGAGCAGCCAGTGCTCTTAACTGCTGAGCCATCTCTCCAGGCCAACCTATATTTCCAATACTTAGAAGGTAGAGGCAGGAGGGTCATGAGTTTTCAAAGCCAGCCTGGGCTATATGAAACTGTGCATTAAAAAAAATAAAAAGAAAAGCTGTTTTTCTGTTTGTAGACAGGGTCTCATCATGCAGCCCTGGCTGACCTGGAACTCACTCTACATAGACCTCAAGTTCAGGCTGGCCTCAAGTTCACAGAGATAAAAGACTTTTGCCATTACCCCCAGTAAAAGAAGAGTTTTAATGCAGACTTCAGCACACAATCCTGAAGGTGGGAAACTTCTTCCCTTAGAATTTGGAAACACTGAGGTTAATAAGGGGAGCTGGTAGGATGTGGGGCCACATACAGATCTTTCAGATAGCTCAGAGATATGAAATGGCAGCTTCTGGGGCAAAGGAGGGAGAGGGAGGAGGAGCTTTGAAAAGAAGGGCACATTTTTTTCAGGCAGAGATCTCTAGAGCTCTGATTTAGAGCTCTAGGGGCTCCTGTGATGGATGAAGTAGTAGTTCTGGTTCCTTTGTCCAGCCTTCCCTGATCCCCTGGGACTGGGCGTGGGCTCCCGTATAAGAAGGTGAAGAAGAAACCAACAAACCGTTGATAACCTAGAGACAGGCTGGACGAGCTACTTAGGCCGGGTGCACCGGGGCGCTAGAGCCTCCGCAAGCCTCCGCAGCCGTCTCTCCTCTTTCCCTTCCTCCCTACCTCCTTTCTCTTCCTGAATGACACTTTTTATGGGAAAGGACACCTGTGCTCTGCATCCGCGGGGGGGGGCGGGGGGGCGGTGTGTAGATTAATTCCCGGGATAAGGAGTAGTTGTAATAGTTGCTGCTTGGGGTACACAGGGCATAGTAAGCGTGACTGTGTCTACCTTACTGGCACCTCTAAGTAGGAAGGGTAGAGAGAAGGAGCCCGGTAACCCGCTCAGCTTTAGCAAGGCCCGAGAGGCATCTGTTTCAGCCCTGAAGACAGGGTGCAGTAATAAGGGCCTGGGTCAGCTGAGCAAGCGAGCGAAGGCTACCCACAGTCCGGAAAAGGGTGGGGCTGCCCAGGGTGAGAGTAGACAGAGCAGCGGGAACCACAGCAGCCTCACTACCCTCTTCCCAGCACCTCCTTCCTTAGCCCAGCAGCTGCCGTGGCTGCTCCACAGTCCGGCTGTATTGAGGCTGGGAGGCGACCTCGGTGGGTCGTTTCCAGATTCTGGGGCTCAGCTGAACAATGCCTGCAGGGCTGGGTCTTAGCGGGCACCTAGCGACAAGGCAGGAAACGGGAAACCCTTATGCCCCTAAGTAGATAAAAAGCCCTGAAAGATTAAGTAGATAAGAGCCCTGAAAGAGCTAGCAAAGGCAAGGGAACCTCTGAGCGATCACAGGGCTGGGGTGGAGGGATCCCCCAGAGGCAGCGGCGGAACCAGAAGTCAGGAGGAGCGAGCATTCTGCACGCTTGGCTGGGAGGGGGCCGGGGCAGGGAGCGGCCGCTCAGATGTACCACCGTAGTCCAAGGAGAGCGAGGAAGAAGTCCCAATTCTGTGGAGGGATCCGCTCTGCGGCAAGGGTGGGCGGAGAGAGTGGGTAGTCGTCCAAGAGTGGTGCGTCCCAGCGGCTAGGCGCTACCAGGACCGGGTAAAAGTCTGGGGGCCGCCGTCCCAAGTCTGATTTCATAGGGAGGGAGAGGCCGAGCTGAGGGGACTAGGAAGAGCTACACTGCACCAAGGGCTGACGTGGTAACTCACCCAGGCAGGTAGTTCCCGGTGGCTCATATAAAGCGTCTTTGCTGTAATCCGCTCCTCGTCATCCAGCAGCTGCCTCGCTGCCCTCAGGCTCCACTCTTTCCCCTCTCGGACCCGGCGCCAGCCCATGTAGAGGGCGAGGCCGAAAAGCACGAAGCCCACGCTGAGACCCGCTGCCCCTGCCAGGTACACCGGCAGCAGCACCAGCAAGCGCCGCCCGAAGGAAGCCAGTGCCCTCAGGGCCTCGCTCGCGGCACCTGGGCCCGCAGGTGGGACCCCGGGACCCCCGTCGTCCCTCGTGGTGTCTGCAGCAGGGGCCTGCCCTGAGGGATCGGGGCCCGCGCCCTCTGCAGCGGAGCGCTCCATGGGGCAGCTTCTAGAAGTGCCCGCCCGAGCAGCGGCAGGCAGCTCAGGGTCTGGTCCCCCGCCCCCGAAAGACAGGGCGCTCTCGGGGACCTCAGGCCACGCCCAGCCCCTGCCCACCCGGGTCGGTTCGCGACTTGTAGACAGCTTAAGGACTTGGGGACGGTAGGACCTTCGTGATTGGGCCGGAGGGTCAAAATGGGAGGGCTGGGTGGCGGGAAAAGGAGGAAAGAAACCAAAAGGCAGTATTTGACTGGTCCTAGAGAGCACGGGGCGTGGCGTCTCACGTAAAGAGGCGGGAGCAACTGCTCCTCCCACGTGGGATTGGAGCGCCTGTGGCGTTACGTCATGCAGAGCCGCTATCCTAATTACTAAGTTCAGAGCGAGCTAGTGGTGAGGGGTTGCGGGTAGCCGGTTTATCTTTCCACCCGTTCAGATGGTTTGGCAGAGTTTGGCCTGAATCTTACATATTCTTTGTCAACTTTCCCAAGTTTTGATACTTAGAGGACATTCTTTTTTTCCTGTAAGAATATTCTGAGTTTTTCTTAGCTGCCCTTAAAGGAAATTATCCTATTCGGAATGAAAGCCTAGGATGACCGACACTGTCTATCTTGTCCTCGGTCCCCCAACTTGTCTGTGAATTGGACAACTGACTCCAGCGAAGGCTGGACAAGGAACATTTTTGTTCTAGTATTCCGGCCTTGAAGAAATTGGGGAAAGGAGAAGAGTAGTACATGAGTGAGGTTTTTGTTTCAGTTTAGGGTCTCCAAGTGGGTCATCTCTACCACAGAGGGCAAATTAAGACTAAATTGACTCCAATCGTGGGGAGGGTTCAAATTCAGTTACTACATTTTCCAATAATTTCCTGATGCTTCGTGTCCTAGCTAGGGTAACTATTGCTGTGAGGAAACACCAAAAGCAAATTGGGGAGGGACTAGAGCAAGACAAATTGAGACACTTCCACACCGGAGTCCTTCGCTGAAGGAGGCCCAGGCAGGAACTCAGACTAGGGTGGAACCTGGGAGCAGAGGCCATAGAGGGTGCTGCTCACTGGCTTGCTTTCTCATAGAAGCCAGGGCCACCAGCCAGGGATCGCTCCACACATAGTGGGCCAGGCAGGCCTTTCCCTTCCATCACTAAGAAAATGGCCCCCATGCTCCACAAGGCCCACAGACCTTGTGGAGGCATTTTCTCATCCAGAGTTCATCCTCCCAGATGACCCCAGCCTGTATCAGATGAAGAGTTCTGACAGGCAGGATGACTCACAACTGTAATCCCAGCATTTGGGGAGGGGAGGGGGTAGGGCAGCCTGAGATACACGCCAGAAACCAAAGAAAGGAAAGGAAGGAGAGGAGGAGGAAGGGGCAGTCTGTATGCTCAAGCCTGAGGACCTAAGTTCAATGTCCAGTACCCACAAACAAAAGCGTGGTGGGTAAAGGCCTTTGCTCCACAAGCCTAATGACCCACACTCCTGTCTGGAGAAGCCTCAGTAGCTTTAGGGCTCTTACTGGGCATCTTCAGGAAATGGAAAACAGAGTCTCCAAAGGCTCCAGGGCCAACTAGCACGGGTTGTGAAGCAGAGAGTCTGCCTCTGAGGGGAGGTGAGGACTGATATCTCAGCACTGAACTCTGATCCCTACATGTGTCCCCCACAATATGCACATAACACACCACACACAAACATATGCACACACACACAGTCACACAACACCACACACACACTCATGTATGCACACACAGATACTGATACACATATATACATACCACACACTCACATACATATACACTCACTCACTCACACATAACAAACCACACTCACACATATACACATACATTCACACACACACATACCCTCTCACACACATACACACATATACAAACTCACACTCATACACATGCTCTCACATTCATAACACTCTCGCACCTTCTCACACACATACATACACATTCACACACACGCTTCACTCATACACACACACACAGTGTGCCAGCATGTGCCTGAATCCCAGCTCTGGGAAAACAGAAGGGAGGATTTCTGGGCTCCGTGACCAGTGTAGCCTGATTAGCAAGTTCCAGCTTCAGGGAGGCTTGCTTTTGTCAGAGGTCAGGTAGACTCCTCCAAGAGGGCTCCCTGGGTGACAGCCTGAGCTTAGTGGCCCCGACCCACATGGCGTGGGAAGCCCATGTCCTCTAATGACCCAATGCACCCTGTGATACACACACAACTTTAAAAATGGTCTCGCTATACGGCCCTGGCTGGCCTGGAGCTCACTGTGTAGACCAGTCTGGCTTTGACCTTACAGAGATCTAACTGCCTCTGCCTCCAAAGTGCTTAGGTTAGAGCTGTGCACCACCAGGCTTGGCCTTTTTTAATTTTAAATTTTATGTGGTATGTGTATGTCGGCCAGAGAGTAACTTTCTGGAGTTGCCGCTCTTTTCACCTTCACATGGAACACACACACATGTATAGGTTGTATATGTGTGCATGTACAGCTCAGAGGACAGCATTAGGGACTTGGTCCCTCCACCTTGGTCTCCACAGACTTGAGCTCAGCTCCTCAGACTTTGCATAGCAAGTACTTTTACCTGCCAAGCTTCTGTCAACCCTATAAAAAGAATGGTGGAAAGCTGGGCACAGTGGCCACATCTACAGTCCGAGCACTCGGGAGGCAGAGGCAGGCAGATCTCTGTGAGTTCGAGGCCAGCCTGGTCTACAGAGTGAGTCCAGGACAGCCAAGGCTACACAGAGAAACCTTGTCTCAAGAAAGAAAGGAAGGAAGGAAAGAAGGAAGGAAGGAAGGAAGGAAGGAAGGAAGGAAGGAAGGAAGAGGTGGGGTTTGTTTTCATTGTTTTGCTAAAGATTCACTTTTCTTATTTTTAATCATTTGTTTGTGTGTCTGTGTTGGGTATGTGCATGTGTGTGCAGGTGCCTGAAAGGCCAGAGACATCAGATGCCCCAGAGCTGGGGTTGTGGTATATATAATATGGTGTTGAGAACTGAATTATGAGTATCTGGAAGAGCAGTATATGCTCTTAACCACTGAGCCATTTCTCCAGGCCCTTTCTTTCTTTTTCTTCTTCTTCTTCTTCTTCTTCTTTTTTTTTTTTTTTTAAGATTTATTTCTTTATTAATTACACAGCATTCTGCCTACATATGTGCCTGTGTACCAGAAGAGGGCACCAGATGGTTGAGGCACCATGTGGTTGCTGGGAATTGAACTCAGGACCTTTGGAAGGGCAGCCAGTGTTCTTAACTCTGAGCCAGCTCTCCAGCCCTTCTTTTCTTTTTCTGACAAGGCTTTTATATACCAGACTGGTCTTAAACTCGAAAGATCTCCTGATGCTCTTGCCTCAGCACTTTAAGTGTTGGGATTACAGACACAGACATGTGACACTATGCCTGATCGTTGATGTAGACACTCTCATGAAGATGTAAATACTGGAAAGATGGCTCAGTGATTAAGAACACTTAATTAAGACCGCAGGTTCAGTTCCTAGCTCTGGTGGTTTGGACAGGAATGGCTCCCAGAGGCTCATATGTTTAACTGTATTACTGCTAGGGAGTAATGATACTTGAGAGAGATTAGGAGGAAATGTTGTCACTTGGGATAGACTTAGGGGTTTCAAAAGCTCAGGCCAAGCCAAGTGTGTCTCTCTTCCTGTCCTGAGTCTCCAGAACTCTCAGCTACCATGTCTGCCTGTGTGCTGCCATGTCCCTGTCTTGAGGATAATGGACTTAACCTCTAAACTGTAAGCAAGTCCCAATTAAATGCTTTTATTTTTAAGAATTGCTGTGGTCAAGGTTCACAGCAGCAGAACACTGAGACACTAGTGCCTGCATGGCAGCTCACAACTGTCCATAGCTCCAGTCTCTAACTCCGGTTACTCCCATATGGGCTACTACATTCTTGTCTCTCTTGAAGCTTATACCAATTCCCTTCAGTGGAGTTTTATCTTTCCACCCTCCCTCTCTCCTTGGACCACACACACACCTGATTTATGTATGTTTTTAAGGTTAAACCTAAAATCAAACATACTAACCAGGTTGTCCTCAAACTCTTCAGAGATCTGCTAAATATGGCATTTAAGACTGTGTAATAATTATAGAGAAATGCCCAATATAAATCCTATGGTCTCCAAAGAAGACAGAGAGGGCACCACAGTGACTCCTCCTGGATTGTGGTAAGGCTGACTACTGGGGTAACCTGTCCCCTGCCCCCTCATACCCCATGCCTAGCTTTCTGCCAGGGCTCTGCTCAAACTGTAAACACTTTGGGGTTGATTATCCCACTCTGCCTAGTCAAAGTAAGGCCAATTTCCCCAAATTCCTCTACATGAAAAGTCTGTCAGACCTGGGCCTGACAGCAAGGGGCTGAAGACCTACCACCACTGGCATCAAGACCATGGGGGCCCAGGGCAACTGTCTAGGTAATAAAAAGAGCTGTCATTTTAATTGATACATAGGTCATTTGGATTACAGTCCTAGTATAATTCATCCTCCTCAAATCTCTGGTGATGTTGACTGACTTAAACTCACACAAAACAACACCCTTCTCCCTCACCCATAGTCAAGAGTGCACAGCCAGTCCTTCAGAGCCCTGCACACCCCACCCTTAACTTACTCCTTTAAAGGCTTTTCCTTCCCACTCTTTTCTTCTCATATCCTCATACCTTACTACCTTACTAAGGAGAGATAGCCTTTGCGAAATTGGCATAAATTCAAACTTTTACTTCGATAGCAGCTCCCAGACACCCCAATATCGGTCTTCCTTCTTTCCTCAGATTCCATTTGTATACTCTCCTATTCTCCAAAATCTGAAGACCGCTCTTTATCACACTTCTGCCTACATCTCCAGCCCCAATGCCCAACCCTTAACTAGCCTCAGAAGCCTCCCACCCATCATCCAATCTCTTTTATCCAAGCGGTTTCCATGTCCCACCTCTTCACCCTACAGTACTCCCATAGTGGCAGAATTTTCTACCTAGTCCAAGACCTTCACTCCATTAACATTGCCACTTGTCCCTTTTCACGCTATAGTTCACAGCCATTACACCACCCTATCTGCCATCTATGGCAGCACTACTCAGTTTTCAGTCCTAGACCCTAAAGATGCTTTTTTTCTCAATACACCTGGATGATCCTTTTCAAGATCTTTCTGCTTTCACTTGGACAGACCCTGATCTTCAACAATTCCAAACATTGAGCTGGACTGTCCTTCCCCAGACATTTAAAGACAGCCCCCACCTTTCTGGTTTGCCTCCTCCTTTTTCCCTCCCACCTGCTTCAGTATGTAGATGACTTCCTCCTTTGCCTGATAGACAATCTGACACTGCCTCCTTCCTCCATTCCTGAAGTTCCAGGAGATACCCATCTCACTTCCAAAGCTCAATTCTCGTCTCCTCAGGTAACCTATCTTGGATTCTCTCTCACCCCAAACCATAAACACCTGACTTTAGACTGCCTTACCCATCTCTGCTCCCTTACCTCTGCCCTTGACAAAATCTGAACTGCTTTCCTTTTGGGGGATAGCCAATTTTCTTCACTCATGGATCTCTGCCTACTCATTTCTAGTTCACCTACTACACCAAGCTACTTCTAGAGTTCCCTATGGGCTTCTTCCTCCCACTAACAAACAATTATTTAAACTAAAAAACAAAAATACCCACAAAGCTAGACTCCGTGGTACACACCTGTAACCCCAGCACTCAGGGAGGCAGACGTAGGCAGGAGTAGGCAGATTTGTGAGTTCAAGGCCAGCATGGTCTACAAAGCAAGTCCAGGACAGCTACACAGAGAAACCCTGTCCACAACCCCCCTCCCCGCCAAATTGCTCTTTCAGCCCTGGCTCTCAGCTATGCAGGCCTTTCCATCTTTACACTTTCCAAAATCAGGGTTATGCCCTTGGGGGTCTTGGGACACTTTTGGGACTGTCCTTTGCCCCCATGGCTTACCTCTCCATAATCTAGGCAGCACTGTCTGCATCTGGCTCCCTACAAGCTCTTGCAGCAGCCTCTCTGCTAATCTCTGAATATAAAAGGGGTTAATTCTGAGATCCCCCTCACAATCTATTCCCACCATTTTCCCTCTCAACTCCTAATTTACAGACAGAACTCCAATCCCTTCAACCACCTCAGCTTCTATCCCTACAAACTTCTCTTACTGAAAATGCTCCATTCACATTTTTTACCTGTTTCCCTCAACCCCTCATCACTTACCACTTCACCAACATTCCCTAGACCCTCTTCACTCCTGACCGGACCTCTTTCCCCTCCCTCTCACATAGAGAGGGTCCTCTACCTACGTCTGCTTACACTTTGTATGCAGGTGGCAGCTCCTTCCTGTCAGACATCCGCATGCTGTGGGATATGCAGTGGTCTCAAACAATGCCATCATCAAGGAGGCCTCCTTACCCCACACAATACTAATCAACAGGCAGAATTAATAGCCCTCACCACAGCCTTCCAAATGACTAAAAATATATCATTAATGGTGTATGCAGAGTCCAAATACACATTCTCTGTCTTAACACACTGGAAGGAACAAGGATTTTAAACACAAAAGGCAACTCTTCATGTTGCCTCAAGGCCTCCACCTTCTCCGATTGGCTTGGTACGTTGCAAGGCACATCAGACTGACCCCTCCACTGTCAGTAAAGACAGTAATGGAGCCCACATGGCAGCCCAGCAAGATGCCCTTTCAACCCTTATGACTCATCCTACTTCCCTGTAGGCTACAGACCACACAACACAAATAACAAATACCAAACTCTCCATCAACACAGGACATTATTTGCTACTTACATAAAATAGTTCGCTCTAGTACTAAATCCCTTCTGTCCTTTCTCCAAACGCACCTGACTCTTACCCCAGGAGATAAAACTTAAACCTAACTCAAACCTACACCAAGTTATAAAGGTCTGAAATCATGACAGTCAGAGAAAAGGTACAATTTATGAAGGTCTGAGGATATAAAAATCTTAGTTGTGGAAGTTTGTAAATACAAGTTACGACGGTCTGGATCTGAGGGATTGGAAGCTTAAGTAAGTTGTGAGGGTCTGAGAAAGTGAT
>NW_026585504.1:285745-365560 GCF_907164565.1 Psammomys obesus
ATCACTTTCTCAGACCCTCACAACTTACTTAAGCTTCCAATCCCTCAGATCCAGACCGTCGTAACTTGTATTTACAAACTTCCACAACTAAGATTTTTATATCCTCAGACCTTCATAAATTGTACCTTTTCTCTGACTGTCATGATTTCAGACCTTTATAACTTGGTGTAGGTTTGAGTTAGGTTTAAGTTTTATCTCCTGGGGTAAGAGTCAGGTGCGTTTGGAGAAAGGACAGAAGGGATTTAGTACTAGAGCGAACTATTTTATGTAAGTAGCAAATAATGTCCTGTGTTGATGGAGAGTTTGGTATTTGTTATTTGTGTTGTGTGGTCTGTAGCCTACAGGGAAGTAGGATGAGTCATAAGGGTTGAAAGGGCATCTTGCTGGGCTGCCATGGTGGGCTCCATTACTGTCTTTACTGACAGTGGAGGGGTCAGTCTGATGTGCCTTGCAACGTACCAAGCCAATCGGAGAAGGTAGAGGCCTTGAGCCCGGAGGTGATGTACCCCCCCCATCTTTAATCCCAGCACTAAACAATGGAGGGGGAGCAGAGGCAGGCGAATCTCTATGAGTTTGAGGCCAGCCTGTTCTACAGAGTTCCAGGACAGGCAAACTACGGAGAAACCATGTCTTGAAAAAACAAAACAAAACAAAAAGCCTTGACGTTATGCATACATGAAAAGTTAGTAATTGAATTGCCTTGTTCCTTCCAGATGGCCAAGTGTGTTAACAAGATAATGAAAGCAGAATGTACATGTGTGTTTTGTTTTCAATTTTTAAAATTTCTTAAATGTGTGTGTGTGTGTGTGTGTGTGTTGACTGCTTTTAAGTCCCTGTCTGGTACCTGAGGATGCCAGCAGAGGGCATCTCTCCCCAGCAACTGGAGTTACAGAAGGTTGTGAGCAGCAATGTGTGTTGGAAATCAAATGCATCCTGAGTGAGGTGACCCAGAAGCAGAAAGACACACATGGTATATACTCACTTATACGTGGCTATTAGACATCTAATATAGGATAAACATACTGAAATCTGTACACCTAACAAAGCTAAGCAAGGAGGAGGGGCCTGAGTAAGCTGATCAATCCTCTTTCAGAAAGGCAAATGGGATGGACATCGGAAGAGGGAGAAAACAGGGAACAGGACAGGAGCCTGCCACAGAGGGACTCTGAAAGATTCTACCCACCAGGGTATTAAAAGCAGAGGCTAAGACGCATAGCTAAACTTTGGGCAGAGTGCAAGGAATCTTATGAAAGAAGTGGGAGATAGAAAGACCTGGAGGGGACAGGAGAGCAACAGAACCCAAAAATCTGGGCCCAGGGGACTTTTCTGAGACTGATACTCCAACCAAGGATCATGAATGAAGATAACATAGAACCCCTACACAGATATAGCCCATGGCAGCTCAGTGTCCAAGTGTGTTCCCTAGTAAGGGGAACAGGGACTGTCTCTGAAGATCACCTCCCCCTGAGGAGGGAGCAGCCTTACCAGGCCTCAGAAGAAAACAATGCAGCCAGGTCTCTGATGAGACTTGATAAGCTAGGGTCAGATGGAAGGGGAGGAGGACCTTCCCTATCAGTATACTGAGGGAGGGGCATGAGAGGGGATGAGGGAGGGAGGGAAGGTGGGATTGGGATGAGATGAGGGAAGGGGCTACAGCTGGGATACAAAAATGAGTAAATTTTAATTAATAAAATATTTATTTATTATTTATACAGTACTTGCCAGCATGCATGAGGGCACCAGATCTCATTATAGATGGCTATGAGCCACCATGTGGTTGCTGGGAGTTGAACTCAAAACCTTTGGAAGAGCAGATACTGCTCTTAACCATCTCTCCAGCCCATTCTATTTATGTTTGTTTATTTACTTATTTATCTATTCGGCCCAGGGTTTCTCTGTGCAGTCCTGGCTTTCACTCTGTACAGCAGACAGGACTCGAACTTAGAACTATAGAGTTGTTAATCTTTTATATTATTTTATTTTGTGTGTAGAGATCAGAGGACAACCTGTAGGAGTCAGTTCTGTCTTTCCACCATGTGGGTCCAGGCCAGAGCAAAATCCTTATTTATTTATTTGTTTGTTTGTTTGTTTATTTATTTATAGAAATTATCTCTGCTCACTCTAGCCTCAAACTCACCATGAATGACCTTGATGACTTCTGCTCCTCCTGCCTTCCCTCTGAATGCTAGCCTCAGAAATGTCTACTCTATGGAACTTTTTGTATGCCAGGCTAACACTCTACCAGCTGAGCTGCATCTACAGCCCTTTGTTTGTTTGTTTATTTTTTATTTTATGTATATATGTGTATTTATTTATTTATTTATTTATTCGTGTATTGTTTTTCGAGACAGGGTTTCTTTGTAGAGCTCTGGCTGTCCCAGCACTTGGGAGGCAGAGATAGGCAGATAACCGTAAGTTCCAGGCCAGCCTAGTCTACAGACCAAACTCCTTGTTTGTTTGTTTGTTTGTTTGTTTATTGAGACAGGGTCTCATGTAGCCAAAGCTGGCCTCAAACTTGCTCTGCTGCCAAACCTGGACTTGAATTCTATTAATTCATTAATTTGATACCAGGTCTATATAGCCCTTGCTGCCTGAAACTATAGAGACCAGGCTGGCTTCAAACAGACTTGTCTGCCTCTGCCTCCCTAGTGCTGTGAGTTTGAGGCCAGGCTGATCTACAAAGTGAATCCAGAACAGCCAAGGCTACCCTGTCTCAGAAAAAAATAAATAAAAATAAAATAAAATTTGCTTTGGTAGGACAGTGGCCCACAGCATTGATCCAAGCACTTCCAAGGTAGAGGCAGATGGAGCTCTGTTCGAGACCAGCCTGGTCTACACAGTGGAATCCAGGATAGTCAGTGCTACATAGTAAGATGCTGTCAGAAAAAAGTTATTAACTTTAAATTTATTTGTTTTGCTTGCATGTATGGGTACCATGCTTATTACCTGGTGCCCTAGGAGATCAGAAAAGGGTAGCAGAGCTCCTGGAACTGCAGTTGTGGATGGTTCTGAGCTACTAGGTGGGTGCTGGGCACTGAACCTGGGTCCTTTGCAAGAACAAATGCTCTTTGCCAGTGAGCCACCTCTCCAGCCCTGTTTTGTAACTGTGCCTGGGACTAGGAGTGTACACGCCAGGGTAGGCACCCTCAGAGCACAGAATTGTTGGATCTCTTGGAGCTGAAGATGATTGTGAGCCCCTGACATGGGTATTAGCGATTGGAACTCATATCCTTAGCAGCAGCGCTCCTAGCCACTGAGACATCTCTCCAACCCCAGCCTTGAATTCCTTGCCTACCTGCCTCTACCTCTCAAGTGCTACATTTACAGGTCTGTGCACCTGGGACATGGCAGACCCATTGTTCTACTCAATCCTTGTATTCATGATGACAAAATCCTTTTCCTTCTTTTCAATGCTAGAGTTTGAGCTCAGAGCCTCACCTACGCTAGTCTAACAGCCAACCACTTCACTCCAGCCCTTCAGTGATATATACATATATGATGTATATATAATTTCCCCCAAGACAGGGTTTTTCTGTGTAACCCTGCCTTTGCCTCCCTGAGTGCTGGGATTAAAGGTGTGCTCCCCACCACTGTCCAGCTGGGTTTTTATATTCTTATCTAGAATAGTTTTTCTTATTTTTTAGTTTTTTTCTTTTCTTCTTTCTTTTTAAATGCAGAGTCTCTCTATGTAGCCCTGGCTGGCCTCAAGAGATCCGCCTGCCCCTGCCTCTGAGAGCTGGGATAAAGGCGTGTGCTACCACGTCTGGTTTTATCTTACTTTTAGATTTTGTTTTGAGACAGGGTCTCCTGTAGCCTACATTGACCTCAAACTCCCTAGGTATCTAAGAATGACCTTGGACTTCAGACTCTTGGCCTTCCCCTCTTGGGTGCTGGGATTAAAATTTGGGACACTACACCTAGTGTATGAGGAACCCAGGGCCTGCCACACAGGCTCTCTAGCAACTGAACGACAGCCACAGCCTCTTCCCAGACATCTTTTCCCTTTTTCTTTTAAATATTTTTATCTTTAAATACATGTATATGGGGGAGGGGGGGTCTATGTATGTCAGTGCAGGTACCTGCAGAGACCTGAAGAAAGAGTTGGATCTCCTGTCACCTGCCTGACATAGATGCTGGAAACTGAACTCTGTCCTCTAGAAGAGCAGATCTTTCCAGCCTTGCTTTGCTTAAAACAAAACAAAACAAAACAAAACAAAACGAAAGACAAGATTGTTGAGTGATGGTTGTGCATTGCCTTAATCCCAGCACTCAGGAGACAGAGGCAGGCACATCTCTGAGTTTGAGGCCAGCCTGGTCTACAAATTAAGTCCAGGACAGCCAAGGCTACAGAGAGAAACCCTGTCTGGAAAAGAAAACACAACTGTAGCTTTTTCCTTTCTTTTCTGTCTTTTCTCTTCTTTGCGACTTTGTTCTTTAGGGCTCTCTTGCCTGTCTCTTAACGTCTTCTCTGGCCAGCTCAGCTTCTCCTGGCTCAACTGCCACCAACTGTCTTCCCACTCTGCTGGCTCAATCCACTTTCAGCTGTCCTTCATTTTCGCTCTGCTCAATCTCTTTTCTTCTCTCTTCTTTTTTTCCTGGATCTTACCCCTTGCTATTCCCCAATCCTACTATCCCTCAGCCCCTTTTGACTTTTATATCCTCTCCTGTTCCCAGAAGTCCAAGTGCCAACTGACACTGAAGGACATAGAGTCCTTTAAAGGGCCAGGCACATATAAATCACACTAAGTTTTTCCCCATTTGTTTTAGCTACTAACTATGCAGTTTTTAAGCCGCTTCTCAATTCTTTTTGTTTTTTGTTTGTTTTTTGATACAGCATTTCTCTGTTTTAGCCCTGGCTATCCTGAAACTCTGTAGACCAGGCTCTAACTCACAGAGCTCTGCCTGCCTCTCCCTCCTGAGTGCTGGAGTTAAAGGCAAATGCTACCACTGCCTGGCTTGCTTCTCAATTCTTTCCAAAGTCTTGTCCGGAGTTCTCAGGTGTCTGATGTGATTTGCTGACCTCTCAGGGGCACATCCACAACTGAGATAAGAACCTAACAGTTACACTTCTCTTTCCTGTAACTTGGGTACTGCTTCCTGAAGCTTTTACATTCCTCACTGAAGTCTCTTTATCTCCACCTCCAGGTCTGTGAACCTTTCTTTGGCTTGCAGCCCCAACTTGGGCATGCCAGATGCAGTGTTCAGCACAGTCTGTCTTGCCTGTTGTTGCTCTGCACTGTGGACGGCTCTGTACTGTAGGAGACCAAAGTCCTCTTCACAGGCCAGTCAGTGGTCAGGTGATGAACGTTTCCTGTCCAGGCTCTTTTTTCTTTCCTTTCTTTTTTCTTTCTTTCTTTCTTTTTCTTTCTTTCTTTCTTTCTTTCTTTCTTTCTTTCTTTCTTTCTCTTTTCTTTCTTTCTCACTTTTCTTTCTTTCTCTCTCTCTTCCTTCCTTCCTTCCTTTTTTTTTTCTTTTCTTTTTTGAGACAGGGTTTCTCTGTGTAGCCTTAGCTGTCCTGGACTCACTGTGTAAACCAGGCTGGCCTGGAACTCACAGATATCCTCCTGCCTCTGCCTCCCCAAGTGCTGGGATTACAGGAGTACACCACCATGTCCAGCTCTTGTCCAGACTTTTCTGGCTGGCAGGAGAAGGCAGTGGTAGATCAGGCTCCCTTCTTTGCTCTTTTTGGGTCAGTGGCCAAGATTTTCAAAAGACCTCCCCTGCTCCATTCTGAACTTTATTAGTTTTGAGGATTTACACAGCTTTTTGTTCCCTATGAAAATATAAACAAATCCATGTCCCCAATGCAAAACATTTGTTGACTTCCATTTTGATGTTAATACATCCTTATAGTATATAGGCTAATTTTTTTAATATAAAGGGAATGTTTCTTTTTTTATTTATTTAATTTTATGTGTATTAGTGTGAAGGTGTCAGATCCCTTGGAATTGGCATTACAGACAGTTGTGAGCTGCCATGTGGGTGCTGGGAATTGAACCCAGGTCCTTTGGAAGAGCAGACAGTGCTCTTAACCACTAAGCCATCTCTCTGGCCCCACATAGCCTAATTTAATTCCAGTTTTGTTTTGTTTTGTTTCTCTGGAGCCCAGTGTCTCTCAGCCACTATTGTTCCTCTCTCATTAATATTAAATTAAGGCTAACAGAGCCCTCATCTCCCCTGGGGGTCTTTTGTCTTTTTTGCTTTATAAGCATTTCTTTCAATGTATGGATACATCTTTCTACGACTGTTGTGTGGTATGCCTATAATGTGTTTAATATTAGACTATGCAAAGAATTGTTTCATCTTACTGCAGACATGCGTGGGGTCAGTCAGTCTTAAGTTGTACAGATATTCCCATAATAGCCATTATTTCCAGTAAATGTGTAATTACAGAAGCACTCTGTTCAGAACTCAAAACAGTTGCCCATTGAAATGCTGAGTATGTATCAATGGTATGGTGTACAACTTTAGTTTTCCATATTCTACAAAATGAAACCTATCCATCTACTAGATTTAATTTTCTTTCTTTCTTTCTTTCTTTTTCTTTCTTTCTTTTTTTGTTTCCTGTTTGTTTGTATTTTTGAGACAGGGTTTCTCTGTGTAGCTTTGGCTATCCTGGAACTCTCTCTGTAGACCAGGCTGGCCTCAAACTCACAGAGATCCACCTGCCTCTGCCTCCCTGAGTGCTGGGATCAAAGGCATGCACCACCACCACCCGGCTTCAGATTTAATTTCTTTTGATATCCTTAGGGTTACTTCCAGCAGGTAATGGAGTTTCGTTATACAAAGAACAATTAGGACATTCTCTTATAATTTCCTTGGCTTTTTGCCAGGTGATAGAAAAACTTTTCTTTAAACCTTTACTGTTAACATGGTATTTTTTTCATGAAATTTTGAGGCTTCTAACACATTTCCTTTCAATTTCATTTCACTGTGCTAACGGACCTGGCAAGCCTATATGAGACCGAATATGAGTGATATATAATGGATAGTTTGTTCTGCAGAGGCCATGCCTTAGGTTTAAAAAAAAAAAAAAAAAAAGGTAAAGGAATTCCAAGTCATAATGAAACCATTAGTTGGATTACCTTATTCACCTATCTGAAATCTGCTAACATTTCCACTTCCCTGGTTTCTTTTTGTTAATACAGGGGATGCATGGGCTGACAGACTCTTCTACATGCAACTTCTCCTTAGTTAAGGGCCCCCACACTTGTTAGTCAGCCATTTTATGGGTAGGACTGCTGGTATAATTTCAGTGTGCCTTCCGTCTCCCTCCCCCCACCCCCACCTATAAATTTGGACACTCAATCCTGTCGTGTTTGGACAACCTTCACAGTCTGATGTTCTGGAAGATACTTTTCATTACTGTGCTTGTGTGTCTGTGTGTGAACCTTGTACACATGAATGCAGGTGCCGGTGAAGGCCAGAGGGGTCAGTTCCTCTCGGTCCTAGAGTTGTGAGGTGCCTGACACGGGTGCTGGGAACTGACCTCTAGTCCTCTGCAAAACCACTATGCACTTAACCTCTGAGCCATCTGTCCAACCCCATCTGTTTCTTTAACTAAACAGTTCTTGGGCTTATCATAGAGTACTCATAT
Organism: Psammomys obesus; assembly: GCF_907164565.1. NCBI lineage: Eukaryota > Metazoa > Chordata > Mammalia > Rodentia > Muridae > Psammomys > Psammomys obesus. Next base: position 293,343 of record NW_026585504.1, read on the forward strand.
ACATAAATATCTCTAAAAAAAAGGCTGATTTTTATTTGTATCACTATATGCCTGCATACGTGTGTATGTGCACCTTATGTGTGCTCTGTGCCCTCTGAGGCTAGAAGAGGGCATTAGAACTCATTGGAACTGTAGTTCTACAGTTGTAATCTGCTCTGTATGTGTTTAGAACAGAACTTGGGTTCTCTGCAAGAACAGCAAGTGCCTTTAATCCCTGAGCCATTTCTTTAGGCTGAATTCTGTGCACGCATGTGGAGTTTTGTGTGCATGATCACCATGTGCAACACCCTACACACTCACAGGGACCCACCTGTTTATCGAATGACTTAAGCCCTGAGAAGAAAGCAGCTTCCAATCCCTTACACACACACACACACACACACACACACACCTTCCTGTTGTTTAGGAACTAGCCTTACACAGCCATCCAGGTTTCTCACTGACCTGCTGGGTTCACTTTTGGTGTTGAACCAAGTACAAAATTATCAGCACAAGATTGTCTCCAATGACTGACAAACAATAAACAAAACCAATTCATAATCTTAAGCACAGGTTAGTGTGCAAGCCACAAAGAAGCAAACATCTCCTTTTATGCTAGACTGCTCTAGCACCATGGAAGCATTAATATCCTCGAAGCCTGCCCTCCTTTAGATAAAGATGCCTGATTAAAGAATGATCCCTGCCTCGTATAATACCCAATCCAGAAGAACCCCCAAATCACTGACCCAAATCCCAAAGCCAGTTTCTCCCCCACCTTTAAAATCAATACATAGCTGGGTGTGGTGGCGCACATGTCATGCCAGCGCTTGGGAAGCAGAGGCAGTGTGATCTCCGCGTTTGAGGCCTGATCTACAGATGGAGTCCAGGACAGACAGCCAAGGTCTGAAGCCCTGACTCAGAACCAAACAGAACAATGTCCGTATGTGTGCATGCCTGCAGCAGGGTGCGCATGTGGAGCGCGGGTGCTGGGTCCAGGGGCGGAGCCCTGCAGAAGGGCTCCCAGGTGGCTGTGTGCTGCATGGGGTGGGCACTGGGGACTAAACTGAGCTCCTCTGCAAGGACGCTTTCTTCGCCTTCCTTCCAAGTGCTGGGATCACAAGTTTGTGGCACCAGGCCACACTGGGCCACACTCCGCTGCCCAGTGGTGCGCTCTCTCTGCAGTTAACACTAAACACAACTTCCACCTACATATTCGTCATCGGGGATATGTAGCTGGAATAAACCTAAATTGTTAAATTCACTTCTTTGACACTTGGCATAAAGGAAATGAAGGTAAGATTTGAGAATTCATGCTGGTATGTGTAATTATATTCCTAAAAATTCATATGCCATCTCTTTTAATAATTCCAAGTTGTATCAAAAACAAATATTAAGTTTAACAAGATGTTTCTGAAATCAGTAAATAGCACAGATAAAGATTTACCCATAAAAAAAGTTGTAGGTGCCAGGCATGGTGATGCACACCTTTAACAGCAGCACTCGGGAGGCAGAGGCAGGTGGATCGGAGTTTGAGGCAGCCTGGTCTACAGAGAGTGCTAGGACATTCAGGGCTACACAGAGAAGTTCTATCTCAAAACCAAACCATTTAACGAGGTGAGTGTGAGCCTGTGCCGTCCATACACAGTAGATGTGTGTAGCTCAGAGGCCAAATTATTGGAGTTGGTTCTCTTCCTCTTATGTGGAACTCAGGGCTTGAACTCTGTGCCAACATAGTTGGCAGCAGTCGCCTATTACCCACTGGAATCTTCCCATTACAATTCACCCACATTTTGTCTTCAGTGCTTTCCTTTCTTCACTTCAGGCTCCTAAGCAGCTGGGATTATAGGAATGTGCTACAGCATTCCCCAATTTTAAGAAACCCTTTTTTAAATGGCTGCCATTATCTAGAGCCCATCTCCAACCCCAGGTGTGCCTACCGAGTGATCAGAGAGCAGATAGGTAACCAGAGAAGCAATGGAGGAAGCACAACCCAGTATCACTTCCTACACCAAGTTTGCTGCGTCGTTAGACACCTGGATTTTCCCCCTTATGTTACCACAGATGGAAGAAAAACTAGAGTTTAGCTAAAGTTTGGCCTTGAAGACCCTTGAGCAGCTTAAAACCTTCGGGTCTTGTGTACAGACAAGACGGAAGAATTAACACCTGTCCCATGTTTTGTTTTGTCCCATGTTTTGCTTTTGAAAGAAGGCCCCAAGTTACAATGGAATTCACCATGTGGCTGAGGCTGATTCTGAACTCCTGACCAGCAGGTCCCCTCCCCTTCCAACTGCTAGTATTAAGTGTGCCACCTTTGCCTAGCACTTCTGAAGTCCAGAAAGCTTAAAGCACTGGCCCTGAAAGAAGTGTTGGAGCAGGACAGAAACTGCCATCGACAGCTTGGAGAGGCACCACCGCCTGTCCTGCTGTTTGAATAAGGGCATCTGTCAACTGCCTAACACCCCATATCCCCATTTCTCAGTACACAACCCTTAGTACCTGCCCCCACCCCAATGACCCTAAAAGCCCTGGTTACTAAGGAAACCTGGGAATAGCACATAAAGACAGAGACTAGAAACAGACGGGGCTATTTTTAAACTAGACTAGGTGGCTCCGTTTCTTTTATCCCACAAAGTGCCTTCCCCAAACCAGAGCTCCACTTGGCCATTTTACATATCTACCCTTCATCGCTGGTATCTACCCAACTTACACAGGCTACACGAGGGTAAGTCTTTACCCTTTTTAGCATGAGATCTATTTATGCTCCCATCTTCCCCAATAGCCATCTAAGCAATGCTCACTTCCTTTGTTAAAAAATAATGGTCTTTTATTTCTTTGGAAGTTGGTGGGCACTGCCCTACAGATTTCCAGGCCAAGCTAGGTAGGCGAATGTTTCCCTAGTCTGGGTTGAAGTACTATGGTCCCAGCCTTCCTAGGGGCCCAGGAATAATTTTAGGCCCCAAATCATCTGAAGGCTCCCATGGGGTCTTCTCTCCTGACTACCCACTTTCCCAACCTTTCCTGGCTCTTGGTAGGGAATTTTCCTCTCTCATACCAGTGCTGGAACCTGTACTGTTTACAAGTGAGGACAAGACCAGGGACATTCCCAACTTCCTATGAGAGAACAGTCCCTCAGTCCTTTCTTTTTGCTGGCCCAGTCTCAATGCCTGTGCAAGCCTCTGTCTGAGTGAGGCCTGAAGGAGAGAGAACACACCAGCACGACCCTGCCTCAGGAGATGCTCCTACGAAGTATATTCCTTGTAGTCTCTTGTCCTAGTTTCTGGGTGGCCCTTCAGACAGGTCCTGGGAGGGCAAGTGGGGAAGGGCCCCTTGACCCCAGCCCTCAGATGCTGTAACAGGAAGAATCCATTAGTCCTGTCAGTGTGGCATGGCTGTGATACGCATGCTCTGGGAAGCAATGGGGTAAGTCACCATAGGAGTAGTAGTGTGGCTCATTGTGATTCCTGCCAAGGGCTGGGCCATGGACACAGCCACAGGAGCCACAGGAGCCACAGACACAGCTACAGGGGCCATGGACACAGGTGGGGGTGCCATCCCCTGGGCGATGGTTTGCGCCAAAGCGGCTGATAGTGGCGTGATCTCTGGGTTCAAGTGTGGAGGTGGGGGAGGTGGAGCAGCAGGAGGTGCAGCATTGGTTGGGGGAGCAGCTGGAGCTCCAGCAGGAGCCACAAGTTCTTGCTGGGACACAGGACGAGGCTGTAGAGCCTGGCTGCTCAGAGTGGTGTGAGTCTGTGCAATGCCATGGTTAAAAGTGGCCACAGTGCCCACGGTGGGAGCCAGGGTTTGCTCAGTTGCTGGTGCAGTAGAGCTCAGGGTCAGGACCTTGGCCTGATTTCGGAATTGGGCATTTTGTTCCAGAAGTACCTCGTTAGTGGCCAGCAGATTGTTCACTTGTTTCTTCAGCTCCTCCACACGTTTCCTGAGCATGGCATTCTCCTCCTCTAGCAGTCTGCACTCTACTCCACGGGGTAGAGCCAAGTTATATTCATAGGACTCAAAATGGAGGCTATCAGAAGGGCAGCATCCACCTCTCCGGCGCTTAGGGCCTGGTTCATGGTCCTCAAAGCCCCTTTCAGGAAGGTCATAGATATCATAGAGATCATGGCGTCGACCAGGGGGAATGGAGCCTGACAAGCCTCCACCTCCAGTACCACCTCGAGCATCAAACTCAAATTCCCTTTGCAGGTGCCGGAACTTGCACTTGGCTCCTCTCTGACAGTCACCTTTGAGGAAGTCACGGCAGATAGGGACCTCCTCCTTACCATTGGGTAGGTCAGCAGGTGAAAGGCCCAGCCCAGCTGCCACCTTCTGCCTCAGCCGTGGGGGCAGCTCTCCTGTCTTCTTATATCCATCCTCGTCCTCCTTGGAGCCATGGATGAAACGGCAGTTTGGGCGGCTACACTCCTTGTTTTGGAAGTCATGGCAGAAGATAAATTCATTTTTGCTTACCCCCAAGTTGGATACCTCACTCATGTCTGGGTGGCGGTACCGACAACGCTTGCCTCGCTTGCACACATTCCTCAGGAAGTCTCTACAGATGGCATCTGAAGTGGCTCCCCCACTGCCTGTCCCTGCCCCACTGGCCTCCTCACTGCCACCACCTCCAGGACCTCCACCGCTGCTGCCAGCGCCATTGGCATAGCTGTCCCGGTCAGGCATCCTTGTCCCCCCCAACTCAGGCTTTTCTTCCTTTTCTTGCCACTCTTGGTGACTGTTAAAAAAGAGAACTGAGTCAAACAGGGCTTCTCCAGAAAGATCCCACTCTTCCTGACTATCCAGTGGGGCAGTCCTCTGGGGAAATGGCCTTGGAGATGGAGAATCCAAAGAGAATTCTAGCTGGCCTGGATGACTTGCCAGAAGTCCCGCCCAGGCCCTTGTGCACCTGGTCTTGGTTGGAGTGATTCACACTTGCCTGGCTAATGGAGGAGGGAAAGCTGGGATGAAGGTGATGGGCCAAGGAGGGGGCAGGGAGAGAATAGTGTTAGATTTTACCCTCCCTTCTTATTTAAGTTGTGGGAGAGAAACTAAAACTGCTGTTGGTGTATGAACAGGCTGAAACTAAAGAGTACTGTAAGGCAGGCTGTTTAGCTTTGACAACTTGTGGATGAAGAGCTATCAGTAACAAAACCTCCCTAATTCCCTCTTGTTCATGAACTTAGTTCAAGTCTCTGTGTATTTAGAAATCCTGGGGTCACCAGCTACAGGGTAGCTCTGTTCCCCTCACAAACCTCTCCTTTTCAGAGAAAGAAGTCCTAAGCTGAAATCTCTACTTCTAGATGCCCAAAACAAAACTGTGGGAAGGTCAAGATGGGAAGGAGTTAATTTCACAGGAATGGTGACCTTTCTTTCCCCATTCTCCACCCCCTCCATGAAAAGATCCCACTAATATCAAACCGTAACACTCCCCGCCCATAAAAATCCTCTTTATTTATAGACTCTATAAAAGCTTTTTAAGTCTCCTATTTCCCAAGAGAGCTTTGGAATGTCAGTCCACTGCCCTAATTCTAGCCCTCCCTTCTCTCTTACCCTCTAGTAAGACTGGGAGTCCCTGCTACCACGTGTCTAAGCCTCTAAATGTTGCCTAAGTGGTATTCAGGCTCCCCCTGCTGGTCAAATAAGAAAAGTACGTTTGTTTGGGCATTAAGGATACCTTTCTTGATTTTCTTGGCTTTGACTTAGCCCATTCACACCCTGTTTCCTTGACTTTTCCTTTAGATTTCCCTAAAATGACAAACCAGATCAGAGGCCAGAGACACACAAGAATCTGCATAACGGGAAAGAGTAGAATAGAATAGAATAGAACAAGTGGTAAAGAGACGACAAACCCTTACTAAAAGATAAATGACCAGGTGAAGAATAAACGCCCTCCAAAGTCCCACCAGAACAGATAAGCGGATATGATAGCCTTCCTCACCCAATTATCACAGAATTAATACCTGAGATAGCTCAGGTGAAGTCCGGGGCTCCCGTGAGTCTCTGCCTCCACATCACTGCTGGGTTCTGAATAAGAAACGAAAACAAAAAATCGAATTTTTGAGTAGTAGGAGGAAAAAGCTTCCAGTGGTTTTCAAAATTTGAATTAATTCTGACAAAATGGTAAGAGCATTGTGGCTTTCAGGCTCCCTTAAGACTTCAAACTTAACGTCACTTGTCAGAGGTCCCTATTAAGCATAAGGGCTAGAACCAACCAATAAAGGCTGGAAAGCTAGGTTGAAGGAAAAAAAAAAATCTTGGTGACACTTTACCTCAGGATGAGAATATAGGGATCAGAGTCCGATCTAGGTTGGAGTTCAGAATACCCAAACTGAAAGCTGGACAAGGGCAACAAATGACAGTAACAGTGGGAAGACGAGATTAGACGTGGGGGCGGTGATTACGACAGTCCCCAACACCCTAGAGTTCACTAAAAGTCCTAGGAGTTTCCCTGGAAGTCTGGCTTGGCTGGCTCCGTGATGTGGCGCCAGCACTCGGCCGTGGACCAGGTGACTAGGACACTAAGGAAGCACGACGTGAGAGGGGAGGGGGCTAAGCGTGACATCAGGCTGAGGGGATGAGCAGGGCTGTGACGTCACGAGGCTGGCGTTTGCTCATGAAGCGAGGTCAGTCAGAAATGGGGGTCTGTTCTGGGCAGCAAGGAAGAGCCAGGTCGGTTTCGGAGAGGGGGGGTGCTCCTGTAGCCCGGCGGAGCACAGCCGCTGAGCCGGCCCCGACTCCTCCCCTCCGGGCGCGGCCTCCACCTAAGTCTCCCGCCTCCCTCACCTGCCGCCGCCGCCGTAGTTGCTGCTGCCGCCTGCCGGTCCTCTAGCTTCGACAAAGAGCCGCCCACCCTACGGCTCTTCCGCTTCCTGCGGAAGAGGCGATGTTCTAGCCACCAGACCCGGAAACACTCTATGATCCAATTTGCGCGCTTCCAGCCGCAGGAAGCTCCCAGGAAGCCTTGCGCGTCACCATAGCAACCCGACTCCTCCGACGCGAACAGTTGCGGCGGTAACTTCTACGCAGCGGTCCCAAAAAACCACGTCAGGCGCACACAACAGCCCACTTCTGGCCCCAGACAGGTCACCAAACCCCGGGTACCGGCCTACGCAGGCTCTTGATACACTCCTCGGTACAGCCCCAACCACACTAACAACTCCCGACCCGCAAGAAACACGTAACAGCAATTTGATTCTTCAGCTCAGACAGCGAGGATGGTTTATTGTACACGAGTTACACTTGGCCACAAGCGAACAGAACCAGTCCAGAATGACAAAGGTCCAGGGCAGACGGCAAGCGGGCTGTTGTAGGCAAGGCAGCCTGCTTCTCAGGTGGTCTCGGCGAGAGGGTGTTCCACCGCCGACAGCTCGCACCAGCGTCCTGGACTTCAGCATCCTTCACGTCTGCGGCCTTCGTGGTGCCCAAGTCTATTTACTTGGACCTCTGCCTCATCTTTCTTCTCTTGCGCTTCAGCCTAGAAAGGAAAGCAAACAAGCTGGGTTTTTTCCTTTCAGCACAAACGGTAACGGAATAAACACCATAGTTCTACTGCACTGTGTTTAAACACCGGGTTCCACCACGCCAACACCGACATTTTCACTTTGAGCTTTTATTTTCAAAGTTCAGCGGAATATCCCACATCAAGCCTCGCCCCACCGCCCTTCTCCGTAGTCTTACCTGCGCATTCGCTTCTTCCGCCACTAGAAACCCGATTATGCGAGAAGAAAAAAAAAATGTTAGCTGTTAGGAATATAGGCTTGCGTACGGGTATTCATACTTTCAGGAAGTAGGTTTTAACAAGATATAAACGCGGGTAGCGATATCGGGTGTAGACACCGGCGAAGACCCTAATCCCATGTTTTTTCACACCCGTCCTTGCTCCACCAAAGGGCTTAACGCTCTGCTGGGCTCCCTCCAAACCCGAACAGGAACCATGGCGGAGAGTCACTGGCTGGATCTCCCCACAATTCCGAACTACCGCCCAAGCTCACCACGTAACTGCTCACCTTCGCTCTCATGGCGCAGGAGTGTCTAAAAAGAAGACAAAAAAATTACAGTTAGGCTGCTGTGATGATGGCACACGTGAAGGCCAGATGTTAATGGATTGTATTCAAAGTCAGAAGACCCGGCACAACAACACTCACCAAGGAAGATGGCGCTAAGGCCGAGAGAGCGGGGGACGCCGGCTTACTGCTATTTAATGGCGTGCTTAGTGTCGTCACTTCCGGCGACACCCCCTGGTTCCCTCCTGGCGGCGGGGCTTCTCAGTAACGGTGACTTCCGGCTGATTTATAGGCGGAAACAAAATGTTTTGAATGAGATTTATCAAGCCTCACCTTTTCTGTCCTTTACTTTACGGACATTGCATTATTTCAGCACGAGCGCCTTTTTCCAGTATGGGACTGACAAAAGTAGATGGAAAAAAATAACCTCCGTCTTTTTTCTCGTTGCTTCTTGGCGCTGTAGTTTCTTGGTAAATACCTCCATTTTATTACGAACAGGTGTGGTCTGTAGTAAGAATTACTAGTTTTGAAGCTAGGCGTGGTGGCGTATTCACTTAATCCCAGCACTTGGAAGGTAGAAGCAGGCAGATCTGTGTGTCTTCGGGGCCGGCCTGGTTTACAAAATGAGCCCAGGACAGCCAGGGCTATTACACAGAGAAACCCTGTCTCAAAAAAAAAAAATCAAAAAACAAAACAGAAAAACGATATCTCTTCATTTAAGGGTGGGACCGGGAGGAGAGGAGGAAAGGGCCTACGATCGGGATGTAAAGCCAATAAATAAAGAATTACTAGTTTTGCCGGGCTGGGTTGGAGTATGCCTCTATTGCCAACTCCTGGGAGACACCGACTGAATTTATAGAATAAGTATCTATCTATCGTAGTCGAATAGGCTTAAGAACGCTGCTGGTCTGGCAAAAGATCACATCCAAAGACTTAGGTCTGTGTGATCCGAAATATAGACATGCTTTTAATCCAGGTGACAGACGCAAGGAGATCTGAGTTCAAGGCTTGAGCAAGTTTCAAGTAAAGAAAAGCTTAGGCCCAGGCACGGTGGGACACACCTTTAATCCCAAACAATGGAGGTAAAATTACTTTGTAGAAAGTAGTGTTTGAAAGTGATAACTAATTGAGTGACAGTGACAAATCAGAGAAAGACTGGACAGAATAGGGTACAACCAATTCTTAGGAGGAGAGAGGAAGGGAAGCTACTTGAGGGGCAATGAGAGAGAGAGCAGGCAGGTTATTTATTTATTTATTTTTTATTTTATGTGCATTAGTGTGAAAGTGTCAGATCCCTTGGAATTGGCATTATAGACAGTTGTAAAGCTGCAATGTGGGTGCTAGGAATTGAACCTGGGTCCTTTGGAAGAGCAGACAGTGCTTTTAACCACTGAGCCATCTCTCCAGCCCCGAGCAAGCAGTTTTTACGAGGAGAGTTTTTACCAGGCAGTTTGCAGAGAGAGAGAGAGAGAGAGAACTCAGGTGAGCCAGAGAATGAGGAGGAGCCAGGAGATTAGAGCAGGTTGTTGGAGATAGTTTGAGCCCAAGCAAAGCATTTCAGAGACCAAGAGAAAATCCATATTAAGTAAGTCAGCTGGGAGAGGAGTTTGAGGCCAGAATAGTTGAGGTGAACAAGCCAGCTATGAACTCAGTAAAAACAACACAGGGTGAGCTTATTCAGCAGTAAGTCTCAGAGGCTGAAAACATTCTAGGCCTAGGTTAGATTATATGAAGGTTAGAAGCTTCCAGGACTAGGCCTAGGTTAGCAGAATATGCAGTAAGCCTCTGAGAAAACACTAAAACCAGGCAAATAAAAGTTCATATATATATGCATATATATATATGGGATTTATTATAATTATTTACAGGTTACAGTTTGGCTAATCCAACTATGGATGGCTCTGAAGAGAAAGTCCAAGAATCCAGTAGTTCTTCAGTATTCACTGGAATCCTGAAGTAGGCTTTAATGACAATGAAGGAATGAATTTGCTAGCAGGCAAGGGCAAGCTGGCAAATACCAAAGCTTCATTCTTCCATATCCTTATATAGGATTCCAGAAGAATGCCAGGCCTTTAATCTGATTTAAAGACCTGGATTAAAGGTTTGTCTTTCCCAGCACAAGATCCAGTTTAAAGCCATATTTTCCCAGTTCAAATGATCTGAATAAAAGGTGTGTTTTTCTTCCTCAAAAACGAAGATTAGGAGCTGGAGAGATGGCTCAGAGGTCAAGAGCACTGGCTGTTTTTCCAAAAGTCCTGAGTTCAATTCCCAGCAACCACATGGTGCCTCACAACCATCTATAATGAGATCTAGTGACCTCTTCTGGCGTTCAGGTGTGCATGTAGACAGAACATTGTATGTATAATAAATAAATATATATATTAAAAAAAAATAACTACACTTGGTGAGTCACCTGTGTATGCCATTATTTTAAAAAAAACAAAAACAAAAAAACGGAAGAGTAGAAGTAGATCTTCCTACTTCAAATAAAGACAAAAATCTCTCACAAATGTGCCTTCCAATTTTGGGTTTTAGTTCCAGATGTAGTTGACAACCAAGAATAGGCATCGCAGGTAGATTGGTTCTGTTTTGTTTGTTTGTTTTTCCTCTGTGTAGTCCTGGCTGTCCTGAAACTCACTCTGAGATCTGCCTCTGCCTCCCAAATGCTAGGATTAAAGGCCACCACTGTGTAGATCAGTTCTTTAGGAAGAGAATAAGCAACTTTGATCATGATTGATTACATTGAGGCAAAATGTCACTAGAGATTTCTGATCACAAAGCTCATCTGTTATAAATAACTAAGGGCTAGTTAATGGGTGGTGGTCCGAACCTTAATCCCAGCAATCAGGAGACTGAGGCAGTGGGATCTCTGTGAGTTCCAGAACAGCCAGGACTTTACAGAGAAGCCCTGTCTCAGAAAACCAGAGTGGGGGGGGGGGGTCCTGAGTGTGTTTGTGTATGCTTTTAATCCTAAAAGAGAGCTGGACATGGTAGTGCATGTTTTAAAATCCCAGCACTCTGGAGGCAGAGGCAGAGGCGGTTGGATCTCTGTGAATTCAAGGCCAGCCTAGTCTACAAAGTCAGTTCCAGAACAGGCAAGGCTACACAGAGAAACCATGTCTGGAAAAAACAAACAAACCAACCCTGAAACTTAAGTATACTTCAAGATTTCATCTTGTTAAAATACTTTCCTTGTTTTGTTTTTTGAGACAGGGTTTCTCTGTATACCCGTGGCTGTCCTGGACTTGCTCTGAAGATTAGACTGCCCTCCAACTCTCAGAGTGCTAGGATCAAAGGCATGTGCCACCATACCCAGCTTTATTAAAATACTTAAGAAATTTTTGTTTTGTTTTGAGACAGGGTATGGTCTCATTATGTAGCCTTTGACAGCCATGATCCCTAGATGATAATAGCCTAAGACTTATGTGGTTGTCTCAAGGTCAGCCACACCTGGCTCAATACTAAAGACATTTCTATGTCAATTATAATCCTTCCTTTCCAGTGGTTTCCTTAACATTTCCTCATTTTAGTCAGGTGTGGTGTTCAGACCTAGCACTTAGTGGAGCTCTGTGAATCTTAGAGCCAGCCTGAGTGAGTTCCAGGATAATCAAGGCTACACAGAGAAATCTTGTCTTAAAGAACCTAAATGATAAATTTGAAGGACTAAACTGGGTGTGGTGGTGCCCACCACAAATGCCCATATTCTGGAGGCAAAGACAAGGTCACATGGTGAAGTCCTGGCTGTCCTGGAACTCACTTCTGTAATCAAAATGACCTAAAACTCAAAGATTCTTCTGCTTCTGCCTCCTCAGTGATGGTGTTGGTATAGTGTTCTTGTAGAATGTATATACTTTACCCTTGCTCATTCAAATGCTGATTTCTCTGCCCCGCTATCTGGTGTCAATCCTGACACTGCATTGTGGTGCTTATTCTAAGCACCACCTGTCTCGTTTGTGTAAACATGTCACCATTATTCTCTGTATTTTCAATAAAACAACCAGCCAATGCTGAGCAATGGAGAGAACAGGGTGGGACATCCTGGTCCAGAGGAGAAGAAAAGAAAATGAGTGGAATTTGTTGGAGAGGACTTGGAACCATGAGGAGAGATGAGCCGGACCTAAGAAATGACTAGAAGCAAGTATGTGAGAAATATGGGCTTGGAGGTTTAGGATGGATTAACTATTGCCCAGCATTGTGCTCTAGGTTTATTAAATAAATCCTAGTCTCTGTGTGATGATTTGGGTATACAGCTGGTTTAGGAATAACCAGTCTAACTAAAAGTTACACCAATATTAAATACTAATCACCAAGAACAGATGGGATTAAAGGCTAGCCCATTGAAATTTTAGACAGGATCTTACTAAATTGTTCATGCTGGTCTTGAACTGATGACCCTTTTGCTTTTAGCCCCGTTTTCTGTTTTGTCAAAGTTTCATGTATCCTAAAGTGGTCTCAAACTTGTTACAAAGCTAAGAATGACCTTGAATTTCTTTTTAATCTTCTTGCCTCCAACTTCTAAATTTTGGATTTATGGGCATACACTGTGGATACTGGGAATCCAACATAGTGTTACATGTATGCCAGATAAGCCCTATGAACTGGGCTACAACTCTACTTCAAGCTAAAGTTTTAAAAATCCAAATAAACGTCCTAATAGAATAATTTTACAGCCTGAGCCAGTGTCTCAAACTAAGAAAAAGAACGTTTAAAAAATCCTTAAGAGATCACCAGTTTATATAAACTGAGACAATCTGGCTCTTGTGTTTAGTTTTAGGGAGTTTTAGTGGTTGAGGGAACCGGGTATGATAGCACAGGCCTTTTGTCCCTGTACTTTTTGATCCCAGCACTTCGGAGGCAGATGCAGGAAGATCTTTGTGAGTTTGAGACTAGCTTGGTCTAAAAAGCAAGTTCCAGGACAGCCAGCACTATTCAGAAAAACCCTGTCTCAAAACAAAATTTGAGGCAGACTTTGACACCTTGTTGTGTCCCATAGTCTCCTCAATCGGCATGCCCACTAACAGCAAACAGGTGTGGTGGCATACACAACAGACTGAGGCAGGTTCAAGAGCCCAAGAAGACCAAACCGAGCCAAACCTCTCTGTAATTTAAAACATACTTATCACTCAGATTTGCTGACTCCTTTATACTCATAGTTCAGCAGTGCTTCATACGTAGTAAAACTAAAACCTTTTAAACCAGTTACTCAGACCACCTCAGCTTGGCACTGAAAACTTACCTATTTTGGTCCCCATCACAGCATAAATGAGGTGTGGTGAGATGTGCCTATAACCCCAGCACTCAAAAGGCAAACTTGCCATATTGCCTTTACACTATACAGAAAACTATCAGTCCTAACATAAATGCTTGTAGCCAGGTGCAGTGGCACACGCTTGTAATCCCAGCTTTTAGGAGGCAGCAGAGTCCAGCGTGACCTACAAGGAATTGCCAAGGTTACAACAGAGAAGCCCTGTCTTGAAAGAACGTAAAAAACAAAACAAAACAACCCCCAACCCAAGCTTGTATACTTAAATTCCCAAACCAGGTGGCACTTAATCCTAGCATTTGGGAGGCTGGGAGAGGAAGAAAGATTGAGAGTTTAGGGCCAGCTTGGTCTACACAAGAGCCCAGGACAGACAGGGTCATAGCCCAGGACAGACAGGGTCACAGAGAAAACGGAAAAAAAAAAAAAAAAAGATCCCAAGATCTAAAGATCCCATCACCCCCTAAACCGACAGTCCTTCAACTGACAGACACCTCCATGAATCAGACACTTCCAAATTCCTTGGACAGTGGTGGTACCTGAACTTAGTCCCAGGCTCTGGAGCAGGAGCAGAGGGTCCACAGGACAGCCTGATTCATCCAGGGCTGCCACAGGGAGACCCCAAGACACAGCTTAATGATAAACTGTTTCATGCCCACCACCACAAACACAAAGAGAACACATTAACATTATGACACAGCCTGATTTATCCAGGGCTACCACAGGGTAGACAGCCTGATTTACCCAGGACTACCACAGGGAGACTGTCTCAAGACACAGCTTAGTGATAAATTGTTCCATGCCCACCACCACGAAGACAAAGAGAACAAACACATTAACATTATGAGCAAATCCAAATTTATTTTAATGCCATGTCATTTCAAAAACCTCTTAATGGGAACCCTGGTTCCCTGGACAGCATGCCAGAGGTACAAATTATAACCATTCTCTATAAACCCCCAGCAAGTCATACAAGTCCACAGCTTCAGAAAGTCAGTTATCTTCAGTCTACTCCTCTGATACCTGGTTTTCCTTTCATGAGAGGAAACTCAAAATATGTCAAATGGGAATCTGGGTGTGGTGGCAAAGACCTTTAATTCTAGCATTTAGGAGACAGAGGCAGATGTAGCTCTGAGTTCAAGGCTAGCCTGGTAAACACAGTGAGTTTGAAGCCAGCCAGAGCTACATAGTGAGACCTTGTCTCAAACCAAAATACACACACACACAGTGGGATTTTCAATGTAAGTTCTAAAATCAAGTGAGGGGAAATCCACTGGTTCCAGGGAGGGGGGGAGAGTAAACACACCGGGCATGGATTATCAATTTTGTGAAAATGAGTGAATGGAGGGCCTCAGAAGAACAAAATGACTAAAAATATTTACAAATGAGGATCCTTTTGATAGGTGATAAAAATCTCTTCTTAGTGGAGATTTTAGCTTCTTAAAAAATGGGAAGGGCTTAACCAGATACTCTAGATGACAAGGAATCTGCCATTAAGTGAATAAAAAAAATACAACCAGTCCTCATTGAGGGCAGACTAAATACTTGATGACAGTGGGAAAAAGAAGCCTCCAAAAGAATAAAATGACATCAGTGATGTAAAAAATTTCAGGTGATTTTTTTTTTTTTAGTTGTAGTGGCTAATTTAGCCTCCTTCCTGTTCTGTTGTAGTGGCCACAAACCTTAACCAAGCAGAGTAGAAAAGGCTAGAAAGAGGGGCTTGACGACGATGGATTTTGACTCCTGATTTTATTATTCAATTTCTTTTTCTACTGAAAGTAGTCTTCAGTGGCTGGGAAGCCTGGCCTCCCAACACCAGAGTCAGTTGGTGCTGGTTTTTTGTTGGAAGGAGTGGATGGGTGGGTGGGGAAACAGGGATGAGGGCAGAAGACCCTGCTCTGCTGGTGGTCTTGGGTGGAGAAGACGAACTGCACTTCACAGAGCCTGGGGTGCCGTGGGAAGGGAGGCAGGAATGACAAGCTGGGGATAGGGACCCACCTCAGTCCCCAGCTTCATTCTCTTCTAATGTTTCTCCACTGGTGGCATTCTCTGCAGTCTTGGAGGCCTAAATTCAAATAAAAACAAAAAACCAATTCCTTTGCCACTAACCCCCAAAAAGTATCTTGATGCTGAGTCAGAACAGAAGGGAGTGAGCTCAGACCCCACCATCAAGATCGCATACCTTCTTTTTCTTTTTTTTCTGGGTTTTTCGACTTGCAGAACTTTGGAGAAGAGCCTGGAAAACAGAAGGAAGAAGGTAAAGCCTGAGGAATGTGGGGTAAACATGGGACTCACTTTGGAAATTCTCTTCAGGACTTTCACAGGGTCAATGGCCCCTGTTCATTTCATTCAACACTAACCTTTAATTCGGCATCCTGGACTTCCATCTCAGACTTGTAGAGGTCAGGCTCAAACGGACCACTGGTTATCCGCATGGGGCCATTGGGCATAAGGAGAACTGTAAATTTAAACTGGGCAACAAATTCACCTATGCGAAAATAAAAAGTTCACATTGTACTTTTTTCCCCTGAAGTTGCAGAGGTAGGTGTAATACTGGGGGCTCTAAAAGCAAACCCTCTTAGGACTTACCCTCCTTCTCATAGAGAACATTAAATGGTTGTAGTAACTCATGTTTGGCACACTCTACCACACCCATTCGAGCCTTCTTCTCATCTTCAAATGCTCTGGGAAGAGAAAGACAGCATTCAAGTCTCCTTAACAACCTATCAGGCATTACCACTTATCTTCATTAATGTTTTATTACATGTATGAAGGTGGCTGGGTGCAGGGCATGGTAGTGAAGGCCAGGGGACAGCTTTGTTACATGTGTTTCAGGAGCTGAACTTCAGTCATTGGCAGCCTTAACACAGTTCTTGGTCTACAGCTGCACAGCAAATGGCCCTGTTGTTTAAGACAAGTTTTTGCTCAATGTAGCTTAAGCTGATTTAAAACTCTTGATCTTCTGGCCTCACCTCCAGAATGCTGGCACTACAAGCATGTGCCACATACTCAAGTCATGCATATTTCTAGATCACTTCTATCCTCGTGCAAAAATTATGTTTAGGGTTGTTCTATATTATATTCAACAAGGAGATGAGCAGGGCAGAGGACGTGCATTCAGGCAGGAGCTACAAGTCTGGGCAGGAGAGAGGGAGGGAAAGCCAAGGGAAGAGAAAATGTTCCTAGGTGTACAAACTTAGTCAGACTGGTTCCCAGTCCTGTTCTTGCTATATGTAGTACCTTAAAGTAAAGGGCATGGCATCAAAACGCCTCTCCACCTCGCTGAAAAAGGCACGTGAAGTTTTCATTTTCAGGCCATACTGTTTAGAGGGGTCTCGTTTGTAAATGGTGGTTCTCTGTCCTGCATCTTTGGCCTAAGAGAGTTAAGTCAGGTCCAATTGATCCGGTGAACACTCCTTCAAGTCATCCCTTCTGCTAAATCTGGTTTTATTACCTTGCCTTCTCCTGAGCTGACCAGGACATCCACAGCATAAACTTCATGTACCTCAAACTCTGCCTTTTCATGATCCTTCCTGAAGGGAATAGAGAAACAACCCTAAGCCAGACATAGGAGTGCCAGCCTTTGATCTCAGCATCAGGAAGAAGCATTAATTACTGTAAGTTCTAGGTCAGTCAGGACTAGAGTGAGCTCCCCACTTCCACCCCAAAAAAGATGGTCCAGTAGTTAAGAGCACATAAGGACCTGAGTTTGGTTCCCAAGCCAGGTGGGCCCACTACTACCTAGCTCCAGAAATACTGATACCTCTGGTTTCTAAGAGTACCTGCACTCACATGTGTAGACAAACACACATACATAATTAAAATCCTTAAAACAAAAACATGATAGTTTGGAGAAGGTAACCATGACCAAAGCATGGATGAATAAAACCCGACAGCTAATACAGAATGGTAAAAGGCAAAGAATGGGGTTGACACTTACTTCTGCTGGTCTGTAGGATTCTGGATAATGGTCTTCTCTCCATCAATCACATGCTGCTTCAACTGGTGTGACAGCATACCTGTGGACAGGATAAAGCCCATGGTACCAGCTATAGAACTCCCTAAGGGCTTCCAAACCCATTCTCATATGTAGTTTGACAGTGCAATTTTGCAGTGGGAACAGGGTATGAGGTTTCTGCCTCAGGCAAAGGTAGAGCCAGATTGGATGCTCTGCCACACTATTCACTGTCAGACCTTTAACCCAGGTATCTGAGGTCTCACCTTCTATTGGTGTGCAATTAAATGAGTGAGCAACTTTGTTCCAGGCTTCTGTCACTTGTGTGTTCTAGAAGAGAGCAAATGAAAGGTGAGATTATCTGTTCCTTCTAACTTAGTCTAATATCCCCCCATCAAGTGCCAATGATTCTTATTCACTGTTTTTCACTCATAATCATATCATTCCCACAAACTAAAACTTGCATTTTAAATGCAGTCAGATGGAGGTGGTACATGCCTTTAATTCCAGCACTCAGAGTTCAAGGCTAGCTTAGTCTGCAGAGTGAGTTGCAGGATAACCAAGGCTATACACAGAGAAATCCAGTCTCAATGACACCCCCCAATTGCTTTACAATTGCTTTTATAATGATGGTCCAAATATGCAACATCTCTTAAACAACAGAGCAGATCTATACCCCAACCCAGAAGACAAGCAGACTCAAAAAAGGTTAACTGATTTGTCCAAGGGAAAGCAAGTATTTTGTGGAGAAACCTTGGCATATTTTCCAATGTCAAGTCTAGGGTTGGTTCTTTGGCATTCTACCTGATGGGGAGCAAACAAACAAAACAATAACAAGCTTATTTTTAACTTAAAAAAAAAAAAAATCCTGTGGTGGGCACAGTATGGCCTTTACTCCCAGAACTGCGTAGACAGAGGACAGCCTGGTATATACAGTACAAAATCTATTTCAAAATAAGCAAAAGAAAACATACATTTATTTAGCCTATGTGTGTGCACATTTTTTTTTTTCCCAGACAGGGTTTCTCTGTGCAATCCTGGCTGTCCTGGGCTCCCCTTGTGGACCTGGGTGCTGGGATTACAGGTGTGAGCCAGCACACCCAGCTTATGTGTAGGTACACTTATTATTACTAAATACATAGAACTTCCAGTAGTCAGTTTACTTTCTATCAGGCAGATCCTAGGACATCAAAGAGGTCAGCAGGCTTCATGGAAGGGTCTTTACCCACTGAGACATCTTGCTGACCCTATTCTTCCTCTTCATTCAAGCTACTGGTCCCTCTGACAAGGGCCACAGTTCAGTTTCACTTTTCCTGTTTTACAGAAACGAGGACATTTGAGCTCAAGACTACTTTTGACCAGGTGTGGTGGGGCACACACCTGTGATGGGGGTTGGGGGGAGAAGAAATCAGGAACACCAGGGGGGGAAAGATGACTTTTAAAAAGTTACATTTGTAGACTGCATCTGATTCCATAGCTATAGACAAACCATTATGCAAATAGCCAATATAAATAACAAAATGTATGAAAACAGTAGTAACAACTAATTTAAAAATTTACTACAGGCTGGGCTTTAATCCTAGCACAAGACAGGCGGATCTCTGAGTTCAAGGCCAGCCTGGTCTAGAGTGAGTTCCAGGACAACCAAGGATACAGAGAAATCCTGTCTTGAAAAACCAGGGAGGGGGAGCCTTAGGAACTATTCAAAGGGCTTGAAAACAACTCTGAAGTCAATGTCATCATAAGGAAATACAGGCAGAATTTTAAGCAAAATTATGTAAGCAAGCAATCAGGAGGATGAAATATAGGTGAGAGGCACAAGAGCACACAGGGAAGAGTGTCTTAAGTTCTGAGTGGTTCTCTGGAAAGCTAAATTCAGAGATAATGTTCACTGACAATCTAACATTTAATTTTGGTCTCTGTGGCATGAATTTATCAGCACTATTTTCTCTTTTCTATCCTTTTCATACAAATTATTTTATTTACTGATCAACTGATTGGATTTTTGAGACAGGGTCTCACTTTGTAGACCAGGCTAGCCTTGAAATCAGATTATCTGCCTGCCTTTGCTAAATGCTGGGATTAAAGGTGTTACCACTACCCAGCTAAATATTTGTGTTTCAGGGTTAGTTATGTGCCTAGTTTGGGAGTTAAAATGCACATACAAAATCTAAAAATGGCCTTCCTTTATAGATTCCATAGGAAGAAATTACATCCCCTATACTTTACATGGACTGTGGTAGGTGCTCAGTTAATTACTGTTTATAGATGCCTGATTCATCTTTGCTTCCACCAAGCTTTGAAACCAGAAGGAAGCTCCTTACCTGGTTTCCAGGTTTGACTAGTCGTAAGGCAGCTTCGGCACAGAGGTGAGCGGCCTTAATAACATCTGCTTTCCGCCCGGTCACCTGGGTCCCCTGTGAAGAATGAATCTGTGTCATTCTGGAAAGTTCACTAATGTGTGTATTTTGTGGTCCTACAGAACGAAGATTAAAAACACAAATGGCAGTATACCCCCTTACCAAGACTGAACAAAGACAGTTCAAAAGCATGCTACCTACCTGAGTGACACCAATTACAAAAGTGTGAGCCACATTAGCAATGAAGCCATCCACATGGACCCCCAGGTCACTGAAAGGCAAGAATACTGCATTAGGAACTGACACAGGTATAAAATGTAGGAAAATGACAAAGACTCTAGAACGGCTTAACCTTACATTTTTACCAAGTCACCTTCCTTGAGTATATAGTCCTGGTCACTCTTCAAAGGGGAGAAGTGACACACACAGTTATTTACCGAAATGCTGGTGGGAAAAGCAATACCTGTAAAAAGAATCACCGACCTTACTGCCTCGATCACACCTTCGCCCTTAAAACATTGAGGGGCTTTATTTTAGGGACTTGCATAAGCTTACTCAGTTTAGACTGGGAAAAAAATTAACTGCACCCATCCCAGTCACTACTCTAGACTTCCAAATATCTTAACCAGAGATAGGGTGGAAGTTATGTTATTTCAATGGGGGAAAAAGGACTCTGTGGCTGGGGTCAAATGGGAGGGAATTTGCCTGCTTCTTACCTTTCTTCATTTCCTTTTCTTTCTTGAAAATTTTTCCTGTCTCTTCCATAATCATGGCATCACCTTTCTCACACAGGCTCAGTACCGACACACCTGAGCTGGAAGCTGCCACCAAAGATCGAAGTACCCCTGGGGACAGAATCCCATTACATCAGTCCCACACGGTGTGCGTGCGCATCATCTAATTAGACTGAAGTTGAATTCAGTCCCTAATGTTCCCTAATGCTGTTGTCTTAAGCAAAGAGGAAAGAAACAAGTCCTGTGTCCTGGAATATTCTATCAATATTCTATCCACCTTTAATGTCTACTTTTTTGTTTTGTTTTGTTTGAAACATAGCCCTGGCTGTTCTAGAAGTCACTATTTAGACCAGGCCGGCTAGGAACTTAAAAGACCTGCCTGCCTCCCCTCAAGTGCTGGCACTAAAGGCGTGTACCACCACACCCAACTTTACTTTCCACCTTCCTTTCCTAAAATAAAAAATTAGCACCCACTCCTCTCCTTAAAATTACTTGACACCTGAATATATAAAGGCTTTGCATGTTCTAAATCTTTAGATGCTACCAAACATACACATTAGAGAACTCTGCCCTAAGAAACCCGTATACACAAAGAGCAGAATAAATTTATAGGTGTCAGGGACAACAGGAAGGCTCAGATAATTGCTAAGTCAAAGTTAAAGCACTGTTAATGTTCTTTCCTCCCCAGGCACTGTAACTAGGTGGAAACAATCACAATTTTCATAGATGCATTTCCCCATATACAAGTTTATAAGCCCAGGGGAAATAAACTGAAGTCTGAATAGGGGGCTCAAGGCTTACTTTTAGTAGATCAAAGAAACATGTGACCAGTTTCAAAGCTATTATCTGAAGTCACAATTAACTAAAGCTGACTCGTAGGGATAGAGATTGTCTGACTCAAGCCAATAATATCAAATAATAAAACAAGACCCCAAATAAGATTATTATTTTGTATATATTCTCTTTATGATTCATGGGAATTCTAGGTTTTATTTTTGTGTATGTGTTTTGGTTTTTATTCTTTGGAATGCAGAAAAACTCAGGTCTAACCAAAGACATCCTAAATAACTGCTTCCAAGTATTTTGTCAAGACAGTTTTCATCTCCTTAAGTGGCTTTTAAAAACGGAAAGATAAGAGCATGGTGGCACAAGCCTTTAATCCCAACACTCCGGGAAGCAGAGGTGGGCGGATCTCTGAGACCGGCCTGGTCTACAAAGGGAGTACCAGGACTACACAGAAAGCCTGTCTGAGGAGAGGGGGAGCGAGGGAGAACGAGGAAGAGAGAGAGGGGAGAAACACAGAAAAGATGAATTGGAACAAAGAGAAAACAAAGTTATCTGAGACAACTATTAAGAAAAAAAAAAACAAGGCTCGTATAAGAAATGCTTATAATAATCCTAAAATCTGTGTTCCTCGCCGCCCCTTTCCAGTATTATCGTCAGGATTGCCCAGCTGTCTAAGCAGAACCTCAAAGGGCTGTCAGCGCTCTAAGGACAAGTATTAAAGGCCTTGTTCACAGACGGGCAGCAGTCATCCAGAAAAGGCAGGTATCCTTAAGAGTTGTGTTAGAAGCGCCAGACGTGTCCTCCAACGGTCCCTCGAGATAGGCCGAGGGGAGAAGGGGCCACCACCAGGAAGACCTGAAGTAAAGACTTTAGCAAAGCACGTGGTGGGGAAGCCCGGTAGGAGAGGAAGTGGGGAGCCAGCGATCCACACAGGACCTGGCAACACGTGTTGGCTCGACTCCTGCAGGTTAAGAGCGGTGACTGCCAGAGGGGCGCTTCGGTCGCCAACAGCTGGGCGCTTCCTTTTCGAGGTAGCCTCACAGCTGCCAGTCATTGGAAAATCCGGACAGACCGAACGGTGATGGGCAGAAGACGACGCGCCTTGCCTCCTTACCAACCGCCTAGGGTCGGAGCACGTCTGGGCCCCTCTCTGCGCTCCTCGCGGTCGCCGGCCCGCACCTCCACTCTCCAGCCCAGGCATGGCTGCTCAGTCCCCGGGACGACACCAGATCTCCCCACCACGTTGCCCCTGGCCGTCGGCACGCGCCCCTCGGTGGCTCACTCCGCAAGACCCAGCCGCTCCAGCCCTCCGGAGACAGCCCCAAACCTCTCCCTCTCAGCCTCGATTCCAAGACCCCCGAGGCCGCACTCACGGTTGGCGATGTCGCCCCCCATCTTATACTTGGTCACGACCAGGTCCTCGGCGATAGTCTGCTCCTGCTGCTCGTCTTCGCCCGACATCTTCCTACTACTACTACTACTGCAGCTTCACTTTCCCTGAGCTGCGGCCTCCGTCTGCCTCCCTAGCCACAAGCTGTAGCCAGTCTCTTCGATCCGCAAGGAAAGCGCGAGCAAGCAAGGGAGCGGGAGGGCGGGCGGACAGAGCGTGGAGCTGCGAGAGCGCGGGCTGAGACGCACGGCACACTGGGACAATGAGTCCGGCTGGCGGCCAGTCTTCAGCCGCCCTCCTGGGCTTGGGAACTACAATTCCCAGCGTGCTCCTCGCGCCCCTCCGCCAGGCCCTAGGGCCTGGCCCTCCCAAGTCCGCGCACGCTGGAATCGCCGGGCACGCTGGGAAGGGTCTGGCTCCGGCGGGAAGGCGGAGCCGTTGGCGTGCTTGAGGGAAAGCGTGGACTCTCCGGGAAAAATCTCTCATTCACAAGAGCGCGGTGCCTGAGCTCATAACAGAGGGGGGCAGGCTAAACGAGGCGGGGCGGAGCTACAGGAGAGAAGGGTTCGGAGGCCGCTGGGCAGGGTGGAGCAGGGCGGGGCCAGGGGCCTAGCGTCACGGGGTGTGCACCGAGGGAGGGTACCCTACGCGCTTAGCCCGGTATTCCAGACTCGGCAGGCGCGACCGGCCTAGCTGGTCCAACGCTATTGTGCCGGGAGAAAGGGAGGGGCTGAGCGGAGGTGGAAGAGGTGCTGTGAGTGAGGGCTACCTGGACAGTCTGAGTGATTATTCGTTTACCATGGCCTGCCAATACAAAGGTCAGACTTACTGACCTTAGGAGATATTTGGTCACTTTTAAGAGAATGAGTCAAATTTCCAGTATTCCGTCTGTGTAAGGAAAAAAAAAAAAAAAACAAAAAACCACAGCTTGGGCTTTTTCAGTTTCCCCAAACAAGACATTTGGGTTTTTTGTTTTGTTTACACTTGGTACTTTGTAGAGATTCCAAGTAAAAACCCATTAATAAAAAAAAAAGACTAGAATGCTAACAGGCCTGCAGTAATGGCTCAGTGTTTATAATCTGGTATTCTTGCAGAGGGAGTTCCCAGCTCCTGTAACAAGCACAGTACAGTCACCTGTAACTCTAGCACTCTTTGGTCTCCTTGGGCACTGCACTCACCACTCATGTGCACATAACACAGTCCCGACTCCTAGTCTCTCACATACGTATAATTAAGAAATAAAATCTTAACATACAAATAGCCGGGCATGGTGGCGCACGCTCCTTTAATCCCAGCACTCTGGGAGGCAGAGGCAGTTGGATCGCTGTGAATTCGAGGCCAGCCTGGTCTTCAAAGCGATTCCAGGACAGCCAGAGCTATACAGGGAAACCCTGTCTTGACAGAAAAAAAAAAAAAATCCCCCACACAAAACATACAAATAAAACTTTGGGCGCTGCTTGAGACAGAGTAGGAATAGCAGAACCAGAGAAACCTACCCATTGCTAAGAAGCAAAGAAAAGGATGGTCTCCTGCACTTTTTCACTTGACAGGAATCCAAAAAAAAAAAAAAAAAACCAACCAAACAAAAAAAACCTTTGGCATTTTTATTCAGACACATATAAAAAAAAAAAAAAAAAGACAAGACATTTTCCCCCAATTCCCATCCAGGAAGACTGAGGTCTGAAGATGGATCCTCTTTCGCACCAGAAGTTTCTCATTACTGGTTAAGAACCTTTGTGAGTTGGCTTGTAAGGAGTGTGTCTCTACAACATAAATGGCCTGTGGCTTACACAAAACTCCAGTTGTTTTGTCCTTCTGTGTTGTCTCCACTCCTTGCTGGAATGAAAGGCCTGGGTGCTGGAGGAAAATGTGGCTGCTGGCATTTGCTTGATTCAGTGCATAAACGGAGTCTGGTAGCTCACTCTTTCTGTAGCCACAGCTTTTGGGAGGCTAATGCAGGATCCTGTGAATTGAGTTCAAGGTCATCCTGAGCTACACAGTTCCAGGCCAGTCTACAGAGTGAGACCCAGTTTCATACATACGCAACACCCCTGACAAGGGTTTGACATAGGTACTCCTTGACATCTTATAGTAAAATCACAGGCATTGGAATTAGGAAGACTTTGAATCCTGGACCTGCTGCTTAATTTCTTCAAGGCTCAGTCCTCTATAATCTGAGGTTTTGCTCTCCACAGTTTTAGTAACCTATGATCAACTGCAATCTGAAAATGTTGAAATAAATTCCTGAAATAAATAGTCCCTAAAGTTTAAATTGCACACCATTCTGAGTAGCATGATGAAATTACAACCATCCTTTTCTGTCCCACTTGGTAAAGGAATCATCTCTTTGCCTAATACATCCACACTGAATTTGCTCTTCAGTCACTTAATTACCCCCTATCTATTAAACAGTGATATGAAAGTACTCTAATGTTACCTAAAAATGGGCTCAAAGTGCAGGAGTAGTGATGCTGGCAATTCAGACATGTCAAACAGAAGTGCTTTTTGATAAAACGTGAAAATTCTTGACCATACGGGGAGAGGGCACTGTTTGGTAATATCTATAATAACAAACCCATGAATTTATAAACCTAGAAAAATTAGTACTGCTTTTGCTGTGGCCCTTCAAACTAGAAAAAGTCATGGCCATAATGAATGAGTTCTTAGTTAACATAGAAAAGTCCACCATGTGGGCGTGATAGCACACACCTGTAATTCTAGCACTTGGGAGGCAGAGGCAGGCAGATCTCTGTGAGTTCAAGGCCAGTGTGTCCAGGACAGCCAAGGCTACACAGAGAAACCCTGTCTTGAAAAACAAAAACAAAAAACCATCACAACAAAAGAAGTCACTAAACTACAGAATGCAGTTTTGTACACCAACTAAAACATTCTTTTAAAAACTACAAAATTCAGTACTCTTCACAGATTCTGGGACCTATTGGCTACCTTGGAACACTCGGGACTCCTGTATGGAGTAAAATGGGATCAGCTCTACCTTACAAATACAGAGAGCCTTTAATTGAGATAGTAGACAGAGTTCAGCATGAGAATGCCTGGCTCACAGGAAATGTTCAATCCATTGTTATTGGTATCTACTCCCAACTTTCTTTATTCCATAAAGTTTTAAGCTTCTCAATCTTTCCCTGGGATTAAGTCTTATAAGCCAAAAGTTTACTTTCCTCTTCCAGGTCTATTTCTTCTCTTAGGACAGCCTAATGAGAAAGAAAGGCATAGCTTAAGAGTCTAATCCAAGCAAGAACTTGAGAGAAAGGAGCTAGAAAGTAATCCTTCATGTCTGCAGGGCATCTCCCTGAGAAAGCTGAGGAATCGGATTGGGAAAGTAGACAAATAGGGAACCCTTCTCTTTTCCTGGGGCTGGGGAAGAGGAGAGAGTACACAGCTGGCTACATACCACAAAGATCTTGTGAGGATATGCTTACAAGTCTCCAAAGGTCAGATGGCATTGTCTTGGACTGGAGAAATGGGGATGGGACCTGAGGAAGAGGGGTGAGGAAGGGGTACCCTCAAGAGGAACTAGCTGCCATCAAATGCTCCCTGAGAGTCTCAAGGAGCAGGTGTTATGTTCTCTGGGCATTAGCCTTGGGGAAAAGTCTGCTATGCCAGTAATCAGGGTTGTCAAAGGCAGAGTCAGTGGCTTCTAAACTACGCAGAGTTTTGAGGCGGGCATAGCGAACATGTGGAGCATGATGTCCAGGCCCCTGGAAAGCTCGCATCTCTTCGTAGCCTTGTTCAGCTGCTGGGCAGGCCCCCATGGCTGCATAATCCCCTCCGGCACCACCTACACCACATCTGCGGTTCATATATTCATAGTCCTCATCTGGAGTTGTGCCAGCAGAGGACATGATGGCCATAGGATGGAGTGGGCAACTCCGCGTGCTGCCCAGAGAAGCACTGAGGTCTGAGCCCACATCCATGTACTCATAACCCAGCTCCTCAAGCGAGCCAGGCCTAGGGGGCCGAGGTGGGCTGTTTCTTCTCTTCCGGTTCATATATTCATACTCTTCATCTTCATCTTCTTCTTCAGTACCCAGCACAGAACTGAGACCGACTGAAGAAAGGGTGCCTTCCCGGGAGGAGGATGTACCTATGATTGAGAAAAACTATAAGTACATATAAGAAACATGTACTTCATATTTCATAGAAATTATCAGAAGGAAGGGGGTAAGTTAGAAAACAAATGACTAAAGCACCTCTAAGGTGTGTATCTGGCATGACGTAGCCATTGCCATCCTCTTCCTCTAAGCCTGGTGGGGAGAGTGGCGTGACAAGGGTAAGCAGGCTGTGTCGCTGCGAATGGTAGGCACTGTCCCCACGTGGCCGTGGGCTCCGGCTCCGGCTCCGACACACTGATACTTTCTCTTGGAGTTCAGCCTCAGAGCCTATTACATGGCCCTCTGATGGCTCTGACGGCAGACGTCCCCGTGGAATTGGGTGCAGAGAGATGGGATGAGGAAGCTGTTCATGGCCCCCCAAAACTGCAGAATCCTACAGAGGAAAATTCACAGGGAACAACAAAATTCTGTTACACAGAATAACAAATATGCAGATTTAGAAGGAGCTACAGTTGTTCAGGGCCTTCTCTATTACAGAATGCTGATTAAACCTTCAAGATCTGAGGCATCTTCCTCCATATCTCTAGCCACCCTTCCAAGCCCATAAGCCCTCTGCCTCCCCAGCTTCTGGCAGAAGGTCTTACCAGACCAGCTTCCCCAAGATTACTCTGGTTCATGGGCATGTATCCAGACGAGGGACTTAAAAGACTCTGGCTCTAAGATGACAGAAAATGAAAGGGTTAAAAACAAAGGAAAAAACCTGAGTGGTGATCATGAGGGTTCAGGGAGCAAAATCTCATGCAGTTAGAAGGTATCTCACCCCACGTGGCCGCGTGAGCGTTCCCACAGGCAAGCTGAGGACAGAACCCAGTGTGGTCGCCAGGCTGTCCTCCTCTGCCTCCAAGTCCAAGTCTAGGTCCAGTTCTGGCTCCAGCTCTACCTCTTCCAACTGTTTGTTGGTCAGAGAAGAGGGCTCTGCTGCAGGATGTATTCCAGGTCCGCTCTCTCTCTATAGGAACAGACACTCATTAAAGTGGGTTCTAGTCTAGTCTTCTTAATGACTGACATCCTGTAGCCCTTACTCACCTTTATGACCAGATAGCGCGGTGGGTCACGAGCCATCCTGGTAAACTCATTGGCTAGTTCTTTAAAGGTTGGGCGAATATTCTCATCAATCATCCAACCTGGAGTGAGATTTATGAGGTTGAGCCAGAAGTGAGAGAAGAGCCATGGAGGAGAAAGGAGAAAGGAGAAAGTTCATTGGAAAAGGCTGGGGTCAGCAGACAACTCACACTTGACCATGACCATGTAGACATCAATGGTGCAGATCTGGGGCTGTGCTAACCGCTCTCCCTTCTCCAGCAGGTCTGGTACTTCAGCCAGTCGTAGCCCAGCATAGGGCTCTGCCCCAAAGGTCATCAACTCCCAGACTGTTACACCTGATATAGGAAGACATTAACTAGTAAGTATGAAAAATAGCACTGGCATGAAGGAAAGGGAAGGTAGACCTTGCTCTAATACAAGGATCAAAAGGGCATAAGAAGAGGTGACACAAAAGAGTGGGGAACTTGGGCTGCAGAGAACATGGGGACACCCAGATGTGCTCACCATAACTCCAGACATCACTCTGGTGTGTATATTTCCCAAAGTGGATACTCTCAAGAGCCATCCACTTAATTGGAGTCTGAAGATTAAAGATAAAGATGCAACCAGTTAATTTTCACAATTTTCTTATTTTAAAACCCCAAGGGGCACGGCAGGCATGGTGGTGCACATCTTTAATCCCAGCACTGAGGAAGGCAGAGGCAAGCAGATCTGTGAGTTCAAGGACAGCCTGGTCTACAAAGCAAGTCCAGGACATCCAAGGCTACACATAGAAAGCCTGTCTTGAAAAACCAAACCAAACCAAAACAACAACAACAAAAATCAAAAGAAAAACCAAGGGGCTGGAGAGATGGCTCAGTGGTTAAGCGTACTAACTGTTCTTACAAAGGACCCAGGTTCAATTCCCAGCACCCACATGACAGCTCACAACCATCTGTGACTCCATTTACAAGGGATCTTACACCTTCACACCAATGCACATAAAATAAAATTTAAAACAAAAAAACAACCAAACAACAACAAAAAACCCCAAGTTCTCTATTGTCCTTTTGTTTCCTGAACTTAAATTTACTGCCTTTCTCAGCTCCCTCTCCTTGAATTTACATGAGTCATCCATTCCTCTCAGAAAGAGCCCCTTGACTACCCTACATGCCACAGCCTTGTCCTCTTACCTTGGCCTCACTGTGTAGTAACTGCTTGTCATCTGGCGGCAATAGGTCAGCCACACCAAAGTCTGCCACCTGGACCTGACTCGGTGACTTGAGCAGCACATTGCGGAGCGCCAGGTCCCTGTGCACCATGCCATGCTCCTCAAGGTAATACATACCCTAGAGGAGGTGGGTAGTCTTAGGGAGCGGGGAGCCAGAGACTGAGCAACAGGAGCTGCCCAAACCTTGAAGACAGCTCTTGGAACCTCAAACCCTAGATCCTCCTGTCTCTACCCTGGCTTTCCCTAGTCGAGCTGTTGCTACCCCAGACCTCCAGACCCTGCTTACCTTGGCAATTTGTACTCCCCAGTTGAGCAGCAGCTGTGGTCCCAGTGTCCCTCGATGCTGTCTCACATGGTCAAGGAGGGAGCCCAGAGGCAGGTACTGAGTGACCAGCTGCAGAGATGACCCCGGGCACAGTCCCAGGAGCCGTACAATATGGGCATGGTCTAGGCTGCCAATGGCCAGCATATGCTGCAAAACATGAGAGGCGTTAGCCAGGAACAAACAGGTTCACATACACTCCACAAAAGCGCACCCAATCCAGAGGTCCCCTCACCCTCAAACACAGCATGCCTAACATGGACCTCACACTCATCTGCCAACACAAGAGCATATGTCTACATGCCCAGATCCAAAACTGCCTCACTCCCAGAGGCACATAGAATTGCCTTCTTCACTTACATCTGTCACAGCTTGAAAGCTTTGCCGCCCACTCTTGTCCCCAATGACTTTAATGCAGACTGGAATCTTGATGGACTCACCCTCAGGAATCCAAACCCCCTGGAAAGTTTGGAGTGGAAGTAAGTTTAAAAATATAATAATTCTCTTCAATTTTTTGCCAAAGCTTTCTCCGTTCTTCCTACCATCTTTTCCTCACTTCTCCAGACTTCCCGAGTCACTCACCTTGTGTACTGTTCCAAAGACACCAGAACCAAGCACTTTAAGCCTCCTCAGTTCTGTCTCTTTAAAGATTCTGGCCAAGACTTTGTTTGCCTTCTCACTGGGATCCAGAGGCTCAATGCTCTGAGGAGTGGACAGAAACAGGTGCTCAGAAAAGCCCACTCCCACAGTCCTAGCCTCCCCTACCCCTTCTGGGTGGATGCCAAGGACAGCAGAGCCCAAAGCTGAGGGCAGCAGGACAAGTCTCCAGTCCCGGAAAGCTTCCTTATTGCCCTGAGGAACAACAGGACTGGAGAAGCTGCACTGATGAGGAGGGCAAGAGGGCTGCTTTCCTTTTGAGTAGCTGGAGGGAGCAGAGGAGATATGGTCGTACTTTTCACATAAGGTTGGTTCTCATTTTCTATTCTGCTCACCTCTCACTAAGATGAGGGATTGAACTCAGGGCAATCTTCCTGCCTCAGCCTGAGTGCTGGAATTATTGCCGTGTACCAAAATGCCTGCCCAAGCTTTCAAAGCACTTCCACTTACCTATCTAAGATGCGTAAACTGAGGCACAGAGAAGGAAAGCGATTTCTTCAGTGTCATGGCAAATGGCAAAAGCAAGATGAGAATGTTCCCACTTCTTGGACTGGTGTGTACATATATGTGCACATGCACATGCGTGTTGCTAGGACTGAACTTGGGTCCTTGCACACATGCGGCAGGTACCCTGAGCAGTCTCAGCAGCTCTCCACTGTCCTCTCAAAAAGGGACCACATTTCCAGGGAAAGGGAGTAAGGCTCGCTATCACTTTTCCCTGGGAGCAGATTGTAAAGGGTGCCTCCCAAAGTTAAGCTGAACACTCACCTCACCCCGTTCCAGGTAGCGCCTCATAGCCCTTTTATTCTGAATCCTGCGTCCACGCCAATAGAGGAAAGAGCCTCCCAGAATCAGGAGAATCCCGGCCAGTCCTACTGTCACAGCTATTACCAGATGGGGTTTGCTACGGGATATAGAAAAGGCCAGCATCTGGGCTTAGAGTGGCTTCAGAAATGCCATCTATATGGTATACATCTGAGTTAGCATTCTCGTCTGCTAATAACCATGAGCACCAAAGGAGTCAGCCTGAATATGGGACTCCCCCTCTTAGGCAAGGGCAAGTTAATTTTAGAAAGGGAATGCCAGAAGCCACAGTTCTTGAGTCCACTGATGGTGGACTGTATATGTAAAAGGGAGGAGTGACCCTAGTGGACACCCCACACCCATATGCATATGTGTGACACTAAATGGAATAAGGGTTATTAATAACAATAATGAAAAGTAGGACAGGAAATCCGGAAGGGGGCAGGGTAAAGGCACAAGGGTAATCTGGAAGGAAATATGGTGGGTTGGTATGATCAGAATGCATTATATAACTGTACTAGATTTCCAAAGAATAAATAAAAATATTATCTAAAGGTGAGGTTGGAGAGATGGCTCAGAAGTTAAGAGCTCCTACAGAGGACCCATGTTTCTTTCCCAGAACCCACATGGTGGCTCCCAACACTGCCCTCTGCCCTAGGCACACACTGTATACATACATATATGCATTCATTCAGGCATTACTAATATATATAAAATAAAACACATAATTTTTAAAAGGTAGGCATAGTGCTATATGCCTTTAATTCCAGTATTTTGGGAGGCAGAGGCAGGTGGATATCTTTGAGTTATAGGCCAACCAGGTCTACACAGCAAGTTTCATGCCAGCCAGGGCTATATAGTGACACCCTGTCACAAAAACAAAATAAACAAAAATATAAAAATATTTTGCTGTTGTTTTTTAGAGACAGGGTTTTTCTGTGTAGCCCCGGCCATTTTAGAACTCATTCTGTAGACCAGGTTGGCCTCCAACTCAGACATCTGTCTGCGTCTGCCTCCTGAGTACCGGGTTCAAAGACGGGCACCACCACCCTCCACTCCCAGCCTCAGCCCCAGATGAAAAAATAAAATTTTAAAAGAAAGTCAGAGTGGGCCACTGGAAAGAGGTGCAGTGTCTAAGAGCACCGGCTGCTCTTTTGGAGGACACCTGCATGAGGGCTCACAAGCATTCACGACTCCAGTTCAAAGATATCTCATGCCCTCTTCTGGCCTCCAAGGGGACCAGGCAAGCAGATGGTAAATGACAAATGTACAGGCAAAACAACGACACACACACAAGCTCTTTAAAAAGACAGTGTCGACAGTACTCTTCTCCTGATTCTACACTCCCCAAGCTGATCTTACCTCATTAACACCTCTGTTTGGCCTAAACAGTCTTGTAGTTCTGGTCCTTTACACCTAGAAAAGAAAATCACTTTCTTAGACAGTAGAGATGTGGGCCAACAAGATGGCTCAGCAGGTGAGTACACTCACTGCTAATCTTGAGGACCTAAGTTCAATTCCTGGGAATCATATAAGAGGAGAGAATTCACTTCCTCAAGTTATTGTTTGATCTCCACATACACACCATAGCCCACAGGCACACAACACTCCCATTCACATGGTAAACCTAATTATAAAAAATGTTTTTTAAAGACAATAGAGCCTCCATATAGAAAAGCTTTGTATCTGAACAAGCCTCCTGGATCATCTCGTCCTGAAGCCCCAAACCTTGTCCCAAAGCAGAGAGGAATCTACTCCCAGCCTCTTGACAATCTCGTCCTCCCGTCTTCCACCCTCCACCTCGGGCTCACTTGTGAGCTAACATCATCCCTGTTCCCCCTAACCTCGGCATAATTTCCTTCAGCCCTTTACTCTATAGCTGGAAGTGAGTCTTAAAGAACCAACCCTTTCTCCTTCCCCTCACCCTGATTCTGTGTTCCTACACTCTCCTCAGCCCCTCCTTTTGTTTCATTCTGTCACTGACCCCTGGGTGCAGTTCTCATGGCAGGGCCGACATTCATTCTGAGCATCCGGGTACTTGTAGATTGGACCCTTGGCACCTAGGATTCCATGGGGGCAGCTGGTCACACAGTGGGGCCCGTCACGAAAATGAGCGCACCGAGCGCAAGCATCAGAGCCCTGAGGGGAAGAAAGAGGACCTCTGAGAATGAGACCTCAGGGTTAATCCCAGTCCTCCCACTAAGGGTCAGGCCACCCTTAGGATCACCCATGCAAACACTGCGGGGTTATCTGACTTCCCTGGGCTGACCTGTACATTTGGCCATACCATTAGCT
The DNA here is from genome assembly GCF_907164565.1 of Psammomys obesus. Classification (NCBI taxonomy): domain Eukaryota; kingdom Metazoa; phylum Chordata; class Mammalia; order Rodentia; family Muridae; genus Psammomys; species Psammomys obesus. The sequence goes on from NW_026585504.1 coordinate 326,269, forward strand.
TGACATTCCCCGTCTCCCTTCCAGACCCACGGCTGCTACTGTACCGAGCCATTGCACGTGCTGGCGCCTTCCATGCGTAGGCACTCTGGGTGGCAGGAGAAGCATTCAGCCTCATGAACAAACTCCCGAGGTTCCCTGCAGTTGGGGACACAGGAAGGGGTCACTTTCAAGTTCAGACCTTCTTGCCTTTATTCTGTAATGAGGACCTTCCCCTGCATGCCCACCAATACACAAGCAGAAAGATGTCTACAAAGCCACATAGGGACTCACATCTGTAATGCCAGCACTTTGGAGGATAAGACGGAAAGATTTTCATGAGTTCAAGGCCTGCCTGGGTTACAGAATGAGATGCTCTCTAAGAGCAAAAGCAAGCAAGCAAGCAAACAAGAAAGCAAGAGAGGGCCAGGTGTGGTAGCACACACCTTTAATCTCAACACTCAGGAGGCAGAAGCAGGAAGATCTCTTTGGTATACATAGCAAGGTCAGGACGATGAGAGCCCATCTGCCTGTCTCTGTCTCTCTCAAACACACACTCAGGCACAGGGACACAGGAAATACAAGCGAGCCAGACAAAGTGGCTCAAAGCTGTAATCGCAGAATTTGGAAGGTTCAGGCAAAAGGATTTAAGGCCAACCTGGGCTACAGAGTGAGTAGGCTGGGGGCAAGGGCAGGACAAGGAGGGGAAGGGAGAGAAAGGGAGAAAGAAACAGTCTAAAGGCCACTAGCACCCAAACTACTCCTCCCACCCTGGGCCTTCTCCCACCCTCTTGGCCTTCTCTACACTGTACCCTTTCAGAAAGTTGCAGTGAGTCACACAAACACCTTCTCGGCTGTAGTTTCGACATGACAAGCACTGACCAGGGCCCGGGCCCCAGCATCCCCCAGAGGAGCACAGTGGATCACACACTTTGCCCTCTGCCACTGGAAAAGAGCAGACATGTTAGGAAGACCCTGAGGAGACCCAGGAAGCCTTCTGAATTCTTCCTTATTGCATCTACCCTCCCTTCCTCACTGGTTCCATCCCTCAACCCTACTCCCACTTTCAGGGTCAAACTGTTCCTGCCCCTCTCTCCTCCACAACCACCCATTCTCACTTCTGACAGGACCTTTCTCTCACCACACTCTCTCTGAGGCCGGTTGTACTTGATGTCAAGTCTCTCTTCGGAAGGCCCCCGAAGCAGTCTGGTCCAGTTCAAAGAGTGGTGGTAGCACAGCTGCTGATTGGCGCTGATGTAGACACGCCCAGCACTGATTTCCTTCAGAGACCGGAGCCCCAGAGATGTGACATTCAGGTTCTTCATGATCAACAAGGAAAAGCCCCGGCTGGAATAAAGGAGCCAGAATTAGAAGGCAAACTACAAAGGAAAAAATTAATGAATTTGCTCCAGGTTAAGTTAGACCCATGGAGAGGAAATCCCCTCTTTTGGCAAGTTTGTTTTTGAAACAGTTTTGGCATCCAAATTGGTCTTAAACTTCTGTGATCCTCCTGCCTCAGTGTTAGAATTAAAGAACCACTCCTGGCTTTACCCTCACATTTTGCCTTTCCCCCATCATGCTAGCTGACTGTTGGGGCCTGTCGGTTGAGAAATACACTGTATTTTACAAAAAGATGCCCACTGTCTAGAGACTACCACCTCCACCTCTATGCCCCTTACTCACTTGTAGAGGCTTCTGCCCCCGATGGTAGTCAGATTGGAAAAAACACTGAAGTTGTGCATGTGAGGTGGCCAGGACTGGATGTTTAGGTACCCTGAAGGGTTAGAGAGAGGTGTTTAAGCAGGAAGTCTTCTCCCTCGGCCAGGTTCTATGCAACCTGTCTCACAGCACAGTGCTTCGGAGTGTGACTTTCCTTAAGCTGTTTAACTGTAATGCAGGCCAGTGGGTACTCATCTGCTCCTTCCAGGAAGGGAAGCCCTCCCTCCCTCTTACCTGTGATCTCTCGTACTGTCCTAAAAACATTGAGCTTCTCTGGGTCCAGTGCAGGGATCTTGTGCCAGGGGTCACTGGGGGAGCAGTAAAAACTTGTCAACAAAGTACAAATATGACTCAGTGATAATAAATATGCCACACCTCAAAACATGGTTTCTAGATGTCAAATTTTCCTCCAGGGCTGGGGATCAGAGCCTTGTATATGCTAAGCAAACTGCTTTACCATAACTCAATATCTTGGCTCACAGGTCAGTCTTCATCAAAAGGAAACAACACTTTGGAGAAAAGCTGGTGGCATGAGAAACATAAATACATAGGACTGGATCATCTTATGCCAAATGGAAAAGAGACGCTCAAGAGCTGACACAACCAGTCCAAGCTGCTTGCCATGCAGGCCTAACAACCACTCCTGGCAGTTCGGAACTGTCTGTAACTCCAGCTCCAAAGGGTCCGACACCTTTTTCTGGTCTCACCAGGCATGCACAGGGCACACAGACAATCATGCAGGCAAAACAAATAAAACAAACAGACTAGGGCAGTGGTGATAGCACATGCCTATAACCCCAACACTAATACTGGAGAGGCTGAACAAGGGTGGCAAGATCAAGGCCAGCCTGGGCTACACATGGAGACCTAATCTCATTTAAAAAACAAAACAAAACAAAACAAACAAAACAAAAAACAACTGAGGTAAGGGGTATGTGTGTCTGTGTACAAAGAAGAAAAAAGTCTATCTGGGCATAGCAACACTTGGTTGTAACCCCAGCACTCAGGAGGCAGAGGCAGATAGATCTCTGAGTTTGAGGCCAGCCTGATCTACACAGCAAGTTTCAAGACAGCCAAGGCTACACAGTGAAACCGTGCCTTGAAAAAACAAAAATAAATAAAATAAAAACATGTATAATATGCTAAAATTAGGGGAATTTGGGTAAAGAATGTATGGGAAATACATCACTTTCACAATTTAAGCACAACTCTAAAGTTATATCTACATAAAACAACTAAAAGTGGCTGGCAAGCCGATTCAGAAGGTAGAGTGGATTGTTGCACAGCCTCCAGAGATCCAGCTTTAATCCCAGGAGCCACAGCGCAGACAGGTCAGAGTCCCAAAGACTGCTTCCGAGTTCCAGACTCACTGCGGTGTATGCATGCCATACACACACACACACCACAAACATCTATATGCACAAACAAAAAAAAATTAAAAAGGGACTGGAGAGATGCTTCAGCAGGTAAGAACACCTGCTGCTCTTGCAGAAGGCCAGGGTTTGGTTATTTGAAATCATACCATGGCTCACAGACACCTGTAACTCCAGTTCCAGAGCATTCAACACCCTCTTCAGGTTTCTGTGGGTGCCAGGTACACACATGGTGCAGAAACATATATGCAAAATGCTCATATATTAAAAAAATAAATAAACAAAAAATAAAGATGGGCGTGGTGGCGCACACCTTTAATCCAGCTCTTGGGAGGCAGAGGCAGGCACATCTCTGAGTTCCAGTGCAGCCTGGTCTTCAAAGGGAGTCCAGGACATCCAGGACTACATAGAGAAACCCTGTCTCGAAAAACCATAAAAAAAAAAAAAAAAAGGGAAGGGGGGGGGACTGTGGCTGGAGAGATGGCTCAGTGGCTGCTCTTCCAGAGGTCCTGAGTTCAATTCCCAGCAACCACATGGTGGCTCACAGCCATCTATAATGAGATCTAGTGCCCTCTTCTGGCACACAGGCACACATATAGGCAGAACATTGTACACACAATAAATAAATCTTCTTTAAAAAATGAAAAATAGACAATTTTTGTGATTATAGTCGTGAGTGTGTGCAGGTGCACACTGAGGCAGAGGCATCAGATCCTAGAGCTGGAGCTGGAGTTCTAGACAGCTGTGGATTTATGGAAGCTCTACATGATTTCAGATGGCCTGTCTCTCCAGCGTCCTCTTGTTCAGATTTGAGGTAGGAAGAACCCTGTACATGTACTATGTCATTCCTGAGCTGCTTAGGGAAGTCCTCCAGGTGGAGGTGGTGCTGTGCATTCTCCTGGGTCCTCTGGAGCCCCTCAGGCCTCATGACTTTAATTTCTATATATATTTTGTTATTTTTTTCTTTTCTTTTTTTGGTTTTTGAAGACAAGGTTTCTCTGTATAGCCTTGGCTGTCCTGGACTTGTCCAGGTTGGCCCTGAACTCATAGCATTCTGCTTGCCTCTGCCTCCCTAAGTACTGGGTGGGTATGCACCACCATGCCCGGATTTGTTTTTCAAGACAGGGATCCTCTGAGTTGCTCTGGCTGTCCTGGAATGGTAGAGCAGGCTGGCCCCAAACTCACAGAGCTCTGCCTGCCTCCACCTAAAAGTGCTGGGATTAAAGGTGTACACCACCACCACTGGGCTGTGATGTCCATTACTTGTGCTGTATGGGGCTGGGGATTTAGAATGGGAAAGCAGAATCTCTAACCCGTTGAGGCCAGTGATGAGGAAGTCCAAGTTGCCCAGGATCTTGGTACAGTTCACAAACCCATCAATGTTGCTGGAGTCCACAGTCTGGAAGCGGCTTCCGGAGCCTGTCCCCTCACAGGCTGCAAACATAGAACAGCCTCAGTGCTGGGGCGTTCTGAGTCACCTCAGAAAAGGCTGGGTATAACCTCTCACTACTTCCTACTCACCTTTTGGGCACAGCCCTCCACAAGGCTCACATATCTTGAGTCCATTTTTATCCACTTCCATCTTGTCAGGAGGACAAGCCCTGACACAAGATGTCTGATCCACCACAAAGTTATCTAGGGAAGAGGAGATCTCTATGAGGGATGGTGCTAAGCACTGAGACCCCCTCCTGTGCACTCTCGCTCCCTCCACTCTGCACCAGATTTGCCCCACCTACAACCCAGAGTTCTTGAGGTCTGTCTTATAGACTAGATGGTCCCTTTGTTCTTACGATGGTCTCAAACTCTTTTTTAAGAAGACAATGTAGGGGGCCAGGGGTTAAGAGCACTGACTGTTCTACCGAGGAACCCAGGTTCAAATCCCAGCATTCACATGGCAGCTCACAACTATCTATAACACCAAGATCAGAAACCCTCACACAGATATGCAAGCAAAACATTAATGCAAATAAAATGAAAATATGTAAGGTGGTGGAGCGATGGCTCAGTGGTTAAGAGGACCTGGGTTCAATTCCCAGCACCCACATGACAGCTCACACCTGTCAGTAAATAACTATAAAATCTGATGCTCTCACACAGACTTGCATGCAGGCAAAACACATGCACATAAGATAAGAAGAATAATGATTGGTTTTCATCTTTTACAAAAGATTTAGTAATATATTTTTAAGATTCATTTTTATGCTTATTTATATATATATCTGTATGTGTACAGGTGCTCTTGGCAGTCAGAGGCATCAGATCCCCCTATGTGGGTGCTCACATGTTTTGAAAAAACCGCAAGTGCTCTTAACCAATGAGTCATCTCTCTGGACTCCTATTTATTTTATGTGTATATATAAGTGCCTGTACATATTCATGTGTACATTTGTGTCTGGTACCCAAGGAGTCTAGAAGAGGGTGTCAGCTCCCCTAGAACTAGAAGGGTAGGCTGCTACGGGCTGCCTGATATGGATGCTAGGAACTGAATCCTTTGGAAGGGCAGCAAGTGGTCTCAACTGCTGAGCCATGTCTCTAGCCCTGGCATCAAACTCTGACCTTGAGCCTCTAATCCTTCTGTCTCTACCTCAGAGTGCTGGGATTACAGTCCACTGTGTCACCAGGTTTGTGTAGTATTAGAGTTATAAAACCCAAGTGTGTGTGCACGATAGGCAAGCACTCCATCAACTAGGCTGCACTGAGTTCTTTGTTGTTCAAGTGGCCACAGCCAAGGAAAGCAGTCAGGAACACCAGGGAAGGTCACACCATCACATCTAGGCTCCCTAATTAACACCCAACTTAATTCTTTTCTTTTGTTTGCTTGTGTTTGAGACAGGGTTTCTGTGTAGGCTGTCCTGGACTCACTCTGTAGACTAGATTGGCCTTGAACTTGCAGAGACCCATCTGCCTCTGCCTCCCTGAGAGCTGGGATTATAGGTGTTCCCCACTGTACCCAGCTACTTAATTCCTTTTGCATCCCAATCTATTGTCTAGAATCTTGGATCCACTATCATTGTCTCTTCCCTTCAGACACTTACGGGGACAGCTGGCCACACAGACTCCTCCATACTGATACTTGGTATGAGGGTTGGGTTCCAGCTGGAATGTTAGCTTGTTGTACACAAGAGGCTGTGGACATCGGGGCACACAGGCTCCACTGTCATTGAAGTGTCGGCAGGCCTGGGAATGTAAAAGACTCTTAAAATTTATATTTCTATTATACCTCTCCACCTCCCCAAAGCCTGTGACCCCACTTCAGAGCACAGCCCGACTGTACCACAACATACAAAGCAATCTGTGTCCTGGGGTCCAGAGCAGCCCCCTGCACATTCATCATGACAGCACTGGTTAGGGTTGGGCCCAAAGCAGTGACCATTACACTGAGGGGCACAGATGGTCTTAGTCACTATGAAAAGAGAGAAAGCATGACAGGGCTAAATTCTGAGGCTCCCGCTCATTCTGGCTGTTGGGAGTGACATAGGCAGGGCTGTATGGGTATGAGAGGCTGTGAGCTGTAACTTCTTAGAAGAAAATTCAAACTCACATATCTGGCAGTCTTCTGGTCCAGGTCCCCAGCATCGCCCCTTGCAGACCTCATGACAGGGTGGACCTGGTTGGGAAACAACACAACATACAGGACCATTAGAGCTGAGAAAGGCTTGCTTGAATCCACAGGGTATGATGTCAGCACACAGGCACCTCAATCCCAGGAAGCAAGAGCCCTGGGGTGTGTCCCTCCCTGCCCTTAAAGAGCAGGGCTGGGCTCAAGAGAACCTGTCAACAAGGGGCGGGGCCACTCCTCCACACTACCCACCAGGCAGCTGAAGGGGAGGGACTGGGGCAGATGCCAACCTCAGCCCTAGTGCCATCCCAGGAACTCGGTTCCTCCCAGACAAACAGACTCTGTGCATGAGTAGCCAGGAGCAATAGACGTGGTCAGGGCAGCTAGGAGATGTCACACTGGCAAGCGCAATAGGGAGCGAGTCCAAAGATCTGGCTTCCCCGCTTAGCACCCAGGACAACATTTGCCTCTTTTCCTGATACACTGGTTTGGGCTCCAAGAGACTAACCTAGTCCCTCCTGGCAGGCAGGCGCTTGGGTCAGCAGCCTGAGGTGACTGTTTGGAGAAGGTGGTTCAGATAAAGGATGTAGTGGGGATGGGAAAGGAGTCACTGATTGGCTGGGGCAGGGCAGCCATCCTGACCACAGACACTTACAGTTTCCACCATTGTTCTTCACCACTATCTCAGCACCTCGAACCCTCACAATGTCCCTCCAGTCGATTGTATCCATATGGCAAAGTTTGTCGTTTTTCTCAATGTAAACACCACCTGACAGAATCTCTGTGGTGGGAAGAAAAGTGACAGGCTGAAGACTACAACACAATTCCTCTTCTATACCTTTCCACCAATCCAAAGGACATTCAGACCCAGAGGGGCGGATCATGGGTCTGTCATCCAATCAGATTCAGACTTCAAGAACCCTTGGCCCTTCAAGAGGAGGAGTCAGGATGAAGAAACTCCTGCCTCTTCAGACCCTGTCTAGATCCGGTTTAGCCAGTGGGGGAGGGGTGGGGAAAGGACAGGACAACCAGATTCAATCCCTGAGCCTACCTGAGTGCTTTCCAAACAGCGGGGACAGAGAGTGCCCAGGCTGTTTAACCCCTACACTCTCTAGCTGCTGGTTGGACTTCGAAGTTGGAGGAATGGGCACAGATCCAAGTCCCAGTACAGCCCCACCATCACATAAGGTCCCTCCTTCCTGGACCATTATGTCCCCAGCTCACCTCCAAGGAGGTGGCTGTTGGAGGGGGAGGGGGCGAGCAGAAGGGGTCATCAGAAACTAACCAGTCAGCTGAGTGAAACGGAGCTGGCGCAGAGCATGGCTGGAGTTGGTGTTGTAATTCAACATGACAAAGATGGCAAACTTCCCATCATAGACCTGGGTTCCCCGGACCACTCGGAGGTTAGGCAAAGGCAGTGTGGAGAATTCATTCATGGCCACGAGGACATAGCCCGTCACTTCTCGGATCCACTATGATAGAACAGATCATATCAGTGAAAAGGACAACAGGGCAAGGTTTCAGGCCTCTTGTTCCCCAAGTCATCAAGGAAGGGATTCTTTTTTTTTTTTTTAATTTATTATGTATACAATGTATGTTTGCATGTACACCTGCATACCAGAAGAGGGCACCAGATTTCATTTCAAAAGGTTGTGAGCCACCATGTGGTTGCTGGGAATTGAACTCAGGACCTCTGGAAGAGCAGCCAGTGCTCTTAACCTCTGAGCCATCTCTCCAGCCCAAGGCAGGGATTCTTAACTCATCTATCTGTCTGTCTGTCTATCCATCCATCTATATTTCTTTTTTTCTTTCTTTCAAAGATTTACTTATTTTTTTATGTATATAATGTTCTGCTTGCATGTACACCTGCACACCAGAAGAGGGCACCAGATTTCATTATAGATGGTTGTGAGCCCACAACCATGTGGTTGCTGGGAATTGAATTCAGGACCTCTGGAAGAGCAAGCAGTGCTCTTAACCTCTGAGCTATCTCTCCAGGCCACATCTATATTTCTATCTATCTATTTTGGTTTTTTGACACAGGGTTTCTCTGTGTAGGCTTGGCTGTCCTGGAACTCATTCTGTAGACCAGGCTGGCCTCAAACTCAGAGATCCTCCTGCCTCTGCTTCTTGAGAGCTGGGATTAAAAGTGTACTCTACCAACGCCTGGCCTATTATTACTTTTTTAATGTTAGGCGAGTGTTCTACCACTGAACCATAGTGGCCCCCTGACTCCAGTCCTGAATTCATTGGTCTTGAACTCCTGGGCTCATTTTCCCACTTCAGCTGTAGATGAGCTTACAAGTGCAGGTCACTGTATCCAGCCTTCCTGAATTTCTTTTCTCCTCCAAACCCCTACACTAGGGACTGATCCTGGGACCATGTGCATATTCTGCAAGCACTCCACCACTGAGCTATAACCCCAGCTCTGAATTCTTTGCCTAGTTTGTAGGGAGTACAGTCACAATACTGTGCCACTTTGTGAACAAAGACAAGCCACGGAAATGATGAAGGATCTACTTTGCCTACCTATTTCTTCTCAGAGTCACTCATAACAGGAGGGTCCTGGCTTAGTCCCTTCCTTGTCTCTCTGGGTACCTTGTACTGCTGTGCCTGACAGAACAACACCTGCTCAGCCCCTTTCTTATGGTTATGGAACCTGGTTATGGAACCAGACCGCCCTGCATTATATTCGCCATCTCCCTAAGTACACAGGCTGGAGCCTCAAGACTACTGGGGTCTTAGAAAAGCTGAAGGCAGCCCCTGGAGGGTGGAGGGAGGGAGGGGCTTGCCTACTCACCCGCAGGAAGGAAAGATCAGCATTGTGTCCCGTGAGCACGATCTCCAGGTTACCCATCACCACCTCACACCGCTCATAGAGCTTGTACAGCGTCTGGTACTGGTTCTCAGCATCGCCAGTCACGCTCAGCCCGTTCAGGGTCCCAGGACACACTGTGAAAATGGAGGTAAGACAGATGTAAGCCCCCCTGTTCCCTCTTCCAGTTACCCTGCCCACAAGGCCTCCAAGACAGGGGCCTCTCATTGGAGTCCCCACTGAGCCTCTTTCGGGCACTGATGTGGGCACTGAGGGGTTAATACAGAAGGAAGACATGAGGGGACTTTTCTTCTCCCTAGAAAGGACACAGTAGGCAGGGATCAAACTTTGATTACCCTCTCCTCCTCAACTAAGGCACTTACTTCTCTGCCCCCATCCTGCCTTTCTCTAGGCCTTGGAATAAACATCTCTTTGGGGCTAGCACACAGCCCCTATTGTATCTACAGAGGGTGGGATGGGGCAGAGGGTGGGAGCAGTGCCTGGGGCCACAGTTCAGCCCACAATGAAGTGATTCTATCCAGGAGGAGGGGGCCGCCCCACCCTGTCCCAGACACCCCGTCCTTAGCAGCACCCCCCGTTACCCTGGAGCTTTGGGCTCAGACAAGTGATCTCACTGGAGGGAGAAACCCTGGTATGGGTGGGGGTCAATGGGAGCATTGTCTTTAAAGCTGGACGATAAGGCACTGTCGGCCTCCCCCTTAAACTCTGCTTTTCCTTTCTCACTCCCTTTCCCTGCGCCAACATGCTCCAGCTTCCCCAGCGTCACTGTGTGGCCCTGAAGTACTTTTCATCGAACAGAGAAGCTTGGAGAGAAACAGAGCAGACCCTCCACTCCTGAGTCTTCTTCCCAGTTTCACTGCCAGAGGGATTCAGTAAAAAGACTTCAGCATGGCCAAGCTCCCCAGCAGGCACTGCAGGGAAGAGCTCAGAAGAGAGGCCAGTTCACTTCACCCTTGGGCTTTCACTTTCCTTGGCAAAAATGGAGCTATGAAGTCTTGGCCCCTGGAGCTCTAACCTTTCCTGTGACACGGAGCACATGGAGGGTGGGGTGGGAGCACAGAGCACCACCACCTGCTCTAGCCACCCTTCCCTGAGGGAGGGTGGGGGCAGCAGAGGGCGAGGGACGCAGAGGCCCCAGTTTCTCCTGTCAGATACACCTCTGGTCTCACTCCTTCTTCTAGGTCCTCTCCCTTCCACTCTCCACGATGGAAGGAGAAAGCTAGCTCCAGCAAGGAGACGGAAATAGGCTACAAGTTCCCAGAGGAACCTGGGAACTCCAGGGTCCTCGGGCTGAAGCGAAAGACTAGGAAGGTTAGTCATTTCTGGAACAGTCATGCCCCTGTCCCCTTCCTGGCAGGACACCCCTCTTCCAAGGTAAGGTGCCAGCCCTTCTCCTCAGATAAGGGAGGAGCTAGGATGTCTGCATAGGGAAGTGATATATATGTGTGCATGCAGACTGTTGAAACTGGCACACAAACTTGTACACAGTTCCACTGGCTCAGGAATATATATTGGTTTGCCCCCGGAATCCATACTGGGAAGTGTTGCAAGTGTCCACTGCCTCCTACCTGCCCACAGCACCTTGCACACTTTGTGTCCATGCAGACCAGTTAGCTGCCACCCTGAGGGTAAAGTCCATATTTCACAAACAGGGGCAAAGGGCCTGGGCAGGACAGCAGTATAAACAGCTACCCAAGAGGAACCAGCCAGCTTGGGGAATACGTCCAGGAAGAGTCAGAACCTGGGCTCAAAGAGGAGCAGCACCAGAGCCATTCTTGTGCAGAGAGCACTGACTGGCGGCAGGTAGACCAAGAACTTTCAGTCCCTCGGAAGTGGGCCTTCCACTGCCCCAGCCACACACAATGGGACAAAGGGGCTTCACAAGGCTTGAGGCAGGCCGGATGCCCAGAAGCTCAGGATGGAGATAAAGGGTAGAGACCCAACCATGCCTGCTCCCTGCCTCTCAGGGAGGGTGGTAGGAATCCCAGACTCTTGGGTTCCTGGCTGGGGGGGAGGGGAAGGCACAGTCATATGGGACAGTGATCCAGCACTCCCCTGGCCCCTCCCACTCTAGTCTCCAGACCACCCCCTCCACCAGCTGGGAGTGTTCACATCGCAAGATCCCAGGGGCTAAATTTAGGCCCAGCAACTGTGGGGGAAGCACAGGTGGCCTCTCCCACCCCCACTCTGGGGAAGGGGCCCTGGCTGTGCCGTACCCCAAGCTAAGATCTGAGGGCTGGTAGGGGGTCTCTAATCATACCGCCTCCAGCACCCTTCAGGTGTCCACAGTCCCTGGAACACCCCTAGGAATGGGATCAGATGCTATGGAATAGAGAAGTACAATCTGGGCTCTGTCTGAAATTAAATAGTAAACTGAAAAGGGGAAGGGCAGAACTGGGCCTAGGAGCAAGTTCACAGAATATTCAGAAGGTGGGAGAAGTGACTTCGGATTGGAGAGAGAAAGGAGTCTGTCCTCCCCTCAGCTCCAGCTTAAGGCATATACCCCGGGAATCGTATAGTATATAATAGATGCTCAACATGTTAATTGAATTGACTTGGGTCTTGATAAAAAGAAGTTGGTTAAGTTAGGGACCCACTTGTCTTGTGGGAAAACAGGAGGCCAGCCTCTGTGGCTTCTCACTGATGTCACCTGGACTTGGCCCTCAGGTTAATCTTAGCCTTCTCAGGGCAGCCCCACTCACGGAAGAGGAGGTGCCATTCTTGTTTTTCCAACATTAGAAAACAACAACTTCTAACCCTTGCATAGCTCCGCCCTGCCGGCAAAACAACGAAACCGGGAGGGGGAGGTTGTTGAAACCTGGGATGGGGTGGGGGCCAGGGAGTTCCAGAGCAAACTGAGACCCTTCAAGCCAAGGCTCCTCACGTTTAGAGAAGGGTCCCTGCCCGCCCTCCCTCTAGGCTCTCAGAAGTATGAAGTACAGTTCGGCATCAACCTGATCAGAACAGACCAATTAGAGGGTCAGCGAAGTCCTGGAGAGAAGGGTAGGTCCTGGAGAGAAGGCATCCATGCATGCAGTTCCCGCCTAGCCCACTCCGAACACCAAGCCACACGGTCCCCTCCTTGGCAGTCCCAGCAGACCCGAGGTCTCACCCCCAGTTCGGCGCGTCAGAAGCCGAACCCCTTTGCCCAGGTCGCGCTCCCAGCTTCCAGCCCGCTGGGGCTCCCGCGCGGCTTACCTGCCTGAGAGCTGCCCATCTCGGAACCCCGGGCCAGGCTGAGAAGGAAGCCCAGCACCTCGAGAGACCCAATCGCCCTCATGATTCCGGAGGAGGGTGAAGGGGGCCCGGCCGAGTCTGGCTCGGGGGCCCCGGATTAGAACATCGAGGCGGCAGCCACCTGAGCGGCCAGCGAATAGGTGGCAGCGGCGGAGGCTGCGAGCTGCTACCGGAGCCGGAGTCCACAGCGGGACGGCAGGGGAGGGAGTCTGTCTGCGAGAGAGGGAGGGAGCGAAGGGGGCAGGGGGTGAGTCACGGCCGCGCCCCCTCCCGTGCGAGGCTGGAGTCCCGGTGGTTGCAGCCGGGGACACGGCCGGGAACGCGCCCCGCCAGCCCGCGGCTGGCCGAGAGGGTCAAGGAGGGGTCTCACTCTAGTTTCCCCCGAGGTGGCTAAGTGGAGATCAAGACTCCCCACGTCCCGGGCCGGGGCACGGTGTGAACGCGGACGGAGAGAGCGCGCCGAAGCCCAGCCCCCGAAGGCTGGCCTCGCCCTTTAACCAAATCGCGCAACTCCCCTAGCCGGTTGGATCACTTGAGGGATTTTTTTTTCTCTTTTTTTCAGAGTGAATATTTCTATTTTTTGAGTGGGAGGTGTTTTTTTTAGCCTCGCGTTCACGCCACCTCAGTTTCCCCGGGACGCAAAGCCCCATTAGTGCATGCACCCGGCCCGAGAACCCGAACCCCGGAGGCCGCGTGAAATTGCACTGTCTCCGGCCGCTTCCTCCTGGAGACCCGGCGCCGGCCCGGCCTCTCGGGGGGATTTGTCTGGGGGGCGGGGGTGGCTTCCAGCCTGGGAACAGACCCCGGAGCCCGCCGCCCCACTCCGGCCCGGGAGGGGATCCCGCACCTGTCGCCTCCCCTCTGCTGCCCCCCACGGCCGCCGGAGAGAACAGCTGCCCCAGCGGCCGCGTCCCCGCCTCCATCCCGCGGGCCCGAGGGCACAGCGGCGCTCAGCGGAGAGGGGCGCGGGGCGCTCACCCCCGACGCCCCCCGGACCGGCCGCCCCGCGAGGGTGGCGCAGCCTGAGGTGGCAGGGCCCGGGCGGGTCCGCCTGGCGCCCCCTGGTGTCCAGTCCGTGGCATTTCCACTCCTCAAGTTGCCTTCCAGGTCTTGCCCTGAGAACGGCTGTCTGCCCTTCCCCGGGCGGAGACTGTCAGCTTCAATCCTTTCTTTTCTTTTGTTTATGATTATTTTGTTTTGGTTTTTGAGGCAGGTCGCGTTATAGCTCAGGCTCCAGTATATTATGTGGCTTAGACTGGTGTTGAACTCGGAACGGTCTTTCTGCTTCCACCCCAGGTACAGGTGTGCGCCACCATGTCCGGCTCTCGCGCTACAATTCTTTTTTTTTTTTAATTGGTTATTCTTGTTGTGCGTATAATGATGGGAGGGGGAGTGCGTGCCTGCTACGGTGTGCATGTGGAAGGCGGAAGACAACTTTGTGGAGTCGGTCGTCTCTTCCCACTTTTACAAGGAACTCAGAACGCCAGGCTTTCTCTTCAAACGCATTTAGGTGCCTGTGGAGGCCAGAACTCCCCAGAACTGGAGTCAGTAACTGTCGTGAGCTGCCAGGTGGGTCTGGGGATCTAACCCAGGTTCTTTGGAAGAACAAGAGCTCTCGAACACCGAGCCGTGTCTGCAGCTGCCCCCGGCCCTTCTCTTGTGCAACAGTTCTTTAAACTTGCTCCTGTACTGATGTGCAACCCAAGGGCTTACCTACTCTTGGCCTTTCCTGGATCTCCTGTGTAACAGTTACACTAGTAGAAGCAACCGCAAAACCTAGAGCGATGGCTCAGCGGTTAAGAGCACTGACTCCTCTTTCAGAGGTCCTGAGTTCAATTCCCAGCAACCACGCGGTGGCTCATGACCATCTGTAATGGAGTCTGACTTCCTCTTCTGGTGTGTGTGTGAAAACAGAGCATGGAGGCCAGCTGAGGCAGGAGGCCAGCAAGTTTAAGGCCAGCCTGAACAGCTTAGGAGAACCTTGTCTCAATAGAGAAGCCGGGAATCGGGAAGCGTGTTGTGTGTTTGCCTAGTATTCCCGAGGCTGTGGCTTCCATCTCCAGTACCGAGACCCAAAGGGCTGTCGCCTCATCTTTTCTGAAATGGAAACTTGTGAATTTTCTCCAAATCTCTCTACCTGGTGACAGAAGGGGAAAGGCTCAGAATTTGACCTAGAATTTCTTAAGATAGTATACAAAAACTGGAGATTCATCTGCTCAGATTCAGACTCCTTTCAGGGGTAGGATGCAGCTCAGTATTCAGCTATTGCTTAGCTCAGGTGAGACAGCCAGCACAGCCGTGGAGGAGTGCCTCCCTTCCAGCGCAGATGCTCATTACTTAAGGTCTCCCTTGCCAGCTACATACCCCCTGATCAACGGGCCTTTCACGTTCTCACACATTCACCTCAATTTCGTTAGTGTGCTGGAGAGTTTTATGTCATCTGAAAGGAGGGAACCTCAGTTAAGACAATGCATCTGTAATACCCAGCTCTAAGGCGTTTTCTTAATTATTTATTGATGGGGGAGGGCCCAGCCCATTGTGGGTGCTTCTACCCCTGGGTTGGTGGTCCTGAGTTCAATAAGAAAGCACACTAAAGCAACCCATGGGGAGCAAGCCAGTTAGCAGCACCCTCCATGGCCTCTGCATCAGCTCCTGCCTCCAGGTCCCTGCTCTATTTGAGTTCCTGTCCTGACTGCCTTCACTGCTGAACAGTGCTGTAGAAGTGTCAGCCAAACAAACCCTTTCCTCTCCACCTTGCTTTCGGTCATGGTGTTTCATCACAGCACTAGAAACACTAACCAAGACGGTTAGTGTTCAAGGCCCTGTTCTCTCAAGGAAGTGTCCTTGGTCAAAAGCAGTTGTAGGGTTGAGGTTGTGGAACAGCGATGGAGTGGTTGCCTGGGGTGCACAAGGCCCTGAGCTCACTGCCCAGAAAGAAGGAAAAAGAACTCTGCTAGCATACAGTTGTTGTTTGGACCTAAGAGGAACAGGGTGTAGTAGCTCAGATCTGAAATCCCAGCGATGGAGAAGCTGCAGCGGGAAGATTGCCAGGAGTTTGAGGCCAGCCTGGGTTACATAGCTCATGCCATGTTGCTTAAGACTACCCATAGGGAAATAATGTCAAAAAAAAAAAAAAAAAAAAAAAAGGAAGAAGAAGAAAAGAAAAGGAAGAGTCAGGCCAAGCGTCCTCAGTAACTGTGTTGTTTTCAGCCATTATGAAGCATTTAGCGAATGCTAGCTGTGTTAGCACCCCTCCCCACTAGATCCAAGATGTACTGTTCTGGGCCCTTCAGTGTGTTCTTCTGCACTACAGGAAACAGCATCTCAAGCATCCGGGATATAAATAGTGCACAAAACAGCCATATTGCTGACTGGCTTCCATGAATAAATTAACTGAAAGAAGGGAGGCTTGGTGAATGCTTTCTGTTTTCCCTACATCTCATTATCTTTCCTCACTCTTGCCCTCTGACTTTTTTTTTTTTTCCAGTTTTTCAAGACAGGATTTCTTTCTAGCCCTGGCTATCTCAGAGCTCCACCTGTAGTAGCCCTGATAGCCTCAAACCCAGAGATCCACCTACCTCTCACTCGATAGTGCTAGGATCAAAAGTGAGCATTTCCACTGCCTGGCATGCTCCCTGACTTTTATGGTTGTTTTTTAGTGTGCACATATGGATGAGTTGACATGTGTGTGTCAAGGTCAGAGGACAACCTGGGTTGGGGTTATCAGTTCCCTCTGTCTTCCATGTGAATCCTGAGGGCCAATCTCAGGCTGTCAGGTTTAGCAGTAGGTGCCTGTACCCACTGAGCCATCTCACTGGCCCAAACTCTTATTTTTTGTTTTGAATTACATTTATTTATCTATTTTTCTGTAAGAGAGCCATCTCATTAGCCCCTGCTTTTGCTCTTCAGACCTCAAAGTCACAGTAATCCTACTGTTTCAGTTCTTGGGAAAGGTAGTATGATTGCTGCCTCTGGTCAATGTCTGGATGGGTGCTTCCAGGTTCATAGTTCAGAGAACTGAAAAAGATGAACATGCAGGGTGGTGGCAGCACACACCTTTGAGCCCAGCACTAGAGAGGCAGAGGCAGGCGGATCTCTGTGTGCTTGAGAGGAGAAAACAACAATTGGTTGTCTCATACCAAATGATCAGCTCTAAAAACATACATACAAATAACAGACTGAGCAAAATGTGCATCTACATATGAATACATACATGCAAGTAACAACCAACAATTAATGAAGAAAAGAGGCCATGAGTTTGAAAGAGAGCAAGGAGTAGTACCTGAGAGGTTGTAGAGGGAGGAAATAGTGTAATTACATTATAATTTCAAAAGGAGAAGAAATAGTAAAGAGGAATCTTTACTCAAAGACAAGGTGACGGCCCAGATTGGAAATGCTGCCAAAGAGAGCAGGTGAGCATCTCTGGACATCCAAGAGTCCAGGTTAGTGCCTGAGGCTTCTTTTACAGGATCTAAAGAAGAGGTGTAAGGGGTATAATTTGGGTGGTTTTCTATTTATTTTTGTTTTGTTTTATTTTATTTTATTTTATTTTATTTTATTTTATTTTATTTTATTTTATTTTATTTTATTTTGAGACAAGATTTCTCTGTGTAGCACTGGCTACCCCTGAGCTTGCTGTGTAGACCAGGCTGGCCTCAAATTCCCAGGGATCCACCTGCCTCTGCCTTCCTGAGTGCTGGGTTTACAGGTGCGCACAGCCACCACTGCCGCCACCACCTGGCAGTAATTTTCTATGTTAATTGACAAGTTACATAAGCTTTACTCTATTTCATATGTCCCTTCTTATGAGTTGAATCATGTGCACACCCAATTATTCGTAAGCACAAGATGGTAAATCAGAATTTTCTCCTGAAATTCGATCAGAGAACTGACATGGATGGCTTGATGTACTGGGCATACACCCAAAATTAGACCAGGTCAGATCAGCCTTCCGCATCCAGCTATGAAATATCCATGAGCTGGGCATTGTGGTGCATGCCTTCAGTCCCATAACTCAGGAGGCAGAGGCAGGTGGGTCTCTGTGAGTTTGAGGCCAGGTTGGTGTACAGAGTGAGTTCCAGGATAGCCAGGGCTACACAAAAAAACCCTGCCTCAAAACAAAGAAACAAACAAACAACACAAAACAGGGTACAAAGCATCAACAGGCTCCTGCCTTCACATTTCTGCAGCAGCACACACTCCCACAAATTTTTTAAAAACAAAAGAGGTACTTGAGGTTCTGGGTTCAGTCCCCAGAACATCAAAAATCAAAACAAGAATGGTCTACCAGCTTTCCACCGTGCTCAGTGGGCTTCTGTCCCGTTACAGTCAAAAGCTTTATTTTAGATCAACTCTCATTCTCAGGATTATGTTTGCTCTCTGTGCCTGCCCTGAACTGAATTTTCCACCTTTCTCCTGCATAATCTGGTTTTCTCTATATAGGATTGTTTCTATTATGTAGAAATGTATTGTATTTCCCTCTCTTTCTTCTCTGGGCCATGCAGTGCTGGTAGCACACATCTTTAGTTCCAGCACTCAGGAGGCAGAGGCAGGAGGATCACTGAGTTGGAGGCCAGCCTGGGCTACAGAGTGAGTTCCAGGACAGCCAGGGCTACACAAGAGAAACCCTGTCTTGAAAAAACAAACAAAAGTTAAAGAGAGAGAGTACATATGGAGGTCAGAGAATACCTTCTGGGTGTTGGTCCTCTCCTTCCATCATGGGGATCTCAGGGATCAAACTCACATCTTCAGGTTTGGTAGCAAACTTAACAATTGAGCCATCTCCTGCCTGTGTCCTATAAATTTTTTGAGTTTAATTTTGTCACATTTAGTTAAAGTCCCAACTTTCTTTCGTATTCTTTTTGCCTGTTTGGTGTTCTCTGTTTGTCCTGGCAGGAGCCTCCTGGAGGCCAGCCCTAGGTAAGGTCAGGGTGTATTCATGAACAAGAGCTCCTGGAATCAACTGTTAGAGTAAAGAAGGGAAGAGAGCCTTTGGATTGCAGGGTATTTCACAGCTTGCCTTATGGACTTACTTGAGGATGCTGACATTCTTGGCTTGGCCAGTCCTTGGTGTGATGTTATCATGTCCTGAGGTTCTGGAAGATGTCCATCTGCTCAGTTGCCTTCTGATTATTGTAGGGGACAGGAGAGCTTACAGAGCCCTGGGCAAGACTGCTAAAGAGCAGTTGTCTCTTCCAGGTGAGTGTGAGCTGTTGCTGCTTTCTGCAGGACAGGGAAGAGCTTGGCTTCCCATCAGTCTTCTGTGTTACTTGGTTGTGCTAAGGATTAAATTGACCTAAAACAGAGCTGGAGAGTCAAAAGTGGTGGCTTATAACTGTAATCCCATCACTTGGGAGGCAGACGCAGGAAGATTATTGGTTCTGGGCCATCCTGGACTACATGGTATGTTCCAAGCTAGCCTGGGCTACATTAAAGAACAAACTATAGTTGAAGAAAATAGAAGAAAGCAAATAACAAAGAACAGGAACTAGTGAAAACACAGCTGGTATTGCAAAATCCACATCTGTGACCCCAGTATTTAAAAAGGCAGACCCAGGAAGATCAGTGCAAATGCATAGTGAGCTCCAGGCCAGCCATGGCTACAAAGCAAGACATTTTGTCAGGAAGAAGAGGAAGAAACAAATGAAATACAAAATAGCTGCATAACTCTGAAGATGGACAAAGCTGTTCTGATACCAAATATTTTAAAAGCTGGGCCTGTAATCCTAGTTATTTGGGAGGCAGGAAGATCACAGTTTCAAGGCCTGTTCTGTCAATGTAGTGAGACTCTGTCAGACAGAGGAGGTGGGGGCAGGGATACAGCTCAATGGTAGAACTCTTGCTTACATTCAGTCTCCAGTATCCCCAAAGAAGCCATGTGTGCCAGCTTGTGAGGGTCATGTATTGCTTAGGCTACTCTGGAATTTATGGTTTCTCCAGATGTGAGACAGCACACCTGATCAAAAACAGGCTTTTGTGGACGAATAAGATGACCCTGCCAAGCCTGAGAACATGAATTCTGGCTCCTGGACCTACACAGTGGAAGGAGAGAACTGAATCCTGCAAGCTCTGTCATCTCCACGTACAAGCCATGTTATGAGCGTACATGCACACACACGCGCACACACACACACACAAACTAAATAAGTGTAGTACTTTTATTTTTTTTTAATTGTATTTATTGCATTTATTTTCTTGAGACAGAATTTCACTGTGTAGACTGGCTGATGTGAAACTCTATATAAACCAGTCTGGCTTGGAATTCTGCCTTTGTTTCCCCAGTGTTGGGATTAAAAGCATGTGCCCTCGTACTGGCTAAAAACATTTTAGCTGGGTGAGATGGTACACACCTTAAATCCCAGCCAGTGGATCTCTGCAAGTTTGAGGCCAGTCTAGTCTACAGAGTGAGTCCAGAACAGCCTGGGCTTGTTACACAGAGAAACCCTTTCCACCACTACCCCCAAATTTTTAATGATGATTTTGCTTGTTTTTTAAATTTAATGAATTGATGAACTGAGTTTAAGAAGGCAGGCCTTATAACTCAGTCTAGCCTCAAGCTGGCTTTGTAATCAAGAATGATCTTGACCATCTGATTTTCTTGCCTCCATTCCTGGATGCTGAAATAGGCCATGCTGCCAGGCCGGGTTTTATATGGACTCAGGTCCAGGGCTTCCTGGATCTTAGGCAACTAAAAGTTTCTCTCCCTGTCCTTGTTTTTGATTTTTGAGACAGTCTTTGATTTTGAAGCAGCCCAAGATAGCCCACTTAATTCCTTTTGCCTACACCTTTCAATGCTTCCAGCTATGAGCCATGATAGGTGGCTTGCTTGTGTGTTGTGTTTGTGTACACCAAGTGGAACTGGGTGTCCATGGAGGCCAGAGAGGATATGAAATCTCCTAGGACTGAAATCACCTGTTTTTAAGCTAGTTTGAACATGCTGTGGAGCAGAGGCTGGCCTTTCCTGACCCTCCCCCCATCTCTAGAGTGTTGGGATTATAGTGCAGGTGCAGCCTAGCCAGGCTGGCTTAAGGTTTGTGACCCAGGCCTAGAGAGATGGCTCAGAGGTTAGGAGATCTGGCTGCTCTTCCTAAAGGTCCTGAGTTCAATTCCCAGCAACCACATGGTGGCTCACAGCCATCCATAATGAGATCTGGTGGCCTCTTCTGGCCTGCAGACAGAACACTGTATACATAATAAATAAATCTTAAAAGAAAAGAAAAAAGACTTGTGACCCTCCTGCTTCTGAAATTACCAGAATGTGTGGCTTTGCCTGGCCCTCTGTGGCCACACGTTCCACAGTAGGACTTCAGATCATGTGTAGAGTGCTGGACAACGTGGAAGCTCTCCCCTGCCCAGGCCTGTTGGGTTTTCTGTGGCAGCTGTGGCCCATAGGCACAGTTGGTGGCTTCAATGAGAAATGTTGCCTGTAGTCTAGGATGTTTGAACACTCGGTCCCCAGGTGGTTGCACTGGGAAGTTTAGGTGGAAGACCCATGTAGAGGAAACGGGTTTGAGATTAGCAAGCCCCGCCTTCTGTCTGCTTTTTGCTGTGGTAAGGATTGTGAGCTCTCAGGTTCTTTTTAGGTCAACATGCCTGCCAGTTGCCGCGCCTTCCCACTGCCATAGTGATGGACTCTTAACCCAAATAAACTCTCCAGTCTCTAAATTGCCCGGGTCATTGTGTTTTATCACAACAACAGAAAATAACTAATACAGTGGTTACACCTGTGGCCATTGGTGAGTAATTGAACTTCAGTGCTTTCTGCTTCCTGGAGGTCTAGGCTGGGACTGAAAGTTCCAACCTTTAATTACCTGGGTGTTTACCCTGGAAACCAGCCAGATTTCTGTGATCATCTAGGGACTTTGCTGCAAAATTTGCTTGTTAATACAAACTCAAGTGTACCTGAAAGGGGCTCCTTAGGAACAAAAGAGTATGTTTCACCTCTCTACACTTTCACACATAAGCTCCTCCAGAAACCTAAAGCTCTGGTATTGCAAAACAAAGAATGAACTTTGTGCACAACACAGGTACTTTAGAAGAAACAAATGTGTAGATCTATGGCTAGAATCGAAAAGCCTCTTCCATATAGGAAGACACAAAAACTCCTGTCCTAGCAGGGAGGCAGAGGCAAGCAGCTCTCTGAATTGGAGGCCAGCTTGGTCTAGAGTGAGTTCCAGGACAGCCAGAGCTACATAGAGAAACTGTGACTAGAAAAGACAAACAAACAAAAAACAAAGACAAAAACAAAAGGAAACAAAAAGTTCTGTCCTTACTCTTGTCCTTCATCCTCATCATCACCCAGCAGCTAAGTCCTGGATGTGTGTAGCTCCAGAAGGTAAGCTAACAAAGATAGTCCTTCCCACACTGTCACAAAATGCCTGAGAACACAAATTAAGTCAGGAAAGGCTTATTAGTTCATGGATGCAGAGGTTCCGGTTCATGGTCAAAACTCAGAAGGTAGAGGCAGGCAGATCCGAGGCCAGCCTGGTCTACAGCATGAGTTCCAGGATGCTTCTGGAATAGCTGCAAATGATGGAGAGAAGGCCACAGTCCCACAGGAGCTAGGGACAGGATTCACCATTTCAGGGAATTCTTCCTAAGATCTGCTTTCTCAGATGGGGTCCATATCCTACTTTCCTTCCTGTCCCAAGACAGCCATCAATTTTAAACTATCAGTGGATTAATCTATTGATGAAGTCAGAGCCCTTATGATCCAGTCACTTCCTAAAGCCCCATGATCAATGAAGCTTGTAACACAAGGGCCTTCAGGTGGCATTCTTGTGTGGTTTCAATGAGAACAGCCCCCGTTCGCTCATACATTTGAACACTTGTTCCCCAGCTGGTGAAACGGGGAAGGATTAGGAGGTGTAGCCTTATTGGAGGAGGTGTGTTATTGGGTGTGGCTCTTGAGGTTTCAAAAGCCCCCACCATCCCTAGTGTGGTTCACAGTCCAAGGTGTGCGCTTTCTGTTATTCCTTCACTCTGCTATCATGGACTCTGGCCCTCTAAAACTGCAAGTAAAATTAAACCCTTTCTTTTACAGGTTGCCTTGGTCATGTTTTTTGTTTTATCATCACAATAGATAAGTGACTAAGACAGTTCCCCAAAAATAAACAAAAGAAGCAGGGCATGGTGGCATACACCTTTAATCTCAGCACTTCAGAGGCAGAGACAGGAGGATCTATCTCTGTGAGTGTGAGGTCAGACCAGTTTACAAGGCAAGTTCCAGGACAGCCAGGATTACAAGGGAAAGATCCTATCTCAAAATAAACAAACAAAAGGAACGTTTGACTGCTCTCTGTTTTTATTATCCTATTTACTGTAGCTCAGTCTGGCTTGGAACTAGTTAGGCAGCTGAGGATGACTGTGAAATTCTGATCTTGTCTCTGGTTCTGGGATTACAGGCATTTGCTGCTCCACCCAGTTTTTGTGGTGCTAGGGATGGAATGTAGGGGTTCCTGCCTGCTAGGCAAGTACTCTACCAACAGCTACACCCCCTTGGCTGAATAGTTCACCCTCAGAGCATAGAGTAGCTTCTAGTTTTCCACAGCTGATTGATACTTTGATTTTATAATTGCCAATGCTGAGAATGGCATTTTGTATAATACATAGTACAAAATGGCAGAAGGATGTTTAGGAGCATTTCAGAAATTGTTGGAAATTCTGTCCTAATCTTAAGCTAAAATTTAGTCCATGATTATTTATTTATTTTGGACACAGGACTCACCATGTAGCTTTGACTTGCCAGGAACTTGCTGTATTGACCAGGCTGGGCTCAAATTCACAGAAATCTGCCTGCCTTTGCTCCTGAGTGTTGGAATTAAAGATAGGTGTCATCATACCTGACCTATCATTCAGTGATTTTCTTTCTTTTTTTTAAATAAAACATAAGTCAACAACACAATAGCAATTTTTTAAAAAGCAAACATTTAGTGGGCGTGGTGGCAAACACTTTTAATCCCAGCGCTCAAGAAGGAGAGGCAGGTGGATCTCTGAGTTTGAGGCTAGCCTGGTCTACAAAGCAAATTCCAGGAGAGCCAGGGCTACATAGTAAGACCCTCCCCCGTCAAAAAAAAAAAAAAGAAAAAGAAAAAAGGACACACTACTTTGGCTGGACAGCATGCAGAGTGCAATTTTAGCGTGCTGTGTGTTCCGAAGCAAGACTGCAGTGAACACTACTGCAGCATGGCACATGCTGGAAACGCCTCACAGTCACTTCCTGTTTGACTCCGAATAAAACTCCTCCTACTGCCCATCATCTCACACAACCACATTCGCTTAGGCGTCCAAACCGAGTCTCCATTCATGGTCCAGTGTGGTGGTCCATGGAACCCAGCATTTGTCAAGTGGAGGCAGGGGCATCAGGAGTTTAAGGCCAGCCTGACACACATGAAAACATCCAAAGAGAGAAAGGAGTTGGAGGAGAAGGAAAAGAAAATGAAACTAAATACACTTATGAGTCAGGCAAGCACTTTATGGCTGAACTATAGGCCCTTAGCTCCCTTTTCCTGCTCTCCCTCCTCCTCCTCTTCCTTGGGCCCCATCCTACTCCCTTTCTGTTTGTTTTGCTGAGATCTGGTCTCACTATATAACCTTGGTCTGGAACTTGCTAAATAGACCAGAGTGCCTTCAAATTTGGAGCCATGCCTTCTTGGATTACTGGAGAGTGACACCCTATCTGTCTCTGTGTCATCATATTTCAGCCCCAGGAGACTATCTGAATACCACCTACCACCTCCTCATCCCAAAATTATAAAATGAATTGAAGCTGGGTAAGGGAGACATAGTGAATTCTGGTGCAGATGAACTGCCTCGAGCGATCCTAACTGAAAACAAAACAGTGCCCAACTGGCACAAGGACCAGATTTGATCTTTAGCTTTATGTAAGCTGGGCTTGTTGCCGCACACCTGTAACCCCAGCAATTAGGAGGAGCCAACCTGGGGTCACACAGTGGAGTCCTCCCAGCCACATAACAAACCGCTCAAAAGACAAAACCAGAGGCTGGAAGTGGGGTTGCCCTGCCTCCTACTTCAGACATTTTTCTTAAAGTGTCCGCTAAGGTCCCTTGTCTGGGATTCGTTGCCCTTTAACCCTCTGACAGGTAGGGAAGAAAACAGCAAAACAGCCCTAGTAAACACGCTGTGTCCATGAGAACAGCCAAAAGGAGAATGTTTCTCAGGGGCCACCGTTGTTTATCTGGAGCTTTAAAATCACCTGCAGTGGAAAAGAGGGAAGGGAAATTCAGCACTGGTAAGAAGACGGAAGCTGGAACTCTGGCAGAAGGCCTCCACCTTCACAGCCAGCTTCTGTGGAAGTTGAAGACAGGATCTGATATGTTGTCTGTTGCTGTTTGTTCTTTCGCTTGAAAGCCTCACCAGAGGAGGCCCTCTGCTCTGCCTAGAAGTCTCAATGAAGAACTTCAAGCGCTGCCTTAAACGAGCTTCCCCCATCTGAAGTTTTGCTCTCTGTCTGTCCATGTCTCTTTTTCTATCATCTATCTACATACATACAAGAGGGTAGAAATTTTATACACATAAAAATAAATAAATCTGGGGCTGGGGAGATGGCTTAGCGGTTAAGAGTACACAGTCTTCTTCCAAGGGTCCTAAGTTCAATCCCAGAACCTGCATGGCAGCTCACAGCCTTCTGATGCTGTTTTCTGGTGTGTAGACGTACATGCAGACAGAGTACCCATGTCTATAAAATATATAAATAAATAAATAAATAAATCTTTAAAAAGTAAATCTAAAATTTTTACAAACATATTTTGCACGCACATGTTCATGGAATCAGAGTGCCGCTTGTAAGAGTTGGTTCTCTCCTTTCGCTCCGAGGGCTCTGGGGATGGAGCTCAGGCTGTCAGGCCTGACAACAGGTGTCTTCATGGAGCTATCTCATGAGCATCCACTGGTCCACCACTTCTCTCTCTCTCCCATCATGGAATTACAGGTGTTCAGTACCAGTTCCTTCACATATTATATTATATTATATTATATTATATTATATTATATTATATTATATTATATTATATTATATTATATTATATTATAATTTATATAATTTATATAATTTATATTATATTTTCAATAAAGCTGTTAAAACATTAATCTTCTGGAGTGTTAAGGGTTAAACTCAGAACCCCACACAAACTAACCATGTGCTTTACCAATGAGGTAAATTTAAGCCCCTGAATGGGTTTTGTTTTCTTTTTGTCTGTAGGGTGCTGGTGGTCAAACCCAGGGCCCTCAGCATAATAAGCAGGTTATCTGCCATTGAGCTGTGCTTCAACTTTTTTTTGTTTGTTTGTTTTTCGAGACAGGGTTTCTCTGTATAGCCTGTCCTGGACTCACTTTGTAGACCAGGCTAGCCTTGAACTCACAGCAATCTGCCTGCCTCTATCTCCCTGAGTGCTGGGATTAAAGGCGTGTGCTACCACTGCCTTATTTTATGTACATTGGTGTTTGACTGTATATATGTCAGTGAGAGTATCAGATCCCCTGGAACAGGAGTTACAGACAGTTGTGAGCCACCATGTGGTTGCTGGGACTTGAACCTGGGTCCTCTGGAAGAGCAGTCAGTGCTCTTAATCCCTCCAGCCCCTTCTGTGCTCCAACCTTAAGTGTTAGTTTTGCTTGTTTTGAGACAGGGTCTCATGCAGCACAGGCCAATTTACTATCCGCCCAAGGAAGGAGAATGACTGAACTCCTGAACCTAGGCTCCTCTTCCCGACTCACCACCCTGGGTCAGGGTGCTAGTGCGAGCAAACTGGGCTGCACACCTTTAAAAATCAACCTTAGAGTTAGACTTGGTGTTACATACCTAGAATTCCATACTGGGGGGTTGGAAGCAGGAGAGTAAGGAGTTCAAGGTCATTCTCTGCTACACAGAGAGTTTGAGTCCAGCCTGAACTGTGTGTGCTGCTATTTAAAAAAACAAACAAGCACCCTACACAGGCCTTTATTCCCCCACTTGGAGGCAGAGGCAGGTGGATAGCTATGAGTTGAGGCCAGCCTGGTCTACAGAGTAAGTCTGGGACAGCCAAGACTACACAGAGAAACCCTGTCTTGAAAAAAAAAAAGTGTGTGTGTGTGTGTGTGTGTGTGTGTGTGTGTGTGTGTGTGTTGGGGGGTGGCGCACACCTGTGACCCTTAGGAGGCAGAGGCAGACAAGCAGGACGATCTCTGAGTCCCTGGCCAGCCTGGTCTATATAGCAATTTGCAGACCAGCCAGAGGCGCACAGTGAGACCCTAACAAAAAGAAGAGGAAGACGTATGGGAGGAGAAAAGGAACATGATCAAAATATGTGATATAAAAAGAGTTTATTTTATTTTTGTTTGAGACAGGGCTAGTTTTTTGTTTTGTTTTGTTTATTTGCTTTACATCCCAAGAACAGCTCCGTCCCTTCTCTCCTCCCTGCCCCGCCTCCCCACTTCCCCTTTCCTCCAGAAAAGGGGAGTCCCTTCCCCATATCAACCCTCCCCAGCACATCAAGTCACATCAGGACCAGACCGTGCATATCCTCATCCACTGAGGCCAGGCTAGGCAGGAGCGAGTGATCCAAAAGTAGGCAAGAGAGTCCATGTTAGAAATGCTGCAAGCAACAGGGCTAGAGAAGTGGCTCAGAGGTTAAGAGCACCTTCTGCCCTTCCAAAGGTCCCTAGTTCAATTCCCAGGTTGCTTACGCAGACAGAACACTGTATACATAATAAATAAATAAGCCTTTAAAAAAAATGAGCCATCTCCTCAGGGCCTCTCAGGACGTGTGTGTGTGTGTGTGTGTGTGTGTGTGTGTGTGTGTGTGTGTGTGTCTGTGTGTCTGTGACTCAGGTCACCAGGCCTGTATGGCACGTCTACCCTCTGAACGTCTTGCCAGCCCAGCCTCGGCTGTTCTGAGAACTAAGCCGCTTGGACTGGACAGATGGCTCTGCAGGTGTGCCGCTCTTGTGAAGGATCCAAATTCACCCTTCTCTGACTCCAACGTCCAGGGATCTGGCGCCCTCTTCTGGTCTCCAGGGGTACGGGAAAACACTCATGCACAAAATTTTTTAAATTAGTTTAAAATATATATGAAGTGATATATTAATACTATTTAAAATAACATATTTCAAAAAATATATTCACCAGGATGCTAGTGGTGATGGGTCACACCTTTAGTCCCAACACTCAGAGGCAGAGGCAGGCAGATCTCTGTATGAGGCAGTCTGGTGTACACAGTAAGGACAGCCAGCGAGCTACAGAGGAGACACCGTCTCAAAAGGTAAATAGGGTGGAGGAGGACATCCCTATGAAGGGGGACTAGGATAGATAGTTATGGGTGAATAGAGGGTGGAGGCTAGAACAGGAAGATCAAACAGGGAGGGAAGAGAAGGGAGTTAAGAGAGAGAATACAGGACAGCCAAGTAAGGGCCATTTAAACCTAATACAGGAGGCTCTTCAATGCTTCTTTAATAAAGGGAAGAGAAAGTCCCAACTAGACATTTCTTTCCACCAAATGAAACCTCCAGTGCTGGGCTACATCTAGTCCAGTTGTTGGTCAAGAGGGTCCCATGGAAATCCCTAAAAACCCAGGCTATTGCCAAAGGTATTGGTTGCTCTCCGCAAACTGATGGTAAGTCCCTGCTGAAGGCAACACCTAATTCACTAAACACAAAGGCAGCCTGGTGCCTGCCTTGAGCCTTCACCTCATGTACTGGAAGAGATTCTGTTCTATAGCAGAGAAAAGGGAAACACCCACTCATGTACACGAATCCTTCAATCCGCAGTGGGGATCTGCCTATAAGACACATTGGTACAATAGCGACCTAAAGGCCACATCTCATCGGCTGTAAGGCCCACTCCACGAGATAGAACCAATATTCCTGACACTGCTTGATAGCCGAGAACCTGAGACTAGGTAGGCCATAGACCTAAGAAAAATCAAATAATGCTGTTCTGCTGAAGAATGTAGCAATAACGTGACTCCTAACAACATTCTGACATACTCATAGACATAAAGTTTTCACTTTAAACTGGGCTTTGACTTATATATTATGGTTTAGGTTTTTAAATCTTTATGGGATTTCTCTGTGTGTGACTCTGTGTGTGTGGCAGCATCTATATGTTTCTTTTTTTAATTTATTTTTATTTTATGTACCTTGGTGTCTAGTCTGCATGTATGTCTGTGTGAGGGTGTCAGCTTTTGGAATTACAGACAGTTGTGAGCTGCCATGTGGGTGCTGGAAATTGAACCTGAGTCCTCTGGAAGAGCAGTCAGTGCCCTTTAACCGCTGAGCCATCTCTCCAGAACCCCTATATGTGTTTTTTGTGCTTTTTTATATTTTGTTCTTTTTTCTGTTTGTTTTATCCTATTTTATATTATCATAATTATTTTCTATGCCTGTTCTTTGTTTTTTTGTTTTTTGTTTTTTCGAGACAGGGTTTCTCTGTATAACAGCAGCCTTGGCTGGCCTAGAACTCTTTTTTGTAGATTTGGCTGACCTTGAATTCACAGTGATCTGCCTGCCTCTGCCTCCTGAGTGCTGGGGTTCCTGAGTTACCACAAGGGGCTCTGATGCTTTTTTTTGTTTTTTTGGTTTTTTTACTGAAAGATAGGGTGTAGATCTGGGTAGTGGGTGGGATCTGGGAGGAGTTGGAGGAAGGGTCAATGTAATCAAGATATAGTGTATAAAAATATAATGTATAAAACCAACTATTTTCAATTTAAAAATAGCCAAAATACATAAAAGTAAATAAAAATAATTTTACTTTGGGTGCTGGATCTCAGCGGTTAAGAGCTGGTACTGCTCTTCTGGGGGACCCAGTTTTGGTTCTCAGTACCTGTATCTGGCAACTTGCAGCCACCTGGGATTTCAGCGCCAGTGGTCTCTGCAAGCATCTACCCCACACATACACATAAGTAATAAAAGTAAATATTCTAAACTTTTTTTTATCTTGAAACAAACATGTAAGCATGGATTACTGTGTTGATCTAAAAAACGTGACTATTTTGTTATTTTTATTCCTGTGTTTATTTAGTGTATGCGTGTGGGCTTGCGAGGTCAGGGTCATGTCCTTTGCTACCCTGCCAGGCTTGGTGTTTAGCACCCTTACCTGCCGAGCGGTCTCCCTAGTCAAGTATTACCATTTAGATGAAGTTACTGAGGTCTGGAAACAGTAACTTGTGTCAAGTTGCAAATGAACAGAATAAATATGGGAAAAATCCAAACTCAGGCTAGTCTGCTAAAACAGGCATTAATGGCTGCACCATGCTGACCTCTGGTCAGCCTAAGGCACTGGCAGCCATGTGGCGTCATTTTTAGCTATAGCCCCTGGGGCGCCTAGGTTCACGTGTCGGTATGTTATACTTTATGCTGGAGAAAAGGAATGTATCCTCAGAACTTCCCTTGGGGGCTGGGGTGGTGGGAGAGAATGGGGAGGCCTCTTTCCAACCTCAGCTTTTCTGCTCGGAGCTTCGTTCAACCCTCCTTAAGGCTTATAGGCTCCCCCCCCCCCAGCTGCTTTATTTCAGAGATGATGAGAGCAGAGGAAATAAAACAGGAAAACAGTGCTGAAGGAGCAACTGTGAAGTCAGAAGCTGGTCTTTGCTGGTCCACCAGGGCTACTCTCAGTGGGCCTCGTCTTTGGACAGTCCCCAGCTCAGGTTTAGCCACACCTGGTGATGCCCGCCCGCACCCCCAGCAGCCAGGGAAGCAGAGGCTGGAAGAGTTAATGAGCTTGAGTATGAATGTAAGTCCTGAGCCAGCCTGGGACATACATGAGCCTTGCTTCAAACTTGCAGCGATCTCTCTGTCTCTGCCTCTGGAGTGTTGAAATTACAGATGAGTGCCACCACACCTGGTTCATGATGCCTCTTATTTGTTGGTTGGTTTATTGAAATGGGCTTTTTTAGGTTACTCGATACAGGGTTTCTCTGTGTAGACCTGGCTGTCCTGGAACTCACTTTGTAGACAAGGCTGGCTTTGAACCTGCCTCTGCTTTCCTGAGTGCTGGGCCCCACGCCTGGGAACAGCTGACAGATGACCTCTCAGTGATTCTTCTCCTCCAGTCATTCTTTCTTCATCATTTACCCTGATACTCGTCGCCAGCCATAATCCCTTCCTTGACTGCATCCTCCATCCTGCTGCCCTTTCTTACTTCAGCAAATGCGTTTGTCAATTCTCATTTCATTCAGTCCCATTAAGGTCCACCTTTGCTTTGTACCTGTTTATTAAAAGACCTCCAGTGGCAAGTGTCGCCTCTCACATCCCACTTCCCATGCACTGTGGCATTTGCCCAGACGCCTTTTCGGACATTTGTCCTCTTCTCAGGCTTCCAGCCCCTTGTACCCTCTCCGTGCATATCCTGGTCTCCTACACAAGACACAAACGTGGCAAGCAACCGACCTGCGTTTATTCTGTAGATAACTCTCTTCTATTGCTCTGGGGTGGTTCTTCTGAGCTTCCCAGCAGAGGAGTGCCAGCTCTGAACTATTGAGCCATCTCTCCAGCCACTTTTTTTTTTCCTTTTTCAGAAAAAGTTCAAAATGACGTCACTAATATTCTCCCTTTATCTCTGCCTCTTCTTCACTCTCCCTCTCTTTTCTTAGTCTTATATGATATATTTCAGAGACAATCCATTAGGTTCTGATGAGCCTGCTCCTTTTGTATAGCATAACTATAGCCATTTCTGTTTCAGGCCTAACAGCCACATTATTTCATCTTGTTGCTGATATAGAAAAGAGAATCTCTGTACAAGGTCAGGCTGCCCAAAAACTATGTTTATGTTCAGCATACTCTGTAGCCTTGATGTTTCCAGAAATTCCCCACCTGTAAGTGCAGCTGGCCTTAACCATAAAGTTTACTTGGAACCAATCAAATTAAATATGCAATGCAGCTTCATCTCCGAGAGTCAGTTCAGATCCCAGACTGGCCTCCTCCCCGAGCTCAGAAAATAAAGCTTTCATTTCAAGCTTCTGTATCTGAAGGGAGTTTTCTCAGCTTCCACCCTGAACCCAACAGGTTCCCTTACTGTTTTTTTTTTTTTTTTATGTTTGTTTGTTTTTAAGGCAGGATCTTGCTGTGTAGCCCTGGATAGCCTCTAATGTACAGCCCAGGCTCATGTGTAATCTTCCTGCCTCTGCCTCCCAAGTGCTAGGATTACAGATCCGTGCCACTGCCACTGCTGACAGCCTGGTTTGCCTTTTCATTGCGCCACAGCTCCTTTTGAAATGCCAGATGACCGCTTCCCGGTCACGCACCACCTTTTGTATTGTTCTATGGCTCAGAACTCTCCAAGTTCTAGGCATGGTAACCACAGCATTTTCAAGGTGAGTACCAGTTGGAGGCTATCCTGGGATACATAGCATTTTCAAAGTCAGTGAGCTATATAGTAAGAATGAATTGAAAAACCAAGGGCTGGGGATATAATTTAGTAATAGGGCACTTGGGTAGTATGTACAAGTCTTTGTCCAAAGCAGTATTAAAAAAAAAAAAACAGCAAAAACTACTACTTTTTTGTTTGTTTGGTTGGTTTTTGGTTTTTCAAGACAGGGTTTCTCTGTATAACCCTGGCTGTCCTGAAATCGCTCTGTAGATCAGGCTGGCCTTGAACTCAGAGATCTGCCTGCCTCTGCCTCACTAGCGCTAGGACCAAGGTTGTGCGCCACCACCTCTGGGCTGGCCTTGAACTCTTGATTCTCCTGCTTCCACACACCTGTGTTGGGGTTACAGGTATGTGTCACCACAACTGGCTTCAGGTGTTTTGAGACAGGATCTCTCCAGGTAGCTCTGGCTATTTTGGAACTTGATAGGTACACCAGGCTGGACTTAAACGCAGAGATTCTCCTGCCTCTGCCTCCTAAGGGCTGAGATTAAAGTGTGCACCATCACACCTCTCTCTCATTCTCTTTTTCTGTCTCTGACAATGTCTTATTAGGTTGCCCTGGCTTGCCTGGGACTTGCTGTGAAGATTAAGCTGGCCTCCAACTCACAGAAATCACCTGCCTCTGCTTGTCTTTGCCTCCTGAGGCCTGTGCCACAATACCAGCTCTGACATAGACTCTGATACATAGACCAGGCCGGCACTGAATTTACATTGATCCTCCTGCCTCTGCTGACAAAGCGGGATTATAAGTGTGTGCCACCATACGTGGCTTAAAAAAATTTTTTTTGGGGGGGAAAGGAATTGTAAGACAGGGTTTCTTTGTATAGCCAGAAACTCACTCTATAGACTAGGTTGGCCTTCAACTCAGAGATCTTCCTGCCTCTGCCTCCTGAGTGCTGGGATTAAAGATGTATGCCATCAAGCCTGGCTTTATTTTTGTTGTTGCTGTTTGTTTTTGTTTTTAAACAGGATCTCTCTGTATAGCTCCGGCTGTCCTGGAACTCATTATATACACCGGGCTGGGGCTGGCCTCCCACTCACAGAGATCTGGCTGCCTCTGCCTCTGAGTGCTGAGACTACAGGCGTGTGCCACCACTGCCCAGCTTTTTTTCTTTTTGAAAAAGATTTCATTTTGCCAGGCATTTACGGCACACACTTTTAATCCCAGCACTTGGGAGGTAGAGGCAGGCAGATTTCTGAATTTGAGGCCAGACTTGTTGGCAGTTTTTAAACACTTTTATTTACGTTTCTTTTATTTTTTTCTTCCTACTCTACCCTAATCCCTTCCAACATCCCAACACCAGGTAGGAGAGAGATAGGGTTAGTGGGAGAGGGAGTGCAGGTCTTTCTTAGTTGCCTCCTGCTGGTTAGGGTCCTTAGGTTCCTTGGAACCAGTCCAGTCCTTGTTTCAGGAGACCTCCAACTTCTTGTCTCACAACAGCAACCAGGAGCAGCAAGGAGGGAAGCGGGAACAGCCTTGTTCTTTCTCTGATCTCTACTCTCTGGGCTCTGGCATTTATTCTCTCTCCAGAGTCCTCAGATTTTAACTATCAGCAGCTGGCAAAGAGCTCCTCTCAGAGCTGGCATGAGGAAAATAGCCTGCTGCTGTGGACCATCTGAATCAGTCCCATATCCCACACCTGGGACCCAAACAAAAACATGTTCATATCCACAACAGCATGGTCTACAGAGCTAGTTCCAGGACAACCAGAGCTACAGAGAAATCCTGTCTTGAGAAACCAAAAAGGTTATGAAACTTGCCCAAGATCCTCTGCTAGGAATCAGGATGATGTTTACATTGAGGAAGTAACTTATATAGGGCGGGGAAAGGGGCAGGATCTCTAGCCCTGTATGTCTTGTAGACCAGGGTAGCCTCAAGGTCACAGAGATCCACCTGCTTTCGCCTCCTAAGTGCTGGGGTGAGGGGCATGCACCGCCACACTTGGCTCTTTCATATGTCAACCAGTTGGCTTTATGCAACATAGGACTTGAACTCTGATGAAAGTCCCAAGCATACAGGAGATGAGTATCTATTGCACAGAACTGGGGCGATGCCTCCGCAGTTAAGAGTACTGGCTGCTCTTTCAGAGGACCCAGGGCTAGTGTCTAGTATCCACAATCGGTCTCAAAACCATCGCAACTCCAGTCCCACGGGATGGGATCTGGTGCCCTCTTCTGGCCTCCATGGACACTGCATGTGTGTGGTGCACAGACATACATGAGCAAGCAAAGCATCCAAACACATAAAATAAAAGAACAAACACATTTATATTTTAGCCTCTGTTCTTTCATCTACTGGTCCAGTCTATTTCGATAAGACTCATTAGTTTAACTCATTTGTGATAACAAAGAAACTGTTTTTTTTTTGTTGTTGTTGTTTTGTTTTTTCCAAGACAGGGTTTCTTTGTGTAGCCCTGACTGTCCTAGAACTCCATCTGTAGACCAGGAGGCTGGACTTGAACTGATATCCCCCTGCCTCTGTCTCCTTAGTGCTAGGATTAAAGGTATTGACCACCACTGCTCAGCAAGAAACTCCCATTTTATCCTAGGCATCCTTCTTGGTGGCCACTAGCCAGTTGTCTCTGACTCTAGTCCCTGAAAGATGTGCTCCCAGTAACTCTCAGTAACCCTCCCCCAACCCCAAACACACATACCGGAAAATGTACAACCACTTGTTGATTTGACTAATTCCCCCCCCTTTTTTTTTTGGCTTCTGTAACTTGCTTACACAGATACCCAAAGATTGTTCTTTTTTCGTTGTTTGTTTTTCAAGACAAGTTTTTCTGTGTAGCTTCCTTTGTAGACCATGCTGGTCTCTAACTCAGAGATCTGCCTGTATCTGCCTCCTGAGTGTTGGGATTAAAGATGAGTGCCGCCATCACCCAGTTCCAAAGATTGTTTTGAGTTGCCTTAACCACTTAACTTGCCAAAACAAATCAGTTTTGCTTACTTGCATAGATATTACAGGTCTTCTTGTGTTTTTTCCCCTTTAAAAACTCTTCCCCACTCCTCCTTCAGGACATACCTGAGATTGGGCTTTAAGGCTATTGTCTTGATAACAGCTAATCAAAAAATCCTTTAATTATAATTGGATTGAGTAAATGATCTTTCCCAGGGGGTCACAAACTGAATAACACATTAAATGGACATACCCATGTCTCTGACGGTAACTGCAGGAATAAACTTTGGGAGGCAGCAAGATGGCTCAATAGATAAGGGTACTTGTCATCAGGATTGATGACCTAACACACACAGAAAATAAATAAATATAATAGAAAAATTTTAGGGTGAGGAACAGAAAGATGACTCAGACTTGTTGCCCTTGAGAACCTGAAAAGTTTAAATGGCCTTTGTCCTCCCCAATTAAATGAGCTGTCTCCTTGAAGCTATCTCTCTTTCCTTTTCCCCCCTGAGAGAGGGTTTCTCTGTGTAGCCCCTGGCTGTCCTGGACACCCTTTGTAGACCATGCTGGCCTCGAACTCACAGCAACCTGCCTGCCTCTGCTTCCCGAGTGCTGGGATCTCAGGCGTGCACCACTGTTTCTTGAGCACTCAGCCCTGCTAAACTCTCCTCCCCCACGTCCAACTTGGATACCCGGAGTGGGAAACAGACACATGGGTGGCAAGCGTCCACACGGTGGTTCACAACTAGCATAACTGCAGTTTCAGGACATCTGAATCCCTCTTCTGACCTCCAAGGCACACACTCAGCGCATTACAATGACATGCAAGCAAAATGCCCACAGAGAACTATGTAAAAACATTTCTTTTGGAGGTACAGCTGTGGTGAATTCCAGCTCGTTCCCATCTGAGCTATCCCTCATAAACATGTCTTGAATGCTTGGCCGCGCCGTGGCGCTAGTCTGGAGGCCTGCAGGAGCTAGGAGCCTAAGGAGGGGGTTGACTAGCAGGAGGCCGGCACTAGTGGAGCTGCCAGCAACACGACTGGATCCAACCAGTGAGGAAGTTTAATTGTGACAGGGTGTTGTGTACTTCATGCTGGTCTGAATAACCCTGAAATCCCAAGTGTTGGGAGTACACCTGGCTCATGCTGTACCTTGCTGGGGTCGAATCCCAGTTTTCATGAGATGTCAGGGTTAAGGGTTAAGGGTCAGACACTAGGTGTGCTGGTCACTCTTTATGTCAACTTGACACAAACTAGAGTAATTTGGGAAGAGGGAACTTCAACAGAGAATATGCCAACCGATTGGCGGCCCAGTAGTCCGGGAAGCTGCAGTCGGGGTGGTGGTGCTGAGCTAGCCTTGGGAGCAAGCCAGTAAAGCAGCAAGCACTCCTCCAGAGCCTCTCTTCCTTCCTCCAGGCTCCTGCGCCAACTTCCCTCAGTACTGGGAACTGGAAATAAAGGATGAAATAAACCCTTTCCTCTGTAAGCTACTGTTGGGCACAGTGTTCTGTCACAGCAAAGAAAACCCTGAGACAAACCCTCCTAACTGAAGTATAGTCCCAACCCTCCAGCTAGCTTTAAAAAAAACAACAGGCTTTGGTGTAACCGGCCCTTAACTCCTGATTCTCTTGCTTCCCCCTCCAAAGCTAGAATTAGTGTGCAGTCATGCCCAGCTCCTTGGCAACTCTTACTTCATATTGTCCATCGCAATGAAAAGAAACATCTTGTGTGTCTCTGTCACCCTGAGTTCCCAGCCATGCTTGGGCTATACTTTCTGCAACCATAACACCTTCCTCCCTTAAATTGTTTCTGTTGGGTATTTTGGTCAAGGTGGATAAAATTAACAGATACCGGAGGTCCTAAATTCAATCCCCAGCACTATAGAAAACGTTCACATTAAAAAAAAAAAAAAAAAAAAAAGAAAAAGAAAAGAAAGAAAAAAGAAAAAGCGAGGATGGCCAGGGCTACAGAGAAACCCTGTCTCAAAAAACCAACCAACCAACGAAACAAAACCAAATGGATGGCTCATCAGTTAAGAGCATTGATTGCTCCTTCAGAGTTCCCAGGTTTGATTTCCAGCAACCACAGGAGACAGCTCACCAATTCTGTAACTTCAGTTTCAGGATATCCCAACACCCTCTTCTGGCTAAATGCAAATTAAAGCATGACTTCACAGTGAGAGGAGAGTACGGTCTTCGTTCTACAAAGGAAAATGCAAGCAGGCAGTCCAGGGCCGTAACAGTCTATTTCCCATTAATCTCGGTCGCTGGTGCACCGCACAGCTGAGCACCAGCCTACAGTCAGAGCCAAAGGCCCCATCCGCCTTGAACACTTATTCAGTGTGGACCTCAGAAGCAGTCAGTCAGGTAGACTCCAGGCTGCAGGAAGCTCTTCCTCTAACCATGTCCATTTTTAAGTAACAAGCAAAACCTGGTAGAAAGGTCAACACTGGATTGCTGGCTCCGATCTGAAGAGGGGCCAGAGCTTGCTCAGTGCATACTGCTTACAAAGGACGCAGCAATCACAGCCACATTAAGATCTGTTAGCTCCACATGATCTAATGCCTCTGGCCTCTACAGGTACCAGCGAGACCGTCCACACATCTTTAAACTTGCAGAGAACCTCGAAGCTGACCTGTGGGCCCGTTCTGATAGCTTGACTTTCCATTTTCAACCATGCAGGGGTGGCACACACCTTTTCTCTCTCTCAGCACTGGAGAGGCAGAGGCAGACCAATCTCTTGAGTTGAGGCCAGTCTGGTCTACTGTTACAGGACAGCAAGAGCTACACAAGAGCTCCTGTCTGGAAAAACCAAAACAAGCATGTCTGCATTCTAGAAGACCTTCCCAGAAGTGGAAATTGATGTCTTGGTTGTATTCCAAATAAGTCATGGGACAGGGTAATTCCACAGCCTGGAGCTGCTTTGTAGACCTTGAACTCCCAAATGCTGTTAAGACTTGGATTATCAAGGTTAAAAAAAAAAAAAAAGCTAAATCATTTCTAAAGACCGCTGATACCCCAGAACAGGTGTTGCTGGTTGCGAGCTGCCTTGAACACGCTAGAACTGAAACCAGGTACACTGAAAAAGCAACCAATGCTTTTAATCATGGAGCCATCTTTAGAATATCCCTTTGAGCTTGCATGTAACTGCTTTAACTGCAGCCCTGTAAATACGCCACAGGTGTGCCTACTGTCTTGGAAGCCAAAGGCACTGGAACCCTTCAAGTACAGTTAGGGATGGCCAACCCCACCAACTATGCTTAATGCTAAGCCCTCAATCACAAGGTACCTATAGAGAAGACTTCACTCTGAACTAAGTAATGTTTGGGTCAGCCTGAAAATAAAGGCACTTGCTACCAAGGCTGGTTGGCATTTGATCCCAGAGCAAGCTAATTCCCGCTTCATGTCCTTCACACTACCTCATATTAAAGAGGTGCCCCTATCAACCCGGAAACCAGGGCGACCATGTCACAGACACAGGCAGACTCCCACCTGAGATTTTCTGTCAACATCTTTGTCTTTAAAAAGTTTCTAAACATTCTCGTGGCCAGGACCTTCAAACAGTACACTGTCCTTTCTTGCGGTATTTACAAATCTCTTAGGCTGGTATGGTTGACATCTACAGCTTTAGTCCTAGCACCCAGAAGCAGAGTTCAAAGCCAGGAAGGTGATAGACCATGTCTCAAAACAAAATAACTGGCTTGCAACTATGACCAAATTAAAGCCTATCGGGCTATAGTGAGTGTCCTACACTAGGAGAACCAACCAAACACAGCCCTGGTAAAGACTCCAGGGATATGAAAACCTTGGCTGACTCACCCTTACAAGGAGTGGTTCATCCCCAGAACCCATGTGAAAAGCCTGGTGAAGGCACTTGTAAGCAAGGCCAGGGAAGCAGCAACAGGAGCTCTGGAGCTCACCTACAGAGCCTGCCTCAAAAAGTAAGGCAACAGAGCCTAAGATACCAAGCTTACTCTGCGCCTCAGGCTCCAGAGGCACACACAGAAAGGAACACACCACTCACGCCTGAATAGACACACTCAACACCACATAAAGTGTAACTTCCATTTTATTTGTCCAGAGTATTTTTTCTCTGTCCTTCTGTCATAAATGCCTTTGTCTTTACATGGGCTTTGGTGGAGGTCGTGGTGCAGCACCCTGAAAAACAAGAGATGAGGCAAATTAAAGGTATCCTACAGCTTGACTCCAGAGGCAAGCCCGGTCAGCTAGAGTTCATGAAAAAGTAAAAACCCAAACCCACATGACCTTGTAGTTCAATGAGAGAGCACTCATCACTAGCAAGTTGAGGACCTAGGTTTGCCCCCCCCC
>NW_026585504.1:365570-441298 GCF_907164565.1 Psammomys obesus
TTTTTTGTTTGTTTGTTTTAGCTTTGGCTGTCCTGGAACTTTACATATAGGCCAGGCTTCAGGTCTTCCCACTCACAGAGATCTGCCTGCCTCTACCTCCCCATTGCTGGGATCAAGTCCTATACCAACTTGCCCGACTCCCATGCCTAGCCTTGCACATGGCTTTTCCCACCCCTCTGCTTAATGAATATTTTATTTTGTTTTTAATTTTAAAAATATGTTTAAATTAGCCAGGCAGTGGTGGTGCATACCTTTAATCCCAGCATTCAGAAGGCAGACGCAGGCAGATCTTTGTGAGTTCAAGACCAGCCTGGTCTACAAAGCAAGTTCCACTACAGTCAGAGCTACACAGAGAAACCCTACCTGAAAAGCTAAAAATAACTAACTAAATGCAATATGTATGCTTACATTTTATTTTAGGTAGAGTATCACGCCTGTGTGTGCCACATGAGTGCAGTGTCTCAGGAGGCCATAAGAGGTCATCGAGTCTCCGGACTTGGAGTTGCAGGTGTTTGTGGGCCACCGAGTGGGTGTTGGAAACTGAACCCCATCCTCTGCAAGCACAGTAACTGCTCTGAACTCTGAACGTTCTCTCCAGCCCCACTATGTTTATTTTAAGAAAAGAAAAAAAATTGGTGCACACCTGCCCGCAGTTAGGAAATAGAAGCATGGGTTCAAGACCAGCTTCAGCTAGACAGTGAGTTTGAGGCCAGCCTGGGATAAATGAAATCCTTTCTAAAAGAGAAATAACTAATTAAAAAGGAGAGAGGGCTTTTTTTGTTGTTCCTTTGGTTTTGAGGTTTTGTTGTTTTTTTTTTTTTTTGTTTTTTTTGAGACAGAGTTTCTCTGTGTAGCCCTGGCTGTCCTAAAACTTGATCTGTAGACCAGGCTGGCCTCTAGCTCACAAAGATCCACCTGCCTCTATCTCTTGAGTGCTGGAATTACATTTGTGTGTCACTGCCACTCATTGAGAGAGAATTTAATTTAAGAATGCATGTTAGTCTGTATACAGGAAATACAGAGTATTAAACAATTAAAGTGATAATTTATTGCAATAAATTATCTCCTTAGGAGTCCTTGGAAGTAGGACAAGAACAAAATTCTATTTAGAACGAGGCATGGTGGTTTATGTCTGTGATCCCAGAAGTTGGGAGACAGAGGCAAATGGATCTCTTGTGAGTTCAAGGCCAGCCTGGTCTATGAAATCTAGTTCTAGGCCAGCCAGAGCTACTTAATAAGTCCCTGTGTTAGAGAGAGAGAGAGAAAGCACAATTGGGCTGGAGAGATGGCTCTGTGAAGAGCAGTGGTTGTTCTTCCAGAAGGCCCTAGCATGCACGGCGGCTCACAACTGTCTGTAACTCTCTTCCAGCCCCTGGGCACTGCATAGCATGGTGCACAGACATACATTCAGGCAAATACTCTCACACATAAAATAAAAATAAAATCTCAAAAGAAAAACCGGTTCCTCCTTGGGTCTCCAGGGGCACTACAACCAGGCAAGCATTCACACATAAAGTGAAATAAATACATCTTTTGAAAAATCTATATGGTAAAAATTTATATACATTATAAATTGCTTTTGCCACCCTCCTAATATATATAAATGCCCCAGGGCAGATCTGCTGAAACAAGAATGAAGCAAGGACAACCGATCTGCCACCAGGCATCCTGGGCTCTTTGAAGACTCTCAGGAAGACAGATAGAGGGAAGTTTGGCTAGTTGGGAAAGCTTTCTTAAGGGAATGTAGATGGGCTCACAGGGGAGAAATGTTTGTTTTCCTGCCCAAATCTTATGTGGAGCAAGGCTCACGAGAAAGTCTGAAATACAGGCTTGTGATTACTCTGCAAAGATTCTCCCTTCCATCCAATCAGAGATTTCCTAGCATTAACCGTAGGAATCCTGGATGTGTGGGAACAATTCTAAGTTTGTTTTCAACTCCTCTTGTCTCGACCTCCTGGGACAGACTGAGCTTTGGAACCAGAGCTAGAACAGACTCTACCACTGAGCTACATTTCCAGTTCCAACCAGCAACAACTCTCAGTGGTTGCTTAAAGTTT
The DNA here is from genome assembly GCF_907164565.1 of Psammomys obesus. Lineage (NCBI taxonomy): Eukaryota > Metazoa > Chordata > Mammalia > Rodentia > Muridae > Psammomys > Psammomys obesus. The sequence goes on from NW_026585504.1 coordinate 367,628, forward strand.
CCCCTGGAGACAGTGATCAGAAGAGCCCAAGTTCGTGTGGTCAGATAACTTATACCCTTTGGAATTAGCCACAGATCAAGAGGTGGTCAGAGATCCCAAGACAAGGGAGGTCAGTCTGTACTCAGAAATCATCAACTCCACAGCCTTTCAGATTTGTCTTTTCAAAAACAACCACAAAGCTCAAAGTGCTATGCACACCTTCCCTCAGACATTCCTGCCTCCATAGAGAGGAGAGAGCATTTTTCCATTTTCTGTTTGGAAAAACTGAGGCTTAAAGCCTGGTGAGACTGAAATGAGAATTAGAACACAGCTCTCCTACTTCTCCAAGGCACACTCTTCCTTTTAAGATCTATTTTTGAAGTTTGTGTGTGTGTGTGTGTGTGTGTGTGTGTGTGTGTGTGTGTGTGTGTATGCAGGTGTGCAGATGCCCTTGAAGACCAGAAGCATTGGCTTCCCCTTGTACTGGCTGGTTTTGTTTGTCAGCTTGACACTAGCTAGAGTTGTCAGAGAGGAAGGAGCCTCACTTGAGGAAATGCTGGATCTCGGTGGGACCCAGCTGTAAGGCATTTTCTCAATTAGTCATCAATGGAGGAAGGGCCCAGGCCATTTTGGGTGGTGCCATCTCTGAGCCGGTGGTCCTGGGTGCTACAAGAAAAGAGGCTGAGCAAGACATGGGGAGCAAGCCAATAAGCAGCACCCCTCCATGGCCTCTGCATCAGCTCCTGCCTCTAGGTTCCTGCCCTATTTGCTTTCCTGTCCTGACTTCCTTCAATGATGGACTATGATCTGGAAGTGTAAGCTGAATAAATCATGTGCTCCCCAAGTTGCTTTTTGGTCATGGTGTTTTGTCACAGCAATAGAAACCCTGAGATACCTCTGGAGTTGGAGTTACAGACAGTTATGAGCCACCCAGTGCAGGGATGGGGTCCTCGGCAAGAGCAGTGCTTGCTTCTAGCCACTGAGCCATAGCTCCTGTCCTGAAGGAGACACTGCCTTTCAGAGGCTAGGCTAGGTAGGGAGGAGCTGTAGCTCAGCTGACAGAATGCTTGCCAGTCACACACAAAGCCTTGGATTGCATCCCTGGCATTGTTGCTTAACTGTCATTCTAGCATTCAGAAGATGAAGTCAGAAAGAGAACAAGTTTAAAGTCATTCGCAGATACAAAACTGAGTTTAAGGCCACCATGGGCTCCAGGGAAACTTGTCTCAAACAATACAGAAAGAAGTGTTTTGGTTTTTCTTTAGAGTGACCAGTGTAGGAGAGGGGTCTGTTCCTTCAGAGGCAGAACAGGTTGAGTCGGTTCTCCAGCTGAAACACTCTCTCAGGAAGGGTGCTCTTCCCTGGATCCTTGCTGACATGGCCCACAGTTTCCAGAAAGATCTGAGGAGTGTTTCCTTGTGCATGTGCTGGTGCCTATACAGGCCAGAGGACAAGCTTAGGTGTCACTCCTCAGGTGCCATCTACCTGTTGTTGAGACAGGGTCACTGGTCTAGAACTTGCTAAGTACACTTGCTGGTGGTCAGCAAGGCTGAGGGGTCCACCTGTTTTCACCTTCCCAACACTTATATTACACATGTGCTAGAACAGCCATCATGCCTGGTCCCCTCCTTCTCCTTTTCTCTCTTCAGGCTGTCCTCAAATTTGCTTTGTAGTTGGGAATGATCTTGAAACCCTGATCTTCCTACACCTACCCCAGCTGCTGGGATTATAGGCATGTGCCACCATACCCAGTTTTATGCAACGCCTAGAACTCAACTCGGGGACTTCTGCTTGCTAAATGAGCAGGTTGACTAAGCTGCATCTCCAGGCTTCCCCACGCTTTTAACATGGGCTCTGGTCTTGATGTGAGCAAGGGACGAGCTTGATCTGTGGCGCCACCCTCAGCCCCAGCAGCGCAGCCTCGGTTAGCCTCTCATTCTGGTGGCAAACTGAGCTCTTCTCACTCTCAACACACGCTGGGTGGCACACTTTGGGCAAAATCAGTCCTCAGTCTTCTCCAACCGATCCAAATGCGGATACGGTAGTTCTGGAAGGGAGAGTGTCTACAGACTGCTGTTCTCAGTCTTGGTTTTCTGAGAGCTAGGAGCAAATCAGTAGATGGACTTTACTCTTTTCCAAATCTTCCCAGAGCACATGATTCTCAACTTTCCTGAAAGCACCTCCTCCCCTATCCCAGCAGGCAAGCAGCTCCAAGTGTCTCCTTAGAGAAACTGGGGCAGGTTAGGCAGAGACTGCTAGAGACCTGGGAAAGGTCTATAAGGAGGAAAAAGTTAGCAATCCAATATGTTTGGCTCAAAGCTCTCAGATGGAAAGGAAAGTGGTTCAAAGCAGCATGAATATGTCGTGCCTGGTCCCCACTTGTAACCCCATCACTTAAGAGAGACTGAGGCAAGAGGATTACCCTGAGTCGGAAGCTAGCCTGGGCTAAGAGCTTGTCTACACACACACACACACACACACACACACACACACACACACACACACAGGCACACTCTGAAGTTCTAGCTCTTGAAAGGCTGAGACAAGAGGACTGCCCTGAGTCTGGGGCCAGCCTGAGCTACACAGCAAGACCCTGACTCAAAACAAAAGCAGAATCATAATGCCATCCAGTGACAGAGGGAGGCAGATGTGTAATGTACACTCAGCTCAATGAACTGAATGCCTGAACGCAGAGCAGCTAGAAACAGTGGGTCTCTCCCCCGCCCCCCTGCTGAGAAGGAGGTACTGTGTAGGAACTGGATGTCAGCCATGGTGATCTCTGGGGTGAGAGAGCCCCGCTCTCAGAAGCCAGGCCTTCACACATGCCAGGCAAGTCTCCCTCGCCACCACCCATTTTTACTATTTATTTAATTTAAAATTGTGTTTGTGTGGTGTGGGTGTGTGTGGGGGTCAAGGCAAGCCTATGGTGGTCAGAGGATAACTTGTAGGAGCTGGTTCTCTTTCTGCATGTGGTCTCGGGCATCAAAGCCTGGGTAGTAAGCACCTGCACCCACAGAGGCACCTCACCAGCCCTCTCCCTCGTCTTGAATGACTTGCCAGAATAACCAATGTCCTCCATGGCACCAGCTTTCTCTCACACGCTATCAGTGAGCAGGAGTGGCTGAAACTGGCATCACTTTTAGAGAGAACTCCCTATAGACCCTAACAGGTGGCAGTGACGTCAACCCAGGCCCTGACTCCCAAGGGTTGGCTCTGTGTGCTACATACCCATGTCTTTCCAAACACTCAAGTGTCTCTAACTATTTCTGTAAAACATATGAGAAAGTAAAATTTCCTCCATGCAATAAATAACCGACATTTATTTATTTATTTATTTATTTATTTATTTATTTATTTATTTATTTTAGTTGATGTTTTGCTTGTTTGTTTGAGACAGGGTTTCTCTGTGTAGCCCTGGCTGTTCTGGAACTCACTCTCTAGAACAGCCGGGCCTCAAACTCATAGATCTGCCTGCTTCTGCCTCCCTGAGTGCTAGAATTAAAAGTGTGTCCCACCACTGACTGGCTATTTTTCAGTGTTAGGTTAATTTTTTGAGACAGAGTTTTATATAGCCCAGGTTGCCTCCAGCTTTCTATTGTGACTGAAGATGACCTTGAACTCCTAATCCATCACTTCTACCTCCCAAGTGCTAGTATTACAGTCCTGGTGCCACCATATATATGTGTGTGTGTACACACACACATACACACACATACACACACACACACATACACACATATGGATTTTTCTTTTGAGATGAGGTCTCATTTTACAGCCAAGGCTGTCCTAGAACTCAATATGTAGCCTAGGCTGGCCTTGAACTTATTTCCAAATGCTGGGATTATAGGCATGAGCTACATACTGGCTTTAATAGGCTAAAATAATATGGTTACTTCCAGTAAGCAAAATTATTCAAATCTGCCAAAGAATCCAGTTTTTAAAAAATGGCATGCCAAAATTTTATGGATTGAAAACACATTCCTTATGATCTAATGGGTAGAAAAAATGGCTAGGAAGATGGTGAAGGAAGACGAGTGGCAAGGCTCTATGACCTACTTTTTTTTTGGGGGGGGGACGAATTTTGATACAGGGTTTCTCTGGTTGTCTTGGAACTCAGTCTGTAGAACAGGCTGGCCTTGAACATAGATATCTACCTGCCTCTGCTCAGATTAAAGGCGTGTGCCATCATCACCACCACCACCAGGCTCCATGATATGCTTTTGGTTATTACTTCCAAATGGCAGCAGGGAGAAGTGGGAACGTTTCTCTGGTTTTCCTTAGGATTGAGTTGGTGATGGAGTCCAGTAGTTCTTAACAATATCAACTACAGTTTCCAGAGTCTTGAGTGTGAGAGTTTAGGAACTGAGTAGGCCACAGCATTGCCCTCTCCTTTGTGCCTCCCACTCAGCCTGCAATAGGAGCAAACATAGGCTAGAAACTAAATTTGCTTCCTACTCGGCCTTTTCAGAACTAGGCTATGGCCCAGGACCAGTTTTTAAAATAAGAAGTAGCAGAGGGCAGACTCACAATACCAGAGCAAGGGGACATGTCGCCTCATTGTCTCCTTTTAGATCTCAGATGGCTGCATCTTTTCTCTTGTTCTTTCTGCTCCCCTGTCCTCCCCATGAAGACTGTAGAAGAGAGAGAAAGATGAGGTTTTTATGAGAAGTACAGAATCTCCCCCACTGTAACCCCCCCATCCAGATCTCATTTTAGGATTTAAGAAACTAAGAAAAAAAAAAAAAGCCAAACTAATTGCTTTAAGTCATCAGGTGTGGAGGACGAGAGAGGACACTTTCTGAGTCTTTTGGATGTACACTTGAGTATCCACGCCCTGTGTTTATGGAACAACCCTTTAAGGTCACCAGTGTTCAACTGTGTGCTTGCAGGGGTAGAGACAGTACAGTAGGAGAGCTCAGGGTGAGCTTTACTGGTTCTTACTCAGTCACTCATTTTTTTCACGACAGGGTCCTTTCTAACTTTACTTCTGCGTGCCTTGTGTGCATGTGTGCACATGCCTGTGTATATAGTGGCCAGAGGACAGCACACATGGGGGTCAGAGGACAACTTAAAGGAGCAGGCTCTCTCCCTCCACTCTGCTGAGAGAGGTTGGCTTCAGAGGAAGCACCTTCACCTGCCGATCGGTCCCACCAGCTTCATCCTCATCTTTGAGACAGGGCCTCTCATTGGACTGGAATTAGCCAACCAGCTACCTAGCTGGCCAAGGAGCTTTAGGGATCCTCTTCTCTCCGTGTCCCCAGTGCTGAGCTTAGGCGTGAGCCTCTACACCTGGTTTTATTTACTTATGTATTTGTTCTAGTTTATTTTTATACATGGGCTCTAGGAGTTTGAACTCAGCTCTTCATGCTGGCAAGGCAAGCATGTTACCAACTGACTTCTCAATCCAGCCCCAAGTAAGCCTCTTAAAAATATTGTATTATAGATGGCACGGTGGTGCACACCTTTGATCCCAGCACTTGGGAGGGAGAGGCAGGTGAATCTCTGTGAGTTTGAGGCCAGCCTGGTCTACAAAGTGAGTCCAGGACAGCCAGGGCTTCATACACAGAGAAATGTTGTCTTGAAAAACAAACAAAAGGTTATATTATTGTAAAGTATAGGTATGAGGGGCTAGAGAGGTGGCTCGGCAGAGATACGAGTTCAGATCCCAGTACCCACGTCAGATCCCAAGCACCTGTAGCTCCAGCTCTAGGAAATACGACACTCTGTTCCGGCCTCCCCACATGCTTCCACTCATGCGCACAAACCCCCACCCCAGTACATTAAAAAACGTTTGTGCATGTCCATGCCTACACATGTGTGTGAGTGCTGCTGTCTAGGACCACAGGTGTCATATTCCCTGCAATGGAAGTGACAAGTGGCTCTTAGCTCAACATGGGCACTGGGACCTCCGGAAGAGCAGAAGGAGCTCTGAAGAGCTGAGCCATCTCTCCAGCCCTGCGACAATCTTTGCCTGTGGGTGCTGCGGAGCAGTTGTGCTACAGCACAAGTCAGGATATCATAAGACAACTCGTAAGAGTCAGTTCTCTCCTTCTACCTGTCGGTTCCAGGGACTGAACTCAGGGTCTCAGGCGTGGTGGCAAACGCTCCTAGGAACCTGACAGAATCTCTTGCTTATTTGTTTGCTTTTTCAAGATAGGGTTTCTCTGCTTTGTCTAACAGGCCACTATGCCAGGCTTGACAGAATCCCTTTTTAAAAAGTTACATTAAGCACCAGTTCACATAAAAAAAAAAAAGTAAATAAATTTTATGCCAGATGCAGTGGCACACACCTGTAATCCCAGCACTCAGGGAGGCAGAAGCAAATGGATCTCTGTGAGTTCAAGGCCAGCCTGGTCTACAAAGCCAGGGCTACAGAGAAACCATCTCTCAAAAAAACCCAAACATACAAAAATTTTCATTAATTTTTAAATTTTATTTATTTTTATTAATTACAGTTCATTCACGTTGTATCCCAGCTATAGCCCCCTCTCTCATTCCCTCCCAATCCCACCCTCCCTCTGTCATCTCCTCCCATGCCCCTCTCCAAGCCCACTGATAGGGCAGGTCCTTCTCCCCTTCCATCTGACCCTAGCTTATCAGGTCTCATCAGGACTGGCTGCACTGTCCTCCTCTGTGGCCTGGCAAGGCTGCTTCTCCCTCAGGGGGAAGTGATCAGAGAGCTAGCCACTGAGTTCATGTCAGAGACAGTCCCTGTTCCCATAACTAGTGAACCCACTTGGATACTGAGCTGCCATGGGCTACATTTGAGCAGGGGTTCTGGTTATCTCCATGCATGGTCCTTGATTGGAGTATCAGTCTCAGAAGAGACCCCTGGGCCCAGATTTTTTGGTTCTTTGCTCTCCTTGTGGAGCTCCTGTCCCCTCCAGGTCTTTCTAGCTCTCCCTTCTTTCATAAGATTCCCTGCACTCTGCCCAAAGTTTGGCGAGAAGTCTCAGCTTCTGCTTTGATACCCTGAGAAATATGGAACGCGTCAAGAATTTGCATATCATCCTTGTGCAGGGGCATATTGCTGCTGAAGCGAATACTCATTAATATTTTTATATATATGGGTGTTTTGCCTGCATGTATGTCTGTGTACCTGAGGAGGCCAAAAGAAGGTGTCAGATCCCCTAGAACTGAAGTTACAGAAGATGATGAGCTGCCATGTCGGGGCTGGGAATTGAACCCAGGTCCTGTGCTGTTAAGCATTGAGCCATCTCTCCAGCTCCTACATTATGTTTTTATTTTTGTAGATGTGTATGAGCATGTGTGGAGGTTAGACTACAACGGGGTTCAGCTGGTTCTCTTCTCCCGCCATGTGGGCTCCAGGATAGAACTCAAATCATCAAGCTTGGCAGCATGTACCCTTCCCTGCTCAGCCATCTCACCTGCTCACATGGCCTGGCCTGAAAATCACAGCAATTCTCCTGCCTCAGCCTTTTACATGCTTGGATTATAGTTATGTGCCACCATGTTGGCATTAATTTTATCTTTAAAACAGTCAGTTTTGAAGTCAACAATTCCCCAAACAGGTGCTTGAAATTACATAGAAGTCTTGATTGGAGGAGGGGTAAAACTTTGGAGAGGTGGACAACTCTGCCTTTCATGGAAATTTTGGCCAGAAGTCCCTGATACATGCAGTTCCAAAGAGCTCACTGTTTCTTGGGCCAGAAAGACATTTCCAGGCTCCTTGGGTACCAAAGATTCTTGCTTGTGCTGAGCTACTTTGGTAAGCCTCTTTACTGCCTGAATTAGGGCTAGGTCAGAGGCTCCCTGAGCTTAGAGCTGGAGTGGAGCTGAGAGCTGATCTCTAATCTCTTGGAGAAGAAACCAAGCTAAAAGTGACTTACCTGGGAAACAACAGAGGCAGTAGAAATAGTACCCAGATATGAGCAGAGGTTTGCGCCGTGAGGCCCAGGCTTGCTCCAGCTGGCAAGCCTGGGGAACCTGTGGGCTGTTTCTCAGGTTGTGAGGTGTTTTGGCGGGCATGAATGCATGCATGTTCACATTCGTGTGGGCACGCATGAGCGTGTGCGTGTGTGCCCATGGGGCCGGAGACGGGTGGTGGTTTCCTCTTTACCATGTGTTATCTGAGCCATGGTTTCTCAGCTGAAGCCAGCACACTGTGAGGCAGCCGACAGAGCCAGCTCTGTCAGGAGCCCTCCCTGTCTCTCTCTCACATGCTCGAATTACAATCGAGCCAGTACACCTGGCACTTATGTGGATGTGGGAGACAGGAACTTCGGTCACACTTACCCATAAGCAACAGGGACTTAAATCCTTAAACTGGAGACATAGGTTTTTAAAGAATAATTCTCTTAGTTTCATGTTTTTGTTTTTTCGGGTTTTTTTGTTTTGTTTTGTTTTGTTTTTTTAGAAATTATGGGCCTGAGGACAATACCAAACTGGTGTTCACTGGATCTTTTTATGATAAAAATAGCTCTAGTCGGCTCAGGGGACCACTCGAGCAGAAGGCTGTATATGAGCTAGTGCCTACCAGGTCGCCCTCGAGAGGGGACTAGCTTCATATCAACCTTACAAGTTCTTAGATGTGTTTGACTGGCACAGTTTGACCTTATCTCTCTGTTTTCAGGACAGTGATCCACCCCCACCCGAAAACAAAACGAAACAAAACTGGGTTTCTCTGTATAGCCCTGGCTGTCCTGGAACTCTTTAGACCAGGCTGGCCTGGACCTCACCTGTCTCTGCCTCCCAAGTGCTGGGATTAAAGGCGTGTGCCACCACACTAGGTTGACGATGCCGCTTTTGAGAAGAGGCAGCCTGGAACTCAAAGCTGTCTCCAGCAAGCAGAGGAATAAGACAGCTGTGGCGGTTTGACCTTGTGTCTGAATGTTTGGCCCATACAGAGCAGCACTATTAGGAGGAGGTGTGGTGGAGGAGGTGTGGTGGAGGAGGTGTGGCTCTGCTGTAGGAAGTGTGTCACTGTGGGGGCGGGCTTTGAGGTCTCTTTATGTTCAGCCTAATGCCCGGGACCATGTCTGCCTGTATGCTGCCATGCTTCTCACCATGAAGATAAAACCTCGGAAACTGTAAGCCAGCCCCAATTAAATGTTGTCCTTTGAAAGAGTTGCCTTGGTCATGCCTTGGTCTCTTCACAGCAATAGAACCCTAACTAAGACACCAATAAAAAAAGGTAGGTCTCTGCCACAGCACTGTCCACATCCCTTGTTGCTCCTCCAGGTTAAATGAGTAAAGGGAGGCTAGAAGCCCCTGACCAACAATAACGCATCCCTCTTTGACATCCTTAGCTAGCATGCTTACGTGTGCACCCAGTGTATGTAAAGAAGGGGTGAACGAGGGGGGGTCATAAGGATATGTCAATTTGAGAGAAAAAAATTCTTTTGTGGATGGTGGGAGGAAAATGGGGGGTATTAAAATGTGGGATAAGGGCTGGAGAGATGGCTAGAGGTTAAGAGCATTGGCTGCTCTTCCAAAGGTCCTGAGTTCAATTCCCAGCAACCAGATGGTGGCTCATAACCATCTATAACAAGATCTGGTGCCCTCTTCTGGTGTGCAGGCACACATGCAGGCAGAATACCATATAAAACAAACAAACAAACAAAACCTGGGATAAGTTTCTCTCACGCTGGAAAGAAAGCATAAGCTGCAGATTTAAAACAAAGAGGAAATTAAAAAAAAAAGTTAGAAAACAACAACAGAGAGCTCTTCCGACCAGCACGTATCAGGGTCTTCCGACCAGCATTGCCATGAAAGACAGTACTTGCTGGGTGCCTCAATTTTCTGCCACCCCACCTCAATCAAAACTTCTACAGAATTTCAAACACCTGAAAGAAATAACCTTTGGCTTCAGAACCGACTAGTGTGGAAAAAGGTCATGTCTTGAAACATGCATTTTCTTTATGAAGGGGACTGCTCAGGAGTTGCCTGTGAACTAACTACACTCAGCGGCCATCACCAGCCATTGACTGACTAGGGCAAGATAAAGGTCTAAGGCTACCCAGGCAAAGGCAGCTCTGCCTTCCAATGGTAAAGTCAGTTTCTTCTAAGATTGTTTTTGTCTGAGGGGACATCCACTGAGCCAGCTCTCCAGTCCTTCATTTAAACAAGGAAGTAAGTAAGTAAGTAAATAAATAAATAAATAAATAAATAAGGTTTTTGTGTAGTCCTGGCCAACCTGGAACTAACTGTAGCCCAGGCTGGCCTCGAACTCAGAGATCTGCTTGCTTCTGCCTCCCGAGTGCTCAGATCAAAGGCGTGCACCACCACATGGGCTCCTTCAATTTATTATTTTATTTTTGAGACATGCTTACTTATCAAAAGTGGAGGTACTGGAGAGACGAGACACCTCAGCAGATAGGAGCACTCACAGGTTTGATTACTAGCACCTACATGGTGGCTTATAACTATAGCTTCAGTTCAAGAGAATTTTATTCCCTCTTGTGACCCCCAAGGGTATCATACCTGCATGCAAAACATCTCTCCAGCCCTTTTATTTTTGAAAGAGGATCTTACTATGTAGCTCTTACTGGCTTTGAACTCACAGAGACCCCCTGCCTCTGTCTCCAGAGCGCTGGGATTAAAGATGTGTGTCACCATGTTGGGCTCCATGTAGGTTTTTTTCCCCCATTATATTTTGTATGTGTATGATGGTTTGAATAACAGTCACCAAAGACTCATATATTTGTATGCTTAGTCACAAAGGAGTGGCACTAGTTGAATGGACAGGATAGGTTGTGTGGCCTTGTTAGAGGAAGTGTGTCAGTGGGGTGGGCTTTGAGGTTTCAAAAGCCACAGTCTCTTGTAGCTCCAGTGACTATTGGCATGCCGCCATGCTGATAATGGACTTAACCTCTGAAACTATAAGCAAGCCTCCATTTAAATGCTTTCTCTTCATCTCTTCACTGCAATAGAACAGTGACTGAGACAGGGTGTTTTGCATGTATGTGTGTGTCCGTGTACCAAGTACATGACTACTGCCTGCAAGGGCTGGAAGAAGAGTGTCTCACAGCCCCTGGAATTGGAGTCACAGAGCTGGCTACAAGCCCTTGTGTGGGTGCTGAGAATTGAACTTTGGTTTCTCAAAAAGCAGCAAGTGTTCTTAACCACTGAGCCGTCTCTCTGGCTCCCAGTTTATTTTTTGAGAGAGTCTCACACTGAACCTGGAGGTTATTCATTGGCTAGGCTGGATGGTTAATGAATCCAGAAATCCATCTGTCTCTGTCCTCCAAAGCACTGAGATTACAGATGTGGTTTGTGGCACTCAGCTTTTACATGGATGATGGAGGTTCAAACCCAGGTCCTCATGCTCGCAAGGCAAACACTATGTGTGCACACCACAAGCATGCATCTGGAAATTAGAGGACAAATTTCAGAGCTGGTTCTACCTTCCACCCTGTGCGTCCTGGGGATTGAACTCAAGCTAGGTCATCAAAGCTTGGTGACAGGCACCTTCAACCACCAAGCCATCTTGCCAGCCACCAGTTTTCTTCATACTGGTTCATCGGAAAATTCTTTCTGTCTTGAAACAAACAAAAATTGGTTTTACCTGAGTTTAATTCCCCCCAAAGATTAAGGAAGTGCAGGGGACACTGTAGGCAATGGCTCAGCTGGGCCTCAGTCCCTGCCAGTAGGGGGTGTAACAGTTGACAGTTTCATTTATGGGAAAAGGGAGTGTGGAGACAGAAGATGGGCAAGGCTTTACATAGGCCAGTCGTTGATAAATCAGATCTTGATAAGAGTTTATCATCTCGATCTTGGAGGAGCAAATGAGGTACCTCCTTCCTAAAACAGCTCATAGCAGAAAGTCCACATTCCACTGAACATTCTGCTTTTCCCAAGAAAGGGTTAGTCATGATTTAAATATAAAACACAATCCTATGTGGTGATGGCCTGTAATCCCTACTCTTGAGAGATGGAGGCAGAAGTTTCATAAGTTCAAAGTCATCCTCAGCTATAGCAAATTTGAAGCTAGCCTTGGAAACATGAGATCCCAGTCCCCACACAGAAAACTTATCATAGTTTTAATGGCATGGGTCATGTCATTAAAGGCAGGAACATGCCTTTAATCCCTGAACTCAGGAGCAGAAAAAGGTGACTGGATCTCTGCGAGACTAAGGCCAACGTGGGCTACAGACTGAGTTTCAGGACAATGAGGGGGACATAGAAAGATACTGTGTCAAATCAACCAAGCAACCATAACCCCAACCAAATAAACAAAAACCCACAGAGAAACTGAAGGAAAACTCAGCTAGACACAACCTGCAATTCCAGCATTCTGAAGTTTAAGGCAGGAGAATCACAAGCTCAGGAGGTGGAGATCATTGTGAGCTTCGTAATTCAGGGCCAGCCTGGGGTACACGAGACTCTCTCAGAAAAGCCAACCATGATTCTCACTTGCCTTGGAACCTGTGACATCAGTTCAATCCCTGGAACCCACGTAAAGATGGAAAGAGAAAACTGATTCCAAAGTTGTCCTCACCCTGGCATGCAGTTATGCTGTACATACACACTGTCACTCCCCCCTCACACGCAGAAACCTGCACTCTCACACATACACACACACACACAACCACTCATACACCTACACTCACCAACCAACCAACCAAACCACTAACCCACACAATACAACTCTAACATATAAAGGGTAAAACAACAAACAAACAAACAAACAAAACTGAGATGGTTCTGTATGAGGAGGTACACTGAGGATGGTTTTAATACTCAGAAAGAGGCATTTTGGTTCCCAAGTTGGTGTGGCTCCCGTTCGGAGGTTTACCATAGGGCTTCCCCCGTGTTCCTCTCCAGGGCTCCCGAGGTCTTTTCCTTCCTAGCCCTGCTTCTCAAGTTCTCCAGGCTTCTCACCCAAACAGAAGTACAAACAGTGCTCCATTCTCTCGTCTCTCCCACTCTTGCACGGCCTCCTGGAGACAGTTCTAGGGAGGCCTGGGTCTTTTCCTGCCGCCTTCTCCGGGCCTCAGCCGCTTTGTTTTTGCCGTTCTGTCCCTGTTCTGTCCTAGTTATTTCCCACATGTCCGTTCCTGTCTGTCTTCAGCCTTTTCTGGGCAAGGTGCTGCACACAAGCTCCTGTCCCTCAGACGCAGCCCGCCCCTCCCCCAGGCTGCGACTCCTCACTTCTCGGCCCCGCCAAAGCCCCGCCCCGAAGACCAAGCCCCGCCCCCGCCTCGCGCGGGCCCCGCCCCTCACTCACCTGAGGCGTCTCTGCGCGCACAGGGTATTGGGGGTTGGGGGAGAAGGACCGCGTCGGGTGGGAGAAGAGGGGTGGGGAGTCCCCCACTCTGGCCCCGGTGGCCCAGCGCGGGGGGAATGGGGTCACTGAGGCGGCGGCAGCCAGACCGAAGCCGGGATCCGGGCGCTCAGCGGTGGCGGCTCCATCTCCATCAGGGGCTTCACCTGAGGAGGGACCGACCCCCCCACGAAGCCCCCCCGATTACGGCCATTGCCCCCCTCCTGAGTAACTTCCGGTCCCACTACCAGGCGACAGGCGACTGGGCCAAACTCCGAGCGCCCCCAAGCCCGGGAGACTGCTGAGGGAAAAAAAAGGAGCTAGGGGAGAATAGCCGAGCGCCGAAAGATTTAAGTCCAAAAGGCCCTGCTGTGTGGACGTTAAGTCAGATTTATCCCTTCATCTGCATCTAATTTGCAAACTAGGGTGCACTTTGAGGGGGCGCCCTACGTGCCCCAGAACGTCTGCCTCTGGTGCCAAGGTTTGCCGCTGCCCTCCTCAAGACAATATTTGCATTCTTTGTCAATCCTGCCTAGGGAGCAGAAATCCTGCCTGGGGAAACGGTTTGAGGGTGCCAAACACTTTTTTAAAAAGTCTCTTCTCTCTTGGTAGGTATCTCCCGGTCAATATTTTAGGTGGTGATGCAGATGATAGCAGACCTGAGAAGGGGGACCCACTCCTCCATCTTCCAGCCACTGCAAATCCTTCCCCCTAGGACTCCCTCTTGCAACATGTTCACTGTCCAGGCCCAGGAGCTTCCAGTCATAACAAACGCTTTTATTGGCATATTTTTAAAAATAGAGCTCTAAGAGGGGAACCCCTTTGCATCCCAGAGGCAACAGAAAATAGTTATGTAGCCTGGTGCTGGTGGCATACACTGGGCTCTGGTGGCACTCCCAGCACTTTGGAGGCAGAGGAAGGCAAATCTGAGTTCCAGGACAGCCTGGTCTATAGAATAAATTCCAGAAGAGCCAGGGCAACACAGTGAAACCCTGTCTCAAAACACAACAACACAACCAAAGCAAGACAAAGAAACAAAAAGGAAACAGTAATGGACAGTGCTTACACACTGCACATATGGCTGCAGAATCCGAGCAATGCAAAATGAGGACTGGATAGGAGACATCAGCCCCATGGAATGGCTGTGTCCCATGCTTTCATGGGACTACTTGAACATGGACGCGGTGCCAGGCATTGCTGAGTACGCCTCGCAGGTTCCAGATGGGGGCTACAGTGTCTGGCTGCACATTGTAACTGTCATCCACGGCTTTACAAATGATGGTCAATTCCTTTTGCCCAGCTGGCACATGAACTCTCAACTGCCATATGCGCCAAGCCCAAGCTTTCCTGGGCTGCTGTCCCTCCCCCTCTAGCTCGGCTTCCTGCCAGGTCAGCCCGCCATCCGTGGACACATCAACTCTAATTACAGCCCTGCCACCACCACTCCATGCATAGCCCTTGACAGTCATCTCTCCTGACTCTACCATTGCGCCGTCTTGAGGCTGTGTAATAGCTGACTGGATAGGCAGTTCCTGAATGGACGGAGACAGGTCAAAGTCTACTGTGTCCCAGTCCACTGACGGACAGAAGCCTTTGTAATCCCGCCTCTGCCAGTGACTACGGCTTTCCTCTGACTGTACGCTCACTCTGCCCAGCCATTTGACATGGCGGGCACCAACCACTCCAGGAACCACCACCCGCACTGGGAAGCCGTGGTCTCGGGGCAGAGGCTGACCGTTCATTTCATATGCCAGGAGGACCTCAGCTTCAGGGTCCATGGCCCGAGCCAGAGGGATAGATGCTCCATAGGCAGTCCCAGTGGGGTCTGAGTCCAGCCCCTCAAAACAGACATGGGCCTCAGTTTCACAGAGTTGGTGACCAGCCTGGGCTAACACATCACAGAGCCGTGCCCCGGCCCAGCGTGCTGTGCTGATGGCCCCTGTTCTCCATTCCAGACCTTTAACTTCCTTGACTTTACTCATTTCAGAGCGCCGGTTGCCAGCACACTGTAGGGTGACAGTGACCTCATGTTTGGGAAACTTATACAAATCATCCAGGGACAGAGACAGTGACTGGCCTCCAGGTGCCCCTACGACATGCAAGCGATAGGTGTCTGGGTCCAGGTTAGGTACCGGCAAATGGTTCCGGGTGAAGAAAATAGGGTTTGGTGTGATGTAGTTTTCTGTTAGCAGTTCAGGGGGAGGCTCTGCATTAAAGGGGCGCTGGCTATTAATCCTCAGGGCTGGATGACGAATAGGATCATTAGCATAAGGGTCAGAGGCCTCCAAGGTGGGGGCCAACTTATCTTCAGGGTTCAGTTCCCCAATCTTATACTCAGCCAGTAACTCTCGTACATGAGGCTGGTTGTGAACAGCATACAGGGCCCAGAAAGGCTCTAGGGGACCCCCAGCTGCTAGCATCAGTTTTGACGGTCCACCTGGATGTAGGTCCACAAATGTTGTGACATCAAAGACCTCAGAGCCTAGAGTCACCCAGACTCCAGTTTCAGCGCTGTTGTGGGCACGCACATCCTCCTTAGTGTACATCTGTGGTGCCTCCTGAGCAGCCTATGGGTAGGGAAGGGAGAGAGCAAAAGGAACAGAATATGAAATCACTCTAGGTCATTCTGACCTCACCCACAGTCAGCCTGGGAAGTTAAGGGAACTTCTGCAGTATTTCTGCAGTTCGTGAAGACAGAGCCGTCATAGGCAAGGGCACGTAAGACCCCTTTGTCGCGACACTGAAGCCCCTTCCCGCTTACCCTGCACCGATGCTCATGATAGGCCAGTACCGCACCGAGGCCGAGCAGGGTTCCCACGGCTCTCCATCCCCTGGTCCTTGAGTTACCATCAGGGAAGGTGAGGCCAGGAGGATGGGGCTTTGCTGAATCGTTTGTGGAGCATGCTTGAATGCACAGCCTCAAGGGCATTGACTTGACTCTGGAAGACAGAGGTAGCACAAGAAGTCCTGTGGCTGCCTCTCCCTCATTAGTCACTGGTTTTCAGTTGGAATTCAGTTTCTTCCTGATGGGTAGGACCAGTGAAATATGGCTTTCACTTTCTCCTACCTCTGCACTATATTATCTGCCAGATAAGATAAATATCTGCCAGATAAGACAATTATGAGATGGACTAGGAGATAAGTCTTGGAATGGGATAGCCTACCTGAAGGCCTGAGGAAGCCCTGCAGCCACAGTTTGGTAAAACCGCAGCAGCATTGTGGAGGACCTAGAAGAAAAAGAAGAAGAAGAAGAAGATGAAGAAGATTCTAGGTTTCAAAACCAGAAAAGTCTCTGTGAGGGGAACATTTGGGGGAGCTCAGAATACAAGGTCCAAATGGGTTCTTAGAGTAAACTCGAAGCCCTTCAGAGGGAATGGGGGTGGAGTGCGGACAGAAAAGTACAAAGGCCTCTAGAAAGAGCAATGCCCCAGGCCAAGGGACTAGAGGACAGATACAGGTTTGCTGGTGTGAGTGTGTGTTTTAATGACACTGGGTATTGAATCTAAGGCCTTAAGAATGTTACAGCCCTACCACTGAGCTATATCCCCATTCACACAGCTTGTAATTATATCTAAAGGGAGACTGATGAAAATAGAGATGAGCAGCAGTGGCAGCCTAATGGGGTGAAGGGGCCCAAACCCTAGAAGCAAGCTGCCTTGGGTTTATAAAACCAGGCCTTGTCATTAACCAGCTCCCCAGGCAACACAAGCAGGTTTCCACGAACCTGTATCCTCATCTCTACCCAGAGGAAGTGAAATGAAGAGTAAACAAGTAATAACATTCACTCAGGCCTTCCTCTTCTCTTCCTCCACCCCTCTAAATAAATACCCGACCTGGGAACTCAACCCCAGCTCACAGTCTCCACCCTAACCTTGTAGTCTATGCCATTCAGGTGGTTTCAGCAAAGCGAGCAGTCAGTGGCCAGGGTGTCAGGGGATGGGCTAGTGAAGGAAGTTAATTTTTCTGCCCTCTGTCCTGCAGCAGTGTCTTCCTCACAACCCAGTGCCGCTCTGACCCAGGAGAGTCAAAGTGGAGAGAAGTTAGAAGCTGCTGGTTGCTGAGATGCTAGGGATGGGGCTCTTATGGATGGGGAAGGAAGGAAGATGGAAATAAGAGCGAATTCTTCGCTTTTTGCTTGGGCCAAGGGGATCAGTGCTCTTCCTGACATATACCCTAAATTTCAGCAACCCGCTTTTACCGCCTGGCTCCAGGTTTGGGAAGGGTGTCCTGCCACTCCACGGTGCAAGCGCTTACTTTCCGGTACGCTTTAGGGAGGGGGTTGTCTATGTCCAGAATTTGGACAGAACAGCAGCCTGCGACCCCAGGAGCACCCGCACATCGTAAATGGAGGTGCTGGTCCTTCTGCTACTCCTAAGATTTGGAGCCTCACTGGTCCCCTTGGACCCACCGTCGCCCTCCCACCTCTCCCTCCTGGTCGCAGTCCCCTTACCGGGCTGGATGTCGGCAGCAGAACAATTCCCCCGCCCCGCGCGGGACGAGCGATCCCAGCGAGCCGGGGCGGGGCTCGGCCTTGACGTCACGTGTGTGCAGGCGTGCTCACGCCCCTCGCCCGCGCCGCAGCCATTGGCCTCTCCAGCTTCGCAGCTGTTCCCGACCAGGACTGGCAGCTGTAGCCGGGTGGCCGGCGGCGAGGCGGGGGCGGGGCGTCACCGGCTCCCGGCTGGTGCAGGCCTGTGCCGTCCACGGACACACAGGGTTGAGCAGACCGCAGTTCCGTAGGGCAACGGGAGGCCCCGCAGGCGCCCTGCACCTAGGCAGCGGAGGGTGACCGGGGCTCCGGAGGTGGGCACGATATGGGGGAGCCCCCCACCCCAGTGCTGCGGCTGTATCCCGCACCTCAGCAGTTTTTAGTGTTGCGGCTGTTGAGCCCTGCTTGTTTTAGGGAAAGCACGGCTAGGAATAACAACAAACAACGCCTAAGATAGTGGCTAGAGATCCTCAGAGTGGATTTCTGAAGTGCGAAATCAGAAACACTGAAAAACCATTTATTTATTTATTTATTTATTTATTTATTTATTTATTTATTTATTTATTTATTTATTTATTTTGAAACAAGGTCTCACTACGTAATCCTGGCTGGTCTGGAGTTTAGCTTTGTAGGCCAGACTGGCCGGGAACCCAGAGTGCCGGGCTTAAAAGCGTGCCACCTTAACCAGTCCTGAACACTGACTTTAAATTTTACGTAGTGATTTTTTTAAAAAGCATCTACTTTAACAAGAAAAACTGGCAGTTTAACAAAAGTAAATAAAACATTGTATATCAAAGCAAAGGTCATAAGTAGAAAAATTCGTCATTACTCTTTACCATTTACTAGGGACTGAAAATTTGACACTTAACCTGCGCCCCGGGAACAAAAATTCATAGACTGCCCTCTAGAGACCAGTCGTATCAATTTAAAGCAAAACTTTTTTCTTTTTTGAGACAGGCTTTCTCTGTGTAGCCTTACTTGGCAGTCCAGGCTGGCCTCGAACTCACAGACCCGCCTGCCTCTGCCTCTGAGTGCTGGGATTACAGCCGTGCGCCACTGTATCCGGCTTTAAAACAAAGCTTTACATTGGAAGATCATCTTTTCCCTTTCAGTTCTCCAGATTTTTTCGAGCAATCAAAACAAAGACCCCGACCAGGGAAGTGTGCTCAGAGAAGGTACAGTGAAGCGGTGATACTGGCCGGCTCTAAAGTTTTCAGGATGAAAATGCTGCAACAACCCGCCCCCCCACCAGGGTTTCAGAATAGTCCTAGCTATCCTGGAATTCGCTCTGTAGCCCAGGCTGGCCCTGAATTCACAGAGATCCGTCTTCCTCTGTCTTCTGAGTGCTGGGACTAAAGGTGTGTGCCACCACTGCCAGACCTTAACTGTTGTTGAAAAGTTTCAGCTGGTATTACAGTGCAGGCCTATGTTCCTCACATGGAAAGCTGGGGCTAGTCTGGACTACACACAAAGAGCCTGTCAAGGAAATAATTACACAGTTGGTATGGTTTCCTCCCCGATCTATTAATGCCACCCAATTGTATTACATGGAGCTGGCATGTCCTGCAGCTCAGATGGGCTTGGACTCCCATGTGCTGAGAATGGAGGTGTGCCATACACCTGGCTCAAACTTCAAGTTCTTTTCATGTCACAGCTGGAGAGGCTGAAGCATTGCTAACTTCACAAAGGCCCACAGCTGCTGAGTTAGGAAAAATGGCTTGGAAAGTAAGGGCTGCCTGACACCAAGCACATTCTTTCTCACCTAAAACGTTTTTTTTTTTTTTTTTTTTTTTTTGTTTGTTTGTTTTGGTTTGAGACAGGGTCTCTCTGTGTAGCCTTGGCTGTCCTATGCAGACCAGGCTGACCTGGAACTCAGAGATCTGACTGCCTGTGCCTCCCAAGTGCTGGGATTAAAAGGCATGCACCACCACCGCCAGGAAGAACTCTTGCACCTATACCCCGACTCTTAGGTTTTTCATGTTCTGTGTTTCAGGCCTCTCTAGACTATGACAGATTAGGACTTCAAGTTGAAATAAGAAACAGATCCAGGTAAAACTTTATTTTTGTTGGGGTAAAAGTTACTTCATCACTCAAAGTTAATTTAGTAGTTTTTTTTTTTTTTCTTTTTGGGACTTATGGTCTTGCTGAACTAATATTTAAGATGCCTTTAAACACATTCTACAGCGTTAGCCTTCCTAAGTAGCTGCAATTACAGGCAAGTGTCACTGTACCCAGCTGTTTTTCTTTTTTTAGGATTTGTATGCATGTTTTTCCTGCATGCATGTATGTGTACCAATGTGTACCCTGTGCCTTTAAGACATCAGAAACCCTAGAGCTGGAGTTATGGATGGCTGAGTCACCTTGTGGATGATATTGAACCCAGGTCCTCTGCAAGGGTCACAAGTGCTTTAAACTGCTGAGCCATCTCCCCAGTGTGTTTTTCTTTTCAATCTTTAGGTTATAGATCCAACTCAGAAACTAGTATTCCTAGCAAACTGCAAAAACTATTGCATACTGCTTCTCTAATAGTTCAGATATGACACTCCTCTTTCCAGTCTCAATGGTTCAAGAGATCCACAGACCATACCACCACATACAAAAAGATAAAACACAGTCACATTGGATAAGTCATCTGTGTCTTTGAGCAGGAGTTCACAAACAAACAAACAAACAAACAAACAAACAAAGTTATTTTCCAAATTAGGTCTTTGACTGGTTACAGAAAATAATGAGAAGGGAGGTGTAATTGAGGTTCCATGATGTTTCGCTGGGCCCTTTCTTCCCAATTTTTAGTTTCAGGTAGACAAACAGTAAAAACAAAGCAACAGTCAAATGCACTTTCTTTTTTTCCTTTTTTACTTACATTAAATACATCGATAAATCAGCAGTTGCATTCTGTTACCACGATTGTTATGTTAGGAGAGTGAAAGAAAGGCAAAGGCTTTCTTAGGAAAAAAATATAAAGGCAAAAAAGATGACCCCTCCTCCTAAAAATTGATCAAAAGGAAAGAGATAACAAAGGAGTAGGGAGAGAACATAACCCTCAAGCCCAGCAGAGCTCAAATAAAGGCAGAAGAGCCGGTAGGAGTGGAGGGAAGGCAGCAGATAGGCCCAGGAGCTAAGGCTAATAACTGTTCCTACGAGAGGGAGGGAGGGGAGAAGCCTAGGGAAATGGGTTCCCCGTCCCAAGGCAATAAAACATTCTCACTTTTGCAGAGAAGGAATTAAATTTCTAAGAGGCTTAGAGAGCCACCCTAGAATTTCCACTTGTAAAAGGACGCACCTTTTGGAGGTGCTCTGGAGGACTAATGGGTTCTAGGAAAGTAAAGCAGGAAATGTATGTGTGTTTCAGGGCCATGAGAACTAAGGCTGCCCCTGGAAAAGGAAGAGAATTGAGGTCTAAGTGGAAAAACCGAAGCTGAGTCCTTGAGAATCTTGGCTTCATTGGAGTCCTCAGCTGTTGTGGAATGGAAAGCAGTCTGTAGACTAACCGGGTCTGTAGACAAAGGCTCAACTCTTGTTACTGTGGTCTTTTCTGTCTTCTGCAAATTTCTGGCTGAAATATCAAGTTCCTGCTTGTCTTGATGGCTTCCCACAGAAACCCTCAAACACCTAATGAAGGACATAGAGGCCGGAGACATAGGAAGGACCAAAAGCCCTCTGATACAAGGCAGTTGTGAGGCACCTTCATTCAGTTCTAGCTGCACCTGCCACAGGACAAGTGGCCTCTGTGTGTAGGAGCCTCTCGTGGTACACGGATTAAGTAAGAGGAAGGGGAAGGGGGATGAAGAAGGAGGAACTAAACCCAAGATATTAACAAAAGAGAAAAGAAAAGAGGCCTAATGGGAAACAGGAGGCAGAATAAACTGTACAGAATAAAGACTATACGTATTTACAGGGAAGTAGAAAAGACATGGTAAGATACAGCAAATTGAATATGAACCCTGGGCAGATAGAACACTCCTCTTGCCTGACCCTTCTTTACACTACCATAGCCCAACCTATTCTGAAGCCACTCCTCAGCTGTGCAGACTATACCCAATAGAGGTATGAATCAGAGGAGGCCAGCAGTGGAGACTGGGTAGAGTAGCTGCCACTGTTACTGTTTTCTATAGTGCCTCCCCAAACCTCATACACTGTAGATTCCACGTAATTAAAAAGGTTGAAGGATAGGTAAATCAATCAAACCCCCCATAACACATGTATCTTGACTGAGCTACCATCAATTAAAGTGCAAACTGCAGGGGCCTGGTGTTTGGGGCTAAGGCCATCTCATGGCCCAGGGTAGGGAAAATACCCATGTATAAACCAGAGGATGGTATCAGAAACTGGTACCTCCTCCAGTAATATCACAGCAGAGCTAAAGGTGCAGGCAACCAGTGAAGATTCTTTGGAGCACTCTGAGGTCTCATCCCCACACTGGAGTGGGATGAGCAGATGGGGAGACCTACCTAAGAGTCTAGGCAAGGGAAAACAGCCTTGGGATGAGTCCCAGAGCTACAGATGGCACTGCACCTCAGCCTTTATCCAAGTGGTTAATACAAGTCCCAATCAGTGCCTGCAAGCTTGCCTCCCTCTTCTCACTCCTACCTAGGGACACCCTCCACAAGTCCAACTCAGGGTGCTGCAGTGTTTCACAGACAAGAAACTCCTACCAGATAAATAAAATGAGAAAGAAATGTTTCCTTACTCCCTCTTGCTCTGGGTCTTCCTCTCCCTGCAGGGCCCTTAATGTAACTAAAGCATGCTACCTCCCTTCTCAGTCCCTGGGTTACACTTCATCATCTTGGGCAGAGGAGGAAACAGGATCAAGAACAGGGAGTGGTGAGAGGTGAAAGAGGGAGGAGGCAGGAGACAAAAGTCTCTGAAACACTGGGAAGAACACAGGGAGGGGAGTAACAATGAGAAGGTCACTGTCTTGCACCTAGAATACAAAGTGAAGAAAGTTTGTTTTGGAAGGAAGGTCCTGGGGAGATTTGACCCCAAACCCCAGAGTAGGGCAGAGTAGTGGCAACAGCTGCCTGGTGTTGGTTGCGGAAGCATTAAAAAGTGCCATGACGGAGCTGTCGGGAGGCAGCCCGTGGGAGCCAGGGCTCAGTGTGCTGTTACCATGGGGCTGTGTACTGAGGGTGGGGATGGAGGTTATTTCTTAGCTCTCTCGCTAACTCCATACATGTTTGCTACTAGCCACCCCCTCAGTTGCTACAACACTGGCTCTTGTTTTGCTGGGACTGCTCATGGAGATCCACACCCCGACTTCGGCCTGCTGCACCCCCCAGATTCTGGGGTTCACTCTTTGGCAACTTCTTTGCTAAAAACAAAACAGAACAAAGCATGATAGATTTTACTCATATACAGCTCACACCCCAGGACCTCTTGTGTACACCACTTTAATTTTGTGGTTTCTTTTTATTCTGTTTTAAACTCTTAAGTATGTATGTATGAGTGGGTATGTGCACATGAATGCAAGGTGCCTTCAGCGCTCAGAGCTGAGGTTAGTTGTGAGCCACCTGATGTGGGGACTTGAAACCAAACGTGGGTCCCGTGCAAGAGCAATACACATTTTTAATCACTGAGCTATCTCTCCAGTCCACTTCTTGTTTTGTTTTGAAGCCAAGTCTTATATAGCCCAGGTTGGCCTCAAACTTGCTAAATAGCCAAGGACGACCTTGATCCTCTTGTCTCCATTACCCAAGTTTTGTGATTATAAGTTTCACCCTATCTTGACAAATAGCTTAGGCTGCAATTTTTCTTATTTAGCCCACTAACTGGTGAGATTTTGTATGTACTACCATGCAAAGATAAAGGGTTTGTTTTTTATTTTGCCTCTTTTGAGACAAGTATCAATACATGAGTAGCCCTGGCTGTATTTTTCAACATTTCTTTTTTTCCTTTGACAGGGTCTCTCTGGCTGTCCAGGAATGCATTATACAGACCAGGGCTGACCTTGAACCCACAAGAGATCCACTGGTCTCTGCCTCCCATTTGCCAGCTACAGCCTAGTACAGTGGTTCTCAACCTGGGGGTCATGATTCCTTCAGTGATGGCTTATCAGAAATCCTGCATATCAGATATTAACATTATGATCCACAACAGTAGCAATAGAATAATTTTATGGTTGGGGGCCACTGCAGCATGAAGAAATGTATTAAAGGGTCACAGTGTTAGAAGTTTGAAAACAACCGGCCTAGTAACTATGTAGTTCAGTTAGCCTCAGACTTGCATTTTGGCCTCACAAGTGCTGGATTACAAGCATGTACCACTATGCCCAACTTAAAAGTTGTTCTTGTTTTTCTTCTTGCAAAGTAAAACTGCAAGTGCTGGGGAATCAAACCTCGGGCCTTCCAACTCCTACGCAAGTACTCTACAACCATACTACCCCTCCAGCCCCAGGAATTCCCTAGTCATTTATAAACCACCTATCCTTGGTTTAGGTTAATGACAGCTTCACCTACAGAGCAGGAAAGACAGGAAGACCTGAGAGCACGCTGACCTTACCTATTGCCAAGAAGAGGTCATTCACGTTCATAGCAGTCTTAGCTGAAGTCTCCATAAATAACAAGCTGTTGTCATCTGCATATGCCTGAGCCTCCTAAAAGGGATGAAAGCAGTGTTGCTTTTTCTCCCATACAGCACTCTAGAGTGAGAGAATAGTTCACATCCCCTCCTCTTAATGCCCTTTTGCACCAGTTGGCCCTGGACCCGTAATACAGTAATGATATCACTCAAGATAAGCCCATGTCCACTAAGCTCAACAAAGAGATGCCAGGAATCTGTGTGGGTGTATACATATATTCAGATGTGCAAACATGTATGCAGATATAAGCTACAGGTTGATTCTGGGTGCCTTCCTTAGCTGCTGTTCACCTTACTCATTTTTTTTTTTTTCATTTATTGTTTGGTATGTGTACACATGTGTACGTGTCTATACAGAATGTCGCAGTGTGCTGGATGCCAGTCGGTCATGAGGCTGGTGCTCTCCTTTCATGTTTATGTGTACTCCAGGGACGAACTTAGGCCCCCTAGGCTTTCACCTTCACCTGCAGACATCCTACCAGCCTACATTATTGCTTTCTAAGTTAACCTCTCTCACTGAACTTGAAACACACTGTTTTAGCTAGAGTAGCTGGCCACCAAGTCCCTTGTGGTACTCCTGCCTCCACATCCCCAGCACCGAGAATGCAAGCATGCGCAACGTTACCATGTCTTTATAATGCTGGGAATTCCACGTCTTCACACTTGCCACACAAGTACTTTACAACTAGATCCACTTCCCCAGTGTAAGGAATCTTAACTACGGAGAAGGGTGAACTGACATGAATCTGTGGGTTACGGCATGTCAAAGCCCCTTCCCTCAAATTTAAGTGTTCCCTGTTTCCTGTTTTCATCCTGGCACGCTGTAACCAGTATTTCCCTAACCCTGGAAGTGTCTTCTACTCCTCTGAAGTCTCCTGGCTGCCATTCTGGTCACAGTGTGGCAGTATTTAAACTAAGGAATGGGACAATGAATGTCTCACATAAAATTTCCAGGAGACTGGTTTGGAAAAAAGAGGTCCCACACACAGAGCCAGAGTGCTGGGAGAGACTGTGTGGCCGCCTTACTTCATACTCCACCACGCGCTTGTTGGCAAGGTCAGCTTTGTTTCCTGCCAAGGCAATGACAATGCTGGGGCTGGCTTGCCGCTGCAGCTCCTTCACCCATGTCTTTGCCCGGGCAAATGTTTCCTAGGAAAACGAGAGAAAATGGGCTGGAATGAGTGCTGATCCACAAATTACCTTCTCAGGCTCGTGACTCTCCTCCTTCAGGTGCCCTCCCCTCTGAAATCATCATCTCTGACAATCCATTTGGTCTGGCTTTGTGCTTGGAAGCATACTTGGTACTTTCATTTTGCTATTTCAAGAACCTGTTACTTCTTCCCACCTAATTTAATTTCTATAGATACATCCCAGTAAACAATCTTCTCAGTCCACCTACCTGATTAGTAATATCATAAACCACAATTGCAGCCTGGGCACCCCTGTAGTACATGGGGGCTAAGCTGTGGTATCGCTCCTGCCCAGCTGTGTCCCAAATTTCAAACTTGACTGTTGTGTCATCTAGACACACAGACTGGGTGAGGAAGGCCGCTACAAAAAAGAAAATAAAGAAACTGTAAGTAGGAGAATGGGTGGGGAGATCCCACTCCCCTTCAAATTAACTCTGCACATTCTAAGACCAGTAGCCACACGGGCCCATCAACTACAGGCTGTGTTCTCCATTCATGTAAACAATGGACCGGAATCAAGATGGCCCCTGAACATTTGTGGGCAGAGGCAGGAGGCTAAGGAATTCAAGGGCATACTTGGCTATTTAACAAGTTTGAGGCCACTCTGGGACAAGCGAGACCTTGGATTTATTTGTTTGTTTATTCAGTTAAGAAAGAGTCTTAGCTGAGTGCGGTGGTGCATGCCTGCAAGTCCAGCACTCAGGAAGGCAGAGACAGGTGTATCTCTGTGAGTTTAACAGCCACAGCTGCAAAGGGAAACCCTGTCTGAAAAAAAAAAAAAAAACACAAAACAAAACAAAAAAAAAAAAACAAAAAAGCCTTAGAGCCAGGTAGTGGTGGTGCACACCTTTAATCCCAGTACTTGGGAGGCAGAGGTAGTTTGAACTCTGTGAATTTGAGGCCAACCTGGTCTACAAATCAAGTCCAGGACAGCTAAGGTTAAGCAGAGAAATCCTGTCTTGAAAAAAAAGAAAAATAAAGAAAAAAGAAAAAAGAGAAAGAGAGAAGGAAAAAGGCAGTAAGTGTCAGGCAGAAGCCGTGTCAAGAAGAAGGAGGAGGTTGGGGAGTCAGCTCGGCCTTGTAGCTCTGCCACAGTTTGATTCCAAGCAGCCACACTGTGGCTCACAACATGCAATTCAGTTTTCGGGGTTCCCTGTCTTCTTCCAACCTCAATGAGCACCAAACCCACATGGTGCACAAACAAACATACAGGTCAACCTCTCATACACACAGAATAACCAATCTGTAACAATAAATAAAAAAACATTCAAACAGACAAACAAAAAGAATTAGAAAGAGCCAGTCACTGGTTGTTCTTACACAGATCCACACGGTGGCTCACAAGCATCCATCACTCCAGACCAGGGAATCTGATGTCCTCTTCTGAGTGTGCAAGTACCAGGCACACTCATGCTATACAGGAAAACCACTCATACACACACTAGAAATTAAGGAGCTGGAAAGATGGCTCAGAGGTTAAGAGAACTGGCTGCTCTTCTGAAGGACCCAGGTTCAATTCCCAGTACCCACATGGCAGCTCACAACTATCTGTAACTCCAGTTCCAGGGGATCTGAAACCCTCACATAGACATATATGTAGGAAAAACACATAAAATAAAACTAAGTTATGTATAAAAAGTTAAATAAGTAATAAAAACAATGACAAAAAAATGAGATGATTTTCAGAGTAGGACACACCTATACTTCTAGCACTTGAAGGTTGTGGGAGGAGATCAGGAAAACAAGGCCATTCTTGCTATGCTAGTCTAGGCTACATGGGTTCCTGTCTCAAACAAACAAACCCACAGGATCTTAAAGCTTGATGGCAGGTACTAGTATACCACACATCCAAGATGCACATGTGAAATTCAGAGAACTTTGCGGAGCGTGTTCTCTCCTTCCACATTTACATGGGATCCAGAGACTGAACTCATGTCCTCAGGTTAGCACTGCAAGCACTGTTACGTTCCAAGCCATCTTGTTGACCTATATGTATATATAGTCCAGTAAAATGTCAATTTTTATTTCTTAAACAAACAAACAAACAAACAAAAAAACATTTACCATTTATTTGTGTACCTATATGCATGTGAAGACAGATGCCTACAGAAGCCAGAAGAGGACCCCCTGGATCTGCAATTACTGGTGGCTGTGAACTGTCAGGTGGATACTGGGAATTCAGGTCCTCCGAAACAACAGCAAACTTCCCTAACCACTAACCCATCTCTTCAGCATCTCCAGGAACATTTTAAAGAAAGGATTTTAATACAGACTTAAGCAAGATTGTTTAAATACCTTTAATCCCAGCACTCTTGGAGACAGATGCAGGTGATCTCTGTAAGTTTGAGGTCAGCCTGGTCTACAAACTGAACTCGAGGCCAGCCAGGTCTACCCAGAGAAAGCATGTCTCAAAAAAAAATCAAAGAGTATTTCAGAGTCCCTCTGTGGTGGGCTCCTGTCCTGTTTCCTGTTTTCTCCTTTCAATGTCCATCCTTCTGAATGAGGATTGATTATCTTACCCAGGGTCCTCCTTCTTGATTAGTTATTTTGGTATGATTATCCTATATTATATATCTAACATCCACTTATAAGTGAGCATATACCATGTGTGTCTTTCTGCTTCTGGATACCTCACTCAGGATGAGCTTTTCTAGTTCCTACCATTTGCCTGCAAATTTCATGAGTTCCTTGTTTTTAATTGCTGAGTAGTATTCCATTGTGTAAATGTACCACAATTTCTGCATCCATTCCTCCATTCAGGGACATCTGGGTTGTTTCCAGATTCTGTCTATTACCAATAAAGCTGCTAAGAACATGGTTGAGCAAATGTCCTTGTTGTATACTTAAGCATATTTTGGATATATGCCTAGGAGTGGTATAGCTGGATCTTGAGGTAGCACTATTCCTGAAGACTCTACCCAGCAGAGTATTAAAGCAGAGGCTGAGACTCAAAGCCAAACTTTGGGCAGAGTGCAGGCAATCTTAAGAAAGAAGGGAGAGATAGACCTGGATGGGCCAGGAGCTCCACAAGGAGAACAGAACCAAAAAAAATCTGGGCCCAGGGGTCTTTTCTGAGACTGATACTGCAACCTAGGACCATTCATGGAGATAACCTAGAACCCCTGCACAGATGCAGCCCGTGGCAGCTCAGTCTCTAAGTGGGTTCCCTAGTAAGAAACACAGTGGCTGGCTCTTTGATTACCTCCCCCTGGGGGGAGTAGCCTTACCAGGCCACAGAGGAAGACAATGCAGCCAGTCCTGATGAGACCTGATAGGCTAGGGTCAGAAGGGAGGAAGACCTCCCCTATCAGTGGACTGGGGGAGGGGCATGGAAAAAGAGGGAGGGGAGTTGGGATAGGGAGGGGACGAGGGAGGAGGCAACAGCTAGGATACAAAGTGAGTAAATTGTAATAAATCAAAAATAAATTCAACAAAGAAAAACCTCAAAGAATAGAAAAGATTTTAAAACAGACTTAGAAGGCTGTTAAGTACACGATACTTAAAGGATGGGTATGGGCTTATTGAGAGACTCATCCCATTACATTATGCATGAGTTACTGCTCCAAAATAACAACACATCTTGGTGGGACAGTGCTGGGGTTGGACACGAGGCCTTTTGCATGGTAAACAAGCACTCTACCCATTGAGCTGTATTTCTAGTACTTTTCTTTTAGCCAGGGGCTTGTTTGTAATGAAGACTAATCTGGAACTCACTCTGTAGCACATAATACGCTTTGAACTTGGTTCCTCCTGCCTTAACTACCAAGTAGGTAAGATTACAGGCCTCAGTGATTTTTTTTTTTAATTTTTAACTATGCATGTATTTGTTTTAAAAATTATATTATTTAAAAAGAATATAATTATATTTTATATACATTTTATATTTATTATATGTACATGTATTGTGTGGGTTGTGCTAGTGAGTCCAGAGGTGTCATATCCCCACAGAATTGGAGCTACAGGTGGTTATAAGCCACCTGAGGAGGTTTGCTCCAGACCAAGCCTCTGTGTGTCTTTGTGTATCTCTGCAAGACCAGTATGTGCTTTTAACTTCTCAGCCGTCTCTCCAGTCCCTGGGTGTGTTGTCTTTTGGAGGCAGGGTCTTGTTAGGTAGCCTCAGGCTGACCCAGAACTTGAAGAAGTCCCACTGCCTCAGCTTCCAGAGTGTTCCCGCCATGTTCAGGAAAGAACCTCATCCTGCTCTTTTATTTTTATTTTATTTTATTTTTTGGTATTTGAAGACAGGGTTTCTCTGTCCTGGAATTCACTGTAAATATCAAGCTGGCCACGAATTTTGAGATCTGCCTGCCTCTGCCTCCTGAGTGCCGAGATTAAAGGCATGAGCGGACCCTACCCCTAGTTCAGCTCTTTTATCTGCTTGTGATGTCACTCAGTAAAACTTCATTGACATTAAGATGAAGGGAGGAGTAAAACAGAAATGGAAAAGGAATAGTTTTTTGATGTATAAAGAAGATATTATTTATTTTCCTCTAGAAGACAGAAGTATGAACACACACATACTGATTTTGGGCGTTACGACAATTCCTTTCTCCTCTGAAATGGAATCTCACTATGTGGTTCGGGCTAGTCTGAAACTTACGACGTAGTGCATGGTAAAATCTGCCTTTTCTACTTTTGCTGCCTTCTTTCTTGGTACTAATCCAAAGTGCGGTATTTATTCAATGCGTAGAGGTGAGGTGGGGATTGGTGGGTGGTAGAAAGATGGCTCGGGGTTAGGAGCATTGGCTAACCTTCCAATTCCTAGCACTCACTGTACGCCTCACAACCATCTGTCACTCCAGTTCCAGGAGACCCAACGCCCTCTTCTGGCCCTTCAAGACACCAGTCAAGACACAAATGCAGGCCAAATATCCACACACATATAACAATAGAAAATACAATAAAGGGCTTTTCATGAGAACTTTGTTATTCCTTCCCCTGGGACCATCTTGGAAATCCAGTGTTCTTGGACTGCTGCAGGATTAGGTGAAAAAGTAAAAGCCAAGTAATAAATACCACTGGCCGTCAACTTCTGGCAGCGACCTCTAGCTTGGCCTCTTGAGAAGGCCAAGTGATTAGAAGCACTATGCCCAGCTGTTACTTGTAGCTTATTTTGAGTGATTTATTCACAGACAGAGTCTCTACATAGCCTTGGCTGTCTTGGAACTCACTATGTATAGCAGGCTGGCCTCAAACATACAGAGACCTGTCTCCCTCTGCTTCCAGAGTGCTGGGATTAAAGGCATGAACCACCATGCTTGGCATGATATTTTTTTTTTTAAATTGTGACATGGCTTCATGTAGACCAGGCTGGCTTCAAACTTTAATATTGTTAAGAATGGCCTTGAACACCTGATCTCCCTGCAGTTCCACGATCAAGTCCCAGATGTTCACTTCAAGGCCTACTAAGCACTAAACCTCATCACTAAGTGCTCACCTCCAGTACTGAACCTCCCCACGAAGCACTCACCTCCAATGGTGCTTTCCTGGTACTCATGGAACTGCCCTTTGACAAAACGTAACACCAGGCTAGACTTCCCCACTGCAGATTCTCCCAGCAGGACCAATTTGAACTGGCATATTTTGCTGGCCTGGGGCTGCCCATTGGGCCTGGCTGTACTTCTGCTAGTCATAGCCAGGTTATCAAAGTAGGAGGGTAGAGGGAGGGGGGTGCCACAAAGCGGCAAAGGGGAAGGGGAAGGGGAGGGACTTCCAGGCCTCAACAGTCCTGCAAGGGGAAAAAAAAAAAAAGATAAAATTAGACACAAGTCCATTGAAACTGCAGTCATTTTCTTGAACCTTTAACATTTTTTGTTTTATTTTATGAGATGTTTTAAATAGCCTAGGTTGGCTCTGACAATTTTTCTGCCTCAGCCTTTCAAGTGCTCGAACTAGAGCAGAAACCACTATACTCAATGAGGTTTCTTTGACAGGGTCTGGAGAGCTCAGAGTGCGTCTGCCTTCAGGGGCCCCACCCCAATTCCAAGTGCAAGAATTGCAGGCCCATATGCATCCTTTGCCCAGCTACTTTGGTGTTCTGAGACAGTGTCTAGAACTCACTATGTAGACCAGACTAGCCTTGAAGTTATTGTGCTGTCCCTGCCTTTTCCTCTGAGTGCTGTGATTATAGGTGTGCACAGTCACTTTTCAGAACAAAAACAGAATCTCTTCATTTCCTTGTTCCTAAAACTTAGCTCTGCTATTCAATTATCCAACATTGAAAGGTCACTTACACTTCTGATAAGGTCCTACACAGCTGACCTTCAGTCTTAAGAATGGTAGGGAAAACAAAATAAGAACTGCTTCTGGACAAGTATGGTGATGTTTATCTGTGATCCCAGCATTCAGGAAGCTGAGGCAGGATTCATCATTACCTTGAGGCCAGCCTGGTCCTGCCCCCCTGCCCCTGACACCATCATTTTATACACACAAGGAACTGCATGTGCAATAAAGATTGTTCTTCCAGAGTGTAACAGGCGAAATGGCGACTGAAAACAGAGTTTGTAATCCCCACCAGGTCTTCAAAGTTTTTCCTGAGTAACAGCAAATTCCTTAAACTTTAGCTGGCCCATCTAAGCACAGGGGTACTAGACACCCAGTATGCCACTGGCGTCTTTTCTTTTTTGTGGGAGTTCTGGAGATTTTCACAAGCTTGAGATGATCGAGATTTTGTAGAGCTATCATGATACCTGTAGCTGCTACTGAAGCAGTTTTAGGTGCCATTTAGATGAGAGCCGAATACAGAGCCTCTCAGGAGCCAGGAGAATCCTCAATCTTGTTACTAAAATTCTAGAGCAATTACGGTGGAGAGAGACAGCTCAACACAGCATACCATGCAATGGTCAGGCCTTTGTGATTAGGTGACCCTGAGCTGTTACTTACGAGCTGTTATTTATTCAAGATAAATTTTAGCTACATAAGGAATTTGAGTTTGAGGCCAGCTTGGGCTACAAAAAAATAAAATAAAATTATTTTAAAAAAGGTATCTGGCTAGGCGGTGATGGCACACACCTCAATACCAGCACTCAGGAGGCAGAGGCAAGCAGATCTCTATGAGTTTGAGGCTAGCCTGGTCTACAGAGTGAGTTCCAGGACAGCCAAGGCTACACAGAGAAACCCTCTCAAAAAAAACGAAAGAAAAGTATCTGAGGATGAATTCTTTCTAAAAATATATTTCTGTAGTACTTCATATACAATGCTTTGTAGGAAAAGACAAAGACAAAATCTAAATTTAAAAATGATGGCAAGAGCCAGAAGGACAGTTCAGTGGTTAAGAGTGCATGCCATAGAAGAGGACTCCAACCCTTGAAGCCCGCAGGGGGAGGAGAGAGCTGACGCCCCAAAGCTGTCTATGATCTCTCTGAACCGTGGCGCCCTCTCTCCCACATATCATACACATGCACACCTACACATAAGTATTCAAAAAATTGAATCGGACTGATGAGATGGCTCAGTGGACGCTTGCCCAGAGCCTGACGAACAAGAGTTTTATCCCTGTGACCCATTTGGTAAGATAAGAGAGAACCAACTCCCGCAAGTTATCCTCTGACCTACCTACACTTGTACACACACATACACAAATCTCATAAAAATTATAAATACATAAAATGGACACACATATCCCTGGGTGACACATCCCAACACACGCAAATATATACACACACACACACCATACAGAAGGAAAGTTTCTAGTCATTCCCTTGTACGATTTCAAAGTATATGATCCAAGAACATTAAGCCTCAATGTTCCGTTTTTAAACTATGAAAACACAGACACCAGGATGGACTGGATTCTCCTAACTCTAGCGAGACACACTACTCATGCCCTGGGTCACAGCAGAGCCTGGGGACAGTGAAGAGAGTCAGAAGAACACAGAAGGTTGCGGAGTCCTTGTCATCCCAGAGACTGCAGTCAAGCTACAGCTCAGAAATGGGCCTGCACACTTCCCTGGTTCTAAGCAACCTTGGGTTCTAAGCAACTACTGGGTTAGAAAAGCCTACCTCTCACTTCATTATGTGACCTTATCAATCTGCTCTGCTTTGTTGTTCACAGTAACTGATGAGCAACAACACCTATATACTTTCACCATTAATCTCATCATGATTATAAAAACTTTTTTGTAAAAAAATGCAATGACTAAACTCAAAGTTCACGGGTATAGAACTGAAATAAGACATGTAAAATTCAAATTAAGCATGGTCACACATGCCTGTAATCCCAGGATTAGGGAGTCTGAGGCAAGAGAATGAGACTGAGGCTAGTCAGGACTACATAGTGAGACCCTGTGTTGGAGACACGGCTTAGCAGTTATCACTGGTTGCTCTTTCAGAGGACACAGGTTTGATTCCCAGCACCTACATAGTGACTCTGTAACTTCAGCCCTGGAGAATCCAAAACCCTTTTCTGGCCTCTGATGGCACTGTGCACATATGGTGCCAAGACAAATATGCAAATAAAACAACCAATCACACAAAATGAAAATAAACATTTTCAATTCAAACACACACACACACACACACACACACACACACACACACACACACACATCTTGGGGTAGACAAATGGCTCAGCAGAATCCAAGAGGATCCAAGTTCAGTTCTTGTCACCCATGTTGGGTGGCTTACAACTCTCCGTAAATAATTCCAGTTTCAGGTGATCCAATGCTTCTAGCCTCCATGGCCACCTGCACTCGATTGCATATACATATACACACGAACACACAGACACATTAAATAATATAAAAAAAGCAACAAAATATTTTTGAAACTCAATTGATTTTCTTTCTTTAGATCCTACTCTGCCGCCTCCCATCCCCCACAGTTTCTCTGTGTAGCTCCAGCTGTCCTAGAACTAGCTTTGTAGACCAGGCTGGCCTCAGACTCAAGAGATCCACCTGCCTCTGCCTCCTGAGTGCTGGAATTAGAGGCAAATGCCTTGTTTTAAGGCGAGGGCCTCAGGAAGGCCCGGCTGAATCTGAACTCAGCACCCTCTCTCCGCTACTTCCCCAGTGCTGGGGCTATAGATCCAATTGCCAGGCTCCACCATCAATTCAATCGACTCCTTTCTTATTCTAGTGACTTTTTTTGTTCTTTTAACAAGGTCACATTGTGTAGCCCTGCATGGCACGGAACTGGAACTCACTACGTACAACAGGCTGGCCTCAAACTCAGAGATCTGTGTCCCCTCCCATCTGGACCCCCACCTCCACCCCGTTCCTCAGTGCTGGGATTAAAGGCATGCCATCACCATGTCTAGCTTTTGTTTTTGTTTTAAGCTTTTCTTTTTATGTGTTTCACTGTTTTCCTGTCTGTACATATATGCACTGTATGTATTCCTGGTGCCGCTGGAAGCCAGAAAAGAGCATCAGATCAGAGTTATAGATGACTGTGAGTGACCTATGAACATGGAATTGATCTTGGGTCCTCTGCAAGAGCAGTAAGTGCTCATAACTGCTGAGCTACCTTCCCTCCTATTTGTTTTGGGTGGGGGTCTTCTGCAGCCTGAGCTGCACCACCTCAGATTCCCTGGACTACAGGCCTGCACCACCGGTCCCAGCTGTGGACAATGGGCAAGTGATCCACTTAAAGACAATGAAAAAAAAGTAGCAGTGATCTGGCTGTAACATCCAGAGTTGATTTGGCTGTGGCTGGCTAGCTGGGTGTCACCTTCCTTCTGTACAGTTAAAGGTGAGTCCCTTCTACAGAACAGAAAGAGGACTGTTCTTCTGTCAAGGGTATATGCTGCCTGCGAGAACTTCCAAACAAGCTCTCAAGGTCTCAAAGGCAAAGCAGCAGGTGTTATTATCATCAGCTTCAAACCTGAGGCCAAAAGAAGCATGGGAGCTCATTCCTCCCTTTCACTCTTAGTGTAGAAGAGAAGCAATCAGATTTAGCCTCCTGGGAAGTACAGCTGAGCCCAGCCTACTGGGCCAAGCAGATAATCCCAGGAGTACTGCTGAGAGTTCAAGGGCAACTTGGTGAGTGAGAGCCTGTCTAAACAAAACAAAAAAGCTGAGTATAGTGGTGCCTATCTGTAATCCCAACACCCAGGAGGCAGAGGCAAGACGGTCATCACAAATTTAAAAAAGGTAGGATATGATGGCAGCCAGCTCTAATTCCAGCACTGGTGAGGCAGAGACAGGCCAGCCAAGGCTATCCGGTGAGACCTTGTCTGAAAAATAAGAATGTGACAGTTAATCTGGTCTACTGAGTTCTAGCCCAGACAGGGTTACACAGAAAGACCAAAAAGAAAGGGCAGTTCCAGCTGGGCATGGTAGTACGGTCCTTTAACCCCAGCACACAGGAGGCAGATGCTGGTGGATCTCTTGAGTTCTAGGCCAGCCTGGTCTACAGAGTCTTGGACAGCAAGGCTACAGAGAGAAACCCTGTCTTGGGGGAAAAAAAAAGAAAAGAGAAAGGGCAGCTCCACAGGCAGGAAGGATCGGCTTATGCAACATCCGTTAACTTGGGAGGATGGAGTCTGTCCACAGGTCAGCCCATTGGGCAGGCGCAGATGGTGCTCTTCACGCACTGCTGTGCAGTACACCTAACAGGAACCGTTTCTTTGCCTGTTGGTTACAACTAGAGGAAGCCTGCAGTCCTCAGGACCCCCCGACTTGCTTCAATTCCTACAATACATCTACGTAAAACATCTAGAGGTCTACTATCTACCAGTAAACAGTTGCCAGTACAGGGCCACCACACTGTGCCTCAGGTCAGCTTCAGTCAGTACTAGCTTTGGAACTGAAGACAAGTTAGGAAAGCAGGCCTTCCCCAGGATCTATCTCATGCTGCTCTGACACAACTACCACTACCCCTCTGTAGCAGGCCTCGAATAACCCCTGCCTGGAGAGCTGGCAAAAGTGAAACTGTGGCAACTTGTAGGACCAGGTGAGATTTGGAACTAATGAGAGATTTACTAAAGGAATATAGGACAGGAGCCAACACCTTCATTTCTTTTCCAATTTTAGTTTAGGCTCAAATCACCGAAATCGTCAACCGAGGGCTGCACTACTTAGCTCACCGCTAAGTAGTTGCTTGACTATTACACAAGGAGTCACTGGCTTAAGAAGTCTACCTCTTCCATCCTCCCCCCTTGTTTCTCCAAAAGGCAAAAAGCATGCTTATCGCTTACCAGCATGGCAGGACTGACTCCCTAGTATTGACCTAGGTAAGATTTGAGCTTATCGCTTACCAGCATGGCAGTACTAACTCCCGATTATTGACCTGGTAAGATTAGAATGCCTTCCTTAATTTGTCTGCCTAGTAAATTCCAAACTTTGATGGGTTGAGTATGTTATCTATGAAACTCCCTAATTATCTTACTATAGCAAAATTCATCACTGCTTTAGAGTCCCAGAGAAAAACTAGATAAGAGCAAAACTGAGTGGCCAGAGAGAGGAGTTCAGTCAGCAATTACAAGTACTGGCAGCTCTTCCAGAGGACCTGGGTTTAGTTCCCAGTACCCATATGGTGGCTTACAACTGACTTTAACTCTAGTTATAAGGGATCCAATGCCCTATTTTGACCTCCAGAGGCCCCATCAAGCTTGTAGCACACACATACACACATAGATAAGACATCCATACACACAGAATAAAAATAAGCTAATTTTTAAAAAGTCAATCCTACCTATACAATGAACCACTGTGAGCAACGTAGTGAGAGATCCTGTCTCAAAATAAAAACTTAAAAATAAGTAAATAAGTAAAACAAGAAGCCAGGCAGTAGTAGGGCACCTTTAATCCCAGCACTAGGGAGAGAGAGGCAGGTGGATAGGTGGATCTCTTAGTTCAAGCCAGCCTGGTCTACAGAACAGCTGTTAGCTCTACACAGAGAAACCGTCTCAAACAAACAAACAAACAAACAAAAGGGCTGGAAATACAGCTCAGTGGTACAGAGCTTGGTTGGCATGCTGTATTTCACTGTATTAATTCTTTACTATACACACACATATGTGTATATGCAGGGTAACAACATATATAATAATATACATATTACATAATATGTGTGTCAGCAAAATATTTACATATAATTTTAAAAGACTAAGATTGTATTTCTTTAAAAATCTTTTAAGGGCTGGAGAGTTCAATCCACAGCAGCCACATGGTGGCTCACAACCATGTGATCTGGTGGCCTCTTCTGGCCTGCAGGTGTACATGCAGATAAAGCACTCATATACCTAAAATAAATAAATCTTAAAAAAAGTTTCAACAGGGGCTGGACAGATGGCTCAGCAGTTAAGAGCACTGGCTGCTCTTCTAAAGGTCCTGAGTTCAATTCCCAGCAACCACACAGCAGCTCATGATTGCCTGTAACTCCAGTTCCAGAGGATCTGACACCCTTACAGACATACATACAGGCAAAACAACAAGCCAGGTGGTGGTAGTGCACACCTTAATCCCAACACCCAGGAGGCAGAGGCAGGCAGATCTGAGGGTTCTGGGCCAGCCTGGTCTGCAGAGCTAGTTCCAGGACAGCCAGGGCTACACAAAGAAACCCTGGCTACACTAACAAAGCAAAACCAAAATGTAAAACAAACAAACAAAAACCCCAACCATTTGTTTTGTGTGTGTGTGTGCATACATGTGTGTGCTTGGATGCATCTTTGTGGGTATCAGAGGGCAACTTCTGGGAATTGCTTTTCTCCTTCCACAGTGGGGGTTCTGGGGCTCATCAAGCTTACTGACAAATACCTTTCCCTGCTGAGCCATTTTCCCAGGCCAGCAGCATGGCATGTCTATCATGCATTTACCAGCAAGTTATGTCCATTTGCTCTGCTAAACCATTAGCTTCTCAAAAGGGGTATTTAAAAAATGTGTGCAGCCACAACCTTCTAGAGCTCCTTCCCTTCAATGCCGTCTGGATAGACATTCGTTCAGCTCAGGGAGTTCCTCACAGGCTTCAGAACAGTTCTCTTTCGGGGTGCTTTGTGATCACCCTTGGATGGATGGACCCCACACACAGGGACCGTTGTAATTCACGTGTGCTAACTGCTTTTCCTGTCACCTGTTCCTACCTCTCACAAGGCCTAATCACACCCAATGTGTCTCTATAGCACTGAGGCAACTCCTAGTGCTCTCTGAGGTTTATGTTAAAGAGTTTTTAAAAAGCTTTGGGTCATTATCCTTGGCCTTAAGAAACAAGTTTAGGGGCTGAAGAGATGGCTCAACCCTTCAAGGCTAGGTTCACAACCATAAATATAAGAGAAACAAGTTTAGAAGTCATACTACCATACAGGCAGGTATCCACAAGCCCTAAACCAAAGCTACACTTTAGCCCAGAGACAAATACTTCCCTTACCTGGGCTACTGACTCTGCTATTGTTCAGTGAGTGACTAGCTTTTCCGGGAAACATTCTTAGGAATAGTATATTAGGTATGGCTTTATGGCATTCCCCCCCACCCCCCGGTGGGCCACTCCATTTCCTTTATGTTTGCTGTTTCACACTTCAGTTTGGCTTCATACATGTTACACAAACTATACCACTGACCTTCTTCCCACCTGAAATGTCTTAGGGTTAGGAAGGACCTGTCTGTTGCTTCTCCTATTTTATCTGTGCCTCTGTTCCAGAAGCCATATTTATGTCAACACACAGACAAACAAAACACAAAGGAGTAACCCTGCACTAAAGCCAAGTAAGAGAAGATGCAGGGTATGACCTCAAGGGCAGTAAGAAAACCCTCTTCTCCAAATACACTGTTGTTAGCTACAGGCCAGTGTTTGAAACCCCACACTGCTGAGTCCACTCTTAGCTCCCTAAATATGCAGAGCCTTTGGAAAATATTTTAAGTCACTATGAATTATTTACATCTTAAAACTTTAGCAATTCCAGATACTCTATTCTCATTCTCTTTGTACCCAGGATCTGGTAAATACTAATCATATACTGCACCACTAGGCTATAAGTCTAGAAACAGTGCCTGCCGTGTAGCTTAGCCTGGCCTTGAACTCAGGACCCTGCTTCAGCCTCCTGAATGCCGGAATCAAAGGCAAGTACCCACCAGACCCAGCTTCCAGATTCTTTCTTGAAAGGTTTTAAGAAGAAGGTAGAAAAACAAAACAAAACAAAGGGACACAGAATAGGACAGAATATGATCGAGGTTTAAAGATGGGGAAGATTAGAGAGGATGAATACACACACACACATCCAAGTATTTTCTCCTGGATTGGCTGTATAGGTGAGAAAAGCTGGGGGGGGGAGGGGTGAAACAGAAGTTTTCGATGAACACTAAGCAATGAGCATATTAGGGGGCTTCAAGAAGTAAAAGGTCAACTTCAAATTCAGAGAAACATGGGCCTTCTTAGGTCTCTATAACAAGCCAGGTACAAGATCCATCCTGGAACCATCACTGTCTCCCTGAGATAAGGAAGAAACAGTCAAGTACTGTGAATATCTGAACGAAGATGAGGGTTTCAGTTTCTTTACTCTAGTAGGGATGCTAATAACTATCCTAAACAAAGTTATTTCCCTTAATGGTTCTTTCCTGCCCATAAAATTTTTTGTTGTTGTTGTTCAGGGAGTTGGAGAGATGGCTCAGCAGTTAAGAGGACTGAGTGCTCTTCCAGAGGACCTGGGTTCAATTCCCAGCACCCACATGGCAGCTCACAACTGTCTGTCACTTTAAGATCTGACACCCTCACATGGATATAGATGCAGGCAAAATACCCATGCACATTTTAAAAAATGAAAATAAATAAATTATTTAAAATTTTTTTCATTCATTCGGGCAGTTTCTAGGCTACCCAGTGCACAACTGTGTGTACTAAAGAAGACAAATGATAACTTAGAGGACAACTCTTATGCTTGTTCTGAATTTGATGGAAGACAAGATAAACTGCAAAAGAAACACAATTAATAACAGAGTATCATCCATGAGGAGAATACTGTGGAAAGAATGAAAGAACAGAACTAGCTGTCTTTGGTTGCACATCCCTCAACAGAAAAATAAGTCTTATTTAATATCTATAACTGTCCTAAATGAAATAAACTATGTGTGAAAGGCCTCAGATTTTATATATTTCCATACAGCTTAAACATCTTAATATATGTATGTATTACTTTGGTATAAAAAATGTCGTAATATAAGCTAGAGATGGCGTGTCTGTCAAGAGCACTTACTACTCTGGCAGAGGACCTGCTCTCAGTTCCCAGCACCCACAGGGCAGCTCACAATTGTCTTTAACTCCAGTTCCAGGGCATCCTGTATCTCTTCTGACCTCTGAGGGCTCCTGCATGTATATGGTATGCATGCACACACATAAAATTAAATAAATATTTAAAAAGAAAAAAAGAAATGCAGTAATAAATAGCATCCATATAGAAAGGAAAGAGGAAGCTGGAGAGAAGGCTCAGAGGTTAAAAGCACTGCTTGCCCTTCCAGAGGTCCTGAGTTCAATTCCCTGCAACCACGTGGTTGCACCATCTATAATGAGATCTGGTGCCCTCTTCTGGCCTTCAGGTGTACATGCCGACAGAACACTGTTTACATAATAAATAAATCTTAAACAAACAAACAAAAAAAAAAAAAAAAGAGGAGGAAGGACCCTAAGAGAAGAATCAATAGGGTCCAATCTACAGAAAATATATTAAATTTGGTAAGTCAGTAACCCTCCCCCATATTGGAGGGGACTCCCATTTGTCTGCCATTAATAATGTGTCTTCTAGGCTGTAAGCCTGAGAACTGAACACCCACAAATCGTCCTCTATCTCCACACATGCACTGTGGCTCACATAGGTGTGAGGTGCAGGTATGCGCGGGCACACACATACACACAATAAATTTTAAAGACATACTCATTCTCTATAATCCTTTTTACATACTTCAGGGTTTGACCTAACTAGCTAATCATACAAAAAGTGGCTCCTGAATAAATGGTCAAAGAAAAAAGGATAATGCCAACCTCCTGGGAGGTAATTTCTCATCTCTTCCCAAAATCCCCTCAGGGATATCTTAACCTCACAGTTCCTGGGCTGGAGACCTCCATTAACTGTCTAGGAAAATGCCCAAGAGAAAGTCTGACAGAAGTTTCAACAAGCATGGTGCTTTTTTTTTTTTTTTAACGGCTGGGAATCGCTAAACTCCTTTCCATTCGGATGTTAGAGTTCCTCAATTCTAGGTAAAAGTTAAGTCACCACAGACCACATTATGAAGTGGGAAAGATTGCGCAAAGTATCCCTAAATTTTTCTTAGTTCTTTCACAGTACGTGAAATAGGAAAAACAACAACTAGTACAAAAAAAAAAAAATAAAAGGGCCAGCTATGATGAGGCCAGGGCAAACTCAAGTGTAGGGTCGGCTGAAACTGGAGCCATGGAAAACTTAATTTTACCTTTCTCTTTATTTCCTATCCCAAAAACAAACAAACAAACAAACAAAAAACCCAAACCAAACCAAAACAACAAAAAAACTTCAAATCACCAGACCAAAACACTAAAGAAACAAAAGAGTAAGACATCCCAAGATGCAACAAAAAACTTCAAATCACCAGACCTAAACACTAAAGAAACAAAAGAGTAAGACCTTCCAAGATGCAGAGCCTCCCTCCCCATCATTCCAGAAGTTCCCATCACTGACACCAGGCCCTGCCTTACTTCCTTCTACTTCGGAAGATCAGCTCAGCATTCGTCCCTGACTTCACTGAGACCAAACCCCTCTCGGCACACCAGCGTCCCCGGCTCCCCCTCAACAGTCACTTTCCCTGAAAAGAATGCGTCTCACCCAGCTGAGAACCCCGCCGCTGGCCGTCTCCGGAGAGCCGGCGCCGGCTACCCTCGGGGCTGGGCGTAGCGCTGGCCCTCCACACCTCCTGCCAATGGGCTTCCCCGCCGCCGCCGGGGCTCCGACCCCGCTCCTCCCTCCTCGGCAGGGCTCGG
This sequence comes from Psammomys obesus, assembly GCF_907164565.1. Lineage (NCBI taxonomy): Eukaryota > Metazoa > Chordata > Mammalia > Rodentia > Muridae > Psammomys > Psammomys obesus. The sequence continues at coordinate 409,962 of NW_026585504.1, forward strand.
AGGACCGAGGCCGCCCGGGTCTGGGCTCACCGGCTCCGGGTCCCCGCGCCCGGCCCCCGAGCGAGCCGCCTCCCCGACCGCAGGCTCGGCTCCCAGCCCCGCCGATGCCCTGCTCGGCGCCCACTAGGCCCGCCGGGACAGCCCCTCTGCGCTCTCCGGGAGGCTGCGCGGCCCTGCCGTAGGCCCGAGCCGCCTCTGCCGCAGGCCAGGCTGCGCTCCTCTCGGGACCTCCGCCTCCGCCCTCGCGGGCTCCATCAGCTCGGTACCTGGGGCTCCGTCTGCCGCGTCGGGCCCAAGCCTGTGCGGAACAGACAAACAGCTGCGGCTCAACCAAACCTCCTGCCCCCTTCTCCTCCTCCTCCTCGCCGGGCGGAGGCGCCAGCCAACCGCAAGACCGCCCGCCCACTGTGGTGGGTGGGCCGCATGTGCGCTCATCAGCCAATCCTTTGGAGGAAGGCGGGCTTTAGGGCTGCTGTCACCAACCAGTACACGCAAGAGCTGGAATGGCGGGGCCGGAAACCAATAGCTAAAAGAGAAGGCTTGAAGATTGACAGGACGAGAAACCACTAGAGAGTGAGGTCCTGAGAAAGGGGGCGGTGCAGTACTGACAGGCATGTGTGTCAGCCAATAAAACTCCGACACCCATGACGCCCCTCCTCGCCTTTTGACTCGTAAACATGTAATCAGGTGAGTGGGTGAGGCGGGCCAAAAAGAAATTTTAACCAGTACTGGGAAATTTTCGAATTTGAGTGGCAGGCAAGGCGAGCGCGAAAGAAGCCCTAGGAAGGCTCTTGGCCGGGTGTGGTGTGGCAGACCTGTCACATCCAGCACAGCGCGGGGAGGTGGAGGCAGGATTAGGAAGGAGTTCTAGGTCATCCTCCTCTCGTTTCTTGAGACAAGGGCTCCGTTTGGGGGTGGGGAGGGCGGCGGCGACAAAACCCTGGGCTTGGTGGCCAAGCCTTTCATCTTAGCAGTCAGGAGGAGCTCCATGAGTTCCAGACCAGCCTCCAGTGCCCATCTTTCTGTGTCAAATTAGGATATCCAACCTTTTGAAGGACCTGAAATCGGGGAATTTAAGGAACTTTCTCTCATAAGTTCATTTTAGTGGAGCATTAGAGAACAGGAGATTTTGGGTGGACTGCCAAATTTTTTGATGGTGTAAAACCATGACAACAGCAAAGATTTGAAGTCTGAAGACACTTTAAACCTTCTAAATTGTCATATAGTTGATATTTTCTGAATTGTTTGTAAATGTGGATAAACTATTTGGACAACTTTGCTGAGGATTTTTTGTGGTACGGAGGATTGAACCTAGGGCCTCAGACAGGCTAGAGAGATAGATCAGCAGTTCCGAGCAGGAGCCGCTCTCGAGAGCTAATGCCCTCTCCTGGCCCCTGCAGGCACTGGAGACTCATGTTCGCACACTCAAACATGTACACCTAATTTCCAAACCAACCAAACAAAACCCTGCACAAATGGTAAAAGCTTTCTGGGAATTGGGGTGTTGGGATGAATATCCCTGAAGCCCCATCAATCAACTTGATGCTAACAGAAAAACCGAAACAGTGTTTTCTATTCGTGTGCATGTGTGAATAGGGAAAAGGAGAGATTAGCTGTTCCTTAGGAAAAAGTAGGAAGAAAATCCCCGTTTCCCCACCTGTAAGTGGGAACGATACCCATTAAAGACACCCCACGGCAAGGCATAGGAGGGTGTCCTGCATAAACAGAGATTAGGGACACAGATCTGAAATCATTTAACAACTTACTCACATTCAGATTTTCACCTACACCATTTTTCAGTAAATAAATAAATAAATGAGGAATAGGAAAGAGATTCACTATAAAACTGAGAATATTTTCTTTTAATGAATTACAAACTAAATTAAAAATAATATATTAACAGAACACTGGAGGACAAGGGGTGGGAGAAGAAAGAAAATCATAAAAGAAATCTTTTCTTTAAACAATTGAATCCCAAAGTGCACATGGCAACAAATCCATCCACACTAAAAAAAAAAGAAAAGAAAACCACTAAAATATCCAAACTACTGTAACTTCAAATATAAATATAATTGTTCACTCTCTTATAGAAAATTTCCCCCAATGACCCAACCAGGTCAAAGCCTTTAAAATCCCAGCATTGTCATGACATCTAAAGCCTTGCTTCCACTCCTATGGAGTGAGGGGTAACTCTCAGAGGAAGATGGCAACAGGGACCTCTGACAACTCCAAAGACAGGGCTAGAAATGTGGCTCACTGGTGGTGTGTCTGCTCAGCGAGGGCAAAGTCCTGGGTTCAGTCGTCAGCACCAGAAAACAATAAAATTGCTAAAAGGAAGAACTAGAGTGTCTTTCACCTTGCTGTGTGAACCACCATGAACAGACTGCAGCAGAGCGTGATCCCTGTGCCCTTCCGGCTCTTCTTGCCTGGAGAAGATAGTCATTTCTTTCAAAGGGAATCATTTCTTCTGCTTCTCCAACTGGGCCTCTTTGATTGCTAGGCAAGGCCAAACACTAAAACTAAGGTATAAACTGCTTACATCTATTTTTAAGTCTAATTCATTAAAACAGACCCCTCTTGCTTGGTTCTGAAATGTCCCAACTTAGACTTCTGCTTATCAGTTGGCCTTTACTAAACAGTGGCAGCAGGTCTGGGTCTGTTTTCCTAAACATGGGACATAATAATTATGAGACAGTTTAAGACTGAGATGGCAAAACTTGACACAGGGGAGAACGGTCAGTGATGTTTTGTTTCGAGTTCCAATCCTTCTCAGTAATGACTAAGAAGAAGAAGAGAAGGTGCTGGAGGCTGAGTTAAGTGCATCTAATACCAAACCTTTTTCCTTTTCACCTAATCTTTCCCTGCACCTCTGAATCCCCAGAGCTAGCTGGCCAGGAGAAAAGATGAGTGCCAAGACAGCCAGAAAAGAGCAGAAGGCTGACCTGTGTCCAAACGGCCCAGAGTCAAGTCAGACCAAAGGTTAATAGGGCTTTGGGAAGGGCATCAGAGTCGAAGGTGGGGTACTGGCTTAGTCACATCCTGGAAGAAGGGGTGAGCCAGGGCTGCTTTGGCTGAAATCCGTTTGTTGGGGTCGTAGTGCAGCATTTGCTGGAAGAAGAGATATATTCTGACTTCAGGGACATAACAGGGCACGAGCATTCTTCTTAGCCAGTTCTCATCTCCCTCCTCCCATATCTGAACCAGCCTCCTGATGACCAGAGGAAGCAAGGACTAAGGCACTTCTAACAGAGTTCAGGGGCTTCTCTGTATCCAGAAAAGGCTCTTCTCTGGGAAATGGGAAAAGGCATCCATTCCGGGCTCTTACCGATAGCAAGCTCCGTCCATCTTCATCCAGGGGAGGCACAACTTTGCTAAAATCTTGCCGAGCCCACTTTGGGAAACTTGGCTTATAATCAGGCATAGAAGTAACTCCTGGCCAAACCACCTCATCTGGGGTCCCCAGAGTCCGAAAGATCCGGAAGAGTTGGTCAATCTCTGAATCTCCAGGAAACAGGGCCCGACGGGTCACCTGAAAATGGGGAAATAGAAAAGCCAAGACCCACATTGACGTCAGTCCACACTGCCCCTTGTACAAAGGAGGTTCCCACAGGCAGTGGAAGGTCAGCAGGGCCCATGACTTCCCTCCCCAGGGCTTTTCATGGGGTCGGTCATACAGAGCTTGAGACAATGAAGTCCCTTCATCTGTCTCCTCGCCCCTCCTTCCTTCCCCCAACCATGGCTTCGTAGTTCCCCAAGGCTGGGTGGGGCTGGGAGGGGGTGACTGTCTGGGGTGCCACTGACACGTAGCAAAGGGATCCCAAGCCACTCACGGGGTGTGGGGTAGACACTGCGGTCATCCCCCCTCCTTGTGATGCAGCCACTTCTAGATAGGAGCACAGCGGGCAGAGACTGTGTCTTCCATTTCTTCTGTGTTCCCCACAGCACTTAGCATGGTGCTGGGTACACACTAGGTGCTTAACAAATATTTTTTGATGAATTGAGAGAGGAATATGGGCAATTGTAAGGTACTGGTGGATAAATTCACACTCTATATGTATATCTATATCTAGGCTAATGGTCTCCAAGCCCCTAGTTTCAACCCAAAGGACCATAAAAATATTACTGATCTGTCTACCTACTGTTGCATTAAATGGGATGGGAGCTCCCATATGAAGCCAGGCTTCAAGGATCCTTCATTCTAAAAAGCCAGAGGTTGGGGGGCTAGGGCATGACCAAGTCTACAAAAATGATAGATGTGGATCAGCTGAACACAACTGACTTTACTAAACTCCTTGTTTCCAAGAGCAGGTCTATAGGACAAATGAAGGAAATAAAATCAGACTTGTCCAGTTTTCGAACTGCAACATGACATTGTCATCCACAAAGTTCAAGGTCAAGTACCATTAAATCAAGTTTTTAAAAAAACAAACCTGGGCACACACCATTTATCCCAGCACTTGGGAGGCAGAGGCAGGTGGATCTCTCAGTTTAAGGCCACTCTGATCTACAGAATGAGTTCCAGGACAGCCAGGACTATACAGAGAAACCCTGTCTCAAAAAAAACAAACCAAACCAAAAACCCCAAAACAAAACAAAAAGCAACAAAACAAAAACCCATTCTGTTTTATAAGTTTATGATTTTGTATTGAGGCCACAGCTACCGTTGGGAGCATTTGACCTATGGGCCACCTGCTGTACTAAATGGAATTCATTCTTCCAAGTATTTGAGAACTAAAGCTGAAACAGCTGAATGAGTGGAGACAGCATGGCTGCTCATGCCTGTCAACTCAATCCCATGGGCTAGACAGCCATGGTGGGAGGAGGAGCTGAAGCAGAAGATCAAGAACATGAAGCTAGTCTAGTCTGGGCTACACAATGAAACTATCTCAGAACACAAATAAAACAGCCGAATGGGTACAGAATGGGTTTGCCTCATTTGGGGATAAGATACATACTAGATAACTAGCTCTGCTTAGGGATATCTAAAATTGTATCAGGTAACTAACTAACAGCAGTGACACTTGAGAGGACCCTGTGATAAAGGGCCATGCTTCCAGGCCAACAAATGGGTTTCACTCTTGGATGTGGATGTGAGTAGGTTGGTTAGAACCTGGCTGGCTTCCATACCATTTCAGCAAAGATGCAGCCCAGGCTCCAGATATCCACGGCTGTGGAGTAGTACTTGCAGCCTAGAAGAATTTCCGGCGCTCGGTACCACAGGGTCACTACCTGGGGCGCAAGAGGACAATAAGGGTTTCAGGGCAAGGAGCGTCACATACCTTACCTCAACAGAACTCTGTTACCTTCCATCTTTTCCTTCTAAAAAGGACGTTTTTATTTTAATAATGTGTACACATGTGTGTCTATGTAGGTTTCCACAACTGTGCAGTACCTTAAGGCAAGAGAAACTGTCTCATCCTGACATGGGTCAGGAGCTGTCTTACATGGGCTCTGGGAACTGAGCTCAGGTCCCTACGAGAGCAATAGACACTCTTAATGGCTGAGCCAGCTCTCCATCCTCACCCAGGTATTCTGAACCCCCAGACTCAGGGCTTTCCTGGAAAACCTGACATTTAAATGGCATGCCAACCAGCTTTCCTGGCTTAGTATCTAAGTCTAGGTAACCTCAAGACGTGAACTTAGTGCAAGTCTTGAGACCCTTTGATTAAGGGCTAGAGATGGCTCAGCACTTGTTATTCTTGCAAAGGACTAGGGGTCAATTCCCACTACCCATATGGCAGTGCACAGCAATCTGTAACTACAGTTCCAGGAAACCAGACGCTTTCTTTTGATGTCTGTGAAGATCAGCCAGGCAGGTGGTACAGACATGCATGCAAGCAAAACACCCAAATACTCTAAATAAAAGAGGACCACTGGGTTGTCAGATTCCATTTACCGAGGAACTCTTGCCCCAGTATTTTGGTAATCTGTGAATGCTGTTATGAACATCTCCCAAGATTCTTAGAGAAGGCCACAGAGAACTTACTTCATGAGTATAAGTGCGAACAGGGACTCCAAAGGCTCTTGCTAGTCCAAAGTCTGCCAGCTTGATGGACCCCTCCGCGTTGATAAGCAGATTCTGGGGCTTAAGGTCTCGGTGTAGGACCCGGTGGGAATGGCAGAACGCTAGGCCCTGGAGCAGCTGGAACAGATAGCTCTGCCAGAGGAGACAGGGAGGTTTGTTTCCTCATCACAACGAGCAGATACAACTTGTTATTTGTCCCCAAAATTCAATAAAACCTTAACTATGTTAGATAACGGCTACGCTACACATTTTTAGGGTTTCACTCATTTATTTAGTTATTTGTGGAGAGAGCATGTGTGGAAGTCAGAGGACAACTTGTAGGAGTTGGTTTTCTTCTTGTGCTGTGTGGGACCCGGGGCTGGAGCTCAGGTTGTCAGGCTGGGAGGCAGGCACCTTTACCTGCTGAGCTATCTTGTCAGCCCTGTTTGTTTTTTAATATAGTGTCTTCTTGGCCTGGAACTTTGAATCCTATACTGTCCTTGTACTCACTGACATCCTCCTGCCTCAGCATCCCAAGTGTTAGTAGTGTAACTATGAGCCAACACACATAACTACAATATAACCACACATTTAATAGCTATTTCTTTCACTGGATTTTCAGCCTGTCAAGGATACAGACATCACTCGATTTTAGCATCCCTTCCAATACCCCGTGCCTAGCACCCTGAAGGTGCTAACTGTGTGCTGAATATGTGCTTGCTGACACATACCAAGTAGCTCCAGGAGCCCAGCTCTAAAACAGACAGCAGAGACTCACTGGGCATTTCTCCCACATCACAGATGGAAGAATTTTTTGAAGGACCCCCCTAATTGCCCCTCAACCCCATTTATCAGAATGTTATCTGATCTTCTGTCTGAGCTGTCTAGGTTGGCTCACAGGAGCTCAATGTTGACTCTTTTGTCCATTCTAGGGTTAATGACTACAATAAGCAGAAAAAGCAAAACAATTAAAGGGTGGGGGTTGAAGTCTGAAAAAAAAGAAAAAGCCATCATTACTAGTCTGAATTACCTGCCTCTAGTTTCCCCTACAATATTGATGAGGATACCTTGATGAGGGGAAGAGGGATGCCTGTGAGAGCAGAGGCATCCATAAATTTCTTGAGGTCCTGGTGCAGAAACTCAAAAACCAGGTAAAGCTTATTTTCTGTGTGGATGACATCCAGCAGCCTGCGAGGGAAGGTCCAGGAAACGGAGTTGAGGGAGAGAAATTCAGACTAAAACATGTCATGTTGGTGATCAGCTCAGATGATACTTACTTGACAATATTTGGGTGATTTAGCTCCTTAAGCAGAGATATCTCTCGGATGGCAGTACTGGGTACACCTTCAGTCTCACTTGGAGAGGTGGGGAAAACAGAGACGAGAATATGGTTGCAAACGTTACTCTCTCAGGGACACAACCCCAAACCTCTTAGGAAGTCAGAAAGGAAAGGTGCTGTCAGGAGTTAATGCCTTCGTAGTCAGGGTGTGGCTTTTAGACACGTTTTGGGTCATTATTTCCTCTTTTTTCCAGTGGAAGGAAAGTGGAGCCTCCAGTTGAGTGAGAAGCAGAGAAAAGGTAATAGGGGAGAGGGCTGACAGTAGCCCCCAGCCTCCCCAGGGGGCCAGTGAGTCTCAACTGCCATTCTTTTGAAAGAGGGTGAGGGTTCTAAGTGTGGGGCTGCAGCAGTGAGAGCTCTCCATTCAGAAAGGAACTTTTCTCTTGTTCCCACACAACTCAGCTCCATGAACAGTCCTGCCCCTAGCCCGGCTCCCACCCCCACTTTCTCTTCCCAGGTCTCTCGGCTTGCAGATTTGGGAGCACACCGAGTGGAGCACGAGAAGGAAGTTCTCCCCGAATGCCCCCGACAGTCTCCTCCGAGACAGCGTCTACCGTCCGCCGACCCACCGCTCGCTTCAGGAGTCCCTCCCCGCTACCTTCCGGTCCCAGACGGCTACCCGCCTGTTGGGGTAGGGGGTTGGGGGGGGGGTGCCAAGAGGTCCAGGCAAAGGAGTTCCGGCTCCGGAGGCCACTCACGTGTCGAGCCGGATTTTCTTAAGCGCCACCACTTCTCCCGTCAACTTGTTTTTGGCTTTGTACACCACTCCGTACGTGCCCTCTCCAATCTTCTCCACCTTTTGGAAGTTCTCCATGGAGCGCTAGTGAGGCGGCTCAGGCCCCCGGGAGCGGGGCCCGGGAACCCGAAGAAAGCGGGCCCGACTCGGGGCGGAGGACCTGGGGGCCAAGGTGAGCACGGCAGCCCCAGCGCGGGATGGAACGCTAGGAAAGCTCAGCCCTTAACAATTTGTCCAACTTGAAACAATGTTGCCGCCTCCCCCACGGCTCCAGACGGCCAGCCGAGGCCCCACCCCTCCTTCCCGCGTTTCCCTGGCTCCGCCTCCCTCCCTCCCGATTGGTGAACGTCACGAGGGGGCCGGACCCCGCGCTCCCGCCGCGAAGGCTCCGCCCCGGCGGGCTAGCCAAGGGGCCACCGCGCAACTTTCCACCAGTTCCTGGTTTCGGCTCCGCCGGCCGGAACTGGTGGTGTCGCTGGTCCGTGGCTTTCCTTACCTTTCACTCACTTTTCACCACTCCTCGGGTGAGGTTAAATCCCGCCTGGCCAAGAGAGCCTCGTTTAAAAAGCAAACTTCTTGGAGTCTTTAAATAAATATATGTATTTATGTTAACTTATGTTGTGTGCGCGCGCGTGTCTTTGTGAAGGTTCCACAGAAGCAGCAGCTGCCTTGGACTGAAGTTACAGGCGGCTGTGAGCTAGACTTGGGTGCTGGAGCCGCACGCTGGTCTTCTGCAAGAGCAGCAGGTGCTCTTAACTGCTGAGACGTCTCTCCAGCACTCCTACCCCCTTTTTGGACAAGACTTTTGTAATGCGTCCCTGGTTAACCTGAACGGGTTAAAAAGTCCAGGTTGGCTTCAAACCCTCAGAGATCCGTCTGGCTCTGCCTCCTGTGTGCCTTCATGTGGGGCACGGAATCGGGACTCCCCAGCCCCCCCCACACACACCCCGAGACAAGGTTTCTCTGTGTAGCCTTGGCTGTCCTGGAATTGGCTGGAAAATGGGGTCTCTTATTGTAAAAAATTCTTTGGCTAGAAAACAGAGTCGTTTCTCACTGTTTCAGGCATTCATCAGTTGGTTTTGTTGTTTTATTGCTGGGAATCTACACTCCCAGTCCTTTCTGGCTACTTTTGGGTAAAGGTGCTGTTTCGGTCTTAAGGAATTCTTGGTTTGACTCAATTCATTGTTTCTGTCTTTCTTGCTGAATTGTGACTATGAAGTGTGTGAATTGTGGCCGTTAGCCAGTGCGTCAGGATGAACGTGATCCAATGAAACCAGAAACTGTCGTTGAGCAGTGGGGTGGGGAAGGGGCTAAAATCAGTTCTGAGCCTTCCCTTCCTCCCAAGTTCCCCCTCCTCTGGAGGGAGAGGAGGAAGGGCTATGTAAATGAGCCTCCCTTTCTATAGTGGGGCGCATTCCCACCCCCTGCACCTTTGGCGCTGGAAGGAAGAGCAGCATGGGTGTACAGAGGTGCTTTCTCCCCTGGTTTGTGCTGAGTGTTCTGCTGGCTGTGGGAGCCATAGGTGAGTGTCCCTTTGTGGTCAGGAGCCACAGCTGCTGTGGGTTCCCCCTTCTAACCTTCAGGCTTCTCTGACTTGATTTAGTGAGGATATGCTTTTGTTTGTTTTTATTTGTTCAAGAAAAGGTACGGTGTAGTCCAGGCTAGCCACAGACTCATTATGTAGCCAAGGATGGTCTGGAACTCCTGATCCTCATGCTTCTACCTCCTAAGTACTGGGATTACAGACTTGAACCACTGTGCCCAGCTTTAAATGTGAAATTTAGGGTTGAGCATTAGAGGTATTATCTGACTCAAGGGGCAGAAGACCCCAGCACTTATCCTGAGGCTTCGCAGGCAGTCAGCAGGCTCAGCGCCTCCAAGGCGGTGGCGTGAGTGAGGTCCTTTAGGTAACAGCTGAAGTGTTTGTGGTAGGAGATTTAAAGCAGAGAGAAAAAGAATATGGTATTCAAATTAGACTGGGCTGATACCACCTTCTGCGCTTGGGCAGGGATAGATGAATGCAGCACAGGCCTTCTGTTCCAGGGCTGGGAGAGACAAGCAGAAGGGTCTCAGCTGAGCATCACATGAAAGGACTCTGGAGGATTGAGCCCTCGTGACATGAGCAAGGGAGGGAGTTAAGGCTGGTGAGAGGGTCTGGAATGTCCCGTGCTGCTGAAGAGGGTGAGTGGGCAGTCAAAAAGAATGGTGCATCTTATGACTGCCCTTGCTTCGTGGCTGACCCCTCTGAGCTGACCACAGGCCGACCCTCAGCACAGTCCCTGGCTCCCTGTGGACATTAGGATTGGCATAAGGACAGTTCTGCTGTGGAATGTACATCATACCATCTTTTTTCTATCTGGTTTCATAAACTTCTAGAAAGTTCCTTCACCTGGCTTCTTTGCTTCTTCATTTTTACTGCAATTTCCAGGGTTTTTTTTTTTCTTTCTTTCATTCCTTTTTTAAGATGGGGTGGGGGCGTCTCATGAATCCCACACTGGTCTTGAACTCACTATGTAGTAGATCCTTCTGCTTCTACCTCCTGGGTGCTGGAATCACAGACAGGTGTGTGCTATTGGAATAACAGTTTTGACAGTTTTGGAATTTTGGTTTCTTTTATAAATACAGAAGTATAGGAATGTGTTTTCGTTTTTTTTCCCAGGTGTGGGGATGTGGGGCTGCTTCGGACTGTCCACAGCAGCTGACTATGATTTACCTCATGCAAAGGCATGGTTTTGCCAGTTGCAGATAGTTTCTGCAATTGTGTGATGTTTGGAATTCTAGGAACTTTTAAGAGGGTATATAAATGCCAATAGGTTGTTCAGTGGGGGTTGGTTGTGGCTTGTTTGTGGTCATGCTCAAAGAAGAAACAAAAGGGAAGAAGTTACATTCAGGGATCCCAGTCTCTCCGCTTCATCCTTTTCCTCCTATCTAGTGATAGGGGCGAAACTGTGGCTAAGAAGAGCCCACAGAGCAGCAAAGGCTGCCTGTACCCTACTTGCCCCGTTTGTTTTGTTGTTGTTGCTGCTGAGTTCCTTGATGTGTTTTGTGACATTCTGTCCACACCCACACATCTGAGGCTGTTAAGGTGCTGGTGCATACATTTTGAACAGTGACTTTAATTTTTTTTTCTCTACCATGTGAGTCTGGGGAGCAAAACTCAGGTTGTCAGGTTTGGCAGAGAGCATCTTTACTCCATCAGCCATCTCCCTTGCCCAAGACTTTCTTCTGAATACATATTTTAGACAAAAACAGCAACCAACAAAAAGAAAGCAAATGTATCAAAATGCTGGTGGCTTTGGATTTGAGTGAGGGATGTGGAAGACATTCCTTTCTTCTCTTATTAAACGTGTATTTTAGCTCTGGTCTCCCAGTGTAGCCCCAGCTGGCCTGGTGCTTGCCATGTAGACCATGTGGTCTCCAACTTGCAGTGACCTTTCTGCTTCTCTTCTGGTGCTGGGATTACAGACCAGAAATGCTACCCCCAGTTAAATCATAGCTACGTCTGCTCTGTCCCCACCTCCAACCTGTGCTGTGTTTATCACTCCTCCTTCTTGCCACACTGGTCTTCTTTCTCTCTTTCCTTCCTCCTCCATCCCCCCCTCCAGGAATGGAGAGTTAGCTCAGTGGCTGCTCTGGTAGAGGACCAGGTTTACTCGCCAGCACCCACATGGCAGCTCACTGTTTGTCACTCCAGACTCAGTGGATCACATGCCCTCTCCTGACCTCAGTGGTCACCAGGCATGCACTGCCTCCCTGAGTGCTGGAATTAAAGGCCGCCGCCGCCCAGCACCATAAGCTTTTAAATTTTTAATTAAAATCACTTAACCCCTACACATACACCATTGTCTGGTGCATGCATGTGTGAGCGCATGTGTGTGTGTGTGTGTGTGTGTGTGTGTGTATGTAAATAATAATCTAAATTAAAAAAAATATTTCTAGTGTGATGATTCATGCCTTTAATCCCAGCAATCTAGAGGCTGTGAGTTCAAGTTCACTCTGGTCTACAAAGCGAGTTCCAGGCCAGGCTGGGCTTTTTTGAGAAAGGGCACCTATGTAGCTGTGGCTGTCCGGGAACTCACAGAGATCCACCTGCCTCTCCCTCCTGAGTGCAGGGATTAAATGTATGCACCACTATACTCAGCTTAAAAAAAAAAATTAATAAAATCTTTTAAAGAGAAGAAAAAGAGGGTTGAGAATGTAGCTCAATGGTAGAGTGCTCACAGGCATCAGGCCCGGTGCTCGGCCTCTGTGTTGCCCTCCACCCACCAAAATTAATAATTCCAATTTGAAGGTAACAGTGATATGAAATGGGACATCAGGATCCAAGGGGCTTATGGCGCATTTCTTTTAGGATCCAGGAATCGGGAATGGCTTGGTGTCCCAAGGCAACTTGGAACTAAAGGCTGGAACAGGCAGCTGTACCCTGAGTGGACAGAGGTTCAGGGGCCTAACTGCTGGAGAGGTAGGATTTGTAAATTCTGGGGAAAGGCATGGTGGGAATGAGATATGAGGAGAGTAAGAACTGGGTTGAACTTAAGCAGGCTGGGAGGGAGGTTTGGCGGGGAAGCCAGAGGGAGGCTAATGCAGCGTCCCTCCCAGGTGGCCAGGTATCTCTGAAGGTCAGTAATGATGGGCCTACACTGGTTGGTGCCAACGCCTCTTTTGCCATTGTCCTGCACTTCCCTGGAAGTCAAAAGGTGCTGCCAGATGGGCAGGTTATCTGGGCCAACGACACCGTCATCAATGGTAAGGATCCCTCTCTGCCTCTTGAGCCTTACTCCTGTGGCTCCAATTCCCAGGTATCCCCAGGAAACCAGAGGTTCAAACCTAAGGCTTCCCATGTGCTTGCCAAGTGCTATTCCATTGACTTTATCCCCTATAGAATCTTTTTTTAAGATTTATTTATTTATTTATTATTTATACAGTATTATACCTGCATTTGCAGGCAAGAAGAGGGCACCAGGTCTCATTATAGATAGTTGTGAGCCACCATGTGGTTGTTAGGAACTGAGCTCAGGACCTTTGGAAGAGCAACCAGTGCTCTTAACCTCTGAGCCATCTCTCCAGACCCCACAGAATCTTAAACACAAAACAACTTATGTTTATATTCATTACAGTCAATAAATACTGTAAGCATATGAAAGGTAACATAGACTAAAATTAGCGAACAGACAAAATTCCAGTTTCCGAACTGGAAGACAGCAGATCCCTGAAGCTGCACAGGCTTAGATGTAAACCCTGCAGTAGATGCGTGCCTGTTTTCCTGTCTGGACAGTGGGTCGGTGGCTTGACAGACTGTTAGGAATACAGGCTCATCTATAGAAAGTGCTCAGCAGAGTTGCCAGCATCTACGGTAAATACTGTTATTGCGGCTGCTATCAGTCTCGCCACAGAGCCACTGCACACATTTAGTCTAGGGATATCCGGTCTCTTACTATGTCCCGTATGCATATGAATCTTGAGTTGTGGTTTCTCTACATCGCCTGCTCTCCAGCTCCCACCTGACGTGGGTATAGAACAGAGACTGTAGTCCCGGCTAAGCACTGCCACAGCCCCCTCTACCAGGAACGAGGTTAGGGGTCTGAATGCACACAAAAGAAAGACCTGTACTTCCTTTCCAGGGAGCCAGGTGTGGGGAGGACAGCCAGTGTATCCAGAGGAACCTGATGATGCCTGCGTCTTCCCTGATGGTGGACCATGCCTATCTGGTCCTAAGCCTCCGAGAAGAAGCTTTGTCTACGTTTGGAAGACCTGGGGTGAGGTCTCCCAGCAGCCCATTCTCAACTGTAATTCTGCCTGAGGAGCCTCCCCCCGCCCCCTTCCAGACATGGTCCCTCAACTTCCCTTCTCTGAAGCCTTTTTTATACTTTCCCTCTCCGTTCTCTCTGACCGGCTGCCTCCCCTTCCATGCTTTGCTCTCAGGACAGTACTGGCAAGTTCTGGGGGGCCCAGTGTCCAGGCTGAGCATCATGACAGGCCATGCAAGGCTGGGTACGCATGCCATGGAAGTGACTGTCTACCACCGACGGGGGTCCAGGAGCTACGTGCCCCTCGCTCACTCCACATCAGCCTTCACCATTACTGGTAAGGGCTTAGAAAGGAACAAGGCCAGGCAGACATTGGGCAGGAGGTGGGGAGGCTGGCTTGGACTGCAGAGAGGAAGCAGTAGCCAACTTTCAAAGGGGAGAGCCAGAAAGACCTAGGCAGAAAAAGGTGGGGTTGAGACAAAGAGCTGGCCAGTTTGTGGGTTGAGAGTGTGGCTATGGAAGAGATGTCCCCATTTTGATTTTTCTGGCTCCATCCACAGACCAGGTCCCCTTCTCTGTGAGTGTGTCGCAGCTACAGGCCTTGGATGGAGCGAACAAGCACTTCCTGAGAAATCAGCCTCTCAAATTTGCCCTTCAGCTCCATGATCCCAGTGGCTATTTGGCAGAGGCTGACCTCTCTTACACGTGGGACTTTGGAGACAAAACTGGGACCCTGATCTCTCGGGCAGTTGAAGTCATTCATACTTACCTGGAGTCGGGCTCAGTCACCGCCCAGGTGGTACTGCAGGCTGCCATTCCTCTCGTTTCCTGTGGCTCCTCCCCAGTCCCAGGCACCACAGATGGCTACACGCCAACTGCAGAGGCACCTGGAACCACATCTAGGCAAGGGACCACTACAAAAGTTGTGGGCACTCCACCTGGCCAGATGCAGACTACAGAGCCCTCTGGAACCACAGCTGTACCAATGCCAACAACAGGAGGCACAGCTACTACATCTGAGCACATGCTGACCTCAACAGTAATGGACACCACACTGGCAGAGATGTCAACTATTGAGGGTACAAGCGCCACACCCAGAAGGCCGTCTGGAGCCACAGTGGCACAAGCAGCAACCACAGACTTGGCGGAAACTACCACTGAAGAACTACCCACCCCTGAACCTGAGAGTTCGGATGCCAGCCCCTTTCTGCCCATAGAAAGCACTACAGGTAAGAACATGAGAATGAGTTTCTTGGAGGTGAGTTGTCCGTTCTCTACTCTGAGGTCTTACCCAGACCCAGAAGCTAACCAGTTTTTTCTTTAGCATTGTGTCCACCTCAGAATTCTCACTAGCTCTAAAGCCTGCAGACTATCTTAACAACATGCAAGAGATGTGGAGTCCAAAAAATGAGTTTTCCCTAGGCCACTTGTTTTTATGTGCCAGGATAACAGATAGGAAGCCAAGGGGAAAAGCTGTGGTCATTGGCAGAGCTGTTTCACATGCTTCTGTTCAAGCATAAACACATAATGTTTCGATTCTCCCATTTCCCACTCCTGGATTTCCACCCCACAGCAAAATAAAGGAGTGAGATCTGATGCAGAATGGGTTGACACAGGCCAGTTGTCTAGTCCAGAACCTAGCCCAGTGTGGGACCTGATAAATACTTGGAGATTTTTTGGTCATTTTTTTTTTACTATTTTACATGAGTGCTCTGCTGCATACCTTCATGCCAGAAGAGGACATCAGATCCCTTATAGATGGTCATGAGTCACCATGTAGGTGCAGGGAACTGAACTCAGGACTTCTGGAGGAGCAGCCAGTGCTCTAACCACTGAGTCATCTCTCCTTGAGCTGTCATTTTTTTTTAATTAAAAAAACAATATGTATGGCATTTTGCCTTCATGTATGTGTAACACTTACGTGCCTGATGCTCATGAAGACCAGAAGAGGGCATTGCCCTAGACCTGGAGTTACAGATGGTCGTAAGCCACCATGTATGTACTAGGAATTGAATCCAGATTTTCTAGAAGAACAACCAGTACTTTAAGCCACTGATCCATCTCTCCAGTTGTGTGTGTGAGTGTGTGTGTGTGTACGTTCTCTTTCCCTGAGGGGAAAAACATTTTTTTTTTCCTTTCTAGCATAGTTTTATTATATAGAAAATGAGACTTATCAGATGTTGGCCGACTCACAGCCAGCCAGCATCCTGTAGCTCCAGCTGTACTTGGGACAATACCTGCTTGGTCTCTGTCTCCAAGAAAGTTCTGTCTCTTGACTTTGCCCCCTCAAATCTTCTCCTTCCAGTGTCTGACACTCCTCTACTGGACGGCACAGGCACGTTAATGCTTGTGAAGAGACAAGCTCCCCTGGATTGTGTTCTGTATCGATATGGTTCTTTCTCCCTCACCCTGGACATTGTCCGTGAGTCTTGCCTATGTTGGGGTCTGAGGAAGGCAGGTATCAGCTGGTAGGGCTGCCCAGTAGTAGCATGCCTTGGGAGAAATTACTTAAGAATACCCTAATGGCAGAGAACGTATTGTAAGAAATCCCATGGGGTTTCCTGTATATGGTCTTGGTAGAAGAATCCTAACTTAAAAAGTTGCACCTTGCAGAGGGTATTGAAAATGCGGAGATTCTGCAAGCTGTGCCCTCCAGTAAGGGGGATGCATTTGAGCTGACGGTGTCCTGCCAAGGCGGGTGAGTGTCCTGCTGGCTGTCCTGCTAACTCTTGGAATTGAGTCACTTTCTGGAGTTCTGTCCCTTCCTAGATCTCTTGATGAAAACTCATACTCTTTCAGGCAACCCAAGGAAGCCTGTATGGACATTTCATCTCCAGGGTGCCAGCCCCCTGCCCAGAGGCTATGCCAACCTGTGCCACCAAGCCCTGACTGCCAGCTGGTTCTACACCACATACTGAAAGGTGGCTCAGGGACCTATTGCCTCAATGTGTCTT
This sequence comes from Psammomys obesus, assembly GCF_907164565.1. NCBI lineage: Eukaryota > Metazoa > Chordata > Mammalia > Rodentia > Muridae > Psammomys > Psammomys obesus. The sequence continues at coordinate 426,742 of NW_026585504.1, forward strand.
TGGCTAATTCTAACAGCCTGGCAGTGGCCAGCACCCAACTTGTTGTTCCTGGTAGGTACTTGAACAAGAACTAGGAGAAAGGGAATGGACAGAGGCTGGGGGTGGGGGCAGGTACTTAAGCAGTATCTGGGATTCTTGCTTACAGATCACGAAGATGGCCTTGGGCAGTTCCCCTTGCTTGTCGGCGTCTTGCTGGTGTTGATGGCTGTGGCCCTTGCATCTCTGATATATAGGTAAGAGCTCTGCTATCCAGATGCTCATCCATTACCACCAACTACTCTTCCTTCAGGGGTGAACAACTCCCACTCCATTTGAGGAAGTGTGTGTTCAAGAGAGAGCCTGGGAGTGGAAGTCAGACAGGCCTGGGCTGCGGTCTGCCGTTGCTACCTTTGGGAAGTAGCTTTAAATTTCTGAGCATTATTAGCATTAGATGATATGTGGCCAAACCTCCTGGGGTGGAAGCAATTGCGAAACAATTGCTAATATTAATAGTGGGTCAGAAGCCAGTGGTTTGGTTTGGAGGGGAAAGGCACTTGCCACTAAGGCTGACCACCTGAATTCAATCCCTGGTGCCCACAGGAAAGGAGAGAACAAATTCCCCAAAATTTTCCTCTGACCTCCACATGTGGACCACAACATCAGCCCACAATAAGTACATGAAAGTGTAAAATGAAAAAAGCACAGGGCAGTTGAGGTGAGGCACATTATCCACCCCTGAGAAAGGCAAGTTCAGCAGGACACTGATGGACACTCCTTTGGTTCTAGCACTTGGGAGGCAGAGGCAGAGGCAGGCAGATCTCTGTGATTCTGAGACCAGCCTGGTTTAAACAGGGAGTTTCCAGGACAGCCAGGGCTACGTAGTGAGACCCTGTCTCAAATGACACAAAACAAAGCAAAAGAGAATGGTGTAGGTTGCTAAAGACCTTAACTGAGAGAAACTCATAGGGGTAATGGGGAATGGATGTCAGTGGCTAAAGAGGCAAGAGACGGTGAACACGGGAGGGTAGAGAAGAGGGGAAAGAGCTACAGTCAAGGCCAAGTAACCCCGCCATATAGGATGAGCCATAGGAAGGCTGCCACTACTGACCACGTCCCCTTTTCTTTCCACACTAGGCACAGACTTAAGAAGCAGGGTTCAGTTCATCCTATTTCCCAAACACCACTCGGTGGCACCCACTGGCTGTGCCTGCCCCCAGTCTTCCGCACTCGCCAGGCTGGTGAGAACCGCCCACTCCTCAGCAGACAGCAGGTCTGAGTCCTCTCAGGGGCCTGTGAGTTTCCTGGAGGTTGGCAGCAGTGTTTGTATTTTCTGTCGGCTTTTCTTTGAGACTCCCAATACCTGAAATAAATTCTCAGAACCTTGCGCTAGGTTTTTGTTTGCTCTTAAGTCTTGTTTCAAAGGGGTAAAGGTGTAAAAAGAGAATACCACTCACTTAACAGATACCCCAGTGAAGGAAAGTATCAGTTTATTAGGTGAGGCACTTTCAATGCTATGCATTGTTGCCTGTGTATGAATGTGTGTGTGTGAGCTGGATGCAGGATAATAAATACTGTGAAAGTAATGGAGCATCCTTCTGGGCTGGCAGGAGAGTGTGGCACCAATGTACAGAGCCTAGAGGGAGAGCTCCAGGAACACGGAGGTGGACTCAAGGCAGAGGGTACACTCAGCTCCAAAAGCCAAAGAAATTGCAGGAGCTGGAGACTGGACCCATGAGCATAGGCATCTGGTTCTTATGGGTAATCTTGATCTGAAAGAGAAGGGAGCATGCCTGCAAGCCTGTCCCCGTGCCTCAATGCTGGGACATCAGGGGTCTGGGGTAAGCTCCTGGGCGAGCGAGAAACCAGAGTTTGGGAAGAATGGTGCACAGGGGAGCCGAGGGCACCAGGAGGAAGAAAAGAGGCTGTAAAATGGAGCCCGAGGACCCAGCTTCTCAGGCACAGGCAATACTCACCGTACAGGGCGCCTGCACCCAGGGCTCCCCATCAACTTGCATAGGGAGGGTTTTTGTGGTCCTGTGAGAGGTCAAGAAAGATTGGTTGAGATTTTTTTTTTCCAACCAAACATCAAAACTCAGCTATCTTAGCTTTGAGACCTTCTGCCATGGATAATGACTGAATAAAGTGCCTCCCACCATTCTCACGAACCACCACCTTCCTTCCCTCGGGAGCCCTTGCTGGAGTCCTCCTTACTGGAATGTGATCTCAGAGCACTTGGCCAACCGATGTCCTGCACTCTTGAGCCTGGTATAGATCTGGCCCATCTCAATCACACCTTCTATTCCTACCACTTCCAGCCGCTTGTCACTCATGTCTGGGGGTTAGAGTAGAGAGAAGGAGGTTTTCCTGTAGGAAGTTACCCTTCCCCTCAGATTTGCCTACTTTAGCCCCCAGGGGAGCTTGGCTCACCTGGGACACAGGTTTTCAAGATATCGGGGTCTGTAATTATTTTGGCGGTGCTGCCCAAGGCCTGGTTGATCTCACAGGTGTTCCCAGGAGGCCTCTTGGTGTCGCCCCAGAGGTTGGAGCCACCATGCATGCTCGGGATGTTCAGTACTGCGATGCCTTCCAGAGACAGGCTGCTCAGATCCAGCGGCTTCCCGCAGATCTGAGGGAAGAGTGACAGAACTGCAGTTAGAGCGCACCCAGGGTCTCACCGTTATGAAACATGGCTGCTCCTGCCAAGATTAAGAGGTGTGCAGGAGGCTGAGCATAATGGCCCACGCCTTTAATGGGCACCACCACCACCCGGTTTATAATTGGTTTTTCAAGAGAGTTAAGTTTTGGTTTGTTATTGTTCCCTCTGTGTAGCCCTTGCTGTTCTAGAACTCCCTCTGTAAAGCAGGCTGGCCTCAAACTCAGAGATCTCCCTTCCTCTGCCTCTGAGAGCTAAGATTAAAAACTTGTGTTACCTAAGAAATGGATTTTATTAGCCTAAAATGGTAACACATGTCTTTAGTCCCAGCACTCAGGAAGCAGAGGCAGATGGATCTTTGTGAGATTGAGGCCATCCTGGTCTACATAAGCTCCAGGATAGCCAGATCTACATGTCTCAAAAAAAAAAATCATCAAAAATGTATTTATGGTTCATATGTAAGGGGATGGGGCACATATGTGCACTTGTGGTGGTCAAGAGGACAATGTGCAGGAGTTCTCTTCTTTCTCCAGGTGGGTCATCAGGCTGGGCAGCAAACCTTCTCCTGCTGAGCCATCTCACAAGCACAGACACTAGGGTATCTTAAGGACTTGGCAAGTCAGGGTTGGAGACCTGGGTGGTCGAAAGTAGATCCACACATGTGACATTCCCAAAGGCTGCTGTGTAGGAAGAAACTTGAATACAAAAAAAAAAAAAAACTGGAAAAAAACCTTGTATTCCCAGCATTACAGCTCTGAGGCAGGAGTATTGCCACAAGTTCTAGGCCAACCTGGGCTACAGTGTGAGACCCTGTCTCCAAAAAACAGCTAAAAAATGTGTATAATTCATTCAGTATTATCATACGTACCTCAACTGTCAAAGACTCTTCCAGCTTTTTGCATGTTGAGAAGATGGATTCAGATGTTGCAAATTCCAAATACCATAGCTTGTTTTTCATTCTTCATCAACCCCAACAAAAGGCCCAGCAGGGAAGAGACAAATCACAGTGTGGACAGGACAAGGAAGGGAGCCAACTTCCCACTCCAGAGGAACAGTGGTAGCTTTGCTTAGGGGTTCCTACAAGCGTTTCTGCCCATATCTAACCATTCTGTGTCAAACTTGGTTACAAATCTAGTCTCTCTTTTGTTGTTGGTTTTTCAAGACAGGGTTTCTCTGTGTAACCCTAGCTGTCCTTGAACTCCTTTACAGACTGAGAGCTCTGCTTGCCTCTGCCTCCTGATGCCTGGCATACACCCAGTCTTGACATTGATTGTCTATTCCCTGTCTTTTATATATATATATATCTTACTTACTTTGCATCAGATGACAACCTGCAAGAGTTACTTTCTACTGTGTGGGTTCCAAGGATCCAACTCAGGTCCTCAGGCTTAGGTGAAGATACCCACTGAGCCACCCTTCTCCCCTCCTCTCCTCACCTGCTATTGAACTTCTCAGGATATTTCTCTCGCATGATGTGAAATCGGTGAGCAATTGAAGCATCCTGGAGAGTCACAAGCATATTTCAGAGACCACGCTTATCTGTATTCAGGACTTTCTCCCTGCTAAGTTCTCTTCCCCTTTCCTCTCCCTCTCTTTCTCCCAGCCCTTCCCTTCCTCTCCTCCCCCTTCTAGGGTATAGCACATCCCAATCTGTACCACTATGTACCTAACTCCCAATTTTCCTGTGTCTCTTCCTCTTTGATCTCCTCCAGCTTCTATCTGCTTAACCCACACTTCTCCTCCCTTCTCCCCCACCCTACTCCACTGACCACGCCAATGGAGAAGTAGTTATTGATGATTTGAGAGGGGATTGGATCACTCTTTTCTTCATTTTGATGGGGTATCACTTCCAGAGACCATCGGTCGAGATATGTCACCTTACTTATCTCTATATCCTTGAGAATCTTTCCCAAATTCTCACCTTCATAACCTAGGAGTGGAAAAGATAGGCTTGCACTGATCCCCAAGCCTCAGAGTCCATGCTGAGCCCTTCTGCAGATTCCCCACCCTCTGCCTCTATTCTGGAGGAGCCCCCAACCCTTTCATTGAAAGTGCAAGATGCTCAGGCCCTATGAACCAACGGTGAAGTCAGCTTCTTTCTGTCCCTATCACCGTTATGGAAAGTAAACATCTCCAATGGTTGTACATACAGAAATTATTCCAAAGACATATTGAACAGTAAAAGACAAACCAGGAAAATGCAGAAAAAGATGAGTGACAGCCATTGGGAGGCTGAAGTACTACTGAAAATTTAAGACAACCCTGGGCTACATAAGAGTTCAAGGTCAGCTTGAGGTGTACAGGGACACCTTGCCTCAGAACACAGAAACATAGCTGGATGGTGGTGGCTTATGTCTCTACTCCCAGTACTTCAGAGGAAGACAGGTGAATCTCTGAATTTGAGGCCACACTGGTCTACAGAGCACAGGGCTACACAGAAAAACTCTGTCTCCAAAACTACCACCAACAACCAAATCAAACCAACAAATCCACAAAATCATGCCAACAAATAATCTTATTTTCATTTTTTATTTATTTGTTTATCTTGATTTTTCAAGACAGGGTTTCTGTGTAGCCCTGGCTGTCCTGGAACTCACTTTGTAGACCAGGCTGGCTTCAAACTCAGAGATCTGCCTGCCTCTGCCTCCTGAGTGCTGGGATTACCCCGCCATTACATACACCACCACTGCCCTGAAATAAATTTAAATATCCTGTTTAGTTAAATAAACACAGCCTAGAGGGCTGGAGAGATGGCTCAGAGGTTAAGAGCACTGTCTGCTCTTCCAGAGGTCCTGAGTTCAATTCCCAGCACCCACATGGTGGTTCGCAACCACCATGATCAGGTGTCCTCTTCTGTCATGCAGATGTACATGCAAATAGAGCACTCATATGTAAAATAAAGAAATAAATCTTTAAAACAAAAAAACCACAGCCTGAAAAGCACTGAGTGGTAAGGGACAGAAGGTATGCCTCCAGGGTCGCACGCTGTACAGTCACCCTGCGCAAGGGTCTGTGCTCCATCTCCAGCACTGTAAAATAAAGAATGGCAAGAGCAGCAACAATTTGTAAACTGGAAAGAAATTAATCTGCAACAGATTACATTTCTCAGCATTTAAAAAAAATGCTTAAAAGGTCCAGGGTATAGCTCAGTTGTAGTACTTGCCCTAGGTCTCCCAAACCAATACCACATCAAAGGCAACACAAACCCACTAAACATTAAACCTGTAACACAAGGGTATCACATAAGAAGACATACCAATAATATGCCTATCAAATATGGTCAATAATATTAAAATCAGAAGAAATTTATTTTTATGTGATTGCAATTTATTTATTTATTTTTAATTTATTCACTTTATATCCCTATCCAGAAGAAATTTAGAAGGTAACATTTTCCCCCTAAGGGGGGCAGCAGCCTTGCCAGGCCACAGAGGAGGACACTGCAGTCAGTTCTGATGAGACCTGACAGGCTAGGGTCAGATGAAAGGGGAGGAGGACCTCCTCTGTCAGTGGACTTGGAGAGGGGCATGGGAGGAGAAGAGGGGAGGGAGGGTGGGATTGGGAGAGAATGAGGGACAGGGCTAGAGGGATACAAAGTGAGTAAACTGTATTAATATAAAATAAAGACTGCCATATGTTATATATAAAGTTATATGTACGTAAGAGTTAACTTTGTGTTGCCAACCAAATTAATTATTAATGAGTTTACTAATAGACTGGTACTCTCATGTGGTGTTAAGATAAGTGGATTGTTCATCTTTTTAGAAGGTAATTTGGCAATTTTTAACAAAATATTTTTGTGGTAGGCAAGAAGTGAAGAGAATGAGGTAGGAGGCAGATTTTCAAAGAGGCAGCTTAAAATTCTGAAACACTAACCAGCACTCTTGAAATTTTGTATCCTTGAACAGCTAAAAACTACCAGAAGCTGGTCATGGTAGTGCATGCAATTAATACAAGCATTTAGGAGGCAGAGGCCATTTGCTCTCTAAGAGTTCAAGGCCAGCCTGGTCTATTTATTGAGATTTAGGCCAGCGAAGACTACACAGTGAGTCTGTCTCAGACAAATCACAAATCACAAAAACAAAAACCCAAAACCAGACCAGCAAAACCAGACTGGTTTGGCACTTCAAACTAGAGAAACAAAGCTAAGGAGTGCCCTGAGCCAATCCCCTGGCCCTGCACCAACACACGCTGAAAGATAAACTCATGGCATTAAATTTAGTTAGAGATTCCTTTTCAAGTCTTTACTGACCTGTATTTTATGCATATAGATGATTTGTCTGCATGTATTTCTGTAGACCACATGTGTGCCTAGTGCCTACTGAAATCAGAAGAGGGCACTGGATCACCTGGAACTGGACTTAGGTATAGTTATGAGTTGACTTGTGTGTCCTGGGAATAAGAACAGCCAGTGATCTTAACCACTGAGCCATCTCTCCAGCCCCTTAAAACTTTTGTTGTTGTTTGAGAGGGTTTCTCTGTGAAGCCTTAGCTGTCCTGGACTTGCTCTGTAGACTAGGGTGTCCTGGAACTTAAGAGATCTGCCTGCCTCTGCCTCCCTAAGTGCTGGGATTACAGTTGTGCCACCGAGCCCAGCAAAACTTTTTGTTTTTTTGACTCAACAATTCCACTTTTAGGAATTTCTCCTATAGAATCTAACACACACAATGCATGAATAAATGCATATGGAAATATTCTTGAAGATAATTGAAAAAATCTAAATATTCCTCAGTTGTTAAAATCTATGCCACAAAATGCTAAGTATTGGAAACAGTGAAATACAATAATATGGGAAGACTGTAGACACATGATTTAATGAAGAAAGTTCAAGGACAGTCAGTCTAGTATGTCCTGTGTGTTTAAAGTCACATGTGGGCTTGTCTACAGCCCTGGGGACCCAGGGTGAAAACAAAGAACCGAGAAAAGCAGGACACAGTAGCACGAGTATCTGTATCTCCAGGGCTTCTTCAGGGAGACGGGAGCTGGACACAGAATGCTGGGAAGCTCATGAGTGAGCCAGCCTCATCTAACCATCAGGAAAAAAAGAGTCTAAATCTCAACCTTGGAGGCTGTCCTTGGACCTACACACACACACACACAAACACACACACATTCACTCACACACCCCAAGACAATATGTATGGGCATACATACATGCACATATATACATATAAAAAGCGCAGGGCTACCGTGTGTAACTCAGTGGGTGAAGTCATGTGCTCCCAGGCCTGAGACCTGAGTTTCATCCCCGAGGTCCACATGTTGGAAGCAGAACCAACTCCTGCAAGTCGCTCTCTGACCTCCACATGCGCACCAAACCTGCCACTAACTAAATGTGAGAAACAAAAACAAAAAGGGAATCTGGGCATGTCAACACAGCCATGTAACCTCAGCATCTGGGAGGCTGAGGCAGGAGGATCACAGGCTACATGGAAACAATCTGTCTCAAAAGGAAGAAAGAAAGAAAAAGGAAAATTATGAGGACGTTTCATATTGGTGCACATCCAGAAAGAACAGCTGGATTGACCCGAAACTTCAGGGAGTAGCTTATAGGAAGCTTTTACTCTCTTGGCACCTGTATCTTAAATGTTTATATTACTTTGTTCACTATTAAGTGTAGGCATAAAGTTATTATGTAACTCAAATGCTGACTTCTGTTCTCCCTTTTCTGGTTGCAATGCTTGTTCTGAGAATCTCCTATCTCAGTGTTGTGTAAACACTGCTCCCCAATTGTCCCCTATATGCCAATAAAGCAGCTTATCACCAATCACTGAGCAGCCAGGGGAGGAGAAGAGAGGAAGAAGTAGGGGATTCAGCCCCGGGCAGAGGTCTAGAAGAGATCAGGAAAGCAGAGCTGGAGGGGAAAATGCCATAAAGTGCAGGTGTCTCGGGATTTACGCTAGGAGAAAGCTAGACTAGCCTAGGGAGTTAAGATTAGAGTAATAACTGCTCAGGATTGTGCCGTAAAGCTTGATAAACAATGAATTTAAAAGTCTCAATTATTTGGGTGATAGCCGGGTTTAAAAGAGAAACTAAGCAACAATCACAATTTTATAAAAATAACTAACACTTACGTGTTTACTATTTTTGTAATGAGGATTATGAAAAAGTCATTTCCTACAGTTCACTGAGGGCAAAACACCGTGATTTGCCTTCCACTTGTCCAGCTTTCCTTGTTATTACTTGTTGGGCCAGCAACATGGCTCAGCAGATAAAGGCACTTGACACAAGCCTGACAATCTGAGTTCGATCCTCAAGACTCCTGAAAGTTGTTCTCTGACCTCTACACGTGCTATTACACATGCATACACACACAGGTAAGTATTTTTTTTAATATTTTTTAAAGATTTATTTATTATTTATACAGCATTCTGCCTGCATTTGCATGCCAGCAGAGGGCACCACATCTCACTATAGATGGTTGTGAACCACTATGTGGTTGCTGGGAATTGAACTTCAGACCGTTGGAAGGGCAGCCAGTGCTCTTAACCTCTGAGCCATCTCTCCAGCCCCAAGTATTTTTAAAGATAGATTTTAAAAAGTATTTTTTAAAAGTGTAAGACTTTTGCCAAAGCAGTATTTTGTATATAGTTCCCTGTCAACTCTGCAACTCAGCCTCTGAAATCTCACTGTCTTTGTTACAGAGGACAGAAGCTATTCCTTCACAGCTTCTATGGCAGACAGAGTAACAGCCTCTCAGAGATCTACACTTCAATATCTCTCTCTCTCTCTCTCTCTCTCTCTCTCTCTCTTTTGGTTTTCCAAGACAGGGTTTCCCTGTGTAGTCTTGGCTGTCTGTAGACCAGGCTGGCCTCGAACTCACAGAGATCCACCTGCCTCTTCCTCCCCAAGTGCTGGGATCACAGGTGTGCACCACCTTGCCGCACTCGTTTATAGAGCTGTGCTGGCCTTCCTGTGTGGTTCCAGTTCTTTTCCAGGCATAGACAGGAAAATGGTAAGTCCAGAACTTGAGAACAAACTAGACAACATAGGAAGACTTTGCCTCAAATAATAAAATATCAAAGAACCTTCTTACACAGTAAGAAAGATTTTGCAGATGTGATTAAATTAGGGGTCTTGAATGGGTGATTATCCTGGGTTATCTGGAAGGCCCTAAATCAATCAAAACCATCAAAAGAAATGGAAGAAGCTAAGGACCAAGTGGTAAGTAGGGAAGGCCTGTGATTCTAGCACTCAGTCTGACACAAGAGAATTAGAATTGTGTCAGGTAAAAGGCTTGTCTGTGCTACACAGTGAGTTCCAGGTTAGCCTGGACTAGATAATGAGGTCCTGCCTCAAAACCCCAAACAATGGGTCAGTGATCGGTTCAGTAGATAAAGGTGCTTGCTGCCAAGCCTGCTGACCAGAGTTTAATCCTCAGGACTCACTTGCTGAAGAGAACTGACTCCTGCAAGTTTTCCTCTGACCTCCATATGGCTGCTGTGGCACACTCGCGTGCAGCTGTGTGCATATGTACATAAACCCACACAAATAAATAATTTTTTTTAAAAACCTGGGAGGCGGGGAGAAAGTCCCAAGGAGATGAGACAATGGTAAGAGAGAATGGAAAGAGGACATTGCTGGTTGCACAGGGCCTGTCAGCCAAGGAGTGTAAACAGCCTCTAGAAACCTGCAAGGAATTCTCCCCAGGCTCTCCTGACCAGTTAATTTTAGGAAATCCTCCTTTGGGCTGCTTTGGACTTCTGAGCTGTGAGCAGAAAGGTACCAACTTCATGTGGATTAGGTCACTTTTGGAGGACTGTTACAGCAGCAACAGAACTCTGCTCCAGATGTCAAAGACTCTGCTTAGCCCTTAAATACAGTACCTGCCAGGATCCTGCTGTCCTTATTTACCCCTGGATGTTCTCATCATCTACTGTCAGGCTGCAGTTACTGCTGTGAACAGATGGATCTCCAAAACATATTTTTGTTCTTTTTTTTTTTTTTTTTTCCATAGCCCTGGCTGTCCTAGAACTTGCTCTGTAGACCAGGCTGGCCTTGAACTCAGAGATCCCCCTGCCTGCTTCTGCATCCTGAGTGCTGGAATTAAAGGTGAGTATTACCACATCCAGCTTCAAAGCATATTTTCAGCCTTGACTTTTCTTCTAAATCCTTGACATTTCTTTTTCTTTAACTTAAAATACTTTATGTTGGACCTGGTGGTGAACACCTTTAATCCCAGCACTTGGTGGGGGGTGGAGGCGGAGGCAGAGGCAGGAGGATCTCTGTGAGTTGGAAGCCAGCCTGGTCTACAAAGTAAGTTCAGGACAGCCAGAGCTCTGTTACACAGAGAAACCCTATATCAACAAACAAACAAAAAATATATACACACAATATTGTCCGTGTGTGTGTGTACATGTAGATACATGCATGCCATGCTGTAGAGTTGTGGAGTCGGTTCTTTCCTTCTGCCCTATGTGGGTTCTGGGCATTGGGCTTGAATCATCACGCTTTTACATGAGCTGTGTCTCACAGTGCTCACACACACAGTTGTGCTTGGCTGTCTGTGACAGGATCTTCCTCTGTAATCCTGGCTGGCCTGGAGCTTGCTATATAGATACATCAGGCAAACCCACAGAGGTTTGCCTTCCTCTGCCTCTTGAGTGCTGAAATTACCCTAAACCTGGCAACATCTTTATTGCTGTTACAAGACCTCACCATAGGCCAAGCTGACATGGAACTCTCCATATAGCCCAGGCTGGCCTCGAACTCAAGGCAATCCTTTGCTTCAGCCTCTGAGATTACTGGAGTGAGCCTCCTTGCCTAGGTCCCAATATATATTCTGACCATCAACCATACCTTCATCTAGCTGCTTAACTTGTACCAAACTGAATCATTAATTTTGGAAAGGGCCTTCTATCTACATCCCCACCCTAACAGGCAACCCCATCTAGTCAGTTGCAAACCAGGAAAGCATCCAAACCTAGCTCCACCTCCCTCCTTTCTGCTTCATCAGTTATCAACACTGTGGCTTCTACCTTATCCTTTCCTTTCCTGCCTCCCTCAAGCAATCCATCCTTTTCAGAGCTCTCATGTCAATATCCTTGTGCCCTCCTATTCTTCAAACGTTATGGTATTTTTTGGTGTCAACATTAATTTACATTAGTTCTGTATATTCCTGTGGTCATGAGTGATTGAGTAAACAAGCCTGTGAGAATCTCACAGTGAAGACTCAAATGTGTAATTTCAAAGTGCCTAATACGATAAATGAGGAAGTCAGATGAAAACTGGCCGTGTGTGTATATACAAGTCTTAGGGTAGAGTTGAAGTGGTGGCTCAGTGCATGAAAGTGCCCACTGCCAAGACTGCCAACCTGAGTCTGAGCCCGAGGATTCACAGGGTTAAAGAAGAGAACTTACTCCTGACGTTCTACTCTGGCCTCCATGTGTGCATTGCTCTATCCATGTAAGCGCACGTATACACACACACACACACACACACACACACACACACACACACACACAGAGGTGTGCACGCCCCAAATAAGCAAAACACAGTAAAACAATTAAAAAAAAAGGTCTTACATTATACAATAAAGTCAGAGAGCTTTCTATTTTTTTTCTTAAGTTCTTTGAGCGACAACTGTGGTTCAAGATTTACACATTTAAAAGCCTCAGTGGCTTCAAAGGAAAAATGGATGAGTAACTAGCAGGAAGTCAGAGGGATGAGGTGAACTGGAGATTACAATTAGAAAATGTCTGGCCTCCATAGGCAGGCACCAGGCACATATATGGTACACAGGAGTACATGTAGGTAAAACAGAGTAATATTAAAAAAGACACAACAAAGAAACTGGAATGTATTAGGAGACTGCAGCAACTACCTCAGAAAATCAGTGAGGAGTTAGTGAGCTGCCTCAGTGGGTAAAGGTACTTCCTGCCAAGCTTGATGTCAATCTCAGGAACCCATGTGGTGGAAGAAAACTGACTCCCCAAACTTGAAAACTGTCCTCTAGTGTTTCAAAGCCCGCCTGATCTACAGGGAGAGTTTTAGGGCAGCCAGGGATACATAGAAACATCTTGTAGGTAGGTAGGTAGGAAGGAAGGAAGGAGGAAGGAGGAAGGAAGGAAGGAGGAATGGCAGGGAGGAAGGAAGGAAGGAAGGGAAGAAGAAAGGAGGAAGGAAGGAGGAAGGAAGGAGGAAGGAAGGAAGAAGGAGGAAGGAAGGTGGAAGGAAGGAAGAAGGAAGGAAGAAGGGGGAAGGAAGGAGGAAGGAAGGAAGGAAGGAGGGAGGAAGAAAGGAGGAAGGAAGGAAGGAGGAAGGAGGAAGGAAGGCAGGAGGAAGGAAGTAGGAAGGAGGAAGGAAGGAAGGAGGAAGGAAGGAAGGAAGGAAATTGTCCTCTGATATCTACACTCCCACTGTGGCACAAGCACATGTGCATAATGCGAACATTTCGATAATTAGAAAAAGAAACGAGTGAAAGAGTAAATGAATGGCTGTTTGACGGCTAAACCTCGCCTGCTCATTTCAGCACTCACACAACTTTCTCCTTCCTACATTGTTCCTTTATCCTCTGGACCCTAGAGTCGTTTGTGAGAAAGACATGTAGGTGTCAGGGAAGGGGGCTGTCCCCCTCAACCCTCCTTGGTTCACAGTGTGACCCTCATTTTTACAGAGCTCCTTCTTTGGCCACCTGTCTTTGGCCCCATGTTTGTGCACCTCTTCTCAGTGCTCTCTTTATGCCAGCTCCCTAGGCCTCCCCTCCTCGCTGTCTTTTAAGGCGTGTTTACTCTGCACACTCATTGGAGCAGATGTGCCGCCTGCGAGACTGCAGCATGCGCATGCAGCGCCCACAGAGGACAGACTCGGAGCCTCCAGGACGGCAGCTGCAGAAGCTGAGCCTCCATGTGGGGGCTGGGAACTGTGTCCAGGTCCTCTGGAAGAGCAGCCAGTGCTCTTTAACTGCTGAGCCGTCTCTCCAGCCACCCACCCCCACGTCCAACAAAACTTCTATACCACTTACCTCTTCCCCATCTTAGGCAACGAGCCAGATCATTTCCAGTGCCCAGGGGCAACACGGCAACAGGAGGCACAGTAGGCAACTTGGCTCTGTCTGAGGAGGCAGGTGAAGAGATGGATGGAGGGAGATGGTCCTGGAACACTCCTGCCCCCATCTCCTGCCCAGAGGGTGCCTCTCTTTGCACTGACCAATGGACTCTAGAATCCAGCCTACGGTGCCGTCTCCACCACACACCAATACCCGGAATTGAGGAACATCTTTGAAAAATCTGAGCCTGAGACAAAAGGGAAGAGAGAAAATGGAAGAAGAGTAACTGAAATCTACCCAAGTCCTGGACAGATAAGTCACTTCTTGTCTCTCATTCCTCTGACCCTGTTCCCTCTTGTCAAAAGACTTCAGTCTAGAGCTGGGAGGCTGGCTCAGCTGGGAGAGCACTGGCTCTAGGACCTGAATTGGATCCCACATAAAAATGCCAGGCATGGTGATATGTGCTCTTCTTGCAGTGCTGCTGGGGGGGGGGTGAGGGGCAGAGGATCCCTGGATCACTCATCAGCCAGACCAGCCTAATTAATGAGCTCTAAGCCACTGAAAGACCTTGTCTCAAAGGAAGGATGGCATTCCTAAAGGTGATACCTGAAACTGCTGGTTGGTTCTGATTTGCCAAAACACTCCCAGCTCCCCAACCCCAACCTATACACATGCATATGCATACATGCAGACCTGCAGAGACACACACACACACACACACACACACACACACACACACACCCCAAACGCTGTGCTACAGCCCTTCACCTATACGCACCCTTGCTCCGGACCATCCTTCAGGTTGAACACCTGCCGAGGATTTAGCAAATACTGCAATTTCCAGAGCACCCTGTGGAAAGGAGAAAGGCTCTTGGCACGGGATGACAGGCACATCTTCTGTGCATCTTTTTTATTTACTCTACCTTAATGTCCCCCCC
>NW_026585504.1:441308-480332 GCF_907164565.1 Psammomys obesus
TTTTTTTTTTTTTTTTTTTTAAGTGGGACATTTTTGTCTATTGCTGAGGTAGTCACTAACATTCTAGAAGACTGTTGGACATTAATTTAAGCCAGAGTGGGGCAACAGAGGAAGGTGAAAAGGGTTAAGGAAAAAGCTGTGTGGGGGAAGGAAGGCAGAGTCGGACAGCGGAGAGGAGCTTGCAGCTCGCACCTTCCTGGCTGAAAGGGAAAACAAGTTTAACAGGACTTAGGCCCTAAGGATCTAGGTTGCTGAAGGGGGGAGGGCAGACGGGGACAGGACTTTGGGGTTCGTTTGAAGAACGAGGCACCCTGCGGGGCACAAGCTAACGAAGGGAGTGGCTTCACAATTCCGGATAGTTGGAAGAGTGGCCCGCTGCGGGCGCCGAGGCTAACCCGGAGACTTGGGCGCGGCCAATTAGAATACAGACTGGGTCCGCCCAAATGCCTTCACCGTGCCCTGTGACCGGGAGGGCCCGCGGCTGGGCAGCAGGGCAAGAAGCCACCTCGCCGCCGAATCCCCGGGGCTGCCCGTCCAGCTCGGTCATGGAAACTGCCAGCACCCCTGAGGCTCCGGGGACAGGTGACCGACCCGCAGTGCTCCGCTCTTGGCGCGCCCCTTTCCTAGGCTTCTGGTCAGCCACGCTGCGCGGCCGGCCCCAGCCGGCCAGCGACCTGCCCGCCGTGGCTGGGGTTTTCACATTCGTTCCCAGCCACGTTCGTGCCTCCCATGCATCCCTGGGGCTTCCCTGCCCCGTGTCAACAAGCGCCCTAGGGTTCTGTGCGGGCCAGGGGCCTTGCATAGTCCTTTCCTCGTGTGCCCGCCTTTCTATGGGGGCCTATAGGCCTTGAGCAAAGACTGGGGTAAGGCGCAGGGGGCTTATGCCGGAACTTCTCTTGGATCCCAGAGGATTGTTCTATATACACCAGGCGCTCAGTCATGGTATTGGTGGTAGTAAATGAGCCCACGACTTTACAAAGGGCTAGGATCTTCTGCCCTCCCTTTTCCGCCTTCCGAGTCAATGAAATGGTGCACTCTCTCTTTAAGATTAAAATGGTGGCCTGCTAGGATGAGGCCTCCACTTCCGGTGGGGAGGGGGCGGGACCCCAGCCCGCTCACGCCGGAAGTGGTTCGCGTTCTCAAGATGGCGACTCCCTATGTAACTGACGAGACCGGCGGTGAGTGCGGGAATCGCGGAGCCGCTTCTCCCCGACTCTTGGGTTAGGGGTTCGGACTTGGAGAGGGGTTTGTGCCACGCCCATCCCGGGGCCCCTCCTTTGCCCCGCCCCCGTACCGCCTTCCCCATTCATTCCTGTGAGTTATCACCTGCGCCCCCTTCTGGTCTCTTGTTTGGGGGGTCTCTGCTTCCGGTCTCTCAAACCCTGGGGGTCCTTCAATGTCCCCTGCTCCGGGACCCTTAGGAGCCTCCGCTGTTTCTAGCTGTTGGAGTCGCATACCTTTTCAGAGATCTCCAGCATTACGGGCTCCTACACTATGAGTTCCCTCCAATTCCAACCCTCTTTCCCCCTCCCCCATCTCTTACTGTTATACCTGCTCTCTACCATACCCTGTTTGCATTCTTTTTCTCCAAGCTGTATCTGCAGAAGATCTCATTGCTACATAATGCTTCCCTCACTCTTTGTCTCATCTTTATTTGTTGGGGGTCACTGAAGTCCAGAGGTATGAAGGGAAGAGGAATTTAACTTTCAACTTGACTTTTTTCATTGATGGAGTTTTTCCATCTATTGTGGGAGAAAACAGGAAGGTATCTACTGGCCTTTCTCTCAACATCTTTGCCAATTAATAGAACCCCATTATTTCTTACAGCTTGAGTAGAATTTTAGTCCAGCTGTCTGCTGTGCGTGAAACTGAGTATCTGTTTTCTTTATGTTTTTGTCTGATTGCCTTATCTCTAGAATAAAGTGCATAATAGCAATATTGACCTCCAGATGATTAAATGGATATATGAAAAGCATTTGTAAAACACAATGCAAACACCTGGTTACTATTTTTGTAGTCATCATTGTAGTCTTCTTGTGTAGTCACTGACTAGTGTTTTGTAGAAGTGATCCTATGTTTGTGCAGTAATGCATGGTGTGTTTTAAAATGTGCCATGTATGTATCTTGGTTTACTTTCCATGTTCCTTATATTTAGGCTTATGATATTTACTGACAAGTTGGTTTTCTGCTACCTTTTCCTATTCTCGTATATCAAAATGTTATGCCAGTGTTTCCTTACCTTCTCTACTCAGTAGTCTTTAACTGGCAACCTTTTTAAAAAAGAAGACATGGTCTCATTATCCACCCCTGACTGGCCTAGAACTCTCCATGTAGACTAAACTTGTATTTAAGACATGTGTTCTGTCTTTAAACACGGAGAGATCTACCTGCCTCTGCCTCTAGATTGCTGGACTCAAAGGCATGTACCACTGTAATCAACCTTTAAATAGCAACTTTTTTCTTTAACCCTCTCTTCCTGCTTCTCCCAGACATGGTCTTACTATGTGGCTCTGCGTGGCTTGGAGTCCACTGTGTAGACCAGGCTGGCCTAGAAGGCATAGAGATCCACCTGCTTCTGCTTCCCAAATTGTGGGGTTAAAGGCATACACTGCCATGACAGGCAATTTGCAGTTTTTAATGAATGCATCATTATCCTTTTTATCCACATTTTTCATCTGGCCCCTGTCCTGCCATCAGAATTATTTTCTGTTCTTTATGACTATGTAGAAGAGAAAAAGAAATAAATTCTCTTTTGCTTTTCTAATTTTCAAATGTCTTGCAGTCATAGCTGTTCCTGTAAAACGGTGGTGTTCCTAGCTGCTGCTGCCCACAAATCGTTTTTTTTTTTTTAAAGAGTTATTTATGTGTGTGAATGTTTTGCCTGTGTGTATGTCTGTGCATCATTTGTATGGCTGGTGACCACAGAAGTCAAAAGAGGTATCAGATCTGGAACTAGAGTTACAGTTGTAAGCCTCTATGTCAGTTCTGAGAATCAATCCCTGAGCCATCTCTCTAGCCCTTTTGTTTTTATTTTTGTTGTTGTTGTTCTGTCTCAAGCACATTGGAAATGCTCTGAACTCCCAGTTCCTGAGCACGAGATCATTGACATACCTTTGTATTTTCAGCTACACCTCAGGATTACTACAACCTGGACCTCATCTGTGACACTCCTTTCCTTTCAGGTATTCCCCTTCACTTTAGCTTCCTTACCAGTCACCATTTTGACTGTCTCGAATCCACAGAGGCAGCCTTTTGCCCTCTTTAGTTTTCTGGTTCCATGTGTGTGAATGTGTGGGCCTGCCCGTATGCACGTGCATGTGTGGATGCTGGCCCACATGCGTGTGGGTGCCAGACGTTGATGTCAGGTGTCTTCCTTTACCCCTCCCCACCTCATATCTGCAGGATCTTTCACTGTAACACAGGGTTTGGTGATTCAGCTAGACCAGCTAGCCAGTTGGCTCCTAGAATCCTGTCTCTGTCTCCCAAGTGCTGGGGTTGTAGTCAGGACACCAGCTCACAGTATGTATGTGCATGCCTGGCCATCAGAGTTCTGGTCCTTACATCAGTGTAGCAAACGCTGTATCCTCTGAGCCATATCCCTAGCCTCCTCTTTATCGTTTTTTTTGTTTTGTTTTGTTTTGTTTGTTTTTTTGCTTTTTGGAAGCAGTTTCTTGTAGTTCAGGCTTGTCTTGAACTCTTATTCTTCCTGTTCCCACCTCCTAACCCTGCATTACAGACATTCAGTTCAGTACTGCACCTGACTGTCTTTGTCTTGAATGATATCCATTAACTCTTTCGGTTTCTGATCTTACACTGTAATATGTTGCTAGAAAAGAAAAAACTCAGAAGTTAGAAGGATTAGTGTAGTGTTAACCTCTGTCAGTTACAGCTTTTTTTTTCTACGTCTTGGTGTCCTAAATTCTCCCATGGCTATTTCACCAGCTTTTTTCCAGATCTCTGTCATTATGCCTTTAATTCTTCCTTTTACTTTCTATTTCATTGAAAAATTAAGACCTGTCATTTCTGTTTTTCTCTGTATCATAGCCAGCACTCTCAGTCTCTTCCCTTCCCTCTTCTCCCCTCCCTATCTCCTGCCTTCCATCAAGGTTTCCCTGTGTAGGCAGTCCAGTTTGCCCTCAGGTCAATGGCAGTCCTTCTGCTTCAACCTCTTAAGCCCCGAGATACAGGCATGGGTTGCCCCTGTAAAATCCAGCTTTCTATTTCAAATGTTTTGATGCCTGATTTGTTGCTTAACTGTAGTTCTTACTCCTAGCACTATCCTCTCTCCTGAGTTGCTCATGCCTTTTTGTTTTCAAATGCTGAATGTCTAACTCTGAAGTATATGGTCACATGTCAAATTCAATTCTTCTAATCTTTTCATTGTTATTTCTGTTATTGTCACCTTTTTCTAGCCAACTCTAGGGCAACCCTTTTCTCTTTTAAGACTTTGATTAGATTTTATTTATTTTGCACAATGAGGTGGTTTAGACTTGATTTTTCAGAATAGATTTAGATTTGTAGAGCAATTGAGAAGGTGGTTCAAGGAATTCCTCTATACCTGGTGTCTTTCCCTTTTAGCATTTCATATTGATAAAGTAAATTTCTTACTGTTAACTAATTAGAATCAATGTGTTATTGTTAACTAAAGTCATATGTTATTCAGGCCAGGCATGGTGGGAAGAGGAGACAGGAGAATTCCTACAGTTTGAGGCCAGCCAGGGTTACATAGACCTTGTCTCAAAACCCAAGCAAACAAAGGGAAACTACCTTAAGCTGGAGATGGTGGTCCATGCCTTTAATTCCAGCAGTTGGAAAGCAGAGGCAGTCTTATCTCTTGAGTTTAATTACAGCTTTATATAGTGAGTTCCGGGACAGCCAGAGCTAAATATGGAGACCCTGTCTCAACAGGATCTTGTCTAGCATGTCATATCATGTGCAGGTCTCATGTCCTTAATGACAGTGTCTCACACTTTAGGTGCCCTTGGTCATTTGATGAGCTTTTTATGGGGTTCTGTGGGTGTGAGTGTGTAGGTATATATGGCATGTATGCACATTCATGGTTTCAGAGGCCAGAGGAGGCCAGCTGGTGGCCTGTTCTCTTTCTCCATGTTCCTCGAGGCAGGGTCTCTCTCTGAGCCTGGAGCAAGCTGCAGCAGTCTTTGGTTTCTGCCCATGTGGTACTGGGCACAGGCACAAATGGCCACACCTGGCTCTTTACTTCCTTGCTGGTGATTCTTTTAAGATTATTTTTAATATGTTTATGAATAGTGTTTTGCCAGCATATATTAATTTGCTTGGTGCCTATAGTCAGAAGGTAGAAATAGTTGTCAGCTGCTAGCTGGTGCTGGGAATCAAACCTGGGTCCTCTGTAAGAGCAATAAGTGATCTTAACATCTGATCTTAACATCTCCAGCCTAAGTGGTATTGAGCTTTTTAACTAACATCCTCACACTTGCATAGCAGGGCTGTTATCCAGAGCCACACCCAACAGTTTCAGCAGTGCTAGACCTGTATTCAAATTTCTTCTCTCTCCCTATCCCCAGCTCTCTCTCTTTCACACACACACATACACACACACACATACACTCTCTCTCTCTCTCTCAAAGTTTGTCTGGAACTCTAGCTCTGGGAGGCCTTGAACTCTGGATTCACCTTTCCTCAGCATACTGAATGCTAGGATTCCAGGTGTATGTCACAATCCCCAGCTGTTTGATGTTTCTGTCATGATTAAATTTAGATTAGGTAGCTGGGCATGATGGTGCACGCCTTTAATCGAAGCACCTGGGGAGGCAGAAGCCAGCCTGATTTACCAGTTGAGTCTAGAACAGCTAAGGATACACAGAGAAACTGCCTCGAAAAACAAAAAGAAAAAAAGAATTATGGAGGAAGACTACACAGGATACATAGATTACAGTGATTTCCATCCACCCCATGTATAGTGACACTAATGTCTGTCTGAAGTAGTGTTTATAAACTCTTTCCACTGTAAAAGTTCAATTTTTCTTCATTTAAGAATTTTTATTTGTTTTTATGCATGTGAGTGTTTTGCCTGCATATATGTCTGCCCACCCCATGTGCTTGGTGCCATCAAAGCCAGAAAAGGCCATCAGATCCCCTCGAACTGGAGATACAGTTGTCATCGGCCTATAGGTGCTGGGGATTGAACCCTAATCCTCTGGAAGAGTAGTTAGTACTTTCTCTCTCTCCAGCATCTCCCCACCCCACACACACATTGTGTTTTATTGTGTTTTATGAGCACGGTCTCTGTGAGGACAGTCACTAGGAGCCTAGGTGTTAGATTGTCCTTTTTAAGGACAGATTATCCAGCATCTCCCCACCCCACACACACATTGTGTTTTATTGTGTTTTATGAGCACGGTCTCTGTGAGGACAGTCACTAGGAGCCTAGGTGTTAGATTGTCCTTTTTAAGGACAGATTATTTGGAGTCTTTTTTCTCACGTTTGTTTCTCAAGTATTTGGTTTGGCTTTTTGACACAAGAGTGTCATTTGAGACCAGGCTATCCTGGAATTCACTAGGTAGCTTAGGCTGTCCTTGAACTCACAGCAGTTTTTCTACTTTAGCTTTCCAACTGCTAGATTTAGGACATTTCCTTAATATTGATTTGCTAATATTTGTTTTATACTAGAGTTGTCTTCTAGTATTCTTTCATATATTTTATCCAAAAATTTTTGTTTTTGGGTGTCTAATGCTGCAGATAGATCCCAGGGTCTGGAACAAAATTTTTTTTTAAGATATATTTATTATATACACAATGTTCTATCTTCATGTACCACCTGCATGCCAGAAGAGGGCATGAGTTGTCAGTATAGATGGTTGTGAGCCATCATGTGGTTGCTGGGAATTGAATTCATGACCTCTGGAAGAGCAACCAGTACTTTTAACCTCTGAGCCATCTCTCTAGCCCACCCTGGAACATTTTAAGCAAAACTTGTACCACTGAGCTATACCTCCAGCGCTCAGCCTCCAGGCCTCCATTGTTCATTATTTGTTTGTTTGTTTGTTTGTTTGTTTGTAACAGGGTTTCTTTAGGTAGCCCTGGCTGACCTAGAAATGGAACTCTCTGTGTAGACCAGGCTGGCCTTGTACTCACAGAGATCTGTCTCCCTTTGTCTTCTTAGTGTTGGGACTGAAGGTGTGCCACGCTTCGCCCAGCATGCCCTCAGCTAAGCTCAAGTGATCCTTCTGCTTCAGCCTCTGAGGTTATTAGGTCTATAAGCACAAGCTGTTGTGCCTGCTCACAGTTAAATCATGTATCCTAGTATCTACTGTCATTTGGTAGATTGATCCTTCCTTCCTACCCCTCCCTCCCTCCCTTAACCCATTATTTTTGTTTGTTATTTGATACAGGATCTCCTTTTATAACTCTGGCTAGCCTGGTTCTTGCTCTCTAGAGCAGGCTGACTCCGATTTACAGTGACCCTTCTTCCTCTTCGTTGTAACCTATAGAATTTCAGGCACGCACCATCTTTTTAAGCTTGGTTGAATCTAGTGAGGCATACATTTGTTTGTATCTTGTCTTTTCATTTAATGTGATGGTATTGATAATACTCCTTGCTATTAAAAGTTCTTTGGCTGGGGATGTGGATATACAGCAATGATAGAACACTTACTACCACTCACACCTACTGTGTGTGAGGCCCTAGGTCTATCCTGAGTGGTACAAAAAGAACTCTCCCTAGGCTGTGTTGTAGTCTTAGCATCTCAGAAGGCTAAGGTAAGATAACTTGAGCTCATGACTTTGGAGCTAGTCTGGGCCAGCCGCAAAACAGGTTCCTAAAACTTCTTTTTGTTTGTTTTTACATTTATTTTACTGTGTGCATGAGTGCTTTTCTTGTAAGCATGTATGTGTACCACTGTGTGGAGTTTAGGTCCCATGGAACTGGGGTTGTGGATGGTTGTGGCTTTTGGGAGCTGAAGTTGGGTCCTCTGTTAGAGAAACAAGTGCTTTTAATCACTGGCCTAGCTCTCCAAAAAGACCCCCCCCCCACCACTTTAACTGTGAAGTGCTATGAGTTTGCATCCTTGTGCAGACTGACATACTGATCTCTATATTGTATGTTGTTGGTTATTGATATTTATTATTGATATATCTTTTAGTTAAACAGTGTATACCTAAACAGCTGTATACCCAAATCACCACCCAGAGAGCTAGGATTTATTTCATTAACCTAGAGCACAATGCTGGGCAATAGTTAGTACTACATCCTGAACCTCCAAGTGCGCATAGTTTCCTCCCATCAGATTTCCCACATTATACTTGCTTTTAGTCATTATCTTAGGTCTGGTTTATCTCTCCTCATGGCTCCAAGTCCTGTCCTGCTGATCTTCCTCTCTGACTCCTCTCACTCGCTTCCTTCTCCTCCCCTCTGGACCAGGATGTCCCATCCTATTCTCTTCATTGTGCAGCATTGGCTGGTTGTTTTACTGACAATTACAGAGAACAAATGGTGGCATGTTTACATAAACTTGATGCTTAGAAATAAGCATCATAATTCAATGTCAGGATTGAAACCAGATAGTGGGGCAGAGAAATGAACAAGGGTAAATTGTGTACATTCCACAAGAACATTATTCCAACATTTCCCCCCTTTTAAGTCCAACAAAAGGCTCCTTTTCCTTTGATACAATAATAATTATAAAACATTTATGAAAACTACTAGGTAAGATTTACATGTGCAATGTCCAGTCCATGTGCATTTGGCAACTTAGGAGAAAGTATTTGATTATCTATCCTATCTTGACAAGTTTAGAGTTCTATACCTAAATTAACTTTTATCCTTATTGTTGTTACCTATATGAAAACATTTTCCTAAATTCTAAACAACTTAAGCTTAATTGTGGAACTATAACTATTTGGTCTTCGACCCCACCAGAGACTTGAGAAGGAATAAATTAGTTACTGGAGTAAATAGGAAGTGAATGTTAGCAGCTTCCAAAATTAAAAAATTGACAGAAACAGTTTGCTCCCTGAATAATCACCCAAAACTCTCTATAATGGCTCATATATTTGAAGCAGGAACTGTTTAGGACTTGCTCACCCTGTCTTGGCAGAGTTTGGCAGTCCTGCATTTAAGCTTGCCCATGTTTGGCAGAATTCTGTCTGTCGTGAAACGAGGGCATTTTCTTTTTGCCCAGGTGGCTCATTTGCCACATTTGAAGCCATCTCCATATGGAGATTCTTTGATGCTCATCATCATCATCTTTTTAGGCAGGCGGGGTGCTGCCAGGAGTTTGATCTGTCTCATTGTCAAAGAATCTTTAAAATAATGAAAACATTTTTAAATGCATATTCTATAGGTCTCTGAGGTTTTTAGAGACTTACCTATTTTTGTATCATATCTATCAGTTAAACCTAGGATGTATTCTCCTGTGATAAATTAGACTAGTGTCTGACATGACTATGAGTTGATTAACTAGCAATTAACTTTCATTACCTAATATCCTAAACAGTTTGTAATCGTTTAAAAGTATTGGAAGTAATTGAATTTCTATCAAAATACTAAAATTTACCAGTATATTAAAAAATAGACTTATTTTTCCATCAGTATACAAAATCCT
Organism: Psammomys obesus; assembly: GCF_907164565.1. NCBI lineage: Eukaryota > Metazoa > Chordata > Mammalia > Rodentia > Muridae > Psammomys > Psammomys obesus. The sequence continues at coordinate 450,890 of NW_026585504.1, forward strand.
ATACCAGAGTTAAAAATAACCTTATTTAAGAATAACAAATAAAGCCTTAAGTTGAGGAGATTCAATAATCTATCTTTTGTCTTATTCCTGTAAGATATCCCTGTATTCCCTTTTCTTTTCAACCTCTTTTCTCCTTATCTAAGAAAAAAAGATAGGGAAAAAGAGAGAAATCCCTGAGACTAACCTTGTTTTCTTTCTGAATAAGACCGTGAATAATTTATAACCATCTCCCAATGACAATAAACATTCATAGCCATAGAAAACAACCAAAAACCTATCCAACTCCCCTTAAAGGAAATTTGGATATCATTCTCATGAATTTTTTGTAGTTGACTTTTTGTACGCACAGAAATCTTGTTAGGGGTTCCAAAGGAAATCGGGAAAAATGGTTACTTACCCAAGCATTAACATTCATGCTCCAGTCTTTGAATGTTGAGAAATTTCAGGCCTAACAGAAGTCCTGTTTGGAACAGTCTAAAATGCTGGACCAATTTGAGATTAGTAGCTTTCTTCAAAGCTCTCTGGGGAGCAGGCTTTGATGAGAAACAGCAATTAAAGCAGTTGAAGCACGAACAAGCAGAATGCTGGAACATTCAAGATGCTGGAACAGATATGTCAATATCTCCGCATGCTGGAAGGATGAATTCTGTCAAGTTTGACCAGCGTCTCCCGTGCCCAGTCTTTTTGTTCTGCAAACATATAATTTCTCACAAGGATTATACAGTCCTAAAATTATAAATGTATGAGATGTGCAGGATGAAACTGAACTGTAAACCAGTTTTGTCTATGCCAATTAAAAGAATGGCATAATAAATTTTGAGGATTTTGTAGCCAAGGATTTTTTGGCTATGTATTGGGTCTCAGTCAGTTTCAGAGTTGTTCCCATGTGAAGGGATCATCAATTTATGTTACCTGTCCTGTTTAGTCTTCTTGATGTCTCTCTTCTTGCCTGTGGCCAAGATCGTCAGGTGGTCTTCCTCTGTCATATCTTATTTTTACTAGTTTTGATGGAACCCATAATTTCTCTTCTGTATGAACATACACAAAACCTCTTCCCCAGTGTAACACATTTCCTGTTCCCCATTTTGGAATTAGGACCTTTATATGCTGCTCTAACTCAGCAGTCCTTTCTAAAGTCCACTGTGTCTTTGCAGGTGTGCTACTTATCTCATTGAAACATTTTAAAATTTAAACATTTAAAATTTAATGATTTAAATAAATCATTATTTAATCTATTTTGGGGAGATATTACATTTCTCATCTATTTTATGACCATCTTTCCATCTTTTTAAAATTACTGTTAGATATTTTCATAACTGTTTGAACTGTAGGATTGTAAGTTATATCTGTAACAGGTTTCATGTCATAATGTCTAAAATACTGTTGAATTCCAATGGATAGACATGCTGAAGCGCCATCAGCCCCAATTTGCAAGGGCATCTCCAAAACATTTATTACCTCTAACAAATGTGGAACCTTAGGATCATGCTCTACAGAATTTAAGGCAAAAGCCCACGGGAATTCTGAATATGAATCTACGGCATGGACAAACTGTAAAATGGAGCACACCAGCCACTGTATGACCTTGTTCCAAAACAGCACAAAACATGATTAGCATTTCTACTTTAGCATATAGATCTTCATCCAGTAAGTGAACCTTGACAATACACATGTAATGTCTAGTCTGACCAAGTTGACCTATAGCTGGAAGACTTTCTCTTCAGCATCTCAGTGGGCTGCCATTTTGCAGTATCTTCAAGCCTCTGTGGACTTTTCTCATCTGGAACCACCTCTTGGTGTTATTGTAAATTCCAGATTGGATTTCTCTGAAGGCTTTGATTTTGATTTAAAGATTCCCCCAACTTCTGTTCTATGTCCTTTAATTTAGCATCTATTTTCTCAGTCTCTTTTTTTCTCCAAGTCTGTCTTATCCTGATCTCTCCCAAAGAGGATATACAAAACTGAAATCGCCAGTGAAAACAGTATTTGTATGCTTAAGAAAAACAAACTCAAATGGTATCCAGAAGCGCTGTGTCATTGTGTCTTCCTCCATTTTCAACATAGAAAATTATCTTTTTTAAAATCTCAAAACCTCTCCCTAAGGACTTTACTTTCTTAGACCCACCTTCCCTTTCAGACCTTACCCGTTCAGATGCTTGAGGCTTCTCTGTCTGTCTCTGGCTCCTGCTTCCAGGGAGAGGTTTTTTTTCTGCCTCCTTCACTGACCCCATCCTCATTCTGGGAAGTTACTGGGTCCACAAATGTTTGCATCTCAGACTGGCAAGAACTCCTTCAGCCAAAGGGATTTATTTTGCTTTCTGCCTTGGCTCACAAAGTCTGGCTTTGAGAAGCTTCCTTGTTAAAGAGCCATTTTCCCTACCTAAAGAAACTGTCTTCAATCACACAACTATGAGACAGAGACTACAGCCAGCTTAGCTGTACAGTGAGCTCCAAATTCAGAGAAAGACTTGTGGAGCTGGGTGTGGCAGAGCACCCCTTTCTCTGAATTTGGAGCTCACTATACCATGCCACCATGCCTGCCACGCCCTCCAGGCCATGCATGGAGGGACAAACACACATTCTTGTGCTTGTGTAGAAAGCACTTTGCCAACCGAGCCATCGCCCTGGCCCCTAATTTTTTAAATTTCTATTTCCTTTGAAATAGTTTAAACTTTAATATATAGTTAATAAATAGTTAAAAGTTTAAGCTTTTTTGTATTACATTTATGTTTATCTGTATTTATTTAATGTATGTGAGCATGCTCTCTGTATATCAAAAGACAACTTAAAAGTTTGAGTCAGTTCTTTCCACCAAATGTCAGGCTTAGCCGAAAACACCTTTACTTTTGGGCCATCTTGGTATTTTTCAAGACAGGGTTTCTCTGTGTAGCCTTGGCTGTGTAGACTTGCTTTGTAGAGGAGGCTGGCCTCAAACTCAGAGCAGTCCATCTGCCTCTGCCTCCCAAGTGCTAGGATTAAAGGCGTGGGCCACTGCCTTTTTGATTTCAGTTCTGATCTTGTTTACTAATTGTAAAGTGAGGAATGTTAATAAATTTCTCATCATGTGTAAAACTGGAATGATACTTCATGGAGTTGTGAAAATTAAATGTGTCTCTAAATATTGAGCCCTGAAAATTGGGAAGCATGTAAAGAATAGCCGCTATTTTCCTTTGGGAATTGACATGGATTTACCTTTGCTCTGCCCATGCCTACGATTAAGATACTACTCTTGCCTCAATGTGTGGCTTGGCAGAGTGCTTGCCTGGCATGCAAAAACCTTGGGTTCAGCATCAACCAGGCTGTGGTGCTGTACATCTGTAATCCTAGAACTGAGAAGGCAGAGGCAGAAGAATCATAAGGTCATCCTCAGCTGCACAAGGAGCTTGAGGCCAACGTGGGCTACATAAAAGTCCATGTCTCAAGATCAAAACAAAACAAAACACTGTTCTACAATATGAGCACAAACAGTCCCCTTTCCTGCCATGTTTAACATGAAGTCTCTTTAAGTCAGCCTAGACTTGAACTCATGGCAATCTTCTTGCCTCAACTCCCTGAATGCTGGCATTTCAAGCCTGAGCCACTATGCCTACTTTAGTCCTTAACTTCTTGAAGATTTAGTCAGGTTTAGTGGCACACAACTTTAATCCCAGCACTCTGGAGTCAAAGGCAGGTGGATATAGGTAATTTCTAGGTTAGACAGGGAGGGCTACGTAGTGAGATATGGTCTCAAATAAAATAAAAATAAACAGTCTTGTTGAAGACTGTGGCCACAGCTTGTGAATGATAATGATATCCACAGTCAACAAGACCATGTGTGAAGTTGCAGGTGTGATGCAGCTTCACGTTAAAGGCCCATTCTGGCCGTTGTTACCATACTGTAACTTTTCCACAGCTGTGATTTTAATTGTTGTCTCCCCTTCCCTTTCTCTGCCTAAAGGGATATTGGCTTCTCTTTTGTAATTATTCATAACCAGTCTTTAAGGTCAAATCTTTAGACCTTCCTAAATCATTGACTCCTTCTCCTCCTTGTGTGCTCCCCTCACAACCCCCTCCACATTTTCCTGAGACAGGGTCTTACTGTGTAGCCCTTGCTGGCTCCAGATGGCCTCACTCTACAGACCTGGCTAGCCTCAAACGTGTGGACGGAGATCTGCAGTTCCCTCTCCTGCCCTCAGTAGCGAGGCTGGCAGAGCAAGTTCCTTTACCTGCCTACTCACCTTCTTGGCTTAGCACAAACTGTTGTCTTACTCTTTGTTTGCCTGGCTTATCTATTTCCTCTTAACATTTTAGAAGGTTATTGTTACTGCTCTGCTTTATATTCAGGATCGGGTCTTACGTAGCCAAGTCTGCCTTCAACTCCTGATCCTGTGCCTCTTATACTAATGCTAGGATCATAGGCATGCATTGCCATGCCTGGCTTATGCCATGCTGGTGGTTAAAACTAGATATTTAAGGCAAGCATTCTACCAACTGAGCTACATCTCCATCGTATGTGCGTGCGTGCGTGTGTGTGTGTGTGTGTGTGTGTGTGTGTGTATGCATGGGTGTGTTTGTGTATGTAAGTCATAGGAGAGAGTTTTATAGGTAGCTCTTCAGTCTCTTCCACTTAGACTGTAGATTCTTGAAACTAAGAACATCTTGCTCATATTGATAATCCTATAGTACTTAGTTTAGTGGTTTTCTCTTGGGGTTATCAAAATATGTGTATTATATTTAATTCACTTATAATCCGACTTCTGACCACTATACTTTCTTGAGGTTTTATTTTTAGAAAAATAAAGATTTCAAGTTAGTAAAAAACTGTTTTCTTGTTTCTGTTTTTCAAGACAGGGTTTCTCTGTATAGCCATGGCTGTCCTGGAACTCATTCTGTAGACCACGCTGACCTCGAATTCACAGAGATCCACCTGCCTCCTACCAAGTACTGGGATTAAAGGCATGTACAACCATGCCTGGCCAAAAAAAGAAAAAAATTTCTTATTTCCCCCTAGCCTTAGTCTTTTTGCAATATTTAATAGTGATAAGCACTTGCCTCTTTAAATAGTATTAATATGCTTTAACACCTATTGTAACTTCAAACCATGGCATAGTACTGTCTTTTCTTGGAATATTTCCTGTTAATGCTGTTGCTTTTTCTTTCTTGAGACCAATAATAATGACCATTTCTCTAACCTGGATACTCTTTTTATATTTTTTCTCTTTTTACAATTATTTTATTTATTCATTCTTTCATCCGCTTATTTATTCCCTTACTTACTCATTCATTTATTCATTCGTTTGTTTGTTTGTTTGTTTATTGGGGAAAACTTACCAGTGTGCATTTGTGGAGGTGAGAACTCAGCTTATAGGTATCGGTTTTTTCCTTCCACCATATGGACTGAGGGACCAGATGATTAGGCCCAGCAAGCAGCTTTAGGCACCCAGCCATCTCACAGGCTCTAATTTTCTTTTTTAGGGCTTGTCCCCTCGGCTGGAGAGGTGGCTCAGTGGTTAAGAGTGCATACTGTTCTTCCAGCCAGCCTGAGTTTGGTTCCTAGCTCCTACATCGGACAGCTCATAGCAGTCTGCCAGTCCAGCTTGAGGGGGCCAGTGCTCCAGCAGTACCCCTGGACACCTGCGCCCTTGCAGGCACACATCTACATATAATTAAAAATAATAAAATCTTTTCGTAATAGTAGTAACAGCAACAACAAAAACAAATCTTTAAAAAGAAACTGTCCCTGGGTCTTCCAGTTGCTAGTTCTGAGATCCTCCAAAGCTCAGATCTGTGACCTAGATCTCTTTCCTTGCAGAATGTTCCAGGTTCCTTGGAGTTCTCCTAAGCCTTGCTGTGCTACTGTTTATTGTCTTTCTGAGACTATGGTCAAGGCCTTGTTCATCTTAATAGTTTTAAGAATTAGTTGTTTGGGGTTGGAGAGATGGCTCAGCGGTTAAGAGCACTGGTTGCTTTTCCAGAGGTCCTGAGTTCAGTTCCCAGCACCCACATGGCAGCTCACAACTTTAACTCCAGTTCCAGGGGGTCAGTCACACTCACGCAGACAGACATATGGACAAAATACCAATGCACATAAAATAAAAATAAATAAATCACTAAAAAATATTAAAAATATTAGTTGGCCCAGTGGTAAAGAGTACTTGTTGTTCTTGCACAGGACCTGGGTTTGAATCCTAGCACCCACGTGGGTGTTTGTTCATAAAGGTCTGTAGCTCAACTCCTAGGGCATCGGATACTGTCTTCCGACTTAGGCAGGCAACACACACTTGGTGCACTCATATACACTCAGTCAGATACTCCATACACATAAAATAAATTAATTAAAGACTCTCTGTGCTGCTTTTAAGAGGGGCTGCTTTACGATGCTGTCCATCCCGTGCGGGGCAACAAGTTTAACTTTTTTAGGTAGCAGCAACCCCTAATCTGTACTTTCTGACTAAAAATGTCGTCTGAAGGTCCTGATACTCTGCCCTTGGTTTTTATTTCTAGAGGTGGGAATCACCAAACCTCTCCCTTCTTTTTGACTTCACCCTTGGATACCATCAAGGCCAGAGGATGGAGCCAAGCTAACATAAAATAGGTGCTCCTTTGTTGTAATGGACACCTATAGCGCTGAGGTTTCACACCATGGTCATTCAAGATGCTCCTCCCCTGCTCTCTGTCTTCACTTCTCTTAAATCTGTAGCTATAAAGTCGCATCTTTTTATCTGTAGTTTCAGTACCCATGGCCGAATGAGAATCAAAAATATAGTACACTATTTAGAGATACCATACTCACATGCTTATTATGGCATATTGTCATGGTTGTTCTAGTTTATTGTTATTTTTTATCACAATAATTATTTGGCCTAGGCTGCAGAGAGTTTGATGCCAGTCAGAGCAACCCTGGCTAGAAATATCTATGATTCTCAACCCCCCCCCCCCCCCCCCCCCCCACCCCCCGAGGGTTTTTATGTAGCCCTGGCTGTCCTGGACTCACTCTGTAGACTAGGCTGGCCTGGAACTCAAGAGATAGACCCTCCTGCCTCTGCTTCCTTCCTGAGTGCTGGGATTAAAGGCGTGTTCCACCACTGCCTGGCAAAATACCTATAGTTTTAGAACACAACATAACATCTTCTATAGTTCCTATTTCCTAAAATTATAGTTATGCACCGTATACTTTATTGGACTCATGCTGCATAGCTGAGGGCCTTTTGTGTTTGTGTGGGCTACATGTGTGTGCGCACCCATTGAGACCGGAGGCGTTGGATCCCCTGGAGCTGGGGTCAGTTCAGAGCCATTAGAAAAGCAATACAGGCCTTCAATGCTGAGGCCTCTCTCCAGCCTCTGAAATATAGTTCATAAAATACATTTTAAGAGTAGTCATCCACTGCTCTTGCCCTTCCTCTTCTCCCAGTTCTTACCCCTCCCAATTTGATGTCTTTTCTTTTTTAAGATTTATTTATTTTTATTTAATGTACATTGGTGCTTTGGCTGTATATATGTCTGTGTGAGAATGTCAGATCCTCTGAAATAGGGATTATAGACAGTTGTGAGCCGCCATGTGGGTACTGGGAATTGAACCTGGGTCCTCTGGAAGAGCAGCCAGTGCTCTTAATCGCTGAGCCATCTCTCCAGCCCCCCTCCCTTTTTTTTTTTTTTTTTTTTAAATAGTCTACTGAGTCCATTTTGCACTAGATCTTCAAGTATGGGGCATCCACCAGAGCGTGATTGACCATGCCCTGGAAGAAGATGACTGCAGCTACAACAAAGGCCTTCCCAACCCTCCACATGAGCTTTCTGGGGCTCATGAGTGTCCTGTCTCTTGTCCCTCCCATCATGTTTGCTTTTTTTGTGTGTTTTAAAGCGGAGTCCTCTGTAGCTCAGGCTGGCTGTCCTGCTTTAGCATCCTGAGTGCTGAGATTGTATCTTGCCCATTTCTATGGGATTTTGTGTTTGCTGTTGTTTTTGAGTTAAGCTTCACTCTGCAGCCACCTCTGTCCTGAAACTCAGAGATCCACTTGCAGCCACCTCCTAAGAGCTGGGATTAAAGATGTGTGATACCGTGCCTGGCCCTCTGTATGGTTTTAAGAAATTAAATAAACAAATAAGCAAGTAAGTGGGGTTGATGTTTGGGTATATGCGGGTGCTCTCTCATGCACTATGCGCTCTCTCTCCCTCGGTTCCTCGACCCCAACAAGATACTCATTTAGCATTCAGAGGACAACTTTTGGGAGTTGGTGGTTCTTTCTATAGAGACCTGAACCATGTTGCCAGGCTTGTATAACAAGTATGTGGGTCCACTGAGCCACCTTTCCAGCCCCTGATTTGTTTAGATGATTTTTAATTTTGAAGATTTTTTAAAAATTATGCATATGGTTCCTCTGTCTACATGTTTGTCTGTATACGGCAGTGCCTGTGGAGATCAAAAGAGGGTGTTGGATTCTCCTAGAACTGGAGTTATAGACAGTTGTTAGCTGGAGTGTGCACACTGGGAACTGAACCTGGGTCTCTAGAACGGCAGTCAGTGCTCTTAAGTGCTGAGCCATCTCTCCAAACTTTTGTTTGAAATTGTTAGTCATTTTAAAAAATGTATTTTTCCATTTTTGTAAAATTGAATATAAAGTTTATTTTTAATTTAGCTACCTGTAGAAAATGCTTTAAGTTTTTTGTTTTGTTGTTCTGAATGATTTTCTTATGATGAAATCTTAAGTTGGGGTTAACTAACCAGAGGTGAAGTGTATGTGGTCCTTATTCCTCCCCCTCCACAGTGAATTCCCGCATATTACTGTTTGGGGGTTATCTAGCATGAATGTCCCAGTTACTGCTGCTTTCTGTTGCTCCTTTCTATTGCTGTGATGAAACTCCATTACCAAAAGGACCTGGGGAGGAAAGGGTTTATTTGGTTTACACTTCCACATCACTGTTAATACTGAAGGAAATCAGGACAAGATCCTTGAGGCGGGATCAAATGCAGAGGCCGTGGCAGGTGCTGCTTACTGCATTGCTCCTTGTGGCTTGTTCAGCCTGCTTGCTTTCTTTTTTCTTTCTGTTTGTTTTGATTTTTTTGAAACTGGGTTTCTCTGTGTAGCCTTGGCTGTCTTGGACTCGCTTTGTAGACCAGGCTGGCCTCAAATTCAGATTCTTCTGCCTCTGCCTCCCTGAGTGCTAGGATCAAAGATGTGCTCCACCATACCCAGCTTGGCTTGCTTTCTTATAGAACCCAGGACTGCCCAAGGATGGCACCACCCACCACGGGCTGGACCCTCCCACATTAATTACTAAGTAAGAAAGTGCCCTACTGCCAGATCTTAGGGAGGCATTTTCTTAGTTGAGGTTCACTCCTTGCAGATAAGTACTTTAGTTTGTGTCAAGTTGACACAATCTTAGCCAGCACGGTGACTCTCTTCTTTTGTGTTCTCTGTTTCAGCCCACTCTATCCTTTCAGGCTATGATTTTTGCACTCTTTTTCCTAACTGGTTTTCCCAGTCTCCAGTGGTTTGTTTGATTTTGGGAGGGGGAGGGAAGAGGTTCAACACAGCTTGCTTGCTTGCTTTTTCTGTTTTCTTTCTTTCTTTCTTTCTTTCTTTCTTTCTTTCTTTCTTTCTTTCTTTCTTTCTTTTTTTTTTTTCTTTTTTTTTTTTTTTTTTGAGACTGGGTTTCTCTGTGTAGTCCTGGCTATCCTGGAACTCACTGTGCAGACCAGGTTGGCCAAGTGCTGGATTTAAAGGTGAGTATCACCACTGCCCGTCCATTTGATTTCTGTGTTTTCAAGTTACCTTCTCATCCTGCCAGATGGATTTAAGACACTGTACTGGATGATGGACCTACTCATTTACCCAAAGCCCTAAAACAATCATGTCAGTGAAGGCTTCATTTCACAGATACCTCTTTTTTATATGTTTTTTTGTTTTGTTTTGAAGACAGGGTTTCTCTGTGTAGACTTGTGCCTCTGCCTCATTAAGTGTTGGATTGCAGGTGTGTGCCACTGTGCCCGACACAGATATTTCTTGGTACATGCCATGTGCCAGATGGTAAGGTCCTGGACTGGTCCTCGCAGTCTGCACACCTCCCACCTGCACCAGCACATTCTTCAGACTGGCCAGACCAAGGTTGACAGCTGCATTCTTCTCCTTTTCTCTACATTTATTTACTTCATATGTATGAATGTTTTGTTTGCATGTATGTCTGTGTGCTGTGTACGTGCCTGGTGCCTGTGGAGGTCAGAAGAGGGTGTTGGATCCCCTGGAATTAGTTACAGATGGTTGTGCGCCTCCCTCCATGTGGGTGCTGGGAATTAAACCTGAGTCCTCTGCAAGAACAACAGAGGCTCTTAGCTCTTAAGCTATATCTCCACCCTTCCCTGGCCTGCATTCTTGGTGCAGAGTGAGTTTCTCTTTCAAACCCATCTTTCCCTTTTCATTTGCTTTTTTGCTTTTTTGTTTTTTTAGACAGGGTGCCGTGTATTCCAGGCTGGATTTAGTACTGCCCTGTAACTGAAGCTTAGCTTTGAGTTCCTGATCCTTCTGCCTCACCTTCATGTCATCTGGAAGAGCAGCCAGTGCTCTTAACGGCTTCCTTTTTCGTTTCCAACCTGGTTCTTGATATTCCTTGACATCAGCTGTTTGAGTTCTGAAGAGTTCTTACTGCTGGGAGCATGGCACAGTCCTGGAGTGCTTGCCTAGTATATACAAGGTATAGACTGGTATATACTTGTTTGAGGCTAGCTTGGGACACACTAGACCCTGTCTCAAATGTTATGTGTATATTTTTAAACTTTATTTTTATATAATGCTTCTGTCTTCCCAAATAGGAAGAATTCTTGGGCCTATGAGATGTCTCATAGGATGTGGTATGTGGGATGTGCTTGTGCAAACCTGAGAACCTAAGTTGAATCCCTGGGAACCATGGAAAGATGGAAAAAAAGAACTGACCTCTGAGTGTTGTCCTCTTTATTTTACCTGGACACTGTGTTATGTCTGTATGTGCATAGCATACATACCCCACAGTAATAATTTTTTTTAGTTAAAAAATTACTGTCATTAGCTTTTTTTTGCTTGCTTTCTTTTAAGTTCTGGGATTACAGGGGGCTGGAGAGAGATGAATCCAAGTGGGGCATCTCACAGCTGCCAGTAACTCCAACACACACATGCACTAATGAAAATAAAAGCTTTAGGATTCTAAGTATGCCTGCTTATGTTGGGATGCTAAACAAATACTCTGAGCAACGAGCTGTCTCCAGTCCTTCTCACTAAAGAAATTAATGATTTCTAGCAGGGCATGGAGGCGCAGCCTTTCCTCAAGGCACTCGGAGGCACAGGCAGGTGATCTCTGAGTTTGAGTTTGAGGCCAGCCTAATCTACAGAGTGAGTTCCAGGACATCCAGGGCTACACAGAGAAACCCTGTCTGAGATGTTGGGGGGAGAACAAATAAATAAATAAATAAATAAATAGAAAGAAAGAGGTGATCCCTGCCATCTCTTCTACTGCTTACTTATCCTTTCTAATGTAGCAAGCATTTGGGCATTGTTATATGACCTTTCACATTTTCACACAGACTGCACGGACCATTAAGTCCTCCTTTCGTCTCAATAAAACCAGAACCATACAATACCACACTGGTTCTTAAGTGTCCAAGGCCCTTGGGAGGATCCCCAAGCCCCTTTCATGATAATATTAATACTCTTTTGCCTTTTCCACTGGGTCGGCTTTTGTACTGGGTAAAATTGCTGGGCCTTTGGCCATGCTCTAGCACCAGGGTTGTTTTTTTTTTGGTTTGGTTTTTGTTGTTGTTTTTACGATTTATTTTATTATTTATACAGTACCCTACCTGCATGTACACCTCCATGCCAGAAGAGGGCACCAGATCTCATTCTAGATGGTTGGGAGCCACCTTGCGGTTGCTGGGAATTGAATTCAGAACCTTTGTAAGAACAGCCAGTGCTCTTAACCTCTGAGTCATCTCTCCAGCCCACACCAGGGAATCTTGACTGTCACACAAGCTTAACAGTAAATTGTGCATCTCACTTAGGAAGGTCTAGTTATTTCATATGTTGAAAGTGGTGTGTTCTATTAAATTCTGGTCTCCAGTGCATAACTTTCCAATGACTGAAAGGGAAGCAGAACTGGAACACCTGCCACACGCTAAAGCAAGGTGGTTGTCTGCAGAAAAGCTGTTGAATTGCAAGCTAAACAGGCTCTTTTCGTGGGACACCCTCAGATGGATTATGAAAATTAAGACATCTGACAATCATTTTCCTGCAAAGGAAGTAAGAAGCTCATTCTGTCAGCAGGATGTAGTGGCACAGGCCTTTAATCCCAGCACCAGGACACTTTGGAGGCACAGGCAGGTGAATCTTTGAGTTCAAGGCCAGCCTGGTCTACAGAGTTCCAGGACAGCGAGAGCTACATAGAGAAACCCTGTCTCAGAAAAACAAAAGTAAATAAATAAAACAAATAAGCCTGTTGTTTCAAAGAAAACAATGTTCAGTACTTATTGCTAATAATAAAATTCAAACCTTTAGGCTGGAGAGATGGCTCAGTGGTCAAGAGCACTGTCTGAGTTCTCTAGAGGTCCTGAGTTCAATTCCCAGCTACTACATGGTGGCTCATAACCATCTATTCAGGGATCTGATGCCTTCTTCTGGCATGCAGGTGTACATGCAGATAGAACACTCATATAAATAAGTCTTTAAAATATATAATTCAAACCTTCAAGTGAAAATGAGACTTTTGAAAAGTTTTTGTCTTCTACAGTGACCTAACTGGCAGTGTCTAGTATTTAAGACTTTTTCTAGGAGCTTGGCATAGTTTGGCTCATGAGGAGCCTATATTGCTCTTCCAGAGGACCTGGCTAGTTCCCAGCACCCAGATGGAGTCTCTCATGAGTGCCTGTAACTTCAGCTCCAAAGGACCTCGTACACTCTTCTGGCCTCCACCTGTACCTGCCCTCATGTACCCACACACAGAGTTACAAAAAGAATAAAAGTAAGACTTTGAAAGAAATTAATATAATTTCTTACTATTGCACAAAGAAGTGCATACTCTAACAAAGTAAGAGTGTAAATGGGTCTTTAAGTTAACTTTGAAACTTCTACACAGCCTATACTTGGCTTTTGTTTGTTTTGTTTTTGAGATTTTTCTCTTGTATCCTAGGCTTTCTTTAAACTTTTTGTGTGGCAGGCACTGGCCCTGAACTCCTGTCCTACTTCCGTTTAGCAGATGCTTGGAATTATGAGTGTGAACCATAACTCCCAGGCCCTACAGCTTGCTTTTTCTGTAAATTTTATGAATACTTTCTACATTAATATCTAACTTTTTTTTTCTTTTTAACAGCATGGTATTCCATTGTATGTTTGAACCAAAACCATCTGTTGTTGGCCCTTTAGAATGCTTTCAGCTTCTTGCGGATTTAAATGTATGGAATGTGGAGAGATGGTTCAGTGGTTAAGACTACTTGCTGCTCTTCCAGAGGCTCTGAGTTCAGTTCCCAGACCCACACCAGTCAGCCACCTATAACTCTGGCTCCAGATAATCCAACACCCTCCTTTTGGACTCTACAGAGACATATACACACTCACGTTGAGACACATGTAGTTAACAGCAAAAAGTACTGTGTGAACAAGTGTTTTACTTGTGTGTCCACGTGCTTTGATACATTTATAATGGTTTTCTAAAAGGTTTGTGTTTGCAGAGTCTATGTAAATGAAACCTCTCACTCTTTCCGCATTTCTCCATGTGGTTCTAGAAGCCTTGGCCCCTTATAGTCTGTTGACTGCTTTTGATGTTCCCTTTGCCTTGTATTCTCCAAGAATGCCATCTCTGCCCGGTCTGTCTGCATATGTTAGTTAGAAGAAGCTCTGTGAGGGCGAGGACAGTGTGTTGGTCAATAAATAATGACAGAAGATTGAAAGTTAGTAAGAAATGCCATAGCTGAGTGGTGTTGCCTATACTGTTGGTGCTCAGCAAGTGGAGGTGGGAGGATTGGAAGTTCAAGGCCTGCTTGGTCTGCATCGTGAGCCCTTCCTTACCTTTCAGTAGGTGGATAGATAGGTGGGTGCTGGGGAGCTGTACACCTTTGTAAGCACTTTCCTCTAGGAAAATGTTTGAAAATGAGAGAGACTAACTCCATCTCACTTTCTGTCATTTCAGGCAAATACATTGCCTCAACACAGAGGCCCGACGGGACCTGGCGCAAGCAACGGAGGGTCAAAGAAGGATACGTGCCCCAAGAGGAGGTCCCAGTGTGCGTGGTTAGGTTTAACAAGGGGTATTTAGTGGGGTCCCTACACCAGTATAGGACATTGTGCCTTTGAGTTCAGGGATGACTCGCCTGAGCCCGAAAGAAATGGAAGGAGGGACAACGGTCTCAGGAGAGGAAGGAGCTGGGATTGAGGGGTGAGTGAGGGTTCCCCCAACTAGTCTTGTTCCTTTGGCCTCTATTCTTCAGAATCTCTATACAGCAATCAAAGAGCCAGAGCTTTGAGTTGTAGAACTTTCCTATAGACCAGGAAGTGGGAGGAGTGAGGGGGAAGCAAGGCCACACCTGCGAAGCTTTAGCATCTCTGTTTCCTGCAGCTATGAAAACAAGTATGTGAAGTTCTTCAAGAGTAAGCCAGAACTTCCCCCAGGCCTGAGCCCTGAGGCCACCACACCCATCACCCAGTCCAGACCTGAAGGTGGTGAAGCAGGCCTCTCCAAGACAGCCAAACGCAACCTGAAGCGGAAAGAGAAGAGGAAGCAACAGCAGGAGAAAGAGGCAGAGGCTTTGAGCAGGACTCTTGATAAGGTGTCTCTGGGAGACACAGCCCAGACGCCCAGTGCTCTCCAAGGCTCCCAGGCCACCCCTCTAGCTGCCTCTGATGCATCTGACTCTGTTGCCACCACAGAGAAAGCCAAGAAGATCAAGAACCTAAGGAAGAAGCTGCGACAGGTGGAGGAGCTGCAGCAGCGCATCCAGGCCGGGGAGGTCAGCCAGCCCAGCAGAGAGCAGCTGGAGAAGCTGGCCCGGAGGAGGGCCCTGGAGGAGGAGCTGGAGGACTTGGAGCTTGGCCTGTGAGGCTTCCTGAGTAAGGGAGTGGACTGCAGAACAGACCATGGGGTGCTCTGGGGTCCAGGGAGTGTGGGCCGCAGCAGTCAGGAGGGGCACCCCCACACTGGCTCACTTCCACCTCCTGTGGCCCGACTCTGTCCTCCAGAGCCTAGGCTCTTCTTCCTTCTCCTTTCTTCTCAGCTCCTGTTTTTGGACTTGTTCCCTCCCATTCCCAGCGTTCACAATCTCAGTGATGACCCTAGGTGCCTCTGCTGCTGACCTGGGTGTCTTGTTGAAAAGAAAACCGGGGGGTGGGAGTCTACTAGAGATCTGAGGTTGAGGGTACAGGGAGTACCCCGAGTCTTGGAGTCTTGGTTCCTGTTCACAGTGTTTTATGAGTTTCTTCCCTGGCCATCCCGAACTTTTTTTTTTTTTTTTTTTTTTTTAAAGAAAGTAAGAATAAATTCAAGTAGACAACATGTGGTCAGGCTTTGGCTCTGTTCTCAACTCTTATCCTGTCAGTTTGGTGAGGGCCTTGCACGTGGGAGCTCCACCATTGACCTCCATCCCTAGCCCTAATATTTTAGTCTTAAAGGCGCAGTTGGCTATGGCTGTGTGCACCCACGGTCATGCCCCGGAGGCAGTGGCCAACCTGGGTAAGACTGTCTCAACAAAGTAATGGATGTCAAAGTTAGCCTCAGTAAACAGAAGTTAGTGTTGGAATCTAGTGAAATTTAGAGTAAGGTTAATCTGACATATCAGTGCCCTTGTGCCACAGAGCAGTAAGTCAGCTCTGCCTTCCCCACTGCATCTCAGGGTATGTGATCTATTCAGATGCCTGCAGCAGCTCTGAAATCTCCTCCTGGTTGCTGCCTACCACGACACCATGGGCAAAGTCATGATAGGTGTCAAGATGCAGCCAAAAGATCTGCTGTTCAATTCCTGTTTTACCCTTGCTCCAGCTGTGCCACAGACTAGTGAGAAGAAAGGGAGAGGCCGCAACCATGGCTGGCTCTCGGGCATCCAGAGGCCCAAGTTTGACTCCTAAGTCCCACCAAAACCAACTCCTTACCCTCTCCAGTCCTTTTTTAGCTCTTGAGTCTTTGGGAATCCTTCCCTTACCATCCCCTCACCCTCAAATATGAACGAAGTTCATCTTTTTTTTACCTGTCTCTTGTGTGTTCTGTGTGTGTAGAAACACATGTATGTGTGCCCATGACTGTATACACATGTAGAGGAGCCACCACCTTGTTTTTTGAGGCACCGGGCCGGGCCTGGGGCTTGCTCGCCAATTCTGCTAGGCTGACTGGCTAATGAGTCCCAAGAATGCACTTGTCTCTGCCTCCCTAGACTAGCTCCTCCAACCGCCAGGGATGAATTCAGGGCCTCAAGCTTGCATTTTACTGACTGAGCTGTCTTTCCTACCGGTAATGGTAATTGTCAGTGCTATATTATGTTTGTTTACTTCTCAACCATCCCTCATTAGACCAAGAGTTCTTCTAGCTTCTAAACTAGTTGGCTAGTTTGAAGCAGGATCTCTGTGTATCCTTGGCTGGCTTGAGCTGGAATTCACTGTGTAGATGAGGCTGTGATTGTCCTGCTTCTACTTCCCCAGTGCTGGAATTACAGCTATTGTGGGCTATTGTATTCCTAACAGTTAAATTCTCAAGTGTCCAGCTGAAATCAGGCTTGGAGCCACACATAGAAAAGAACACAGCTAACAAAAAAGACTCAGCTGGAACCAATGAAAGACCAAAAGCCTGAGTTTCATTTTGTAGGAACCCAGTAATCATACATACATATCATATAGGCTCCTGAAGGATGGGTAGGATGAAGTTAGGTGTCAGAGTGCTTACCTAGTATGTACAAAGCCCTGGCAGTAATTCCCAGAACCACATAAAACAGCAATAAAGCACAGGCCTGCAGTCCCAGCTCGCTGGGAGTAGAGCAAGAGAGAAGTTAAAAGACGTCACAATTCAGGCTGGTGCTAATGTGAGACAAATTTTTGAGTGAGTCAAGGTTGTCCCTGAGCCCACACACCTACTTTGCAGGACTTGTGGGTGTGGATCTGCCTGACTCCTGTGCTGGACAGTTTTATGTCAACTTGACCCAAGCTAAAGTCATCCGAGAGGAGGGAACCTCAAGAAAATTTCTCCATATGACAGGGCCGTTGGCAGGCCTGTAGGGCATTTTCTTACTGGGTGGTGCTATCCCCAGGCTGGGGGTTCTCAGTTTATAAAAAGGCAGGCTGAGCAAGCCATGGGGAGTAAGCCAGTAAGGAGCACCCCTCCTCGGCCTCTGCATCAGTTCCTGCCTCCAGGTTCCTTTCTCTTGGAGTTCCTGTCCTGACTTCCATGATGAACAGTGATGTGGAAGCATTAAGCCAAATAAACCCTTTCCTCAACTTTCTTTGGTCATGGTGTTTCATCTCAGTAACAGAAACCCTAAGAGCCCACTCCCCATAAGATTAAAAAAATTTAATAAAGGACATCCTCAGCTGCCTTAGATCCTGCTATCCTGTCTTAAATTTTTTTAACTTTTTTTTTTTTTTTGGCTTTGGCTTTGGCTTTTTGAGACACAAAGTTTCTTTCTTTGTGTCTCTTAAGATGGCTCTTAACCTCTGAGCCATCTCCCTAGCAACCCCCTACCCCTTTTCTTTTCTTTTTTTTTTTTTTTTTAATTTATTTATTATTTATACAGTGTTCTGCCTGCACACCAGAAAAGGACACCAGATCTCACTATAGAGGGTTGTGAGCCACCGTGTGGGTGCTGGAAATTGAACTCATGAAGAGCATGAATTTGGGGCTTACAGTTTCAGAAGATTTAAAGAGCCCGTGAGCATCAGGAGGGGAGCACGGGAGCAGGCAGGCTGGTGCTGAAGCAGGAGGGGAGAGTGGTGTGGTGCAGGAGTGAGCTAGCTGGACATGGTGTGGGGTTTTCCAACCTCAAAGCCCAATCCCAGTGCCACCTCCTGCAACAAGTTCCTTCTGAAGAAGGGGGACCAAGCACTCAAACCTACGGGCTTATGGGGGCTGTCTCACTGAAACCAGCGCCCTGTGGTAGTGTGAGCAGCAGGCAGAGGAGTAGCTGAGAGGACGTGTCCCCACACGCTGAGTTCTGAGTGCTTTTTCTCAGTTGCTGGCGCTATCATGGGGGCTGTCAAATATACAGGAGGTAGGCCTAGCCGATGAAGACGCAGTGACAGGCGTTTGAAGGTGGTACCTTGTTAAGGTTAATTTTGTAAGGCTGTTTCTCAGTTTCTCTCTTACCCTGGCTACCATTAAAATAATTGAGACTCTATTATATTTGTCTAACAAGCTTTACAGCACAATCCTGAGCTCTTTTAATCTGTTCTTAACCCGCTAAACTAGTCTGACTTCCTTTGCCATAATCTCCAAGATACTTGCACTTTAGTGGCTTTTCCTGCTTAGCTCTCTCCTGATGTCTCCTGGAACTTTGCTCTTGACTCGATTCTCTTCTTCCTCTTCTAACTCCTCCCCTGGCTGGCAGAAAGTCCAGCCCTAGTCTTTCCTGCTCAGTGATTGGCTGTAAGCTGCTTTATTGGCATATCAGAGGACAATTGGGATGCAGTGTTCATACAACACTGAGCCAGAACTAGGATTGCAACCGGATGTGGGGGTACAGAAACCAGCCCTGGAATTACACTGTAACCTTAAACCCACCACGCCTGGCTCTTGCTGTGTGGTTTGCTCTATGGCCTCTACCACATATACCCATTACTGTGCCATCCCCACCATATTTCACCAAAACTATGAACGAAAATAAATCTGTCTTTACTTAGGTTAGGTGTTTTGGTCTCAGTAATTCAAAAGTAATGGCTGACTTAGTCTATTTGGGCTGCTGTGGCAGCTAGTGCCCATAGATTGTCTCACAGATGGCAGAGTTGCCCCTCATAGTTCTGGAGGCCAAGAAACAAACCCAAGACAAGGCTCTGGACATTTGGTGTCTGATAAGGGCCTGTTTTTCAGCTCATAAACGTCTCTTCTCACAGTGCCTCACAGGGTGTAGAAGAGTCAAGGCACTTCTCTGGGACATCTTTTAATAAAGACACTAACCCCATTTTCTATCTCACAATATAATCATAATGGCTGTTGGTTTGTTTTTTGAGATAGGGTTGCTCTTTGTAGCCCTGGCTGTCCTAGAACTCACTCTGTAGACCAGGCTGGCCTTGAACTCAAAGATCTGCCTGCCTCTGCCTTCTGAGTATGTGGTTGCTGGGAATTGAACCTAGGACCTCTGGAAAAGCAGCCAGTGCTCTTAACCTCTGAGCCATCTCCCTAGCAACCCCCTACCCCTTTTCTTTTTTTTTTTTTTAATTTATTTATTATTTATACAGTGTTCTGCCTGCACACCAGAAAAGGACACCAGATCTCACTATAGAGGGTTGTGAGCCACCATGTGGGTGCTGGGAATTGAACTCATGAAGAGCAGCCAGTGCTCTTAACCTCTGAGCCATCTCTCCGGCATGCCCCCTTTTCTTTTCTTTTTTCTTCTTACTCTTTTTTTTTTTTTTTTTTACTTTTTTGGAGGAAGGGTTTCTCTGTGTAGGCTTGACTGTCCTGGACTTGCTTTGTAGACCAGGCTAGATCTCTCAGAGATCTGCCTGCCCCTGCCTCCTGGGCACCGGGATTACAGGTGTGTGCCACCACACCTGACTTACCTATTTTCTCTTACTGTATTTCCACAACTGTCCAGTCTCTCCTCTTGTCTTGTTTCCTCAGTGACTTTAACTTGCTGTATAAGCTGTGATCACTAGCTGCTGTTCTGTGTCTTCATTATTCCTGTAAAGATGCTCCATGTGCACATAACTTGTGAGCGTTTATCTGCTATTCTAATGTTAACTTGATTTTCACACCCAGTCAGACTATGAGCTTTTCTAGCTTGCTTTCTATTGCTGTTGATAAAAACTCTGACCAAAACCAACTTGAAGAAAGGGTTTGTTTCATTTAGTCCATAGCCAAGGCAGGAACTCAAGGCCATAGAGGAGCCGGATATAGTGACCTGTGCCTTTAATACAGGGAGACAAAAGGAGAAGGATTTCTGTGAGTTCCAATTCAGCTTCGTTTATGAATATTGTTCCAGGCCATCCTGGAACATAATAGCTAGTCTCCAACAAACAAACAAACAAACGCAGAGCCCACCACTAACAGCAACAAAGACAGGACAGGAATGCTTCTCACTGGCCTGTCCCTCCTCAAGCCCCCTCTCCCTGGCTGTTCAGCTGGCTTCCTTACACAACGCAGGGCCACCTAGCACAGAGCTTCTCAACCTTTCTAATGCTGTGACCCTTAATGTAATTCCAAATGTTGTGTTGACTCCAACCATAAAATTATTTCATTGCTGCTGTTAGGAATTGTTATGTAAATATGTTTTCCAGTGGTGTTAGGCAATGCCTGTGAGAGGGGTGTGACCCACAGTTTGGGAACCACTGGCCTAAGCCATCTGGGCTGTCTGGGCTGTCTGGGCCGTTGTCTAGGCCAACTGGGCTGTCTGGGCCGGCTGGCTGTCTGGGCTGTTGTCTAGGCCGTCTAGGCCGTCCTCCAGTCTTCTCAGAAGAGTGCCCACAGACACATTTGTAGGCTAATGTGAAACAGGCAATCCCTCAGTTGAGGGCCCCTCATCCCAGGTGAATGACCGAGAATAGCCCTCACACCGGTAAAGGAGAAACTACTTCTCCTACAGATCAGCTGAAAAAGTTATAACTAGGATTTCATTCCTGAGAGGTTTCTCAATCCGGCCTTGGGTGTAGCTGTCCTCTCATGTTCCATCACATGGCTTCTCAGTTTATCATCCTGGAGATAATCCCCTTTGGTAAGGGCACAAATCCTATCAAGAATACCCTTCATCATGAGATCATTTCAATCTAATTATTGCCTTAAGGTCTTGTTTCCAAATGCCATCACAGTGAGAGTATAATTCATTCCAAAATATGTTGTGTGTGTGTAATAAGTGATGTGTGCACATATGTATAATAAGTAATGTATATATAATAACGCATGTGTTGTAGTGTGTAGGAGTGTAGGAATGTGTGCGCTCATGCATGTTCCAAGTTTGAAGGCCACTGTTATAACTGTTATGAGGGAATAAAGTATCACTCATTTTCCTCTGGTCCTACTTAGCTCCCCAAAGGTGAGCTGATGAAAAAAGCACATTAGCTGCTGGCTTCCTCTTCTGCTCCTGAGGCTGTGGTGCTGTTTGACACTGTTCCTGGCTTATGGTCTCCCCCTTATGTGTAGATAGCAAAGGTCTAGGAATTAGAAATTAGCTGTTTTAGGACTGGTCATTTTGGAATTAGAGCCTGCACTGGTGTTTGCCATCCACAGGCGGTACTGAGAGACCGACTGTGTGAAATTATCCTTGTCCTGGCTGTTTTTAAAGCAACAGGTGTGCTTTTTTCCCTCTGCAAAACCTTGTCAAGTCTACATGTACTTATTGTGTGTACGCGCACGGGGTGGAACACCGCTGAGAGGACATCTTTTGGAAGTTAGTTCTCTCCTTCTCCCAGTCCAGGGGATCAAACTCAGGTTGTCAGGTTTGGCCCTAAACACCTTTACCTGCTGACACAGCTCACCAGCACTGTCACTTTTCCGAGGCATAAAAATTTCACTGTGTCGCTGAGGACGGTCCAACCCCAATCCTCTTGTGTGCTTTGATTATAAATAGATTTGTCATACTGGATAATCTTTTCTGTTCCATCTCCCCGGTACTTCAAAATGAACCCAGATACACAAATGAGATGGGGTGGGTGGCACATGCCCTTAATCCCAGCACTCAGGCAGGCAGAGGCAGGTGGATCTCTCTGAGTTCGAGACCAGCCTGGTCTGCAAAGCAAGACTAGGGCAACAAGGGCAACACAGAGAAACCCTGTGTTGAAAAACCAAAAAGGAAGGGAAAAAGAAAGAGTAGAGAATCTGGTATTAAGAGTGTGGTAGTGTTGCCGGCATGGTAGCACACACCTTTGGTCCCAGCACCTGCGAGGCAGAGGCAGGCTAATCTCTGAGTTTGAGACCAGCCTGGTCTACCAAGTGAGTTCCAGGACAGCCAGGGCTACACAGAGAAACCTTGTCTCCAAAACCAAACCAAAACAAAAAGTAGAAAGGTAGAAAGGGGACTCCTTGGAAAGAGGAAAAAGACCAGCAGGGGTGGGGAGAGGGAACCAGAGAAGGCAAACATGAAAGTATGATATATGTGTGTATGAAATTCAAATTAATGCCTCAGTAACCTGCATTCTTATGTAACTGTCGTCTCCAAGGCTTACTGCTTCTGTCTCCTAACATAGGCCTAGTACTGGAAGCTTCTAGTCTCTGTACAATCTAATCTAGGTCTAGAATGTTTTCAGCCTCTGAGACTTATTGCTTAGGAAACTTACCCTTTCTAGCTCTTTCTGATTCTTGCTGGTTGGTTCAATTCAGCTGTTCTGGCTTAAACTCCTCTTCAAACTGACTAATTCAAACTGGCTTCTCTCAGCTTCTGACTACATTGCTCTGCTTAGCCTCAGACTAACTCTAGCAATCTGTTCTAACCTTCGGGCTCCTTCTCATTCTCTCATTCTGTCTTCACTTGTATCTAGTTTGTTCTCTCTTCAAACTGCCTTTATAAAACTGCCTCTGAATTCTACTAACTGAACTGCCACAAACTCAACTTCAGAGGAGAATGTGGTGCTGCCAGGAGCTGACGTGTCTCACAATCATGAAAAGCCCTTTATGATTATTTTTATTTAAATTTTTTGTTGTTTTTCTTTTTTTACGAGATGGGGTTTTTCTGTGCAGCCTTGGCTGTCCTAGAGTCCCTTTTTTAGACCAGGCTGGCCTTGAACTCACAGGAATCCACCAGCCTCTGCCTCCCTGCATGCTTTGGTTAAAGGCATGCACCACCACACCCAGCTGCCTTTTACTATTAAAACATCTTTTAAACTTTATTATTTTTTAAATTTTATGTACATTGGTATTTTGACTGAACATATGTCTGTGTGAGGGGGTGAGATCCTCTGGAACTGGAGTTACAGACAGTTGTGAGCGGCCATGTTGATGCTGTGTATTGATTAACTCTTGTTCACGGTACACACAGCTCATTTACAATGAACTGTGGAATTCTGACCTCTTAAAAGCTGTTATCATAAATTGTTAAGGATAGTTAAGAAACGCAAGTTAGTAGTCAGTAAACTCATAGTTATATTAGGTACTAGTTTAGTTAAATACAGAAATAAGCTTTATTTAGCCTCCTATAAATGTTTTCAAAGTTGAACAGAACATAAATAGCTGGAAATAAGCAATATTTGCCTATTCAGATATACTTTAGATAGATGATCTTGAAACACTTCAGAGATTTTCAAAATATAGCATTTAAGATGTTTTAGTAGGGGGCTGGAAACATGGCTCAGCAGTTAAGAGCATTGACTACTCTTCCAAAGGATCCGGGTTCAATTCCCAGCCCTCGGATCTGTTAACATCTCCCACTTTCCAGATCTCTTTTTTTTTTTTTTTTTTCTTTTCTTCCAGATCTCCTTTTAAATGTCAAATACTGAAGAATCCTTTTAAATGTCAAATAGACCGGTGGACTATTCTATGTGTTCCTCCTCCACCTGCTCTTGTTCTGTTGTCTGTAACTTCCAGGCTTGTCTGTTAGTGATGTTAACGGTAGGGCAGTTGGTGCTCTACCGGCAGTGGCCCTCCTCATGACTTTGGAGAGCCAACCTCTGTGTGTCCTGCTGGACAGTCTATAACTATCTTTGATAATATTTTTCAATATATTTTTGTTTGTTTGTTTTGGAGACAGGGTTTCTCTGTGTAGCCTTGGCTGTCCTGGACTCACTTTGCAGACCAGGCTGCCTCTGCCTCCCTTTGTGCTGGGATTACAGATATGCACCACCACACCCAGCTATTTTTTAATACTTTTATCAGGAACATCTCCTATCCTATGTCTTGTTTCTGAAGTTGGAAGAATGCTAATCCTTGCTTCCCATTGTTGCAATAGGTCTCTTTCCCATAAATTCATGGCTATATCTGCTGCATATGGCCTTAATATTCCTATCTGCCCTTCTGGTTCTATACATTTAATCCATCTTAGACTTTGTTTTCCTTGAGATAATGTCCCAGTTCCCAGGAGCTGTGTAGACAGATACCTTTTGAAGTGGCCAACCTGGATTCTAAGAGGCCTGTGAAATTATTGTTACATCTGCTTCCATTTCCACTATCAATTTCAACTCCATCTAAGTGTAATTTTAATTTTAGTCTCTTATTACTAGCAGTTTGCCAAAATATCTGATTTCTGCTATCTTAGAATGCCTTATCCATTGGAGCTGCTCTCTCAAATGGTTTAGTTAAGTTTAGAGCAGCTGTCTATCAGGCTTTGATTCTCCTCTTTGCTCTCTGAAACAGTTTCTCCTTGGCTGACAGTGGCACATACTGTTTTGGGGGGCTGAGTAAGGCCCCTTAGGCCGTTACCCATCGTAGGGAACTGCCCTGAATATCTCTGAGTGGTCTACATTCTTAAGCCCGGGTCTGTCCTTTCTGCATCTTTTACTATCCAGGAAGTGTTTTCTCTGGATTACTATCCTTAGGAACTGTTTGTCTCCAGTCCTTCAGGGAATGACCTGGCTTTCCACAGCCAAAGCATTGGAATTCTGAGCTCTCATACCTTTTGCAATTTCCTGTCCAATCACAGGTGAATTTTAAGCATTAGATAAAATATCCACAATAATTTTAATCCATTCATGAATAGGTGTATATCTGGCCCTTAAAGGTCTAATAGCCTTTTTGCATTCAGCATTAGCATTCTCAAAAGTTAAAGATTTCGATTAAAAATTCTCTAGCATCTGGATCTGGTATTGCTTTATTTAGGGCTGAAGTTAATCTTTGTCAAAAAGTCAGTGAAAGGTTCATCTGGGCCGGAGAGATGGTTCACAGGTTAAGAGGACTGGCTGCTCTTCCAAAGGTCTTGATTTCAATTTCCAGGAACCACATGGTGCCTCATAACCATCTATAATGAGATCTGGTGCCCTCTTCTGGTGTACATGCAGGCATAATGCTGTATAAATAATAAATAAAGATTCATCTGAACCCTGTGTTATCTTTGTACATTATTTAGATATTTTTTTTCTGTTGTTCTACCTTGTCCCAAGCATTTAAAGCTACTGTATGGCATTGTTCTAGGTGACATAATTAAACATAATCTGCATTCTTAATTCTGCATATTGGTCTTCGCCTTACAACTGGTCCTCGGCTATACTAATGCCTCTAGACTGATTATGTTTCTCCATAATCATAATCTAAGCCTGTAGGCTTAGCTTTTTCAACAAATCTACTTAATTTAGGGTTCTTAAATGCTTCTACGTCCCTTCCAACCCACTGAGCAGAGGTAGGGGAGAAAGAAGGCTGTTGGGAAAAGAGAGCTGTAGGCTGTCCTAGAATTAGCTCCTCGAGGTGAGCCCACTCTTGGCTCCCCGGACGCTAGCAGTCCAGTCTGAGAGGGTCAAGCAGGCAGGACGGACTCTATGCCGTCTCTCAGACTCCACCCAAGCTTAGCTTGTCCTTGGAATGCTTTGCTTCCCACCCTTAAGTTCTGAGAAAAAACAAAAACAAAAAAAAAAAAAAAAAAAACAGGGGCTGGAGAGATGGCTCAGAGGTTAAGAGCACTGGCTGTTCTTCCAAAGGTTCTGAGTTCAATTCCCAGCAACCACATGGCGGCTCACAAACATCAGATCTGGTTCCCTCTTCTGGTGTGCAGGTGTACACGCAGGCAGAACACTGTACATAATAAATCTTAAAAAAACACAGAATATTCTTGGCAGTTGCAATAAGACATAGCAACTGAGGTAGACAGATAAAGACAGGGTCAGTTAAGAAAACATAAGTTGTTTCCAGGGTCGCAGTGTTCCTCTAGGCAAGCTGTTCCTCTTTATGGTTTGGTCAGATGCTGTTAACCAACTAGGTCAAAGTGCATTTCATTCCTTTACCCTTTGTCCACTGATGTAACTTTAAGGCTTGGAAGCCCCTGCTTGTGGCTTTTCCCTTTAAAAACCCTGTTCCCTTGGAGCTGGCTGTCGCTCTCCCAACCTGCTGTGTGAAGAAGGATTGCTACCCAGGCTCAAGCTTGTAATAAAAAGATTCTCTTGCATTTGCATTGGACTCGTGTTTCTGGTGGTCTCTTGGGGGTCTCGTGATCTAGGCATAACAAGTTCAAATGCCAACACTAAACATGAATCAGCACGATTCGGCAGATGGGGAGAAGTCAGCAAAAGCCACAAGACTCAGGTTGGATTGCCCCAAGTTATCTAGAATGTTTCTCTCTGTGAAATGTCAAAGAATGAAGACCAGCACAATGATGTTGATCCAAAAAGCAATGTCTCATTGTCTGTGAGCGTCTATGTCTCCTCTCCTTAATGTCCACCCATGGATATTTTCAGCTGGTCAAAGTCATGCTTCTAGCACAAGACAGCTTGAATCAAAACATCATGTGCCCTCTCACAAGACAGTTTCCAGCAAAACATCACATGACACAATTGAGTCTTCAAAGAAACCAGAAACTTCCACTTCAGAAACCTCATCTTTCCACCATGTTAGCTATTGGAGTTGAGGGCCAGGCTCTAAGATGGTTGACATAAAATCTTTCTAATCCTTTGGAATTATACGATTATGTGTGGCCCAGGTATTAAGTGTCCGCCTCACAAAAAGTGAATGCATACCATAAGCTTCTTTAAATCTTTTCAGATCTAGCATCTCTATGGGCTGCCATCCAAATTCTTCATAACCTTGTGGATTTCTCTCATCTGGAGCTATTTCTCTTACCTTAACTGGAAAAATCATTGTGGCTTTTCTAATGTGCTTGGACTGCCATTCTGCAATCTCATCGTAAGGTGGTGCTGTAGGCTTTCTATGGGATTCTTCTGGAAATTTCTTTATTTTCATTTGAAGGATCCTTTAGCATTCCAGCTCTCTCAGTCCTCTCTTATCTAAGTCAGCTTTATTCTGAACTTCCTTAGAGAGAAAATAGAAAACGACAATTCTTACTGAATATATTACTTCTATGTTGACAGTGAAGACAAAACTATACAGGGTCCAAATGCCTTCCTGTCATGATTGTTTTTATTTTTTATTTTTAATTTTAACACAGAATATGTTTCCCTTTTTATTCTAACTCTCTCTTTCCTTTGGAGACATCACCTTATTATTTAGACTAAATATTTCTTTCTGTGACTATCTATATTCAGTTCATTTTCTTTCTTTAGCACCTAAGAACATTTCAAAAGATTTTTTTTTCTTTTTCTTCTCCTTCAGAGACTTTGGTTTCTATGTAATTTACTTATTTCTCTTTCACTGCTTCCAAACTCCCTCTGTATTTAATTTTCTCTAACTTTCTGGAGATTTCTAGTTTCAAGCATACACTACCAGTTCCACACCAGCTTGTCAGCCTTCAGCTGCTGTTGTGGCTGGGGTCACCATGAGCCTCAGTCTGCACCTGGTTTCTGCTACCAGCAAGCTGTGTGTAAATCTGGATTTCATGTACTGGTTTTCCCCTCCCTAAGCTAGGAATCCGAGCTGGTCTAGGTCCCTAACCTTGGATCTCATGCCACACTTTGGTAAGCCAATTGTTGTAAGACTCTGGTGACTCACCAGCCATAAAAATGACAACAGGGCTGGGAGGTGGTGGTGAATCCCAGCACATGGGAGGCAGAGGCAGGCGGATCTCTGTGAGTTTGAGGCTAGCCTCGTCTACAGCATGAGTTCTAGGGTATCCAAGGCTACACAGAGAAACCCTGTCTCGAAATAACAAAGCTTAGTTTGGCCTTAGCTGACCACCTCTCAACTTGCTCGTCTATATTAACCCGACCACCTAGCCTGATTCGCAAAAGACCCTCTTCTTTCTTCTTTCCCAGAGTCCCTTTCTCCCTAGCAGGAAGTCTCACCTTCCACTTCCTGTCCAGCTATTGGCCATCAGATTTTTATTAAAGCCAACCAGAGAATGCCTTAGATGAGGAGAGACAGAGACACACCTTCATACAGTGTACCCCAACAAGTGTCTGAGTTAGGGTTATTATGGCCGGGACGAAACACTATAACCAGAAAGCAAGTCAGCAGGAAAGGTGTATTTGGCTTACACTTCCATATTGCTGTTTATCACCAGAGGAAGTCAGGACAAAAACTCAAGCAGGGCAGGGACCTGGAGGCAGGAGCCATGCAGAGGCCAAACAGGGTGCTGCTTACTGGCTTGCTCCCTCTACATTTCCACAGAGCCCAGGACCTCCGCCCAGGGATGGGACCACCGTCTCCAAGGGGAGCTCCTACCTCTTAGTTTGACCCTCCCCAATCAATGCCTAAGAACATGCCTCTCAGCCCTTTCTTATGGAGCCTCAATTGAGGTCCCCCCCTCTTAGGTGACGCTAGCCTGTTTCAAGTTGACATGAAACGAGCCAGCACATGTAGTAAAAGTATCCCTAGGGGTTGGAGAGATGGCTCAGTGGTTAAGAGCACTGGCTGTTCTTGGAGAGTATGAGAGACAGAGAGAGACACACACACACACACACACACACAGAGAGAGAGAGAGAGAGAGAGAGAGAGAGAGAGAGAATATCTTAACTTAAAAATAAAAACTCAGGGTTGGGGGAGAGGAGAAACAAAACAAAACAACAACAAATCAAGAAGTCTATAGCCCAAACAGAAGAACTCAAGTAGTTAACAGATATTTGACAATGGGGAACTGCACAATGAATATTTCAACTGGACTGTTGGGGTTTCAAAGCTGAGAGGGATAGTGCCAGGACAAATGATCCAAAATGCTCAGGCAATACCCTTGCTCTGATGCAATACCCTTGATTAATCAATTGATTTTATGTGTATGTGTGAATGAGAGAACCATGAATGCTGGTGCCTGGCTCCCTTTCTGTTCAGTCTAGGACCCCAGCCCATGCCATGGTGCTCTATTTAGGGCAAGCTCCCCCCCCCCGCAACTAATATAGTCTAGAAACTATTCAAAGTTTTGCCTGCTCAAAGGTTAGTCTCCTTGATTTTAGGTTCTGTGACATGGTAGAAGAGTTTCTTCCTGTGATTCCAATTTTACTGGAGCTTATGTTCTCAGGAGGCTGAGGCAGGAGGAATGGGAGTTTGAATTCAGTCTGGAATACAGAATAAAATTATGTTTCAAGGGCTTGTGAAGGCTTAGAATGGCTTAAGAGCCCTGGCTACTCTTCCAGAAGACTCCAGTTTCAGGACATCGGATGCCTTCTTCTGGCCTCTTCTGGCTCTGCATGCTTCTCATGCCTACACATACTCACAAACCAGCCACACACATTCTACATATATGTATCTTTTAAAACTTCGGTCCCTGCCTACAAGGAAGCAGTACATGCAGCCAGGCTCAGTGGTACATGCTCAGCGCCCACAGAGGCTCAGTGGTGCATGCTCAGCGCCCACAGAGGCTCAG
>NW_026585504.1:480342-561603 GCF_907164565.1 Psammomys obesus
GCCCACAGAGGCTCAGTGGTGCATGCTCAGCGCCCACAGAGGCTCAGCGCCCACAGAGGCTCAGCACACCGGTAAGCACCAGATATGCATGTGGTGCCCAGATGCACATGCAGACAAACAGTCACACACACAAAAGGATTAAAAAATGTCCTGTGACTCTTTGTAAAACGTTCACATAGGCATGAATTTTAAAGATCTGAGCCGGGAGCAATGGTATACATCTGGGGTCAGAGTTAGAGACCAGCGTTATCTCTGCAGTGAACTCCAGGCTTGTCAAAGATACACAGTGAGACCTTCTCTCAAGACACTAAAACCAAAACCAAAACCAAACTACAACAACAACAAAAACAAACAAACAAACAAAACATTGAGCCATGTGCCTATAATACCAGCACTTGGAAGACAGAGCTAGAAAGATTTGGAGACCAAGGTCACCTTTAGCTACATAAGGTGTGAGAGTTCAGGGATTGTGTTGTCTCTACTTTTCCTCTTCCCAAATGTCTTACTTACTTAACTCTGTTGTCATGACAAACACAAAGGAAACTTAAAAGAAAGCATTTCATTTGGGGCTTCATGATTCCAGAGGGTTAGAGTCCATGACCATTATGGCAGGGAGCACGGTAGCAGGCAGGCAGGCATGGTGCTGGAGCAGCAGCTGAAAATTTACATCTTGAGACACAAGCATGAGGCGGAGAGAGTGCTCCATGGTAACAATGCTGACTTCCACCTCCTCCAACAAGGCCACACCTCCTAGCCCTTCCCTAGCAGTTCCACCTGCTAGGGATCAAATACATGAGCCCGTGGGACCAGCCTCAACCAAACCACCACACATAGGAACACTTAGGTTGTAGGCTTCTGGGGATCATAAGGCTGGTAGCCCAGGCTCATCTTGAACTTTATATCCTGCTGTCTGCGCCCATGCCACCATGCTTGACTAATCACTTCCGCTTTACTCTCTTTTTCCCACTGGCCACCACTGTCAGCCTCATAGCTGAAAGTTAAGACCTTTGCAGATCAGTTCTTTCTGATCTTAATGACCACACTGGTTTGTTCTATGGCTAATGATCAATTGGATATTCTCCACCCATTCTAACATCCAGTTGCCAAAGCTCTCTGATTTTTTTTTCTCTCAGTATACTCCTTACCTGATGACCCATGACTTTTGTTTTGAAAGTAGATGGGGGGAGGGGCACGGCCGAGAGAGAGAGAGAGAGAGAGAGAGAGAGAGAGAGAGAGCGCTCAGTGGCTAAGAGCACTTGTGCTCTTTCAGAGGACCCAGGTTCGATTCCCAGGGCTCGTATGGTGGTTTATGACCACCATAACTGAGTTCCAGGGAACCTGTCACCTCCTGACCCTTGCAGGCACCAGGCACATACGTGGTACACACACATATGTGCAGGAAAAAAACACTCATACTTTTAAAAATCAACATTTTTAAAGGAAAATAGGCATACAGTTCTGTTACATCTCCATTTAAGCACATACACAATGTTTTTTGCATGTGTGCAAGTATGTGTATTCACATGTGCATGTGCAGATTCGTGGGAGAGCAGAGGCTGATGTCTTGTGTCTTCCTTGACCACTTTCCACCTTATATATGGAAGTGAGATCTCTTAACCTCTGAGCCTTGTCTCCAGTCCCTGGCCCTGTGATTTTTGAGACAGGGTTTCTCTGTGTAGTTCTGGCTGTCCCCTAACTCACTATGTAGAACAGGCTGGCCTTGAACTGGGAAATCTGCCTACCTCAGCCTCCTGAGTGCTGGGATTTAAAACATGCACCAGAACTCTCAGCCTAATTTTTGTTGTTGTTTTTGTTTTTTGAGACAGTGTTTCTCTGGGTAGCCTTGGCTGTCCTGGACTCACTTTGTAGACCAGGCTGGCCTCAAACTCACAGAGATCTGCCTGCCTCTGCCTCTCTGAGTGCTGGGCTTACAGGCACGTGCCACTGAGCCTGTAATCTATGCCTGTTCACCACTTGCATGTGTGGCGCAGGCGGGGTCATGAGAGGGCACCCTGCCTCTTATGGTGTGCTGTCCTAGGCCTTCAGTACAGCACTGGGGAGGTAGAGGCCGGTGACCTCTGTGATCTGAGGCCAGCCTGGCTTATAGAGAGTTTCCAGGACAGCCACGTCTGTTACACAGAGAAACCCTGCCTCGAGAGACAAACAAGCATGAGAAGAAAGAAACAAAAAGAGAGCATCAGAGCCTCTGGTATAATAACAGACGATTGCAAGCTTCCATGTGAATGCTGGGACAGAACCCTGGTCTTCTGGGGCAGCCAGTCCTCTTAACCACTGAGCCATCTCTCTAGGGCCTGTTTCTGTTTTTCTGAGGCAGGGTCTCAAACTCACTATATAACTTTGAATTTCTGGCCCCTGTAACACTTTTGAGTCCTTTAGCTCTTCTTCTTTCTGTGGGTAAAACGATTTTGTACAGAATATCAGCCCTTCTCCCAACAGCAAATTAATGAATTAAAATGCAAAAAAAGAAGCGTCCTCTTCCCTTTAAGTAAATTAAGGACAGAAGCGTATTAACGGAGACTGCTATTGCCTCTCCTCTTCTGGACCCATCTGAGATCCCTAGCAGCCCCCTAGCTGTTGGCCGGGCAGCCCCAGCCCGCCTTCCCCCATCCCAACAGTCCTCTGTGAGAAGGGAACCGGACAGAGCAGTAGAGCTCTCTTGCCAGCTCCCTAGCGAACCTTTGTCAACAGAAAGCCAAGCAGATTTTCTGACGTCACGACAGACCTGTTTCCTGGGGTCACAGAGAGAGGACAAAAGACCAAAGTGTTTTCCCACGTAAAATCAATGCATATGAGCATTCTGTGAAAGAAATGTTCACCTTCCCAGAAGGAGCAAAATCACGTTGTGTTATCAGTTCCCTGCCATCCCAGGAAGCGACGGAGCCCCAAACCCTTATTCCTCTGTCTTCCTCCCTGGGCAGTGGGCACTGAGCTGCCGCGGTGCTCTGCTCCCTGAGCCCAGCAACTCCCAGTCAAGGGAGTCTTCCATGAGTAGGTGCTTTGGGAAGAACTGAATACAGGACTTGACGGTGTTGAAGTCCGGGGCATCATGGGAACAGAATGTGCCTGCCCTGTACTGAATCATCCACCCTAAGCCTCTCCCACTTCCTTGGACACTAACCCATTCCAGCGGTGCGCAGTCCTGGCCATCACTTCCCACATGGCTTCTAGAAACTTATGACTAATTAAAGGAGTTGGGGGGGGGTAAGGGGGGAGGGGAAATCCTCCTATAAACACAGGTTTCCAAGGTAACAGACTGGCGAACCTAAGCTCACTAGCCCTGGAAGATTCCTTTTCTCCTAACTCCCTCGGGGCTCTGAAGGGAAAAGAGGCCACAGGATGGTCCCTCTCAACTTTCAACATGTCAAGATTGGGATCTGGACAGTCTTGTTCCAAAAACAATTTTTGTTTGGTTTGTTTATTTTCAAAACAGGGTTTCTCTGTGTAGCCTTGGCTGTCCTGGATTCGCTTTGTAGATCAGCTGGCCTCGAACTCACAGAGATCCACCTGCCTTTGCCTCCCGAGTGTTAGGATTACAGGCGTGCCTGGCTCCAAACACAGGTTTTAAAGATTTCTTTATGTTTTTCTCTATCTGTCTGTGTATCTATCATCTGTGTGTCTGTCATCTACCTACCATACTCATGTATTGTGTTTGTGGGCGCCCTATGCTGCCCCTGCCTGTGTAGGTCAGAGGACGGTCTCCCCCACCCGGCTTCTCCTTTCACACTGGGAAAACAGTTTGTCAGGCTCAATGGCAGGTCCTCTCATTACTTAGCCATCTTTTTTCTCCCTCTCTATCTCTCTCTTTAGAGACAGGGCTTTTCTGTGTAGCCCTGGCTATCACTCTGTAGGCCAGGCCAGCCTTGATCTCAGAGACTTGCTGTTTGTGTGCATCCTTGTATGTTTGCTCTACTGGGACTCACCCCAGGCCCCACGCGTTTAAGCAAAAGTGCTTCCATGGAGCTCTCCAGACATTGTGTACTAAGATGCCCATCCTGACAACCTCTGCAGGGCAAGTGGCTGTCGGAAGGGAGTGGTCATAGCTAAGAAACTGGCTTCTCACAAGCCTGGAAACCACTACACACTTTAAACAATTTTTTATTTTATGTGCATTGCTGTTTTGCCTGCATGTGTAAAGGTATCGGAATCCTGAAACTGGAGTTGCAGACAGCTGTGAGATGCCATGTGGCGCTGGGAGCTGACCCCGGGTCACCTGGAGGAGCAGCGGTGGTCTTAACGGCCGAGCTGTCTCCTCAGCCCAACCACTACAGACTTTTGTCCTTTGCACATAGCGCATCTAGTCGCTAGAAAGATCTCTCAGAAATCACCCTATTGCCCTCTGATACTGTTTAGTTAAAAATCCATCTATATGCATGTCTTCTGCCACAGTCTGTGGATAGACAGCAGTTTACAGGAAGAGAGTGAGCAAGGCTTGGCTTGCCACAAGTCCTAACCCTTTGCACACATACCCAAACCCCCGCAGTGAGAAATGACAAATTCAGAGGAAGAAAGCTGGCTCAGCCTGGCTCAGAGGTAGCGGCCATGGACAGGATGGTCATGACACAGCATTAGTCATCCTGACCCACACATATAGCTGACGCACACAGACCCAGCATATAGCTCCTGGCTCCTAGGCTTTGTTTCAGTGTTTACACAAACTTTTTAAAAGCTGAAGAGCAATGTGCAGATATCATAGGAGTCTGTGGCACTGATGTTTTCTAACTGTGTTGCCTGAAACAGCTCATTAGAGATTTACTCCTTTTTGGCAAAGAGGTGATAATACAAGTCACTGAGACTCAAGGAGGCAAACACTTTGGCAGCTTTGATGAGTTCCTCTGCTCTCACTTGGCTCTTTGGTTTCTGGAATGTTGTTGTACCTCTTAGGCCTTCCATAACCACAGTGAGTAACATGATGAGGACTAAAAAGAGAGAGAAGAGGAATGAGGAGAAGCCCTGCAGAGGCTGAGTGGTAGCTGCTCCCCACATGCCATTATCCGTGCCTGTACTGAGCTCTGACGCTCATCGCTCAGAGCCTCTTGTGTATCCTTTCTGTTGTGACCAATTGTGACTTTGTCAGCCAGTTCTTACCTGGCTGGGTGTTGGTCACGGGTCCAACATCACTGAGGGCAAGGCTTCATCAGTAGCATCTCCCACCTTGACTCCAGAGTGTGAAGGTTCCTCTGTGATGTCCCAGAGGGAGGGCGTGTCTCAGAGATGAGAACAACAGAGTTTAGTGATCTTTCCTCATTCCGGTGCCACCCTCAGAATGACCTGCTTTTTCTTCCTCACTGTGACAGGGCTGAGTGTCCCCACATGTCACTAGGGACACTAGGATTTGACTCTGATGGGGAGACAGAGGAGGCAATTTTAGCATGACGGTGCACCCCTCTAATTGCAGAGTTCTAGGCCAGCTAGGGCTGAAAGTGTAACCTTGCCTCAAAGAAAACACAACCAGGGGCTAGAGAAACAGCTCAGTGGTTACGGTCACTTACTGCTCTTCTAGAGCACCGGGGTTTGCTTTTTGCACCACGTGATGCTGGCTCATAGCCATCTGTTACTCCAGTTGCTGGGGTCCAGTGCTCTCTTGGGGCCTCTGAGGGCACCAAGCATACATGTGGTGCATGTGTGTGCACAGACGAACACTCATACACAGAAAATAAAATAAATCTTGGAAAAACAAGACTAGAAGTAGAGAGTGGTGGTTCACACCATTAATCCCAGTGCTCAGGAAGCAGAGAGAGGTGGATCTCTGTAAATTAGAGGCCAGCCTGATCTACAAGGGGAACCCTCACACTCCAGGACCAAGGTGGGAGACACTCCTCAGTAATTGTTGCCCTCAGTGATGTTGGACCCATGACCTTGCCCCCAGCTGGGTAAGAATGGGCTGACTAAGGCAGCCAGGGCTGGATAGTAAGACTCTGTCTTAAAAAAATAAAAACAAATAAACAAAAGAAAAGAAAACGTGATGCATTATTGGTTTGACTCTAGCTACTTAAAGAACAAAACTCAAGAGTTAGTGTGCTGTACGGAAAAGCACACATTAAAGAATCAGAGTCAGATAACAGGCCAGTTAGGGTCTCCATGGCCTTGCTTACACCTCTTGCTCTCAGGCTCTCCATTTCCTCTTATAGCTCGACAACCGTTGCTGGTAAGATGTATGGTAAAAAGCACAAGCCCGAGCTGCACACTGAAAGGAAAAAATGGAATCCTGAAAGTTGCCCTCTGACCTCCACCTGCTTTCCCACACACTACAAACGACCAAATGCAATTTTAAATAAAAAAATGTAATAGCTAGGTAAACAAGTGAAACAAAAAACAAAAGCAAAAACAAAAAACAACAACAACAAGTGAAACAAACAGCTCAGGCCGTCTCAGTGCTTTGGAGACTGCAGCTGATCACTAGCCTGAGGTGCAGTGCCAGCCTAAGCTACACAGCTACCCCCATTTGACTCCTTTTCAAAATTAAAACATTTATATTTTAATTTTATGTGTATGAATGCTGGCCTACACATATGGGGGACCTGGTGTGTACAGGGACCACAAGAGGGAGCTGAATCCCGCATGTGGGCTCTGGGAATGAAACTGGGAGCTCTGAAAGAACAGCCAATGCTCAGCTGGGAGGTGGTGGCACACGCTTTTAATCCCAGCACTCAGGAGGCAGAGGCAGGAGAATTTCTGTGAGTTCGAGACTAGCCTGGTCTAGAGCTAGTTCCAGGACAGCCAGGGCTGTACAGAGAAATCCTGTCTCTAAAAACCAAACCAAAACAAAACAAAACAAAAAGAATAGTCAATGCTCTTAATCACTGAGTTATCTCTCCAAGCACCTTTCCCTCTCTGTCTCTGTCTTTGTCTTTCTCTTGCTGTTGTTGTCATCCTCCTCCTTCTCATTCTTCTTCATTAGACTGGGTCTCTCTACACAGCCTTGGCTGGCCTGGAACTTCCTAGGTAGATCAGGTTGGCCTCAAACTCTACAGATCTTTCTGCTCCTGCCTTTTGAGTATTGAAATTCAAGGTATGTGCCACCATGTGCCTTTCTGAAAAGGCTAGAATAGTTCTTCCTTCACAATATTTAATTGCTTTAATTTTTATTTATTTAATTTTCAAATGGGGTCTCAAAGCTAGCCTAGAATTTGTTGTATAGTTGAGGATGACATTGAAGTTTGATCTTCCTTCAACTTGTAAGTGCTAATATTATAGGCATGTGCCAACACAGTTGATTTGTACACTGCTAAGGATGGAACTCGGGGCTTTGTATGCATTAGGCAGCAATCTATGAGCTGAGCTATAGCCCCAGGCACCAAGTATCTAGCTTTTTTTGTTTTTTGGAGGGGGGTTTTGTTTGTTCGTTTGCTTTTGGGGACAGTCTTACTATGTAGTTCTGGCTTTCCTGGAACTCATTATGTAGACCAGGCTGGCCTTGAACTCTCAGTGATCCACCTGTTCCTGCCTCTTGAGGGCTAGTATTCAAGGTGTGTCCTACCATGTGTGGCTATATCTAGGGTTTTGTTTTATGTATGTATTTATTTATTTATTTATTGGTTTTTCAAGATAGGATTTCACTGTGTAACAGAGCCTGGCTGTTCTGGGCTCACTACATGGATCAGACTGGCTTCAAACTCACAGAGATCTGCCTGCCTCTACCTCCCGAGTGCTGGGATTACATGTGTGCGCCAGCACACCCTGCGTTCGGTAGCTATTCTTAAAGCATGGAGATGGTTTGAAGTGAGAACTAGCAAGTCAGTGGTGAATCAAGCAGTCTGACCCTTCAGACTTAGCACAGCGTGTTCTAGGAGATGTTCACGACTATACTATAGAAACCCTCTCTTCTCTACCTCTGTACTGTCACTCTGACCTGTCCCGCCTCTGTCCCTCTGATTCTTAGCCAGCCTTCCAAGACTGACCCCAGTCAATCTTCTCAGCCAGCTTCCCCACAAAGGTATGATCCTTACAACATGTCACCTATCATTTCTTGACACCCAGGCTCCCTCTCTCAGGTGCTTTGGTATACCTCAGATTATCTTGGAGCTTTCTGGGGGCAGCTGTGGGCCTTTCTTTGTGCCCTTATGACCCTCTCCCTGGTTCTAGGCTAATTAAATGCTCAGCATAAGCATTTTCTAGTAAAGCAGACAAAAGTGGGCTTTAAGAGCATTTAAATTCCCAATCTGGAATGGGTGTGGTTGTATGTATCTTAATTTCAGGACTCAGTAGATACTTTTTATTTATTGGTTTATCTATCATCTGTCTATCTCTCATCTATCTATCTATCTATCTATCTATCTATCTATCTAAATCTTTATCATCTACCATCTATCTGTAGTCTATCTATCTTTCTATCAATCATCTATATATTTTTTTGAGACAACATCTCAGCATTTCATGGAGCCCAGCTTGACCTCTAATTGGATATTTAGCTAAGAATGATATTGAACCTCTGCTTCTCTTACCTCTACATCCCAAGCACTGGGATTACAGGTATGCATCATTGCACCTGTTTTTATGCAGTGTTGGGGATGGGAACTAGGGTTTCCTGCACTCAATTAACTGAGCTACATTCCAAGCCCTAGAACAGATTCTTAAACTAGAGTTCACAACTCCAAGTCACACAACTGAAAGCACAAGCCATGAAAAACCTAGTAAGTAAAAGATCTCTGAACATACAACAATCCGACAGTATGTCAGATCCAATGAGTGATGAATCCAAAGTGTGCTTCCCTGGAGCCCTGTTCTGAGTACAGGTGCGTTTACTTCTCGCTGTGAGGCTGCCACACCCCGCAATGCTCCCAGGTGCTGCTGCCTGGAGCGCCTCTGCTCAGGCCTAAGATGACTGTGTGGAAGGAACTGCAGTGCTTAGAAGCTATCTGCAAAGTCTCTGCTCCTATCAGCTTAAGATTTGACTTAAGAAAGAATTTCAGTGTTTTCCTACATTTCTTTCTTTCTTTTCTTTTCTTTTTTTTTTTTTTTTTTTTTTTTTTTTTTTTTTTTTTTTTTTTTTTTCTTTTTTTTTTTTTTTTTTTTTTTTTTTTTTTTTTTTTTTTTTTTTTTTAGATTTGTTTATTTATTTATATCTGTATGTAGACCTGCATGCCAGAAGAGGGCACCAGATCTCATTATAGATGGTTGTGAGCCACCATGTGGTTGCTGGGAATTGAACCCTGGACCTCTGGAAATGCAGACAGGGCTCTTAACCTCTGAGCCATCTCTCCAGCCCCTACCTTTATTTATTAATGTGTATCACGTTAGTATATTTTTGGATTGTGTAGGTAGAACATTTGTTTGATCTGGGTGTAGTGACAGATGCCATTAATCCCAGCACTCAGGAGGCAGAGGCAGGTGGATCTCTGTGAGTTTGAGGCCAGCCTGGTCTTCATTGCAAGTTCCAGAATAGACAGAGCTACAGCAAGACCCTGTCTTGAAAAAAAAAATTGCTGTTTGAGAGATAGGTACATGTCTGTTATCCCAGCACTTGGGAAGTAGAGGCAGGAGAATCAGGGGTTCGGGGTCAGTCTGGACTATGGAGTAAGTTCCAATCCAGTCTGGGCTACATAAGCTATTGTCTCAAAACAAACAAACAAACAAACAAACAAACAAACCAAAAAGTAAGTAATTAAGTAAATAAGATGAAAGTAAAAATAAAACTTGCTGCCTGAGATGCTCACATGAATTTCATAAAGCAAGTGAATGATTTTTGACTTGAGACTAAGACATAACTTTTAACAATTTCTAAAAGGATCCTAAACATTTTGCCATTTTGTATTATGTATTTATACAAAGTAGTGCTCTCAATATTGACTGTTATAAAACAACATTGGTCAAGGGGCTGGATGTTACAGATTAACAGAGTGCTCACCGAACATGCGTGAAGTGAGGGTTAGATGTCCAGCATCCACAAACTGGTACTCCTCGCCCTTGGGTAGTAGAGGTGGTAAGATCAGGAGTTCAAGGTTATTCTGAGCTTTGTAACAGTTCATCTTGGGATACTTAGGACTGTCTCAAAAAACAAAACACACCAAGTTGGAGAACATGGTTAAGGGTGTGGATTGCTCTTCCACAGGACCTGGGCTCACTTCCCAGAATTCACAGGGTGGCTCACAACCTAGGTGACTCCAGTTCCTGGGTGATCCCTTGCCTCTTCTGGCCCCTGTGGGCATAGCATTCATGCTACATGACATATTTGCAGGCCAAACACCATATACACAGAAGAAAAAATCCAACAACTCTGAAAAAGACTGAAGATACACTGATAAAACATCAGTGAAGACAATTATTTTTGTAAAAACAAACACGTTTGTTTATTTAAAATGTTTAAGAAGCCTTGATCTAGAGCTTAAAGACAGCCTGCAATGGCTAGATTCTGACTTAAACTCCCAACTTGATCTTTGTTCCAAAGAAAAAGACCTCAAAGTTGGGCATGGTGGCTCTGTGAGGTCTAGGCTAGCCTGTTCTACACAGGGAGTTTCAGGATAGCCAAGAACTCAGAGAGATGCTGGCTCACAACAGCAGCAACAACAAAGACAACAGAAAAGAAGCAGATCGGGCTGGAGAGATGGCTCAGAAGTTAAGAGCACTGTCTGTTCTTCCACAGGTCCTGAGTTCAATTCCCAGCAACCACATGGTGGCTCACAACCATCTGTAATGAGATCTGGTGCCCTCTTCTGGCGTGCAGGTGTACATGCAGACAGAATATTGTGTACATAATAAATAAATAAATCTTTAAAAAAAAAAAAAAAAAAGAAAAGAAGCCGATCTCATCTTTGATCCCTTCACGTGGAAACTCATGCTGCCTCCTGTCTCTTTACTCTTATCCTTGTCAGGAGCAAATGGGCATTTATTGGTTTGGGATCCCCGAGGAGCAGGAATATCCAGCTCTAGGGGGCAGCTCTGGTCCTATCCTCCTCTCCTGAGGGATTCTGGCTGTAGGCCTGTCAGGAGGCAGACCCCAGAGCACCACTGAAAGTCATCTTGTCTCCGGCAGAGGGCTCTGGAGAGGGGGAGGGGGTGCTGGGGACTTTCTGATTTCTGCTCTTTAGTAGGGCAGGAGTTAATGGTGAGTTGCGACATCTCTTTGAGATGAGTCACCTCCCGCTGCCCCATCCCCCTTTTCTCCACAGTTGAAGGTCTCTAAAGAGGACCAGGGCCGGCAGTGAAGACTTGGAGGTAAGAGTCCCCTGCCTAGCCCTGCTCCTCCTGCCTCCCAGCAGTCCCAGTCAGAGGGGTCAGGCGCCTCTGAAGCTCTCGTGCGCTGGGACCATGGACTGGCAGTGGCTGTGGCTGTGCCTCTTACTTCCCATGGCAATCTCAGGCCGGGCTCTGGGGCCTACAGAGAAGGAGGCAGTCTTGGTGAGTCCCCTGGGCAGAGGAGGGCTTAGACCATGGGAATGGCAGGGGTTCCCATGCCAGCCTTTTCTAGGTTTTCCTACAACCTACCTGCCTGTCCCTATTTGCTTTGCCTCCTGATCTATGTTGCCTACCTCCTGCTCTTTTCCTTCTTCCCTCTGAGGCCCCTCACTTGGGCATACAGTCGTGCCATATAGGTCCCCTTCCCTCCTGATGGGCCTGTTAGGCTACTTGGATTGTTTGTTTGAGACAAGGTTTCACTATTTAGTTCTGCCTGACCTAGAACTTGCTATGTAGACCTGGTTTTGACCTCATAGAGATTTGCCTGCTTCTGCCTCTGAGTGCTGGGACCAAAGGCCTGCACGACCACACCCAGTATTTTTTTTAGGTCACTTGGAGGCTTTACCCTGAGACTAACCTTCTTTCAATCTCCATGTTATTATAGAGTTACCTGTCTCAGTATGCGTATCTACAGAAACCTCTAGAAGGAGCTGATGACTTCAGGCTGGAAGATATCACAGAGGCTCTAAGGTGAGGCTCTAAGGTTACAGGCTACATTTCATAGCTAAGGTCTCAAGTTCTTTTCTCTCCCTAGGCCCACCCCCAGGTGACCCTAACCCACAGCAGGGATCTGTAGGATGGTGATCTCACTCAGGGTGAGGAGCATACAGGTCAGACCTGGTGGCACACAGCTGTGATTTCAGGACTGGGGTGGCAGAGACAAGCATTAACAGTTGGAGACCAGGATGGTGGCACATGCCTTTAATCCCAGCACTCAGGAGGCAGAGGCAGGTGGATCTCCATAAGTTCGAGGCAGCCTGGTCTACAAATTGAGTCCAGGACAGCCAAGGCTACACAGAGAAAACTTGTCTTGAAAAAACAAAAACAAAAACAAAAACAAAAAAACAAACCAAAACAAAACAAAAAACTTGGAGACTAGTCAAGTATGATTGTCTATGCCCAGGATCCCAGCACTCAGGAGGCAGAGGCAGGTGGATCTCTGTGAGTTTGAAGGCAGCCTGGGCTACATACTGAGTTCCAGGACAGCTAAGTAAGATACTGCTTAAAAGAGGGAGAAGCAGAGAAGATAGCTCAGTGGTTAAGAGCACGTGCTGCTCTTCCAGAGACTAGCACCAACACCACGAAGTGCCCAAGGATCTCAGGCCCTCTTCTGGCTTTCTTGAGCACCTGAACTATGTAAGCAACATTTACTTATACAGAAACATACAAAAGAATGAAGATCTACACCCCCCCCCAAAAAAAAAGGGTTTCTCATTCTGTAGACCAGGCTGACCGGACTTAGAGATCTACCTGTATTTGCTTTCGTAGTTCTGGGACCAAGGTTGTGCCACCACTGCCCAGCTAAGAATGAAAACATTAACAAAAGAGTTAGAGGCTAGCTTGAACCACAAAATGAGTATTTGTCCTTATTTTTAAACTTATATTATTACTTTCTGATATTCTTGGTTTTTATTTTTTATTTTTGTTTTTATTTTTTAATTAGGTTATTTATTTTATGTATGGGAGTGCTCTTCCTTCATGCACTCCAGAAGAGGGAATCAGATTCCTTACAGATATGGAAGCCACCATGCAGTTGCTGGGAATTGAAGTCAGGACCTCTGAAAGAGCAGCCAGTGTTCTTAACCACTGAGCCATCTCTCCAACCCTGCTTTTTGATTCTCACACTGTAGCTTAGACTGGCCTGGAACTCCTGGCAATCTTGTTGCTTCAGCCTTTACTATGCTATAACTTATGCTATAATTAATTATAGGCATGAGCCACCATGATGGGCTAATGCCTGTGTCATTAATTTTTTTAATGTTGGTAATTTCATATATATGTATAAACGTGTCATTTTGTCTCTACTACACTCTCTCATTCCCTTTTCCGATCCTCCTGAATCTTCTCAACAAGACCGTTCTATTTTCTTTGTAACCCACTTAGTTTAATAAAGGTTTCTTGTTTTTTGTTTTTTTTTTTTTTTTATTTTTAGAGGTAGGGTTTCTCTGTGTATCCTGAAACTCGATCTGTAGACCAGGCTGGCCTCTAAACCATAGCTATTTGCTTACCTCTGCCTTCTAGAGTGCTGGGATTATAGGCATGTGCCACCATGCCCAGCTAGGATTTCCTGTTTTTAAGTTTTTTAAAATTACATTTATTTTTTCATATATGTATGTGGGTGTGTGTGCACATGCCATGATGCACATGTGGAGATCAGAGAAGTTGTGGGAGTCAGTTTCTCTTTCTACTGTGTGGGTCCAGGGACTGAGTTTATGTAGTCAGGCTTGGCAGTCAGTCTTACCCTCTGAGCCATCTCACTGGCCTATTTTGATTGTAAGGGTCTTACTTTGTGCACAAATGCATGCGCACCACATGCACACCGGCGCCCAGCCGCTCAGAGGGCAGCAGGCCTGTACCTGGAGCTAAGGGTGTTGTGAACCACCATGCACAAAGTAAGAACCAGATCCAGGTCATCTGTGAGCAAAGATTCTCATAACTGCTGAGCCATCTCTCCAGCTCCCCATTTTGATTTTTGAGACAGGGTCCATGTAGCCCAGGCTGGTATTGAACCCCCTATGTAGTGAGGATCACCTTGACCTCCTAAATCTTCTTGCCTTACCCTTGAACGTGCTGCCATGCACATCTAGCCAGTCCTTGTCTCTAAACCAAAGCAAGTCAAGGCTAGGGCAATGGTCCAGAGGTCAGAGGTCAGGAGCATCTGGCTGCTCCTGTAGAGGACCCGGGTTTGGTTCCCAGTACCCACATGGCAGCTCATAACCATGTATGACTCCAGTTCTGGGGGATCCAATTGTTTTTCTTGACTCTGTAGGCAATGCACACAGAATACAGTTACATACACACAGGGAAAACACTCATACACATAAAATAAAAATAAACCATCTTAAAAATAAAAACAAACACAAATAGATAGGCATGGTGGCTCACATCTTTAATCCCTGTGCTCAGGAAACTGAGCCATGAATTTGAGGCCAGCTTGTGTTACAAAGTGAGTTTGAGGCCAGCCTGGGCTATCCCAAAAGATACACAAATAAAACAGGAAACACACCCAATGGATCTGCCATGGCCCAGAGCCTTCCTCTGGAGGCTCTGTCCTTCTCAGCTAAAGGAGGTAATGCCACGTGCAAAGCTTTGGGGTGGAGTTGTCCCAGTGCAGGCTGGGAGGTGAGTTCAGCAGGCTGACGTGGGTAGCCAAGCAGTTGTGCAGGGACACTCTCCAGACCACGGCCAGGGAGTGGAGCGAGGTGCTCACTACATCAGAAAACTAGAAAGTGTGGAAGGAGGGGAGGAGGGCTACATTTCAGGGCTTCTCCTGAAAATGGAGAGATAAAGTTGGAGTGTCGCTATTTCTACAGATAAGGCGACAAAGCCCCAGTTGTGAGCATTAGAGACTGGAGTGTCCTCGTCAGCGTCAGCCTTTGAGGTGAAAGATTATCCCCCTGCCCTTGTAGACCAACCTCTCTCTTTCTAGAGCTTTCCAGGAAGCAAATGAACTGCCAATTTCAGGTCAGATGGATGAGGCCACAAGGGCCCGTATGAAGCAGCCTCGTTGCGGTTTGGAGGATCCCTTCA
Organism: Psammomys obesus; assembly: GCF_907164565.1. Taxonomy (NCBI): domain Eukaryota; kingdom Metazoa; phylum Chordata; class Mammalia; order Rodentia; family Muridae; genus Psammomys; species Psammomys obesus. Next base: position 495,286 of record NW_026585504.1, read on the forward strand.
ACAAGAAGACACTGAAATTTTTGCTTCTGGGTGAGAATTGAGCCTGGGAAGAGGAGGAAAGAGCAGCCTGGCTCTGAGTATGAGGGGCTTTGGGACAGCCTGAAGTGTTTAGTACTTGCTAAGCCAGCTGCTAAAGAGAGTATTGAGTACTCTCACCCTGGGCAGCTCTCCTGGTCGTGTTTCTAACTTTCTGGTCCCTTAACCAGGCCACTGGAGAAAGAAGCACCTGACATTCCGCATCTTGAACCTGCCCTCCACCCTCTCACCCTCCAGAGCCCGGGCAGCCCTGCATCAGGCCTTTAAGTATTGGAGCAGTGTGGCACCACTGACCTTCCGGGAGGTGAAAGCTGGTTGGGCTGACATCCGACTCTCTTTCCATGGCCGCCAAAGCCCATACTGCTCCAACACCTTTGATGGTCCTGGTAGGCACTGGTTCTTAGCTCTCAATTTGCAGACCTCAGCAATAAACTGTCTCCTTGAAACAGTTACTGAGGGACCTTTAAGGTTCAGGCTGTCAGTTTTACCCACCTATACCCTGTAATCTTACTTTCTTCTAATAGTCTCCGGAGCTGCTGTTTCTCATCTAGCTGGGCCCTTACTGAGTCTCCTTTTTCAATCCTATGCCTGGCTTTCATTTCCTCTCTTAAACCTCACTCTGAGAGGGGGCTGGGTCACAGAGGAGAGAGTGGCTGGGAAGGTGAAGATTTTGTTTTGGGCTTTTCTGAGTGATGACTGAAATCTGCGAGAAGCACCTAAGCTAGCTGTGGTGGTGCATCTTGCATCTCCTGTAGCCCAGGCTGACACAGAACCCACTATGCAGCTGAGGCTGACCCTGAACTCCTGATTTTCCTGTGTCCACCTTCCAAGTGCTGCGATTCCAGGTGTGGCATCACACTTGGCAGCAGCTTGAGTATATACCAGGCAGGACATTCTCTGCCGATGTGGGCTCTGACAGGACTGTTTACCGTTGCCTCTGTCCAGGAAAGGTCCTGGCCCATGCTGATATCCCAGAGCTTGGAAGTGTACACTTTGATAAAGATGAATTCTGGACTGAAGGGACCTACCAAGGAGTGAACCTGCGCATCATTGCAGCCCACGAAGTGGGCCATGCCCTGGGGCTTGGGCACTCCCGATATACCCAGGCACTCATGGCCCCTGTCTATGCTGGCTACCAGCCCTTCTTCAAGCTGCACCCAGATGATGTGGCAGGGATCCAGGCTCTCTATGGTGAGTATAAGAGTCATTCTGGCTAATAACTCTCTAGGCTCAAGGAGACAGTACTAGTTTTCATGGAGTGAAATGGCTTGGCTTCTTTCTCTACCTCTACCAAATTCTTCAAGCTATTCATCTTCAAAAATGGTCTCTATTTTTATCTCCTTTATGTCTAATTAGCCTTCCTGGATTTTCTCTCCTCATATCCTAATTCTTTTTTGTTGTTGTTTTGAGACAGTGTATTTATTATGTAGCTCCAGCTGTCCTGGAGCTTGCCATGTAGGCCAGGCTGGCCTCAAACTCATAGAGATCCACTTGCCTCTGCATCCTTAGTGCTGGGCTTAAAGGTGTTCACCATGCCTGGAAAACATTCCAGGGAACTTCTTTCTGGTGTTTCTCAAAACTAAGCTGTGTCTCCTGGATATTGCCGACTAAGGGAAACATCTTAGAACCCCTTTCTCTCTCTATGGGGCTATTGATCAGAATGTACAGCACACAAGTGGAGAGTCTAAGTGTTTGGACTTCTTTCCCTACGTTGCTTTACTTCATGTTGTAGGGAAGAGGAGCCCAGAGACAAGAGCTGAGGAGGAAGAGATCGAGACGCCCACTGTGTCACCAGTGACCACAAAACCCAGTCCCATGCCAAACCCCTGTAGCGGTGAAGTGGATGCCATGATGCTGGGTGAGGCCCTGCCCCAACAGGCTGTTGACAGGCAATGGGAACAGCCTTACTTTAACGCCGGGACGAATGGGGATGACACTGGACGACAACATTGGGGTCGGACTCCAGGAAGTGGCTGGTAACCAGGCAAGATGTGTAGTATAGACTCCGAGCCACATTAAAAGAGGGCTAGGTAGCCGGGCAGTGGTGGCGCACAACCTTAGTCCCAGCACTGTGGGGGCAGAGGCAGGCAGCTCTCTGAGTTCGAGGCCAGCCTGCTCTACAGAGTGAGTTGGATTACACAGAGAAACCCTATCTTGAGAAACCAAAAAACACAAAACAAAAAATACAAGGAAACATAGCAAGATGGAATTGGCTGCGATGCCTATTGGAGAAGGCTTTGCACCTGGTTGGAAGAATTTTAAAAGCGACCTGGAGTAGAGCACTAGGTCTCCAAAGGAACAGCTGACTGACTGGAGGGTGTCAACAACAAAGAAGGGGCTCAGCTCTGGCTCCTCCTTCTCTGTCCTTTTCTCCTGATGTTGAGTGAATTTTTGAAGAGCCAGTAAGGAAACCATCTGAGATACTCATGAGTCATTATCTCCCTCTCATTGGCGTACTCTGCTCTCAGGCCCTCGTGGGAAGACCTACGCTTTCAAGGGGGACTATGTGTGGACTGTAACAGATTCAGGGCCAGGCCCCCTGTTCCAAGTGTCTGCCCTTTGGGAGGGGCTCCCTGGAAACCTAGACGCTGCTGTCTACTCTCCCCGTACACGACGGATTCATTTCTTCAAGGGTGAGTGGGTACATAGGTCTCACCCAAGGGCCTGGTCGTTAAAAAGCTGTGAGTGGGAGCAGGCATTGAGAAATTTCTGAGAGGGTGAGAGGGGGACCAAAAGGTCCCATCTGATGACAGGGGCGACTTACTCTTTCTTTGACCATTCTCAGGAAACAAGGTGTGGCGCTATGTGGATTTCAAGATGTCTCCTGGCTTTCCCATGAAACTCAACAGGATAGAACCCAACTTGGATGCAGCTCTCTATTGGCCTGTTAATCAAAAGGTGTTCCTTTTTAAGGTATAACACAGCAGAGGGTGACACCTTCTGAGAAGGGGGCATAGCCCCTCCCTTCAAGGGGCACCTTCCAAAGTTTGGGTCAGTCTCTGGGGTCCCTAAGCATTTTCCTCATTATCTTCTTCCCATCCATCCCAAATTAGGGCTCGGGATACTGGCAATGGGACGAGCTGGCCAGAACTGACTTCAGCCGCTACCCCAAACCAATCAAGGAATTGTTTACTGGAGTGCCAGATCACCCCTCAGCAGCTATGAGCTGGCAAGATGGCCAAGTCTACTTCTTCAAAGGCAAACAGTATTGGCGTCTTAACCAGCAGCTTCGAGTGGCAAAGGGCTATCCCCAAAATGTCACACACTGGATGCACTGTAGTCCTCAGACTTCAGACACCAATTCACTAACTGGGGACATTACTCCCTCAACCACTGACACAGTCTTGTATACCACTCCCTCAAATATGGACTCAGTCTTGGATATTATCCCCTTAGCTACAGACTCTGCCACCCTTTCATTCCCTGCTAATGTCACCCTGCTAGAGGCCTAAGAGCTAATTAATGTCTGCTTAGGATTGTGCTGGTATTACCGAATGAGCACTAGCTGTAGACCTCATGCCCCTAAATATTCCAATATTCCAATTCTGGACACCACTTTCTTGTGCTCCTTGAAGGTGTCCCTTCTGAGTCAGTCTTCAGTTCTCGTTTCTCTGTCATTTAGCTCTTTCAAGTGTGCCGTCTACTCTCTGGTGGGGGGATATTTTCAATCAATCAGGTCTTTTTTTATTTTTTTGATAGGGTCTCTACATAGCTCTGGCTCTGAGCTATCAGATTCACCTGCTTCTGCCTCCTGAGTACTGGGATTAAAGACATGTGCCACCATGCCTGGCTAATGTTTTTTTTTTTTTTTGTTTTTGTTTTTTCTTCTGGTTTAATGCATGTGCTACCATGCTCTGCTGTCACTTGGGTCTTTAGCTAACAGGAGGCAACAGGTGGGCTATTGTATACCTATTGTATATCTGTTCTTCCAACAAAAGTGCAAGAAAACAGCACACAGTAAACTGAGCTAGGGGTTTGGAGTCCTTGAGCCTCTTGACTGGGGCTTTTGGCAGGCTAATTAACCTCGTCAAACCTTGGATTCTCTATCAACAAAATAGGGTTAATATCGATGTTACATGGTTGTTGCGTTAGATGAAATACTATGTGGAGAGTCTGACAGACTCTGGTACATTTGTGTTTAATAAAGGCTAACTTCAAGTTCCCGAGAGAGGCTGTCTGTGTACATATGTACCATACGTATGCATACATTGTATATGGTAGTGTCTATGATAACGGTGCCAAAGCAAATCTTTGAGGGGAAGATTAGCTTTGTTCTGTGAAGCAAAGAAAGAAAAGCAGCAACAGTAGAGGCCTAACTCCCCAGTTGATTTTTCAATGCTATTTTATTCCCATATTTCCTTGTTCTTTCTCTGCTTGGGGGAGGGAGGTGTCTTCCTTCATACTATCTGGGAAAGCTGGAAGCAGACCTTGGTCAGGCAAGTCAGAGGAGGGTGTTAGAGTGGGTTAGTGGCTGGACCCAAATTCTAGTTTTTAGGAGGAAATTAGTATTACCTATGTTGAGAGACACAGAAGGCACTTGACTACCATATAGCCCTGAATACCAGGCTCCTCTGAGCAAAAGGCGAGAGTCAGCCATGTAAGCCAATGCTCTTTGGGAGCAAGGAACCAGCTTGGAGAGAGGGGAGCTGAGGCAGATACTGTGGTCTTGTCCCATTGAGGAGAGAGGGGAAATCACCATGGAGGATGGTGCTCCCCCCTGGAGGTAGAGGGGACTCAAGACTAGATAGAGGGTCCAGGGAGAAAGGTTAACCAGAAGCCCAATTACCCCCTAAGAAGGAGCCTGGGGGCTGGGAGATATCAGAGCACTTCTGTGCCATTCTCCCTACATGGTGGTGCACATCTGTAATCCCAGGACTGGGGAGGCAGAAGCAGGTTGATCTCTTGTGAGTTCAAGGCCAGCCTGATCTACAGAGTGAGTTCCAGGATAGACAGAGAAACCCTGTCTCAAAAACAAACAAACAAACCCAAAACAACAGAAAACCCAAATAACAACAACAAATCAAAACAAAAAACCCCAAACCAAATGAAAACAAAATGGGTGTTTGAGAGTGAGCTGTAGTTCATTGGTAGAACGCTTGTCTACTGTGGACAACACAGAGTTCTGTCTCAGCATTACAGGAGCTAATAAAGAGCTATTTTGGGTAAACCTCCTTGGTGGGAGTCAGTGTCTCTAGGGATCAAGGCACCTTGACTGCTGGACAGAGGTAGGTATTTCATCTTTCTAAGAATTTTCTCTGCCTGTCTCTAAAGGGTTGGTCTGGGTACAGAACCTATCCCCAAGTCCAAGAGGCAGGGAAATCTGTAAGGTTCTGTGGGCTCGGGCCCACTTATCAGTATCATTGGAGGTTTAGGCTCAGGTCTGGTCAGAGTGAGAAGGTGTGGTAAAGAGGGCAGCGGAACTGCAGTTAGAATCCAGGTCCAGGATCGTGGGGGGGCCTGCGGCCTGGGCGCCTGGTCCCAGCTGGCACTCACGAAGACTCTGGAGATAAGGCTGAGTGGAGACAGGGCAGAGAGAATAGAGAGAAGGTTCTGGGTCAGAGCCCCCAGTTCATCCTGACCATCACTGGGTGCCCTCTGATCCATCCTTCCAAGGTGCCCACCTCCCCATGGTGCCCCAGCCTCTCACTCACTGGAGCCACAACACGAGCAGGGCTCTGGATATTGGCGCGAAGCTGGCTCTGATAGCTGCCTTCACACAGTCCCACCCCAGAAGGGTTCCGATGCCACTTGGCCTCTTGCTGATGGATCCGAAGAAGCGGGAGATGCCTTCGCTGGTGGCTCAAGACCACTGGGGAGGAGGCAGTACAGATTCAAGGGGGGCTCTTTCGTCCCTGAGTACCAACCCCAAACAGAATCATACTCCATAGAAATCCTCCTGGCAGGGCTGGAGAGATGGCTCAGTGGTTAAGAGTGCTGACTGCTCTTCCAGGGAATCAGAGTTCAACTCCCAGCACCCCCATGGCAGCTCACAACTGTCTGTAACTCCTGGTCCCAGGGATCTGATACCCTCACATAGACATATATGCAGGCAAAAACCAAACCAAAAACCACTGTATATATAATACGGATAAATAAATCATTAAGAAAGAAAGAAAGAAAGAAAGAAAGAAAGAAAGAAAGAAAGAAAGAAAGAAAGAAATCTTCCTGGCCTTCTAGTTGTGGGTCTCTCAAGCCTCAACTTTCCTTCAGTTACTAGAATTCTTCGACATTTCCCCCATCCTTCTCTGCGATTCCTCTACCCTTTCATAATAGTCTTAAATAACTCCTTCCTGTATCTCCTGCATTTTTTCTTCTTATTCTACCCTGACTTCCTTTGGCTGGTCTGGCTTTAACTTTCCTTCAGTCCTGCCCTGTTTGACATGGGAATCCTGCCCAGTTGTTACCTCTCCGTCTTTCCTTTCCCTCAAATGTAGGAAGCAGGGATAATAGTAGGGGCGGGTTGGCTGCTTTTGTACCACAGCACTAACTCACCATTGGTGTGGATTCCACGTTCCTCAGCCATGAGTTTCCACTGGGTCAGTGTCCCAAGAGCCCCCAAGACTGGCCAGGTCCCCAGTAAGACCCAGCTATACCAGCAAAGAGGAAGCAACTCTGGAAGTGCCTGCAGGCGTTCTCCCAGCCGAGTGCCCAGCGCCAGTCCTTCCAGGAAGTAGTCGGCACAGGCTACCAGCACCGCAGCACCGAGCAGGGCTGTGCCTAGGACTGTGAACGGACGTGGCCACCGAAGCGTGAGCACGGCTCCCAGCAGTGCCAGCCCCATCAGTCCACCGACTGGCACCCAGGCTGAAGGTGGCTGATAGATGGGTTCAGTGCCCAGTAAGGCCCCAGCACCCAGGGTCAGGCCTAGCAGGAGACCAGTCAGAAAAAGCCCAACACTGCGAACCAGCATGGTGACCAGGCCGCAGAGGAGTCCAATGCCCAGTGCGATGCCTGCGCTCACCTCCAGGCTCAACTGGGTCTCCAGCACCCGCTCCTTATGGCACAGCAGGAAGATCACCAGAGCTCCTGACAGCAGACCGGAGAGAAACATCACTGCCTTGAAGCAGCGGTAGCCTGGGAATGGAGGTAGGCAGCATTGAGAGGTGGAAAGAGGTCCTAAAGGGATGGTACTGGTATGTGGGGAAAAGTAGTGGAAGCCAGGAGCAGCATGGCATGGGGCCTCAAGGACAGGGCAAGAAAAGGATAAGCCCAGCAATAGAAGGAAGGCATTTAGAAATTCTGAGGGGGGAAGGGGAAAAATCAGGAGGTAGAATGGATGCACTGTGGAGAGAAAACAAGACAAACAAGACAATGTCTTAGCCCTCCAGCAATGGTACATTGGAAATCACTACAGACTGATTCAGATTCTGGGTGGGGAGGATAATCTGGGAATGGAATTTTGAGGTAGGAGACAAAAGAAGGGCAAAGACTAGAAAGCCAGAGGGTATGGGCAAACAGAATGACAAGAAGCTGGCAAAGGCAGTATGGAAAGCCCTGAAGCATCTCCTGATACAGGAGGAAAAGTGGCCCAGGAACAAGAAGGAAAGCTGGCATCATTCTTGGTGACAGTCCTTTAGGCAGCTGCCCCCCAGGCCTTTGGCCCTGCCCTCACCAAAGCAGCAATAGATGATTCCAAAGCAGCAGCAGAGGGCACACACAAGGGCAGGGGTCAATTCCAGGCTGTCCTGAGGTTCCAAGACACATCTTGGGTCTGGAGGCTCAGGGAGTTGTTGATTAAAGGGCCTTGGGTCAGATGTTACAGTCAGGGGCAACAAGGCTTTCTCCATGGTAGAAGAGGAGATGGTCACAGAGTGAAAGGTTAGAGCCAGCTTCTTTCATCCAGCCATAACTATCTGGCTGAGGTTGGTAAACCTGGCAGAGAACAGAGAGCAGAAACCATGAATCTTGAGGCTTCTGTACTGCCATTTCCTTTTAAAAACAAAACAAAACAAACCGACCTGTTCCAACTAAAAATCAACTCCCCTCATCTGCCAACCCCTGGGACTCAATACCAACCCCTGCCAAGTCGGACAGGGTAGGGTTAATAAAGTGGGGTGAGGAAGGAAGAGGAGAGAATGAGTCATCTTAGGGTCTCAGGACAACCTCAAAGGTATAGAATGGTTTCCCCTAGACCTCCAACTTCATCCCAGCCCAGAGGTCCTAAGCACACAGGTGGCTATTGGCAGCAGGAGACACCATGCTTTTTGTTTCCTAAACTCCTGCTAGAGGGCCCAAACACCAAGGAAGAAAGGGAACAGATATTTAAAAGAGTTCCAAGTAAGAAATTAAGAGCCACCCCATCAGCCTCTGTCAGGCTTTTGAAGTCTTGGCTTCATGTCAAGATGTAGTTGTAGTTGTTGTGGAGAGCAGAATGCAGCCAGTGCAAATCCTATGGCTTACATGGGGGTGGGGAGTGGGTAAGCAGGCGCCTTGCCCACAGACTCTCACATCCTGGAATCCACTTGCTACTCGCCTCAGACACGCATGGGAATTGTTCCTCCCACCCTCTCATCCAGCCATGCCTGGGCTGCCAATGGGATTTGAATTCTGATCCTGAAGGATCCCTGAGGAGAGGCTGGCATTGGGATACTGCGGAAGTCGGGTGGTGCGGAGCTGTCTTTTGGATACTGAGTCTGAGGTCTTAGGCTGGAATGGAGAACTCCTGGGACTCTTCTCAAAAGCGTAAGAGTCTGGGACCCAAAACAAGGAGAGCTTAAGAAGGTTAGCTACTCACCACCCTGCAGGGCTGAGGAGAGCCAAAGGGGTAGACTTGCTTCCCTAGACCTCCAGCTTCATCCCAGCCCAGAGGTCCTAGGCGTAGGGGTGGCCTTTGGCTGCAGGCACCCCCAAGGCCACTGTGTTCGTTGCTTCCTAAACTCCTGCAAGTCGGAGTCCAAACCCTGTGAGCTAAATGCAATTAGCTTGGGGGTGGGGGTGTGTGTGTGGAGGAAGGAGACAGGGTGTGTGTATGGGGAGGGGATGACATCACGGGGCGGGCCCCCTCAATCTTTACCCCTGTGTGTGGGGGAACTCAGGCTACCTACTTCTTTAATCCAGGGTTAGGGACCCCCCATTAACCATAGCGATGAAGGGTTTCGGAATACCCACCAAGATTAAGACGGAAGGTTTCTGAGTGCTTAGAAGATTAATCAACCACTTGGCGTTTTCAAAGCCCGAGTGGGGTCCCAAAGTACCCCCGGATGCAGCTTGGTCTCTCCCACTTCCCAGAGAATTGGAGTATTGTCTTCTGGAGAACCGGGTGGTCGGAATCCGGGTTGCGGGTTCTTACTAGTGCTGTTGGGGGTGTTCTTGGGTGAAAAAACTTGTGGAGCAAGACGGGCCTGGTAGGGACACTGACTTTAGGAGTGTAGAAGAGAGGCTCCTTTAGGATCTGCGTAGGGGTGGGGGCACGTGCTGGCGTCGACCCAAAGCTTGCTACGTAAATGAAATACAAAGCAGCGTGCAGATGAGTGCGGGGTTCTATTACTCTCAACTGGGTTCTGAGCTCCGTGGAGCCAAGCTCCGGATACCCTAGCCGCATTCTCTGGCCCGGCCCGTGCGCCGCGTTCACCGGGGAGGAGGAGCGGGCCAGCGGGGTGGGAGCTGGTGGGTCCCGGAGAGGAGTGTGGCGTGTAGTTAGGGGGCTTGCTAGTCCGGGACACACAGTTCTCTCCCTCTGGCTGGACAGCCGACTGGGAAGGCTCTGGGCGCGCAGGGCCGCTGGCGCCTCTGCGTGCCCCGGCTTTCTGCGAGCAGCAGACTACCATCGCCCGGCTTCGGCAGCGACTAGGAACACAGCCCGCGGGCGGCAGCGCCCAGCTCGGCGGCGGCGCGACCTGCGTGGTCCGCGGGCCGAGGGCACTTTAAGGGGCGGGGCCGGGCTCTGGCGCCGCCTCCTCGGTTGACTCCGGGCTGGGCGCCCCAGCTAGCGCCTCGGCCAACCGCTCTTCTCTTCCCTCCGCGTCGTCTCCCCGGCGACCCCGGAAGTGGAAGTAGGTGGCGGCGGCGGGGACGGAAGGCGGAAGCGGAGCGCGAGCGGGAGGCGGAGCCGGGGGAGCTGCTCTCGTAGCTCCCCCTGGCCTCAGGCGCAGCTGCTTGAGGGGGGAGGAGCTTCCGCCGCTGTTCGGTACGTCGCTTCGCCCCGGGTGCCCAGCCGGTGGGTTCTCGGGTGGTCTTTCGCGGGGTCACCTCGCAGCTTGGCCCTCAGCTTTTCCTCTAGGGCTTCACGGCCCCCACCCTTTCCTTACAGATCGCGGCCTCTCTCTTCCAGGCAGTCTTTTTTTCTAAGAGTATTCCCCCACCCGACCACACCCTTTGCGGAACCCCCTGCCCCCCATTTCCCTGATTGAAGATTTTTAGCTTCTTGAGGAAAGAAAAATTAAGATTTCGGGGGTAAGGGAGTTTCTGAAGTCGGAGTTGGTGAAAGCAGATTTGTGGTCAGTCTAGTTAAGGTTTATTGTTAGGGTTGTAGCATGTCTCCAAATAATTTGAGCTAACACGGCCTGGGGAGTGGGTACATTGAATATGTAATTTTGGGATTGTTTAACTTTATCTCTTGGTTCTATCCTTGACCATTCCCAACTTAATACCTTTGTTACAGGCAATGATGGCTGTAACCTAAAATCCTCAGGAAGCCCCGGGGTCATGGCCCAGAAGCACCCCGGAGAAAGAGGGTTGTGTGGAGCCCACCACGGTGGTGGTGCCTCCCTCAGGACATCAGGACCCTCTGTGGACCCTGAAATACTTTCATTCTCAGGACTCAGGGACTCGACAGAGACTGCTCCTAATGGTACACGCTGCCTCAAAGAGCACTCTGGCCCTAAGTACACACAGCCCCCAAACCCAGCCCACTGGTCGGATCCAAGCCATGGTCCTCCAAGGGGTCCAGGACCACCTAGAGAAGGAGGCTACCCTGATGAGAGTGAGGCATCTTCAGAAGAGTCAGGAGTGGACCAGGAACTCTCAAGAGAGAATGAGACTGGGTACCAGGAGGATGTGAGCCCATCTTTTCTTTCCATTCCATCTGCTTGTAACTGCCAGGGAAGTCCTGGAGTCCCTGAAGGGACTTACTCTGAGGAAGGAGATGGCTCCTCCAGCAATGTTTGCCACCATTGCACCTCTCCAGTGTTGGGAGAAGATGAAGAGTTAGAAGAAGAATATGATGAGGAGGAACCTCTTAAATATCCCAGTGATTTTTCACGTGTGTCCAGTGGAAAGAAACCTCTATCCCGGAGGCAGAGGCACCGTTTTCTCACCAAGGAGGATACTCGGGATAGTGGACGCAGAGATCCCAGGTCCCCTGGTCGTCATCGGCTGGGCCGAAAACGAAGTCAGACAGATAGGCGCAGAGGCCTGGGACTGTGGGCAGTGGAGGAACTGTGTCAGCTTGGACAGGCAGGCTTCTGGTGGCTGATTGAACTTCTGGTACTGGTGGGAGAATATGTGGAAACTTGTGGCCATCTCATTTATGCATGCAGGCGGCTGAGAGTCAGTGATCTGGACCTTTTTCGAGTTTGGGTGGGAGTCTGGGCAGGGAGATTGGGGGGCTGGGCCCATGTGGTGTTCCAGTTTCTAAGTCAGAGCTTTTACTATGTGGCAGGGCTGTTCACCCGTGTTCTCAGGCTAGTGGGTGCTTTCCTACTCCTGGCTCTAGCCCTCTTTTTGGGTTGTCTGCAGTTGGGCTGGAGGTTTTTGGTGGGACTGGGTAACCGGTTAGGCTGGAGGGATAAGACCACATGGCTATTTTCTTGGCTGGATGCTCCAGCCTTGCATCGTTGCTTGGCTTTGCTGAAAGATAGCAGGCCGTGGCAGCAGCTGATAAGATTAGTTCGGTGGGCCTGGCTGGAGTTGCCTTGGGTCAAGCAGAGGACTAATAAACAGGGTAATGCACCTGTAACTAGTGGACGCTACTGCCAGCCAGAAGAGGAAGTGGCCCGACTTTTGACCATGACTGGGGTTCCTGAGGATGAACTAAACCCTTTTCATGTGCTGGGAGTTGAAGCTACAGCATCAGATACTGAACTAAAGAAGGCCTATAGGCAGCTCGCAGTGATGGTGAGTATCCTTTGCTTCTTGTTTCTCTTTTCCGTATTTTCTGTCCCAATCTCAGGGAGTGTGGACAGAAAGGTTGAGGAGGAGGCCAATTTAAAGCTGAAGGATTACATTCCTTTGTGTTGTTTTTGCAGCAGAGTTTCACCTTGTGTTGTGGTTTACTCGCTAGCATACTAGTTAAGGGTAGCATTCTTAGGAAAGAGTAAAAGACTTCTTTGGAGATCTGACTTTGTCTCCCATTTTAAGTCTTTCGTCATGAGGTATTTTTTTTGGGGGGGTCAGTATAGTATAACAGGCAGGGTTAGCTCACTCACTGTGCAACAGCTAAGTGAAGTGCCTTAGTTGCTCTCACTTGAACAAAGGAATTTTTGTTTTGTTGTTTTGGAGTAGGGTATTGCTATGTAGCTCCAGCTAACCTTCAATTTGTGATCCTCCTGCTTTTGCTTGTGAAAGGCTGGGATTATAAGTGCAGCATCATGAGTGTAAAGGAGGTATTTAAAGAGATTATCTTAAAAAAACCTTTTTATTGATTCTTGGTGGGTTTCACATCATGTACCCCAGTCCAGTCATCTCCCCATCCCCTCTTATCTGCCTGTCATTCTTGCAAATCCCTCTCCAAAATACAAAACAAACAAAACAAAGTGTAGAAAACATCTCATTGTGGAAGCTGTAGTGTGCCACAGTGTGTCCTGCGGGGAGCCAAAGCTATCTATGGAAGCCAAAGTCAATTAGTGAGCCAAAGCTATCTAGTGGAGACAAAGGTATCTACTGAAGCCAAAGTCAATTAGTGAGCCAACGCTATCTAGTGGAGACAAAGGTATTTACAGAAGACAAAGCCAAGTAGAGAGCAAAGGTCATTTAGTGGAGATCTAAAGCTATGTAGTGAAAGAGTTATCTAAGACTCTAAATCATGGGTGACAGATTGTGAGGACATCCATTTGTTAGAGCATCCGTAAGATATCTTAAGAGAACATCCTTATGGTATCTTGCAGGTACAATATTTAACCCATGAAAGCACTCTTCCTATTTCCTGCAGCAGTAGATTAACCTTCCCCCTTTCCTGCCCTCTCCCTATATAAGTTGGGTAAAAATTTCTAATAAAGGAAGCTTTGATCAGATGAACAGACTTGGCCTTCATTCCTGCGTCTCTCGTCCCTTTTCCCCCATTCCTTCCATTCTCCTACTTTAGAAACCCTGTTGAAGTCCCGCGGGTCGGGACCGTGCCCCACAGTGTACCCCTCTGTCCACACCTCTTCATTTGTGAGTGTTCATTGATGTGGTTTGAGATCCCTGGCTACTATGACACCATCAGTATTGTATCCTCACTGGGACTCCTGGTTATTCTGTTGTTGCTCTGTATTAGGAACATCCTGTAGCTTTGGAACAGCAGGACCAGCTCTTTGTTGTGCCCCAACAGTTCACAAATGATGTAGATTTAGGGGTGGGCCAACTCGAAGCCCTGGATCTGGGCCTGCGTGGTAGAGGGCCTCTGGGTTACCTCCTCTGGCTACACTGGCTGTGGTGGCAACTAGGCCTCTGTGTGTCAGTGGCCTGTCAGTGTCTGTGCATCTGTCCCAGCCTGTGCTGCCCAGCATGGCAGTTGCCAGGTCTCTGGATGTCTCCTGACTTTATTTTAAAGATTTATTTATTTTGTATACAATGTTCTGTCAGCATGTATACTGCACACCAGAAGAGTGCACCAGATCTCATTATAGATGGTTGTGAGCCACCACATAGTTCCTGGGAATTGAACTCATGATCTCTGGAAGAACAGCCAGAGTTCTTAACCTCTGTGCCTTCTTTCCAGCCCTCCTGTCCTTTCTTTTAGTCTCCACTGCCATCAGCACAGCCCTGGGATTCTGTGATGACCTCCTTGTCACTGACCTCAGTAAGCAGCTAGAGGTCCCAGCCCAACACAAGTCAGGAAGAAATTACCTTTTTAGCTTTATTTATATGTGTGAGTGTTTGCTTCCATGCAGCCTGGTTCCAAAAGAGATGAGAAGAGGGTGGATACCCTGGAGCTGTAGTTACAGATGACTGTGAGCCACCTTGTAGGAACAGACAAACCTGGGGCTTCTGTAAGAGCACCAAGTGCTTTAGCCACGGAGCCGCCTCTCCAGCCCCAACGGACATTTTTAAACATGGAGAAAACTAGCCTCTCCTCAAAAGGCAAGTGTAGGCCAAGTATAGGAGTTTCAGGTTGTGCATGTGAGTGATTACTGGGGAAGGAGCCCAGAGCTTTGTGCATGCTAGGCAAGTGCTCTCCTACGACAGTTCCTAAACAGAAAACAGAAATTCTTAAGATTCAGGATATAAAAGGAAAGGACAAAAACGTAAGTCGTAAGAGAGGTATGCATATCACAAATGTACATGAAGATATGATTGCTTTTGTTAACTACATAAGTGGGAATTTTGAGAGAAATTATTATATTTATATTATGTTAATAATATTTAATAAATAAAATATTTAATATTTTAATAATATAATATATTATTTATATATTATTTTTATTATTATTAGTAGTATTTTAATTATTATTTTTCTTGGCAGTGCTGGGGATCAAAACCAGAGCCTTGTTGTAAAAGTAACTTTTCAGTTGTCTTGGAGGTTTACTGCCTCTGTCTGCTAACCCATGCCTAGTCCTGGAAGCTTCTAGCCTGTGTACAGTCTTAACGTAGACCTAGAATGTTTTCAGCCTCTGAGACTTTGAGCTGAATAAGCTCACCCTTTCTTTTTCTTATTGAGCACTGGGTTGGCTGGTTCAATTCAGCTGTTTTGGCTCAAACTCCTCTCCCAGCTGACCTGGGAGAGGTCACTGTCTTCTCTCTTGGCCCTAGAATTACTCTGCTTGGCCTCAAAGTAACTCCAGCAATCTTTTCCAATCTTCTAGCTCCTTCTTCTCTGGTTTATCTGACTTTATGTGTGTCTAGTTTGTTCTCTTATTCAACCTCTCTGTAGAACTCTCCTGGTAAAACTGCCTTCTTCCTCTCCCATAACCCTCCCCCCTTGATTACTCTCCTGTCCTCTCTCTTCTGAGAGTTGGGCTGTATCCTATTCTGTTAAGTCTTTCTCTGCTTCGTCACCGTTTCTGCCACTCATGTCTTCACTTTCAAACATGGGTTCTTCCTTCTACACACCTTTACCTTCATTGTTTGGGATTAAAGGTACCATCATGCCTGGACCTAAGCTTTTCTTTACCTGAAACTTACTCTGTACCAGGTTGGCCTTGAACTCTTAGGTGTTTGCCTCTGTCTCCTGGATTAAAGGCATGTTTGTTTTTCATCCGATCACACAGACCTACAAGGTCTTTGGATATGATCTCTTGCCAGAGTAGCCACGTTCTGAATTAAAATTCATCTACACCTTGCTCATTCTAGGCATGTACTCTACAACTGAGCTAAAGGCCCCAGCTCTGCTATTGCTGGTTCTATATGTACAAGTAAAACTACATTATGAGTATAAGTAATGTGCATCAAGTTGCACCTGAGGCTGACTTGTACAGAATTTGCAGGCATGGATTGTTAAAACGTTACAATTTTCAGTTTACCCTAGCGGCTGGGGTGATTAAAGAGGAATGGGTGCCCAAGGTTTCCCTTGGCAATTAAAAGTACAGTAAGCCCCAGGCTTAGCAAGGAAGTAAATGCATTCCTTAGTGGATGGTCTGAGGTATTCTTAGAGTGGATAACAGTTACCTTTTCCCTCAAATTGTTACTAACAGTAGTAGAACTCCTTTGTCTCACCTTCATGTCTTTTAGCAGCCATCTTCTCTTGGGGAATATCATTCTTACAGACATTTTTGTTTTTCAGCTTCTCCTGGAGTAGTTTGCCTGATCCTTTACATGCCCATCTCTACCCTAAAGATCTCTCTTGTTCTGGGCTAATTTCTCTTGGCTTTTCTTATATAACCTAGGCCTCAGTGTTGAAAGGCATGTGCTTAAAAGGCATATTAGTGTGAGACTGTGTGCAGTTTAAAAGCATTCTTTTTGTTTGGCATTAGTGATGAAGCTCATCTCTGTGCTTCTGGGTGTGCAGAAGGAAACAAGCAGGATGCTGTAGGAAGATAGGTTATTGTTTGTTGTGAAGAAAAGGTTGAAAAAGGAAAAAAAACATATAAAAAAGCTCTTAACACACTTTTATTTCTGGAACAGAGAGGCAGATGAGTAGAAAGTTTTGGATATGAGGGTCTCTTAGTTACTTTTTGCTGTGAAGAGATACTATGACCAAAGCAACTTATAAATGGAAGCATTTAGTCCGGAGCTTGCTTATAGTTTCAGAGGGTGAGTCCATGGCCATTGTGGCAGGGATCATGGCAGCAGACAGGCAGGCCTGGTGCTAGAGCAGTAGCTGAGAGCTTATGTCTGACCTGAGGGGGAGTGGGAAAGAGCCAGGGAGAGGTGGGAGCGGAGAGAAAGGAGACTGGCTTTGAACTCATGATTCTGTTGCCTTATCATCCAGAGTGCTGGGATTGTAGGAGTGCACCACCACTTCCAACTTTGGATAAGAAAAGTTGAAGTTGGAAAAGAATGAGCTTGAAGGTGTGCCATATTAGAAACTTTATATTAAGACTGCTAATAACCAGGTGCTGTGGCACATACCTGTTACCCCAGTACTTCGAGAGGCAGAGGCAGAGACAGACATATCTCTGTGAGTTCGAGGCCAGCATGGTTTACAGTGAGTCCAATACAGCTAAGGCTACACAGAGAAACCCTGTCTCGGGAAAAATGTGGCCACACATATGGGGTGGGGTGGGTGGGTCAGAGGTGTTGGTCCTTGCCTTCCAACTGTTTAAGTAGAGTCTGTTTTTTTTTTTTTTTTTTTTCTACCTCTTAGGCCAGGCCAGCTGGCTTCTGAGGATTTTCTTCCATCTCATTGAAAGAATGCTAGGATTATAAAGTCTTGTTCTATAGTCCAGCTTTTATGTAGTCTGCAGATTTGAACCCAGGTCCTAATGCTTGCATAGCAAGCACTGAGCCATCTCCCTCTTTCTTCATATATATTCTTATTTAATCCTCTTCAAAATCCATAACAAATCAAAAAATACTCAATGACATACAGCTTAAAAGGAAAGCATGGATTTAAACTCAGCTGTCTCTGCAAAGCTACAGTAATTGACCATTAAGATCTATTGATTCTCCACAGGATAATGAAAGAGAACTCTGATATAAGAATATCTATGAGGGGCTAGAGAGATAGATTGATAGTTAGGAGCAGGTGCTTGCAGAGGACCTAGGTTCATCTCCCAGCATTCATGCTGCGCAGCTCCCAGGGGCAACTCTTACTTCCTAAAAATCTTAAATCTTAAAAGAAAAAGAAGGGGCTGGCTGATGGATTAGAGATTAAGAATACTCACTTGTTGCTCATGCAGAAGACCAAAGTTCTGTTCCCAGTACTCACAGTGCCTCATAGCTGCCTATAACTTCCTTTCCTGGGGATCTGACACCCTCTTCTGACTTTTGTGGGCACCAGGCACACACATGGTGCACATATGTACACACACACAACCTGAAATGGGGGAGGGTTTGAATGGATTTGTGATGAAAGTTTTCTGTGTTTTGGGTAGGTTCATCCTGATAAAAACCATCATCCCCGGGCTGAGGAGGCCTTCAAAGTTTTGCGGGCAGCTTGGGATATTGTCAGCAACCCAGAGAGGCGGAAGGAGTATGAGATGTGAGTTTGAAATGGGACATTTCAGGTGAAGTAGATAGAAATTTTTTATTAGAATGACGTGGACTTGTGGGTGGAGGCTCTCAGGCAGAAGGAACTTAGCAGCCTCTACAGCAGTGGTTCTCACCCTGTGGATCATGATCCCCTTGGGAGTCAACCCTTTTACAGAGTCATATAGCAGATATCCTACATATCATATTCACATTATTAACATATTACATAACAGTAGCAAAATTACAGTTATGAAGTAGCGACAAAAGTAATATGGTTGGGTGTCACCGCAACATGATAAAATGTAGGAAAAGTTTGGAGCATTAGGAAGGTTGAGAACCACTGCTCTTGAGGCATCCAGATCTGTCTCTCTTTGTACCGTCTGACTTACAAAGTTTTTGTCCTTTTAGGAAACGAATGGCAGAGAATGAGTTGAGCCGGTCAGTGAATGAGTTTCTGTCAAAGCTACAAGATGACCTCAAGGAGGCAATGAACACTATGATGTGTAGCCGATGCCAGGGAAAGCACAGGTATGAAACAGGACGATAGGAGTGTGACAGCTACAATTTAGGGATGGAGTAACCAAAGACATTCCTTTGAGTGTTACTGATGATTGTGGAATACAGACTATGACCCCAGGACTTGCCTTTGTCCTCTTACTCAGAGGGCTGTGGAGATGGCTCCATGGTTAAGAACATTTGCTGTTTTCCCAGGGAACCCAGTTTCGGCTACTACAACAGGTGGTTTATAACCATCTGTAATTACAGCTCTAGCCAGACGCCTCTGCCTCTGAGGGCATTTGCAGTCATGCACATAATTCACAGGTACACATACACATAACTTAAAAATTATAAAAACAAACCTTTGGGGGAAAAACCCAAACAAAACAGAATGAACCGGGAGGCTGTGCCACACTCCTTTGATTCCAGCACTCAGGAGGCAGAAGCAGGTGGATCACTGTGAATTCAAGGCCAGCCTGATGTACAAATCAAGTTCCAGGATAGCCAGAGCAACACATAGAATCCAGAAAAAAACCAAAACCAAAACAATAACAACAACAAAAAACCCCAAACAAAAAGCAAAAAAGATTGAGAATTCCAACTGCTGATGCAGAAATACAGCCCTCATAAACCAGGTGTGATGACATAATGCCATCATTCAGGAGGTGGAAGCAGTGAGATCTGAGGTTCAAGATCATTCACAGATATATATCAAGTTCAAGGCTAGCCTTGGCTAGGTGAGATTCTGTCTCACCTCAAAGGGAATAAGTTAATTCTGAGCCTGGCTTGGTGGTAATCCAGCACTCAGGGAGGGAGAGGCAGGTAGATCTCTGAATTTGAGGTCAGCCTTGTCTACAAAGTGAGTCCGGGATAGCCAAGGCTATACAAAGAAACCCTGTCTCAAAAAACCATACAGGTGTGACCACAGCCTGGGAACATGGATTCAGGTTATCTCCCCAAACCGTGTCCAAACATGATAACAGTTTCATGAAGTTTCTATTTACCTAATTTTTAGATTTTAAATTTTATTTGATGTATGTTTGCCTGCCTTGTATGCGTACATACTACTGTGTACCTTTTCCTGAAGGAGATCAAAAGAGGGCATCAAGTGCTAGAGCGATGTCTTGGTGATTAAGAGATGTCTTCTTGTTCCTTCCAGGGCATCCATGTTTAATTCCCAGTAGCCATGTGGTAGCTCATAGCCATTCAAAACTCTGATCCCAGAGGATCTGATGCCCAGTGTCCTTTTCTGGCCTCCAAGGGCACCAGACATGTACATGGTACACAGATGTACAAACGCTCAATACACATAAAAGAAATAAAATTTAAAAAACAAAGTGAAAAAAAGAAAAGGCATCAAATTCCCTACAACTGGAGTTACAGATGATTGTGAGGCACCATGTAGGTGCTGGGAACCAAAACTGTCCTTGTAAGAGCAGCAGTGCTGTTAAACCCTGTGCCATCTCTTAACCCCTCAGGATATTTTCTTAGCTACACTGGTGGGAATGTAAGGTAGGCCTCAGATGGGATCTGATGACATGCAGTGGGTTACCTGACAGTCACAGGGCTGCGAGTTGACACACTGTGGGCAAGGTGTGGCTGTTAAAGGGTTAAAGATAGCCCAAGAGAACGCTTGGCTATAACCTGCAATATTCAGATCCCATGGCCAACATTAGTTCTAGTCAATTACCTTTGTAAAATCTTGTAACAAAAGTGTGGCTTTTGGGTGTGTGTATCATATAATTAGCAATAACTTAAAAAAGGTTCACAAGGCCTTTCCTATTTGAGGATTTATAGGCAGTTAATAGTTGTTTGATGAGAGAAAATGTCTTAAGTTGTATAGCTGCTGGTAAAGTGCTAATGCCCCTGTAAACAACCCTAATGAAACTGATTAGATCATACACACACACACACACTCACTCACTCACTCTCACACACACACACACTTGCCCTCGATCAAGGGACAGGACATGAAAACAGAACATTAGTTCTAGGTTATCAGTGGGAATGGGAGGGAGAAAAGAGAAAGTAATAGTAGGTGCATAGGCTCAAAATACTCTGTAAATATGCGTGAAAATATAAGGTATTGTGTATAACTGTTATATCCCAATAAAGCATTAAAGAAAAAAATAGCTTAAATATAGAAACATGAAAGCAGAGTGTGGACTATATACCTGTAATCCCAGCACTTGGGAGTCTAAGGTAGAAGCATTACATATGATTCCCTCAAGCTAAAAGAGAGTTGAAGGCCAAGTATAGAGAGGCTGAGTGCTGATAACTTTTTAATGTTTGGGCCATATTTGACAGTAGTGATTATTTGGAAAGTATTGAGTTATTGTGTTCGGCTGCAGGAGGTTTGAAATGGACCGGGAACCTAAGAGTGCCAGATACTGTGCTGAGTGCAATAGGTTGCATCCTGCTGAGGAAGGAGACTTTTGGGCAGAGTCAAGCATGTTGGGCCTCAAGATCACCTACTTTGCACTGATGGATGGAAAGGTCTACGATATCACAGGTATATTTCTGACCTCTAAAAGATCTTGTTTCTTCATCTCATTTGCTATGAATGCTAATTATCTCTATTTGCAGAGTGGGCTGGATGTCAGCGTGTGGGAATCTCCCCAGATACCCACCGAGTTCCTTACCACATCTCATTTGGTTCTCGGGTTCCCAGCACCAGTGGTCGGCAGAGGTAGGTGGCACTTCTGTTACCCCCCCGTTTCAGCAGTCCGGCTTCAGATGCTTCTTCCAGAAGTTTGGGAGCTGACCCAGTGTGTGCTTAGTTTTGGTAGCTGACTGTAATATCTTCTGCTTCATTATGTCTTTTCTCCCTCAGGGCTGCTCCAGAGGCCCCTCCTGCTGACCTGCAGGATTTCTTGAGCCGGATCTTTCAAGTACCCCCAGGGCCGATGTCCAATGGGAACTTCTTTGCAGCACCTCACCCTGGCCCTGGGACCACTTCGACCTCCAGGCCCAACAGTTCAGTACCCAAGGGAGAAGCCAAACCTAAACGGCGGAAGAAAGTGAGGCGACCCTTCCAACGATGACACCCCTTCTTTTCCTTCCTCAATTCAATGTCAGGGAGTCAAAAGGGCTGTGTACAGCACAGGATGGAATTTGACTTGTTTATTTTTAAATACTTTAAAAAGGGAAAAATTTAAATTGTTCACTCAGTACTTAGAGGAAGCCCATGACCTATTCTCCCTCTTCCCCAACACAGGAACTGAATCTTGTTTTCTGACAATACCAAAGAAATAGGAGGTGGCTAGAGCAAAGAACTTGGGGTCTGGACTTAGTCCAGACAATACGTTCCTGAGGTGTGGGAATTTCTCTGGGGTCTGTATGCCTTTATCTTATCATTTGCTCTCAGAGCAAATGAAACACATCCCATTTTAAATGAGTGTATCTTATTTCTTAACCATTTCAGCACCCCACCCCCCTGATGTATTAGCTAAAAGAAAAAGCATGTAGTCCTAATTTGGAGATACAGAATTCAGAGTGGAAATAGAATTTTTCCTCTGACTTTCACTTTTTGGGTAAACAACCTAACTTCAGGCTTGTTGCAAGGATGGCCAAAATCAATTTTTAAAAGGAAGACTTATGCCCTGTGCCCTTGGGTGAGGGGAGGATAAAGGGGTTCCCAGAGGCCCCCTTGTGAGCCAAGGGTTTGTATTTTTTTAAGTTTGTTCATATTTGTATGTACATATCTATTTAAAGCCAGGGGATTATCTTTCTATAAATATATAACTGGCAACTTACATCTTCTTTCTCTTCTTTGCCCATGTAGCTGGGAGTTCTTTTCTGTTTTCTTTTGGAGACAGAGTCTTATTTTGTAGATCAGGCTGGCCTCCAGCTTGCAGTGAGTAATTCTTCTACCTCTGCCTCCTGTAGGCTAGGATTATAGGCATGTACTACCACACCTAGCTTGGGAGCTCTTTTTCCTTATTTGAGAATTATTTACTTGCTGTTAGCTGTAAGTGAAAGGTGTCCCATATTGGACCAAAGGAAAAGTGACAACAATTTGCTTACATTTTTTTTTAATAAGTTGGCATTCCATATTTCCTCCCCATTATTATGAGAACATCTCTATCCTTGCTTATCAAATTTCAGCCATAACTGAGAAGACTTTATTTTAAGGAAAATATACATCAAAACAGAACTTGAAGGTGGAAGGTTTCGAAGACATGGAAAAACATAATCACCAGAAAACCTGCCCAAACATCAATGGCTTCTTGTAAGATAGAGGAGAGTGGGTGGTATGGACCTTAACTTCATTCACCTTTCCTGATTCAGAGAATCTTGACCCTGTTAAGGGTGGGCCCAGGAAATCCACTTTCCAATCTCTTCCTTCTTGGAGTTTAGAAAGGTTTTGTCTTATCTCTCAGGCTTCCAAGATCAGAAGATAGAGTGTGGAGAAGGGAAAACATTCCATCTTAGTTCCAGTGCCTTCCCTCAATGCCTGCAGAACTCCCAACCCATCTTTCAGTATTTGTTGATTCCAAAGAGACGAACCCCATGGAACTGGGGTAGCTTAGGCAGCAGTACGCTGAGCAATGAGGCAGTGTTGATGAGGAAATGAGCAACATCATACTTAGTGTAGAAGCTGGCCAGTAGGTAGCTAGGAAGAAAAAAAAATAGGATGACCGAGGTTGGTCTCCCATATCCACATTAATGCCTTTCCAGTGACTTTTCTGTTTTGAATTATTAGTTTTATCGCATGTAGTCCAAAACTATTCTAGTTAAATCAATAGTATTTACTCTGAGGTTCAGGATATACTCAGAAGGTTTCCCTTTTTTTTTTTTTTTTTTTTTAAAGATTTATTTATTCATTATTTATACAGTATTCTGCCTGCATGCCAGAAGAGGGCACCAGATCTCATTATAGATGGTTGTGAGCCACCATGTGGTTGCTGGGAACTGAACTCAGGGTTTCTGGATGAGCAGCTTAACCACTAAGCCATCTCTCCAGCTCCCACTCAGAAGGCATCTTTAACTAGAGATTATGAATCTGTTTGCTAATTGTTAAATTGTAAATGACAGCCAAAGCTGTTTCAGCCTATATAATTTTTGGAGCCCATTTTGCTTCCTATCCCCAAGTCAGTTTTACTTTTTAACATTAATGTAAGTTTTGCCTTTACTTATTTGCTTCTTTTGGGACTGTTTCTTGGCTTTAGTTAGGAGTTGGTTTATTTTCAGTCCCTTCTCCCTTTCCTTATGACCAGGGAACCAGCAAGGAATGCTTGACTACTATTTTGTACTTTATAATGCTCTCTGTAGGAGCAGGACTAGTATTCTTGTGTGTACATAGGTACATGTTCATCTGTGGGTATGCATGGAGACCAGAGGTCAATGTAAATCTTCTTTAGTTGCTCTCCACCTTATTTATTTTATGTTTGAGACAGGGTTACTTTCTGGCCTGAAGTGCAACAATTTGGCTAGACTGGTTGGCCAGCAAGCCCTAGGGATCTTTCTGCCCCCAATTCTTCAGTGCTGGGATTATAGGCACCCATGGTTGTACATGGTCATGTCTGGCTCTTACCTGTATGCTAGGGATTGAACCCAAGTCCTTATGCTGTGTGCTAAGCACCTGGCTAAGCCATTTCCCCAGCCCTTTAGTTCCTTTTCCCTGGCTTGTTGGAGCCATTTCTGACCCAGCATCTCCTGTACCACCAGACTCACAGTACAATAGGAGAGATGCTGAGGAACTTTCGGGAGGAGGTAAACTGAAGTCCATAGTCCATCTGCTCCCAGTGTGTCAAAAGCCGAGCCTTTCCTTGGTCAGGGGTCTCAAAGGGTGTTCCTTTCACTGTATGTAGGAAGATATACATTGCCTGGGGAGAGGGAAAGGGACAATATTAGGGGTAGAAAGTAGTCCTTCAGTTCAAGAATTATGTTAAGATCCCAAAAGAAAGATAAAATCCCAAACGGTTGGTGACTTTACTGTGTTTTGGTTGGGATAGACCTGGGCTGGGTACAAGGGTACGGTTTAGTGCTCACCAAGTTATGGATGACGTTGGTCAGGGTCCAGACAACAGGAATGCTGAAGAAAGGGATGCTGAGGAGAACCACATGCAGCAGTCCTACCAAGATGATGTAGGCCAGCCAGATGCCCCGACTATTCATCACTCGAGTGTTGGGGTTTACTTCGCTGTGTGCCACCCCCACATTCATCCTACCACAGTGAGGGATCAGGCAGGAGTCCAACTCAATTTCCTCTTAACCCCTGATTGAGCTTGTTCCCCAGTTGTCTCCTGAAAAGCCAAAATCCCCTGAACTCTTGGGAATGAAATACTCTCTTTATTCTCTATCATGCAAAAAGAGCAAAAACTGAAGATTTTGTTAAAATTTGAGATGACATGAAGCAGCTGGGTGTGGTGGCTCATGCTTGTAATCCCTGCATTTGGGAGGTTGAGGTATGATGGATGTTATGAATTTGAGGCTATTTTGGGCTACAGTGAGATCATTTCTCCAAAACAAACAAAAAGGCAACAGGGTCTTTGAAATGGCTAAACCGGAAAAAGGCATTTGCCAGCATGCCTAAAGACCTGAGTTGGGTGCTCAGGACCCACCAGTGTAAGGAGAGAACTGTCCTCTGACTTACATACCTGCTGTCGTTAGTGTGCATACCCACACCACAAGTGTTTTTTTTTTTTTTTTAAGGCCCTCACTACTATAGAAACATGGTAATTTTCACTGCGATCTTTACACTTCAACTAAACATGAAGCAGTAAGCTTAGACTGTGACACTCAAAGGACAAGGAAAATCGGGAGTATTTTAATTTACTTTCTTGAAGTTAATCATAAAGGCACACACACCCAGAGTTCCACAAGAAAGCTATGCAATTAATCAAGGGACCAATAAGAAGGTATCGAGAATGAAGCTACCTCTAGCTCCCATCTTTTTTTCTGGGGCAGGATGTTAGCAGCCAGCAGCAGCATCCCTTCTCAGAAGCGTGGGGCGCTGCAAGAACTTACCGTTTTTAAATTAGTCTAGGAAGGGGCCTGAGCTCAGTCCCTCACTGGAGCCCTCTTCTTCTATAGGCGGTTTTGCCTTTTAAGCCTCTGCTAACTCTAATGCCTAATTCTATTTTTTTTAGCTGCTCTTGCCTATCCCCAAGTACCGAGTCAGCCCATGAGCCTCCGCCAGTCCCACTTTCGGCATTTAAGGCTGTCGTTTCGCCACCCTTCCCAATACTACCGCCGATTTCTCTCCGTAACCTTCACGTTTCGCGCAGCCCATACCTGCTGGCCTCAGGACCCTGCCCGGCTGGGGCGCAGCGCTGGCGCCCAGGCTCACACCTGTGGTCTCCAGGAAGTGGTCCGTCTTTAGGCCCATCTGCGCTCTCCCTATTGGCGGAACAGAATCCGTGCTGTTCCCAGCCATTGGCTGGTTATGCAGCAGGGACGTACAATTGGTCATCTTTTCTCTCGTTAGCTATGCAAGCCCCGCCCTTCCCCGTCCCCCTTTTCGGAGAGCCGTGGAAGGTGGCCAAGAGGCGTGAGAGCGACGCCTCCGCTGCCTAATGGGAAGAGCCGTTGGTGAGCGGTGGGAGTAAGAGTGGCAGCGATTGGTTGATGAGGCGAGGCCCTGGAGGCGGGGACAGCCGTGGGGTCTGGTGGAGTAAGGCGCAGCAAGATGGCGGCCGAGACGGTGGAGCTCCACAAGCTGAAGGTACCGTTACGCGGGGAAGGCTGAGGTGCGCTGTTCTGGAGCCCGCCTTCCTCCTGCGTAGAAGAAGGGGTCAGGAGCCGCTCTAGTCCACGAGTTCCTTACCAGGCGCTTACACTGCTTTCCTGGCTCCCGTTGTAGTTTTGTGCCTCCCTTCTTAGGCCTGCCTTAAACTCCGTTTCTCCTCAGGATTTTATTGCTTTCTTTACCTGTTGTTTCCTCTCTTCTCATTGTTTTATTTTCTGTTACCCTTCCCTCCCCGGCCCCGAAGCGCCTTCTATCTTCTACAACCCTTTTCATTTGATCTGCATTATGCATTACGTCAGTGGTCCTTCCCCCGTGCCCATGCGGGCCCCAAATTATGTTTTCTTCCCAGATTGATGTATTCATTTTTCTTGTCCCAAAGCCGAGATTCCTCAGTTAGCATACAGTGGCATTTTGGCATATGTTTTGAATACGTCCCAAACATAATCTAGAAAGTGCTTTCATTCCCTTTTAGCTAGGTGGGGTTAAACCACCTAGACTCGAATTTTGAAAACAAGGAGAGGCCTTTAAGATGGGTTTCCTGGTGGAAGCCTGGGACAGAGACAGCTCCAAGACTGTAAAATGACGGAACACATTAGCCCTAAAAATTCTGAGTTTTCTCAGGATCTCAGCGTGCTGCCCTCCTCGGGGACTATGCTACCACCAGAGAGAGAACGTATAGGTGTAGTATAGATAGCTGTGCTATTGGAAATATATAAAGTATGTTTGAAAACGTTAGGATTTTGCTTGTCCTGTTTATTATTGAGAAAGACCCTAGGTCTCTTGGTTTCACTGGTGTTTTGTTTGTTGTTGTTGTTTTTTTTAATATCTAATTTTGTTACGATATGAGTGAATGGCGATTCCCATGGTGGTTAGAAGAGGGAGGGTGTTGGATCCCTTGGAGCTGGAGTTCCAGGTAGTTTTGAGTAGCCTGGCGTGGGTGCTGGGAATAGAATTTGGGTCCTCTAGAAGAGCAGTAAATGCTTTTCACCGCCGAGCCACTTCTCCAGCACTTCTTGGTGTCACTTCTTGGTGACAATCTGAACCACAGTACCTATTTTGAGTTGTAAATTTTGGTAATTTTATATGTAGACTTAACACTTCTATTATTATTCTGTAAGGACAGTAATTCCTTTTAGGAAGACTTAAGAAACTATGTTCCTTTCTGTTTGTGTTTTCACAAATAGCTTTGTTATTAGTTGTTTTGCTCACTTTATCCTGGGAGCTTTGAACAAGTCAAACTTACTTAGAACAAAAAACTGTCCTTTTCATTTATTTATTGAGACCGGATCTCACTTTGTAGTTCTAGCTGGCCTGGAACTCACATAGATCCACCTGCCTCAGCCTTCCAGATGTTGAGATTTAAAAGCGCACCGTGCCCAGTCTTTTTTAAATAATAGTTTTATTTATTTTAATTGTTGGATTGTAATGATTTTTTGAAAAAAAGATTTATTTTATATTTTATTGTATGGGTATTTTGTCTGTCTGTATGTCTGCGTGCCTGTAGAATTACAGACAGTTTTTATTCTCCATGTGTGTGTGTTGGGAATTAAACCTGAGATCTCTGAAAGAAGTCAGTGGTCCTAACTGTTGAGTCATCTCTCCAGCTCTGAAAACTTTTTTTTCTTAAAACTTCATTGGGTCTGGAGAAATGGCTTTGCAATTAAGAGCACTTGCTCTTCCAGAGGACCTGAGTTTGGTTTACAGCACCCAAGTCAAGTGTCTCACAACTGCGTGAACACAGCTCCAGGGGATCTGCTCTCCTGAGGTGTCCTTAGGCATCTGCTTCTGTGTGGCATGCTTGCTCTCTCTCTCTCTCTCTCTCTCTCTCTAAGAAATAATTTTTAATCTTGAAAAAAATATCGATGAATTTTTGTCTTTCTTTAAAAGTTGTAAGTGGTCAGGTGTGGTTACACATGCCTGTAATCCCAGCATTCTGGGAGGCAGAGGCAGGTGGGTCTCTGTGAGTTCCAGGCCAGCCTGGTTTACAAAGTAAGCTCAGGACAGCCAAGGCTACACAGAGAAACCTTGTCTCACAAAACAAAACCCAAACCAAAAACAACAACAACCAAAAAGCATAAAAAAACTGTAAGTGAAGTGTGTGTAGTAAAGGCCCCTCTGATTTACTCTGTTAAGCTGACATCACTTTTTGAAAGCAGATGTGTTTCTTAACTGTTGGACTCTCAATGTCATTAGTGGATTTTTATGTTATTCTGGTTACTGTTAACTTGATGGTGCTATAATGGATTGTCATTGGTTTTCTAATGATTACATGAACAAATAAAGAAAAATTGAGCAACTACTTTCATTTTATTTATCCGTGTAAGTTACGTAGTTCTGTACTGTTATACATACTATAAAATATACACAGAAAATTAAATTTTAGGTAAATATTAACAATTAGTGGCATATCTGATGTTTTCTCATTTGTCCCCTTTTGAAATCCTGGAGTAAGTCTCTAGTTGTTCCGTGACTTTCCTTTATGGATATTGTACTGTTGAAAGAGTTCCTCCTTCCATCTTTGTTAGTTCAAAAGGTTTGCATTGATTGAATGAATCTCTTTTATCTATTGTTTCCTGACCTGATCTCAGGTCTGTAGTCTTAAGAGTCTTAAGAGGCACTCCTGAGGGCCTAAGCAGGACTTACTCTTTAATCACATTTGCTTGTTTTTGCTTTTTCTCTAGAGCACTTCTTAAACTTTTGGAGGTCACAGATATCTTTGAAACTCTGATGAAAGGTATGGACCCTCTTCCCAGAAAAAGGCATGTACAATACTTTGCATGCGATTTAAGGGGCTCCACAAAATTACCTTGTAGCCCTGAGGTGTCCATAGACCTCTGGTTAAGAGTCAATATGAATTCTGGCTTTGAAGACAGTCTTTAGCCCTAGTGTTGACTTGATTGAATAATCAGACTTTTTGGATTGACTTAAGAGTTTTTATTTATCTTTGAGACAGGGACTCTGTATAGCTCTTTCTGGCCTGGAACCCTGGGCTGCCCCAGAACTCACTGAGATCTGTCTATCCCTGTCCCCCAGTGCTGGGTCTAAAGGCAGGTATTTCCTTCCCTGGCTGATTTCAGGTTTTTAATGCCTTAGAAACAAAAACAAAACCTTTTCTCAAACTTCGAGGTGGTGTACCCTTAATCTCAGCACTCAGGAGGCAGAGGTAGGTGGATCTCTGAGTTTGAGGCCAGCCTAGTCTACAGAGCAGGTCCCAAACAGCCAGGGCTACATAGGGAAACCCTGTCTCGAAAAAAACACCACCAAACAAAAAACTTTCCAATCTGAGCATAGTAGTGCATATCTCTAGTTCCAGCACTGGGAAGGCAGAGGCAGGTGAATCTTTGTGAGTTCGAAGCCAGCGTGGTCTACATATAGTGAGTTTCAGGACAGCCAGGGTGACATGGTGTCTTAAAACAAAACAGAAACTCTTCCCATTTTTATGAAGAGAAATTGGGGACTTTAGTTCAGAGGAAAGGAATAAGCTTTAGGAAGGACAAAAACATCTGCGTTGGTATGCAAGTCTATACCAAGTTCAAATTTTTGAAAATTTTGTGTTAGTATAGTCATTCTGACTTGGTTGGACACACTGAATTCCGATAATTAAACACGATAAAAGGAACTCTACAGTGGAGAGAACCAGAGAGATACATAATACTGTCATAGTGTTGAGAACTATAAAATATTTCTGTTACTGAAATATGAAGTATGTAAATGTTGTTGCTGATACTTTGGAAAGTTAGTAAAACTGTGGCTATAAAAGGAAATTGGAGTGGTACTGAAGAGGATGAGGCTTTTGTTATTTAATCTGTTTGTTCTTTTGTATTAATGCAGGCATGTGCATTTGTGGAAGTCAGAGGGCAGCCTAGTGTCCATTCTTACCAGCTACCGTGTTTGAGATAGGATCTCTTGTTCCATGCTGCCTATTTGAGGCAAGTTAGGCCTCCTACCTTCTGAGGATTTCATCTGTGTCTGCCTTCCATCTCACTGTAGGAGTGCTAGGATTACATGCCATCTCATCTGATTTTATGTGGGCAGGTCCGCCAAGCTATTTTCAAACTGCTTCCCTTGTTTTGGGTTAAGATAGGGCTTCACTATAGCCAGAATAACCTTAGACTCACAGTGATCCTAATTTAGACAGAAAGAACCTTCTTAAGTAAGCAGTGTGTGTGTGTGTGAGAGAGAGAGAGAGACACCTCTTGCTGGCTTAGGATTCATGATCCTTTGCCTCCACCACCTCTCAGGTGTTGGGATTGCATGAAGTGTAATCTGTTTGGCAGAAGGCAGGAGTTATATTAACTACTCAGTCATCTCTCTAGCCTATAGGAGTTTTGTTTCTTGTAGCTATAGCATGGGTAAAGAAGCTTTTGAAAAATATAGAGGAGGAACCTAATCTGGTGAATTGGCAGTGTTGAAGATGGGATGTAGAGGCGGCGAGACCTCCCCAGTTAGGTGTGTATTATAAGTCTCCCTGCTTCAGATGGCCTTTTAATTTTCTCTGCCTTTCCCTCTTCATTCTGCACTGCCTTACCCTCCAACTACCATGCTTAAGTTATTTCTTCAAACAGTTTTTGTTCTTTATTTGCTAACATATTTGCTATGTGGCAACCACCAGTTGATGCTGCTTATATATGTAACAGCTTACTTCTCATAATAACTTTGTAAAGTAAAATGCCTCTATATTCTATTAGTTCTTACAACTAATAAAGTGGCTTCTCAATCCAAGCATTTTGCCTCCAAAATTCATATTAATTTTATCTTAAAATTTCAATGTATATTTATTATGCATATGTGTGTGAATGTGGCCTTGTGTATGTATGCCATGCCATACATATATACATCAAAGCACAACTTTTGGGAGTTGGCTCTCTGTTGCAGAATACTTGGTTCCATTGTGAACCCCAACACTGTGAACAGTAAAACTCAGCTTCTTGTTGGGTGTGGTTTAATCCAAGAACTTTGTGTTCATTGTATGTAAACAGGTGATTATGGGGTGGCCCAGCCACCCCTAGCACATACCTTTAATACAAGAGCTTTCTGTACACAGGATTTAATAAAGTTAACCCTAGGTCAAGATCTTGGTGGAACAAGAAACCAGCTGACAGGGATTTAAGAGTAGGAGGGACTTTGAGTTGAGGGGTATTTTAAGACATTGTGGAGAAGTAGAAGGAGCTCTAGCTCTCTAGCTTTTTGGGCTTTTGAGCTAGCAAACCTTTGGTCTTGGTTTTGTTTGTTTGTTTGTTTTTGCCTTTTCTTCCTGGGCTGTCAGCTGAGCTAGTAAGCCTTTTGGGCTTCCATGTAAGCTGAGAAGGAAGGTCAGCTGGATGCTTTTTCTGCCTCTCAGGGCTGGCAAGTTTTCACCCCAGCTCCTGAGTCTATTGGTAAAATAGAATCTAGGTGATTCATAGTTGTAAAGTTCTCTCATCTGTGAATATCTGCTTTCTAGCTTAGATATTTTGGTCTTAGATCTTTACTTTAAAACCAGAAAGATCATCTTTCAGACCAGATGTATTTTTGTGCTGATCTACATAGAAGATTTCTACAGTGTTTCTTTTCCTGTTTATTTTCCATAGATTAACATGTTACGCTTTATAGAATAAAATAAGCTGATCGGTGGTGCCACATGCCTTTGGATTCCAGCACTCATGAGTCAGGCAGGCCAGTCTCTGTGGATTTGAGAACAGCCTGGTCTACAAAGTGAGCCCAGGACAGCCAAGGCTATGCAGAGAAACCCTGTCGCAAAAAACTGAAAAAAAAAAAAAGGAAGGACGGACGGAAGAAATAGCAGTCAGAAGAGCTGAGGATGTAGCTCAATTGCTAAAGTGCTTGCCTAGCATGTGGAAAGGTTTGTTCTCAGATATTATATAAAACCTGTTCTGGTGGTGCACACCAGGAAGGTAGAGGCAGGATACTTAAACATTCAGAGTCACCCTTAAGAACATAATGATTTTGAGGGCAGCCTGGCTACGTTAGATTTTGTCTCAAAAAAGGTGGCTCATCTGGTAAAAGTGCTTGCCACACAAGCCTGACAATCTGAGTTCAGATCCTTGAAACCTATGTAAATGCTGACACGGTTGTGTGTTTGCAATCTTAGTATTCCTGTGAGAAGGGAGGCAGAGACAGCGGAATCACCTGTAAGCTCTCAGGCCAGTAAGCCTGGAGTATGCAGTACAGTGGTAAATAAGAAACTTTGCCTCAAGTAAGGTGCAAGATAGAGACCAACATTCAGTGTTGTCCTCTGATCTCCACATTGTATTATGGTATGTGTACACGTCTACACATGAACGTGAACACAAACACAAACATTTTAAAGAGTATGTATCCATCCTAGTAAGGCTATTTCATAGTCTATCAAAGATCTATAATTTCAGCCATGTATAATGTGCACTTATTTTGGTGGCAACATCTTTCCCTAAAACCGTAATATTCTTATCTTTTTGCTTTTTCTTAATATTTATTTTTATGTGTATGAGTGATTTGGCTGCATGTATGTACACCATGTTTGTGTAGTGCCCATTGGGTCCTGAAGAGGGGTGTAGATCCTTTGAACCTGGAGTTACAGATGGTTTTGAGTCATGTGGGTGCTGGGAACTGAACCTGAGTCCCCTGCAAGAGCAGTGAGTCTTCTTTACTGCTGAGCCATTTCTCCAGACCTAACAGAATGTTTTTTTGTGTGTTTGTATGTTTGGTTTTGGTTTTTGAAACCATCTCACTATGTCACACTGACTGGCCTGGAACTCGTAGACCAGGCTGGCCTCAAGCTCACAGAGATCCATTTGCATCTGCCTCCTGAGTTGGAATTAAAGATATGTGCTGTCACATCTGACGGTCTTTATTTTTATTTTTATTTATGTGCGTATGTGTATGTTTGTGTGAATGTATGCCATATGTATGCAGGTACTTGTGGAGATCAGAAGAGGTTGTTGGATTCCCTGTTCTGGAGTTACAGACAGTTGTGAGCTACCTGACATGGGTGTTAGAAACCAAATTTAGATCATCTGGAAGAACAGCAAACTCTTAATTTCTGAGTCGTTTCTCTAGCCTCTGGTTCTCTATTTTGAAGAACTGTTGAGCCAAATCTTTATTCATTAAAAAAATTTGTATGTGTGTATGTTTATATGTTCATGGGCATAATGGAGAGCACTTGTGGAGGTCAGAACACCTTCTGTCATGTGGAACTCACTTCATCAGGCTTGGCAGTGATGTCTTTATTTGTTAAAACATCTAGCCAGCCCTTGTCTAGTTTTTACATGAGTCAAGGTTTGATTTTTAAATAGAAGGTTTCACATATACACTTATTTATTTTTGTTTTTTGAGACAGGGTCTCATACAACTCAGGCTGTTCTTAAACTCACAACTTAGCTGGGGAAAACCTTGACCTTTTCTGATCTTTCAGCTCCTGTCTCCTGAGTCCTGGGATTACCAGCCTTGCT
Source organism: Psammomys obesus (assembly GCF_907164565.1). NCBI lineage: Eukaryota > Metazoa > Chordata > Mammalia > Rodentia > Muridae > Psammomys > Psammomys obesus. Next base: position 528,652 of record NW_026585504.1, read on the forward strand.
AGTACTTGCTGCTCACTCTGTGTATGCAGAGGTGCGGATCAATTCCAGGACACAGCAGGAGTCACTTCTACCGAGCTACATCTCTCTCTCTCTCTCTCTCTCTCTCTCTCTCACCCACACCTAAATACATGAGTACAACCTTCTCAGTCTGTATAATGTTACTTGTATGTAGGTTTTCAGGCCTGACTATTTGGTATTGATAATCAGTTGTTATGATCTTTGCAGGGGCAGACTTTTTCCCACCTCCATACTCCTTAGTTGCCCATAGTTCTTTGTGTGGTGTTCAGGCACCTGGACTTGACCCTCTGGTGACGTTAGTGTGTTCATTGTTGTCTTTGTTCAACTCTTGTTAAGTAGTCATGTTGAGACTGCAGTGCAGTCTTCTGACATTTACTAGGAGACATCATCTCACAGCAAACTTAAAACAATTTTTTTTTAAAGCTATATATCTGTGTTTGGGCATGAAATGTGGATGCAGGTGATCAGAGAGACCCAACCAGGAAAGAAGAGGCTGTTAGATCCCTGTAGCGGGCGATTCTGAGACTCCCATGTGGGTGTCTTTTCCCTTAGTTATGGCAGTTACCCATCAGTAGTCCTTCTGTAGCCTGTGAGATTTGGTAAGTACACACTTTTACTGATTTAAAAAGTGTGTGTCTAGTAGAAATGGAGTGGAGACAGTTTGTTTAGAAAAGGAAGGTACTCCTGAGAATAGAATGGGTTAGAGAAATGGATAGCTCAAAAGCCCTGGGTCCCCTGAGGCATGACCCTCTTACAGGTCACTTATGGAGGCGCCTCTTGCTCCTACATTGTATATCCCATGCTTTCCTCAGGTGTGCTCTGTCTGGCCAAGTAACCCTGATGAGGTAGGATTTCCAGTCTTTTTACCATGAGGCTTTTGTATGTTGGTATTTTTAACTGTTTTTATTTACCATATGTTAATTGTACATAAAATGAGTTTCATATGGCATCTTTTAAATGTACGTAGAGTATTTTGATCATATTTAGATACCTCTACCCTTTCTTGCTCTCTTCTGACTCCCACTAATCCTCTTCCTCTTCCCAATTAATTCCCCTTCTGCTAATATAGTATTAGTATCTATATTAGTATATACTATAAAAAAGTATATAAAATAGACTATTTTTTCCATGACCCAAGTGTTTAATTACGGTAGGGTCATCTGTAAGAGCACCAGTGAGACTTTCTTTATGGAAGCATGGGTACTTACCATTGGTTACATCACTGAAGAAAATACCTCTCCTCCTCATGTTGGCCATTAACTGTGGAAATCCTCAGGGAGGGATAGGGCTTCATGGACCCCCTCCTCTTGCATGACAAGGACTTGATGTGGTCCAGTTTTGTGCATATCTGGAAATCAAAACCATTGTGTGCTTTAAAATTTTTTATAGGGCTGGGTATATATAGCTCAAGAGTTTGAGAACTTGCTCAGCCTGTTTAAAGTTCTGCATTTGATATACAGCACAGCAGCAGTAAAATAAAAAGCTAAACACTACTCTTTGGGAAGGGTATTTGGTTTCTTTGTGTGGTGATGTTGTTAACATTTAGCCAGCTAAAACATCAACCTAATTCTACAATGATTAGATTTATAGATGTGTGTGTGGTATTTTGTAATGACACTTTGGGGATAATAGGTGTTTATTAATCCATTTTCTACCATTATGACAAAATACATGATGCTGTGTACTTTATAAAGGAGAGAGATTATTTATTTCCCAGTTTTGGAAATTGCAAGTTTCAATAGCATAGTGTTGTCCTGATAAAGAGCCTCATATAGTAGGTTGCATGATGGTGGCAGCAATTTTGAGGAGAGGTTACATGGTAGGACCAAAAGCTGGAGGTTAGTGAGTTCACTCAGGATCCTGTCTCACATAATGAATTCAGGCTGACCTTTGTTGGTGTTGAACTGCTGGTCTTCTTTTCTCCACTTCCCAAGTGCCAGGACTGCAGGCCCGTACCTGGACACTCTGACTCTTTTATATGTACCTGATGTTTGAAGAATTAACCTAAAGAACTCTACTAATTCCTTTCTAGGATGATGTCTCCTTTGATGACCTAAATACCGCCCAGTAACTCTACTTTTTTGGGTAGTGGGGATGGGTTTTTCTGCTGGCCTTGATCCTCTGGCCTCCACCTCCCAACTGGTAGGATTAATATTGTGTGCCACTGTATCAGGCTGCTCTATCTTTTAGTAGTCTAAGAACTATTACACTAGACCAAGCTTCTGACGCAAAAACTCTGGCCTGGAAGATACATTTATCCCCTATCCAAACCATAGCTGGATGGTAGGGAGACTCTGCTTTTAGGACACTGGATTTTCTTATTGAAGATTGATTTTTTTTTCCCTCTCTTCATTATGTTGTTGACGTTTTAGAACTGTCCCCTTATTAAAAAAATAATTGCACAAATAGATTGTAGTTTTAATTAAGTGTGATATTTTAGAAAGTCCGATTGCATATTGAATGAGTTTAAAGGAAAAGTAGACTACCTTTGTGGACTCAGAGTCTTGGTCAGGGATAGTGCTTGGCATTTGGGAATTGACCATCATCATCTCATCATCATTATTGTCATCTTCTCTTGTGAGAACCACAACTTTTCATTCATAAGAATTTTAAAAGTTGTTTGTTTATTTTTTTTTCTCAGCTTGCTGAACTAAAGCAAGAATGTCTTGCTCGTGGTTTAGAGACCAAGGGAATAAAACAAGATCTTATCAATAGGCTCCAGGCATATCTTGAAGAACATGGTGAGTACTGTGTGGAGGCAGCATGATGTAAGTTTCAAGCTCTGACACTTAAAGATTTCTTCTTTTCTTAGGTGATTGATATAAGGTCTAAATTAACCTCAAGAAAACTTTTAGAGATGGCCATAGTGGTTCATGCCTCTAATCCTTGCCCTTGGGAGGCAGAGGTAGAAGGATCACCTCAAGTTCAAGGCCAATCTGATTTACAAAGTAAGAGTCTATCTCAAAACAAAACAAAACCTACCACCAATAAAAAATACTATTGGGCTGAGTTGTATGTGGTAATATATGCCTGTAATTCAGTATCTAATTGGCTTGAGGCCTGAGAATCAGGTGTTTGAGACCAGCCTAGGCTAGAGTGAGTTCTAGGTTATCCAGAGCTACGTAGTGAGACCCTGTCTCAAAAACAAAACAAGATTATATGTGTTTGTGTATATATGCATGTATATATGTTAGAATGTTTTTATTTATTTGTTTTATACCAAAGAGATGTTGCCCACCTGGCTGTGAATATTTTAGCATGTTATTTAAAAATCAGCATGGTGGGGCTGGAGAAATGTTTCAGTGGTTTAGAATATTTGCTGTTCTTGCAGAGTACCTGGGTTCAATTCTAGGCACCCACATGGTAGCTCACAATTATCTGTAACTCCAGCTTCAGGGGATCTGATGCCCTCTTCTGGTACACATGATGTATATACATAATATGCAGGTAAAATACTCATACATATAAAATAAAATAAATATTTTTAAAAATTGGCCAGTCCTGTTATCTCAGCTGCTTGGGATGCTAAGGCCAGAGAATCAAAATTTGAGGTCCAATTGAGCAACTTGGTAAGATCATACCTTTAAAGAAGATTATAATACTATCACTAGTTTAAGAGTTTGAAGGCTTTAATTTTCATTTGTCTTGTGAAAAGTTTCATTAAATATGTTTGGACTGTCACTGTTAACATAGCTAAGGGTTTATTCTTCATGATATCAAAGACAAGTGTCTGGACCCTTGAAATCTTTAAACTAGGTAATCTCTGGTTCCTCCTAGACCTTATATCCCCCAGTTCTACCTTAAAAATAAATAGTCCCCACTTCATGTAAGGTACATATTATCATCTGAGCATGTACACATCTTTCTAATTTTTATTTATTCTCTTGTAGTCACATTTCTCATTTCCCTTCCTTTCAATACTCTTTTCTTTCTTTCTTTTTAGTTTTTTGAGACAGGGTTTCAGTGTGTAACGCCACCTGTCCTGGACTCCTTTGTAGACTAGGCTGTCCGAACTCAAAGAGAGCTGTCTGCCTCTGTTTGCCTCCTGAGTGCTGGATTAAAAGGATGTGCAACTGCCCCCCTCTTCCCCTAGCTTTCTTTTCAATGCCTTAGACACCCATTCAGTATTTAAGTAGGCTCAGTAGGTAAGAGCATTTGCTGTGCAAGCATAAGGACCTGGATTTGAATCCCAGCATCCATGTAAAAAGCTGGATATGGTCTCAGAAGCCTATGGGTGCCGTGGGTGGTGAGGACAGGAGGTTTTCTGAGGCTTGCTTCCGTCAGAGTAGTCGCAGATTCGCTGTGATGCCCCATGATAAAGGAATAAGGGAGATTAATAGAGCAGGACAACTTTTGGCCTCCACATGTGCTCATGTGCACACATAGAGTCAAGAAACAAAACAGGGAGATATGTTGCTTAATAACATGCTTTAATTTCTCTCATAACCTTACTTTACGTCTCACTTTCTTCCCTAATTATTTTAAGTTGTATGCAGGGTCTGGTGAGGTGGCTTAGGGGTAAAGGCTCTTGCTGCAAAAGCATGTGGATGTGGGTTTTGGTTGCTTAATACCCAATCCATGTGGGAGCTGGGTAGCCGTGTCTGCCTGTGACCTCAGCCCTGGGGAGAAGTGTTATGGCTGGAGAGGTCCAGATGCATGAGAGACCGTGTCTCAAGAGTGTGAGGATGAGCATGTTAGAGCAGGATGTTTAACTTCTTTTGGACTCCACATATATACATGCTTGCACTCACTGCATACATACTCAGACATGCCCACACACACAAAAATAACCCAAACTTATACTGTGGCATGAGATTTTCTGGGTTTTTTTTTTTTTTTTTTTTTTTGCTTTATTCATTCCATTTCCACCATTGCATTCTCTGATATATAGCAACCACAGTTATTTTTTTTTTTTTTTAAGATTTTTATTACATTTGTGTGTGTGTGGTGTGTGCACATCTCAAAAGTCAGATGACATTGCAGGGTCAGTTCTCTGTAGGGATTGAACTCATGTTATCAGGCTTGGTAGCAGATGTGTGTGCTGTCTCACCTGTCCAGCCGCCACATCTTATGCTCCATCCCTTAACAGATGCCAATTTTGCCTCCAAGCCCTAAGTGATTGAATGCTACTAGTATGCACCATATGTAATATTGTGTGTTATATATTACTGTATTGTTAGGATTATAGTTCTTTTATAAGCAAGCTACTTCTCTGCTCCATGTGCCTGTGAGCTTATGTAATATATACCCACATTAGGAGTACAATTATATAGTCACAAATGTAGAAACACTTTCATGACTTAGCACTGCCAAGTTGCTTCCTATGATTCCCATATAAATCTATATTTTTTATTAGGACATCAGGGTTCTTTTCTTTTAAAACAAACAAGTAAACAAAAAAACTTTTATTTTTAAAAAGATTTTATTTGGGGCTGTAGAGATGGCTCAGCAGTTAAGAGACTTGCAGAGGACCAGAGTTTGGTTCCCAGCACCCACATGACCACTCACAACCACTCATTCCCCCCCCCCCTTTTTTTTTAACACAAAGTTTCTCTGTGTAACATTCCTGGCTGTCTTAGAACTCTCATTGTAGACCATGCTTATCCCAAAATTACACAGATCTGCCTGCCTCTGCCTCCCAGAGTGCTGGGGTTAAAGGCGTACAGCTACGGTCTTTAACTTTACTCAGGGTTCTTTCATCTCCACAGACCTATACTTGGCATTATTCTGTCAAGTGGCCTAGTTTCATTAATTGGTTGGTTTTAATGTACGGTACTTTTCTCCATGGTGAAAGTTTTAAGTGCTGTCTCTGTTCCTAGTTCTATGGCTTTCTTCTTGGCCCACAAGTGCTAGAATTACCACTCGAGGCACTATGCCTGACTACCTTGTTTTTAAACACAATCATCTTTGTCATTGGTCCTTCATGTTTTTTCCTTGTTCTTTAGTAGAAGTGCTTCATTTTTAAATGTAAAAATTTCACCGTTTTTTGTTTATTTGTGTTTGTGTACGTGAGCGCCTCAGGAGGCCAGTAGAAGGTGTCACATTCCTTGGTGATGAGAATTACAGGTAGTGTGAATTGCCTGGGATCTGAACCATGGTCCTGAAGAGCAGCAAGCACTCTTACCTTCGGAGCTATCTCTCCAGCACCATTTGTTTGTTTGCTTATTATTATTATTTTTTTTTTTAAAGAAATTCTTCCCTACTGCTAAATCTCTTGGTGTTTTGCCTTTGAGTCATTAATGGCTGAGCCTTGCACCATTTTCAAAGACACTTTCTTCATTATTCTCTAGCACTATTCCCTCCCTCCTGCTCTCTCTCTCTCTCTCGCTAGAGGTCAATTGTTGGTATTGTTCTTAGGAGTCATTTTAGACAGGCTCTGTCACTGGGTTCTGGCTCTGCTTTGCTCCCCAGGTCTGGGATTACAAGGGTTCACCACTGTGCTTGACATTTTTATGTGTGTTCCGGGAAGTGAACTGATGTATCTTCACACAGACATACTCTTGGCACACATAGGTGCATACACACCCACCTGCACCTACACGCCTTCTTTTGTTGTTGTTGCTTATTTAGCCCAGGCTGGCCTCTGTAACTGAGAATGGCTTTGAATTTATAGATTGTTTTGCCTCTGTCTCCCAAATGCTGGGATTACAGGGCATATACCACCATACCCTGTCCTAATTAGTTTTAAAGTTAATTTTATACTGTGACTTAATTACAACCTAATTGCATTTAGTTATTCAGTTCAGGTGGAAATGAGCATTAGATAGAGATCTGGTTTTATTGTCTCTAAATGTGGCTTATTTTATAAGGATTGGCTCTACCTTCATTATTGAATTTTATTTTGGGAAAGCAAAGAGGTTGTAATTTTACTCTTACCACAGTGATCAAGATGGCTTTATAGCAAGGCTTGATGTGAATATTTTAATGTTCTTTAGCTGAAGAGGAAGCAAATGAAGAAGATGTACTGGGAGATGAAACTGAGGTGAGTAGGGAAAGGTTCATCACTGGCCTGACAATATGCCACTGCTTTGGCTGAATTGTTTACTGTTAATTGTTTCAGTTCTTAGATGCTTGAGAAGAATCAAGAGTGGTTCATTTTGTAGTTCTCATATTGTCTCTTGGTGGATATTCCTTTATTTTCCTAATAGAATTTAATTAATGTTTTTGAGGTAGAGTCTTATAGCCCAGGCTGGCATCAGATACACTATGTAGCTGAGAATAACCTGAACTTTCTGTTCTTTCTATTCCCACCTCCTGAGTGCTGCTGGGCCCAGTTTTAATTTCAATTTTAATTTTATTTATTTATTTTTGGGGGTAGGGAGGCTGTTTTTTCCAGACAGGGTTTCTCTGTGTAGCTTTGGCTGTCCTACACTCAGTTTTTGTAGTCCAGGCTGACCTCAAACTCAAAGAGATCCTCCTGCCTCTGCCTCCCCTAGTGCAAAACCACACAGTTAATCTTTTTTTTTAAAAGGGGTGTTTTTATTGTTGCTGTCTTCAGTGGAAATGAAATGCATGTGTAAGTGTATGAAATCCTGGGCTCAAGCATGTGGAGTTGATGATTTTCTGGACTTAGTTTTCTCTTTCCACCTTGTTTGAGGTAGGGTTTTCTTTTCTTGTTTCTGCTGAGCTGTATACTCCAACCTAACTAACCAGAAACTTCTCTTGTCTCAGCCATCTTCCTGTAGGAATGCTGGGTTGCAGATCAATACCACTGTATCTGGCTTTTACCTTGGTTCTGAGGAGAGGATTGATTTCAGGGTCACAAGCTTGGCATTACTAGTGTCTCACCTGCTCACTTCAGCGATCTTGATGGCTTTAATGGGCATTCTGGTTTTAAATTTTTTTTCTTGAAGATTTTATTTTATATTTATTATGTGTCTATTTGTGTAAATGTTATGTGCATGTGGGTGTAGCACCTGTGGAGGCCAGAGGTGTCAGATCCCCTGGAGTGGGAGTCAGAGACAGTTTTGAGTGTCCTGAAATGGGTGCTAGGAATTAAGCTCAGGTCCTCTGGAAGAGTAGTATGCACTTACTTGTTGAGCCATCTCTCCAGAACCCCTTATGGATTATTTGGGGAGGGGGGCAGGGTTTCTCTGTCTAGCTCTGGTTGTCCTTGAACTTGCTCTATAAACCAGGCTATCCTCAAACTCAGACTGTCAACCTTCCTTTGGTTCCTGAGCGCTGTGATTAAAGGCGTGCACCACCACTGCCTGACTTTTGTTGTTGTTTGTTTTTATTTTGGTTTTTGTTTGTTTGTTTGTTTTTCGAGACAAGGTTTCTCTGTTTAGCCTTGGCTGTCCTGAAACTTTCTCTGTAGACCAAGCTGGCCTCAAAGTCACAGAGATCTACCTGCCTCTATACTGCCTGACTCTTAATGGATATTCTTAATTCATATTAACCACGTTGTTTCGTTTGGTTTTAGGAAGAAGAACCAAAGCCCATAGAGTTGCCTGTTAAAGAAGAAGAACCTCCTGAAAAAGCTGTTGATATGTAATCATCACTTTTTAATAATCTGTGCCCCACCCCCACCTAAGACAGGGTTTCTCTTTGTATCACTGGCTGTCCTGGAACATGCTTTGTAGACCAGGCTGGCCTCAAATTGACAGAGACCATCTGCCTTTACCTCCTAAGTGCTGGGATTAAAGGCATGTGCCACTATGCCCATCTTTATCTACTTTTTGAGATAAGATTTCTCTGGCAAAGAGCTTCCCCATTTGAGTAGAATGACTGGCCAGTGAGCCCCAGAGATCTTCCTGCCTCCACCTAGTGCTGAGATCTTAGGCACCAGTTCCATACATATCTTTTTCACAGGAAGAGTGGGACTCGAACTCAGTTCCCCAGGCTCATATGGCAAGCATTTACCAGTGAAACCCTTAGGATTCCAAATAGTGCTTAAAAAAATATTGGGTTACACGTTCCCAGTGACCTTTTCATTTCTGATAAGGTCAGGTACTTTTAGAAAGGTCTGTGTTAGGTATGTTTTCAGTGAAGAAAGTGAAATTTTCTCTGAGTTATTAGGTAATTAGAATCAGGTTTGCTTCTCCTAGCCTTTGTGCTTTTGTGAGCCATTGTAATAGATTATTGGATTAGAATTTATGATTCCCTCTGCAGTGCGAATTCCTATAAAGTGTTTTAGCGTTAGCCTTTGCTTCTGGAGTGCTGGGATTGAAAGCATGTTCCACCATGCCCAGTCCTGTAAACTGTTACTTATTGAATTTTGTTTGTACTTTTACAGAAAACTTTTTACTTTTATAAAAGAGTGTGGAACTTTGTAAGCTTATCTTGGGTAAGGTTACTCTCTATGATTTACAGTGGAGTAAAAGAAGACAAAATATTGGAGTAGAAAGTATGTATGTTCTGATTTGGTTAAATTATCCTAAACATAAACATTTTATGAATCATAAACATTTTATTAGGGGCTCTTTTAGCCATCTTGTACTTTGGAACATTAGGTCTGGGTAGAATCCTACCATTTTTGTCCTTCATAGTGGTGTAGTTAATTTTGAGATTGGGTCTTCTTTGTAGCTCAGCCTTGGCTGTCCTAGACTCACGTTGTAAACCAAGCTGTCCTCAAACGCACAGTGATTGCCTGCCTCTGCCTGGAATTGAAGGTGTGCACCACCATACCCAGCTTAGAGTGCTTTCTTAATTCCCTATATTCAGGGAGTTGGAATGGACCAAAACCTTTAAAAGACAAAATACACATGGAGAGATGGGCAGAGGAGAAAGGGAGGGTGTTAAATAGTACATAGGTGAGTATATAAATTGTAAATGAAGGGGCTGGATATATAGCTTACTGAATTATAGATCCTGGATTAGATCTCTTACAACACAAAACAAACAAACAAACAAACAAAAAAACAAAACCCAAACACAGAAAACAGCTGAAATAGAAACTTAAAATAGAAAACTAAAATAGAGATGGTTAGTGGTTCAGAATACATATTGCTCTTAGAGAAGACCTGGGTTTGGTTCCCAGCACCCACATAGCTTACCACCTGTATGATTCCAGTTTCAGGGGATCCAATGCCCTCTTTTGGCCTTTGCAGGCACTACACAGATTTGCAGGCAAAACACTCAAGCAGATGATAAAAAGAAATCTTTTTTACGAAAAAGGAAATGAGTACATTCCATGAGACTTTCTAAAGGCCTTTAGTACTTTTTTTGTGGGTGTTTAACTTGGAATGTGTAGGTGTCACATATATGAATATGTGGATATGTTTAGGTGCTGTGCATTGTTGTTTTATTTTCCTTTCACACCAGGAGATCTTTTTATATTACAGTGATAATTTATTTCAATGTTATATGTTAGACATAATTTTAATATTATCTTTCAATCCTCACTTTAACCCTGTGGTGTTAATTATTCTAGCAAGTTTTTTTTTTTTTTTAGCTTGTAATTGTAGGAAAGTACAAGTAAATAGCTTTAAAAATTAAGAGAGTAGTACAATAGACCTTATACCTATCATACAGATATAATGGCTATTAACTTTAAAACCTTATTCTTTCTAGTAATTATTCGCATTTTCTCTGGGTCTGATATTTTTAGCTCAGGTTGTTGTAGAACTTGGCTGTATAGGCAAGAATGACCTTGAACGTTGTTTTGGCTATTCTCTACTTAACTATATCTGGAATGAACTACGATCCAGTATTGAGGGCACACCTATGATGCAGGTCTTGAGGCAGCAAGACAGCATGCCTTTGATCCAGATCTTGGGGCTGGAATCTGGGTCTTTTGTGTGTATGTGTGAGTAGCTTTGGCTGTCCTGTAAACCAGGGTAGCCTTGAAATCGCATAGATCTGCCTGCCTCTGCCTCCCTGAGTGCTAGGATTAAAGGTGTGCTCCACCATGCCTGTCTCCAGGTCTTGAGGTGGGATGACCCAGGCTTTAATCCAGATCTTGAGGCACACCTTTAACTTCTGCCATATCTTCTGCTGGAAGCCTATATAAGGTCAGTGGAAGAAGGAAGGGTTTTCATGTTCTTTCCCTGTTTGCACTCACTTTGCCAGCACATCCATTAAAGCCTACTTCAGATTACCAGTTTATACAAAAGATAGGTTGTATCTTTTGTATACAACCAACCTTTTGAGACACCCAGCCTTGTGGCACTGAGCAACTACTAGATTTGTGGACTTTCCATTCACAATTGGCCATTGTTGTATTAGTTGGACTGAAGCATGTAAGTCATTCCAGGTTCCCTTTATATATATATGTATATGGAGAGGGAGATATATTCATTCCAGAAGTTCTGTGATTCTAGAGAGCCCTAAGATTTTGGAATCAGAAGTGGTTCTAGAGGAACAGAAATATAATGATTAATCTTTTTATTTTTTATTTTAATTTTTATTAATTACACTTTATTCACTTTGTATCCCCCCGTAGCTCCCTCCTTTTCTCTCCTCCCAATCCCACCCTCCCTTCCCCTTCTCCACACATGCCCCTCCTCAAGTCCACTGATAGGGGGAGGTCTTCCTCTCCTTCCTTCTGATCCTAGTCTATCAGTTCTCATCAATGATGAATCTTTTAGGTATTTGGCTGGAATAGGTTTTATAATGCGCCAGCACCTTCAGCTATTGACACCTATCCAGTCAGCCTCTCTTGGGAGCTAAGGATTATTAAAAGTCCATTGTTGAAACTATATTTCAAACTTAAAGAGGTAAATGTGTTTGATTATCTTGATTTATCAGTTGTGAGTGGCGGTGCATTTGGTGACCCAGTATATGAAACTTTCGATAATTTGAGGGAAAATAAGGAAAATGACGTTGGTTGCTAAAAGCATTTCTGGATAAATTGCTTTTAGCATTTCTGGATAGGAATAAGCTCTAAGATAAAATTAACCAACTTTAGAATATGGTGAAGGATAACAACTTAGTGATAGAATTCACCGGCTCCAGATGGGAATAAACAAGAGAATCTTTGCTCCAGCAGCCATAAAGCTCAAGCTGCAGAGAACCAAACCGAAGCCCTCATTATAAAGTTGCCTGAGTTATGGTGAAAATTCAAGTCTCAGCTTCAGAGGGTGTCAGCAGTTAAAGTGAGAACATCAGCTGGCAAAGAATGGGATTCTATAACTTGGGATGGGGATATGTGGGAGGATCCTATTGAAGCTCAGAACTTTGAACCCTCAGTCTCAACAGTTTATCTTCCTTGAGACTCTAATAGTACCCTCAGACCCACCCCTTGAAATATTGCCCTTTTCACCTTTAGTGTCTGCTAAACCAGCAGTGACTTTCTCTGAAGGAAATGCCAGGCAAGACAATACTGATATCCCTCAAGGCCCACTAATAGTTGCCTGTAGACCTATATCCAGACTCAAGGCAAAGCAAGACCCTAGACAGGAGGTAGAAAGTGTAGTCCATAAGAAAGTACACTATACTACTAAGGAGCTTAATGATGTTGCTTAATTTATTCAAACAGAAGTCTGGGGAATATTTGTGGGAATAATTTTAAGGGTGTGGGATAATAGTGGAAAGAGCAAAGAACTATATCTGGCTGAGTTTATTGATTCGGGACCACTGAGTGGAGATTCTAGGTTTAATATGGAAGCTTGCACAGTTAAAAAAGCCAGGTGTGGTAGTGCACGCCTTTAATCCCAGCATTTGGGAGGCAGAGGCAGGCGGATCGCTTTGAGTTCCAGGTCAGCCTGTAAAGTCCAGGACAGCCAAAGCTACACAGAGAAACCCTGTTTTAAAAAACAAAAAAGGTGTCAAAAGATTGATTGAATGGTTGGTTTATCAGCTACTGACAAGAAGTTGGAGATTTGGAGGTGCCTGATATCACTTGGCTTAAGGCTCAGGGAAATTGGAATACTAGAATGGGTACTCTGTATTAAACCTAATCCTGCACAGTGTGAAGGCCCAGAAAACATGCCCTTTATGAATCCTATAAGATGCAAAATGGGGAGCCAGGCACCAGCACATTTGAAGAGTTTTGTTGTCACCTTTTTCCTTGTGCTGGACCTTAAGGTAGGAGATGCTGCTGTTCAGATGGACAAATTAAATGCAGTGGGTTTAATTGGACCCCAAGGTAGCAGGGGCCAGGTGTCTGCATTGAATTGCCAGGGGCAAGGTGATCATAGTTATCATAATACAAAACAGTATTTATAATGACCTAGCCTGTAATGGTCAGCATAGGCAAGCTGAATATTATAATGGCATGGCATGTATGGAGCTTTGGTACTGGCTGATCAGTCATGGTGTTTCCAGGCATGATATAGATACTGAATTTCTGTTGTATCTGTATAAGCAGAAAAATTCTCAAACTAATGAAAGAAAGGCTCAGTTGGATGGTAGCAAAAAGCAATCTAAGCCAGTGATTCAGTTTCTAGACCTAACCTAATTTGCAGACCCAAAACCCCTTGAATGAAGGGGTGGCCAGGTTCCCCTGAGGGAGTTTCTTGATAAAACACCTAGGAGTTTTTCTGTTAGCCTTTCTCCAGTTTTTCCGTAGAGGGACCTATAGCCTTTTTTACAAGGGTAACTGTGCACCGGGAGAAAGGAAACAGTCAGGCTTTCCAGGTTCTATTGAATACTAGTTCTGAATTGACATTGATTTGGGGAGGTCCTGTGAAATACTGTGGCCCTCCAGTTAAATTAGGGGCTTGTGGGGACCATATGCTTAATGGAGTTTTGGCTGACTCACAGTAGATCTAGTAGGTTCCCCAGGTCCAGGATGTATAATTGGGATACGTGTACTTAGAGGTTGGCAGAATCCTCACGTTTGGCCCTGAGCTGTGGAATGAGGGCTGTTATTGTTGGAAAGCTAAACAGAAGTTTTTAGAGCTGCCTTTGCCGAAGAAAATAGTGAATCAAAAACAGTATCATAATCCTGAAGGAGTTGCAGAAACTAGAGCCACCACCAAGGACTTGAAAGATGTAGGGGTGGTTCCTTACCACATCTCCCTTTATGTCTCCTATCTGGCCAGTGTAGAAGACAGATGGATCATGGAGAATGACATTTGACTCTGGAAAACTAAATCAGGTAGTGACTCCAGTTGCAGCTGCTGTACTGGATGTAATGTCTTTGAGCATATTTACACATTTCCTAGTACATGTTATGCAGCTATTGATCTGGCAAATGCCTTTTCTCAGTACCTGTCCTTAGGACCGTCAGGAGCAATTTGCTTTCAGTTGGCAAAGCCAACAGTATACTTTTACAGTTTTGCCTCAAGGATCTTGTGTCTTTGCCTCTTGTGATCTGTGTCATAAATTAGAAGGGATCTTCGCTGTCTCTTCCTCAAAGTATCACACTGGTGGTGTACCATGTCGACTGGATCAAGTGAGCGGGGGTGGCAACCACATTGAACTCATTGGTAACACATATGCTGATCAGAGGATGGGAAATAAATCCAACCAAAATTCTACCTTCTACCTCAGTGAAATTCTTAGGAGTTCAGTTGTGTAGGGCATACAGAGATATTCCTTCTAAGGTGAAGGAGAAGTGTTATACCTGATCCCTTCCCCCACCAAGAAAGAAGTACAATGTTTAGTGGGCCTATTTGGATTCTGGATACAGCTTATTCCCCACTTGGATGTGTTACTCTGACCCATATACCAAGTGACTCAGAAACCTGCTAGCATTGTGTGGGGCCTGGAACAGGAGAAAGTCCAGGTTGCTGTGTATGCTGCTCTTCCTCTTGGATCCAGTAGACGCACTAGTACTCGAAGTGTCAGTGGCAGATAGGGATGCTATTTGGAGCCTTTGGTAGGTACCTAGAGGTGAATCACAGACTTGGGGTTTTGGACTAAGGCTGTAACCATCATCTGCAGGCAACTATTCTCCCCTTGAAAGAGGGCTCTTGGCCTGTTGTTGGTCCTTAGTGGAAACTGAATGTTTGACAATGAACCACCAAGCTACCATGCTACCTGAATTGCCCATCATGAGCTAGGTGTTATTAGACCCACCAAGTCATGAAGTAGCATGTGTACAGCAAAAGTCATGATCGGGCCTGAGCAGGTCCTGAAGGCATGAGTAAGTTACGTGAGGAAGTTGCCCAAATGTCTATGGTTTCTACTTGAATTTCAATGCTGTCTGTTGATAAGCGTGCACCTATAGGCTCTTGGGGTGTTGCCTATGATCAGTTGACTGAGGAAGGGAAGACTAGGGCCTGGATTGGCAGGCAGCAGGAAAAGAGAGAGACGGCCTGGACAGAGCCCACCCCCAGTGACATACTTCTTCCAGCAAGGCCATACCTTCTAATAGTGCCGCTGCTGATGAGCAGACATTGAAATCTGAGCCTGTGGAGGACATCCATCAAGGCCACACCTCGCAATCCCTGTGAGTAGTGCTAGTTGGGGCCTCCTTGTAGTGTGGTGGCCATTCCTATTCAAACCACCACAGTTACTTTTCAGAACGTTTTGTTTTAGTTTAAATCCCCTTGACCTTCCCACTTTTATGCTCAGATTGAACTGAAGTCCTTATGTATACTAAGCATACAGTCTGCACCCCCAGCCTGTATATAGGTTTATCATTAGATATAGTGCCTAGAGAAAATGATCTAGTGAAATAGTTTTAAAATATTTTGGGGGTTTGTGGTACAAGAATGAAGATCAAATGAGTATAGTGATAGTTGGCTAGTTTGGATTAAAAATAAAGAGGTTTTGAAAATAGATCATATTAGAATATATCTTTTCAGACAGCTTTAATCCTATTAATAAATTTAGAAAAAAAGACAATGAAAGTTGGATTGTTTTAACTTTGTTTTGCAGAGGAATAGTTGTGGTTATAGACTAAACTATACAGAAAGATTTGGAGTCCCCGAAATTAGGGGAATACTTTTTGTTGTGACTGGGTAGGAGAAAAATTGGTCAGTGAAGAATGGGAATTTCCCATGAATCCTGCAGGATGTCATGTATATTTATTGCTTAATTATGTCTACGGGAATTGGAGTGTAACATGAGAAGTTTTGTCTCAGGTTCCCTTGCTACTCCAAGGTCTACTGTAATGATTGTTTTTCAGGGTGTGAACATGGGGCTGAGATTGTAGCTTAGTTGGTAAACTGCCTGGCATAGACAGCACTGAGTTCAGTCCCCAGCTTTGAGTAAAACTAGATGCAGTATTGCACATTTATAATCCCAGCACTGGAGGCAAACAGATCAGAAGTTGATATCATTCTTAGCCAAGTTTGAGGTCCGGCTGGGTTAGTTAAGATACTGTCTGAAAAATAGTGACAACAAAAATCAGACAGAAATGTGGAACTCACTATCCTTAAGTTGATATAAGACTGCCTCTGCCTCCCAAGGACTGGAATTTAAAAAGTGTGTGCCCCACCGTGCCTGGCTTTTGCTTCTGTTGTGTTAGATAAAAAGACACGGAAGTTTATGTTTTACTTGAAGTCTAATTTCATTAAAAGAAAAGTTCTACTGGGCCTGATGGATCATGCCTTTTCTATTTTGTTTTTGGTTTTTAGAGACAGTGTTTCTCTCTGTAATAGCTCTGCCTGTTCTGGGGATCACTCTGTAGATCAGGCTTGTCTTGAACTCACAGAGATCCTCTTGTCCCTGCCTCTCAAATGCAAGACTTAAAGCTGTGCGCTATTCTGTCTGGCTGTGGCTACACTTTTAATCCCAACATTTAGGATGCAGAGGCAGACAGATCTCTTGAGTTTAAGGCCAGCCTGGTCTAGATAGGAAATTATAGGCCAACCAGGGTTACAGGGTAACATCCTGTCTTAAAAAGAGAAGGGAGGTAAGGGTGTGTATATATACAGTGTATACTTGTAATTTCAGCACTAGAGAAATGGAGGCAAAAGGGTTGGGAGTTTGAAGATAGCTTTGGCCACATTAGAGAGGCTGTGTTTTAGACAGCAGCAATAAAAAGATGGAGGGTTGGTGACCGGTCTGAATATTCCAGGGTTGATTTGAATCCCTTGTATTTCCAAAGGAAATTGCTACATCATCTTTGGTCTGAAATACACACTTCTGTTTCTAGTTTTAAGGTTTTCTTTCCCCCTGAGCCAAGACAATTAAATATTGTAGGACTTGGTTATGGTCAGCAGGGGGCATTCATTGCTTGCCGATAGTCTAAGGACTTTCAACAAAAGGATGGAGGAGAGAGTTAGGTCTTGTTCCAGAATTGCTTCCTCTGAAAATGTCATTAAACCATTACTACCTTTCAGGGCGTCAAATGGGAAAAGTGTTTGGGATATTGGAACAAAAGCTCCCCATGTCTCTAAATAAGGGACCTTAATGAGACTGGTTATGACCCACAGTTTTATGGGAGTTGTTTGTTGGAAAGTTAATGCCCTTCCATTTATCCTGGGGACTTCCGAACTTTGTCTCCTGCCCCTGTGGTCCCCCTCTTTTGTTATCTCTTAAACCTTTTGACCAGTAACTTACTATGTTTTCCCAATTCAACCCCTACCTCCTTGGCCTTTTTTCTTCCCACTTCCTGTGGCATTTTTATTTGTTCTGCTTTGACTTTTAGCTAGAGCTAAAACCTCACGGGAGCAATAGACACTTATAAAAGAGGGAAATCAGGGCTTGTTCAGCACTTGTTAAATATTGTGATGAAAACTGAGAGCTTCTGTTTAATTGATTGGAGAGAGAGTTCTTAGTTCAAAAGTAACTGTAAAGTGCCTAAAAACAAATAAAATGATTTACTATGTTCCTTCAGCCCAGCATATTTGCTGGTCATTTTCTTACACCTTAGTTAAAGTAGCTTAGTTTTATTTAGTCTTTTCTCAGTTGATAACTGTTCACGGACCCAGAGTTCTTAGGACTTCATGCTTTGGCTTAAGAGGGGTGGATGCCTGTGGGCAGAGGATATAGCTCAGGTGGATTCGTGTGCGTCTCGAGGTTTGGGCTAAGACTAGTTTTCTGAGTTTTAAAAATCTTCTTTTCAGGGCATCAGAAAAGAAGGTGGTAAAAATTACATCTGGAATCCCTCAGACTGAAGTAAGTCTTCTTTCTTTAATGTATTGGGATGGGGATGGAGGTGCGTAAGGCCATGGTGTGCATGTGCGCTCCAGAGGGCGCTTTCAGAGCCAGTTCTTGCCTTCCACTTTGTTGAGGTCGGGGGCTTTGTAACTTTTAAAAACATTTTTTAGTGGTGTGTGTGTGTGTGTGTGTGTGTGTGTGTGTGTGTGTGTGTGTGCGCGCGCGCGCGTGCATGCATGAATGCTTGCGTAGGTCAGAGGACAGCCTGGGGGAATTGGATCTCTCCTTGAAGCATGTGGATTCCAGAGAGCAAACTTAGGTCATCTGGCTTCACAGCAAACAACTCACTGAACCATCTCTCTGGGCCTGGTCAGGTCCTCTCTTATTTCTGCTGCTGTGCTGTGTATCCCAGGCAAGCTGGCCCATGAGCTCCCAGCAGACACCTACTCCCACTCCCGTCTTGCAGCAGGAGTCTGGATTTTTACCTGGGTTCTGTTTTTATGTGGGTTTTGGGGCATCCTGGCTCAGGTTATCAGACTATGTAGCTTTGGCTGTCCCTAAACAAAATCTTTCTACTTTACCATCCCAGGTACTCAGATTCTAGGCATGTGTCACCATGCCTGGCCATTTCTGTTTTTAATCCTTTCTTCTGTCTGCAGTATTACTTAAAAAATTTCACTTGAGGCTGTTGAGTAAAAAGGTGCCTGTGGTTAAAGCCTGAGTTTGATCCCCTGGAACCACATGTTACTAGGAAGCAAATAGAGTTCCATATGTTGTAGTGGAGATGCATACATCCTGCAATAAATAAATGTAAAAGTAACTTTATTCATAGAGAAATTCAGTATTGACAATTGTTTTCTTCCTCCATCTACTCAGGAAAATATTTGGGCTGGCATGATGAGTAGTTATTTAAGCTGTCCTCTGTTACACCACTGTGGCCTTAATAGTAACTTTTTAATAAGTTTACAGGCATAGGATTAGAGTCTGAGAGGGTTGTATATACCTTGTATGTAACTTGCTAGTTGGTGGCTGGTAAGAGTAAAATTTCATTGGATTCTTATCTCAAGATGTATGAAATCAGGTTTTCTTTGAGATCTTGTGTTTAGTTCAAAAGTAGAGGGGTTTTTGTTGTGCTGTTTTTTTTTTTTTTTTTTTTTTTTTTTTTTTTTTTAAACAAGATTTCTCTGTGTAGCCTTGGCTGTCCTGGAACTCACTCTGTAGATCAGGCTGGCCTCGAACTCAGAAATTTGCCTGCCTCTCTGCTTCCTGAATGCTAGGAGTGTGCCACCATCCCTGGCTCAAAGCAAAGATTTTCTTTTTTTTTTTTTTACACTGTTCAGTTACCTATATTGGAACCAAGATGTTCCTTTGATCTTGTTCTTTCTCCTCCTCCTCTTCTTCCCCTCTCTCCCAGCCTCCTTTCCTCTTACCTTTCTTTCTTTCTAAAATCAAATGTAACTTTTGTGTTTTGGGGTTTATGTAGGAATTGGATTTTATTTTATTTTATTTATTTATTTATTTATTTTTGAGAATGAATGCAATAATAGGTGTGTGTGTGTGTTTGCTTTCTGAAAACAATTGTGTTAATCGTTAGAATGAATACTACCTGATATGGTGTAAGTATTTTCCTTTAGATCTTAATCAATTTTTTTTAAACAAAAAATTACAGTTTTTTCATTTTTCATTTTATTATCACTTAGAGAATGCAGAAAAGGGCTGAACGATTCAATGTACCTGTAAGCTTGGAGAGCAAGAAGGCTGCTCGGGCAGCTCGGTGAGTACTTGTAGCCCTTTGGACCCAAGATGGAGATGTTGTGCGTGTGGTCAGATTTGCTTCTAGAATAGTTGGTTTTAAGTGGAAGTGTTCTCATTGAAATTAATGAACACGGTTTGGGCCATACTCAGAACATTTCTGCTGATTTTATATAGTAGCTGTATATTGGGTTTTGTTGTTATCAGTCAGGGTTTTTATAATAGGTAAAAGTCAGTAGCTGACAGCTGCTCCTCAGTCTGAGGATTTCTTTTAGTGGACTCTTGGACTTTTGGTGAGAAAGAGAATAAACTGAACCTCTTTCATGGGGTTGTTAGAATTAGCTAATGATTGCAAAGTTTGAGATCACAAGGAAGAAGTGTCATGTACCCTTGACACGGACACAGACGACTAAGGGTGTGAACAGCTTCTTAAAATTTAGGTTTTGTTTTGTTTTCTTCCTGCAGGTTTGGAATTTCTTCAGTTCCAACAAAAGGTGAGAATACAGAGGTTCTTTTGAGAAGGTTTACTTTTTTTCTTTTCTGAGAATATATTTTATTCCTCTAAATTAAGATAAATTTATCTCTAGAAGCCTTTACATTTGTACCCTCATGAATAATTAAGAAAAGGTTCTGGAATTATGAGAGAGGAGATCTCACTTTTTTTTTCTAGGATGTCTGAGAAATTTCTAGTACCTTGTTACTTATTTTGTGTCTTATTAGCATAAAATTATTGTAGTTTTTCAGTGCTCTGAGCATTTAAGTGAAGAAGATTTTGACTTCAGTTTTACTTTGAAGAACTTACAAAGTAGTAACCTCTTGTTAACATCATATGTTCATCAGTCATTGGGGAAAAAACATAGCCAATATAGTGTTAATTAAATGTATACTGTAGTATAGGAGACTATGTAGAATGTTAAAAATGATTTAAGGGCTGAGTCCCAGAACTCACATTTACAAAGCAGGATATGGTGGTGTCGGTTTATAATCCTAGGGCAGGCAAGAGGCAGGTCGGATACCTGGAGCCTTCTAGCCAGCTGTCCCAACTGATGGTAGGCTTTAGGCCAGCGAGAGACCCTGTCTCGATTAAAAAAAAAAAAGTACCTGAGATTGATTTTCCTCTGGCCTTCATATGTACACACAAAACACAATATTTTAAGATAGGCTATAGTGGTGTATTCCTGTAATCATGGCACCTGGGAGACCAAGGTAAAAGAATTACCAGTTGAAATCCAGCCTCAGCTATATAGAAAACGGTCTTTAAAAAAGAAGGGCCAGGATGGTGGTGGCTCACACCTTTAATCCTAGTATTCGGGAGGCAGAGGTAGACAGATCTCTGTAAGTTTGAGACCTCTCTGGTCTACAGAGTGAGTTCTGGGACAGTCAAGGCTACCCAGAGAAACCCTGAACATAAAAAAAAAGAAGAATAAAAAAAATGATGAAAGGGGGTAAAAAAAAGCCTAGTGGCTGGATAGTCCTTGAGAGGCCTTGGTGAAGAAGTGGACAAAGGGGGATTTGGGGTTCAGGGTCATCCATCCTCTGTTACATATATACATATAATTACTTTTTCTGTTGGTATGGCAAAACACCATAATGGAAGGCAACTTGAGGAAGAGAACATTTATTTTGGCTTATGGCTCCAGAGTGGATCAGAAGCATGGCTACAGGCAGCAGGCATGGTGGCAGGAGCAGGAAGCTGAGAGCTTCCATCTTGAAACACAGGTATAGAGCACAGAAAGTGAACTGGAAGTGGGCTAGGCCTTTTCAAAGCCCTCCTCCAGTGATACTTATTCACCAAGGCCACATTTCTGAATCTCCTCAAATACCAGCAACTGGACCAGGTGCTGAAATGCCCAAGAATATGGAGGACCACCATATATACATACACACATGTAGACAGACAGACATGCATGCATATATACATACATACATACATACATACATACCACGTAGTATGTAATTATTTTTTTTTAGTTTATCCAGAGGTTTGTGCAACATTACAGTAAGTCTTGACACTCACCACCAACAAAAGAAATTTTGTGCCTGTTGTCAGTTTTTCTTCATTTCTTCTTTTATCCCAGTGCTTAATCAACTACTGATGTTTGTCTCCATTTATGATTTTGCCTTCACACAAATGGAAATCATATATGTGATCTTTTGTAATTAGCTTTTCCACTTAGCATGATACTTTAGCTTTTTGCTGTTTTTGATACAGAATTTCACCTTGTTTGCGTTCTGATCACTTTCCCCTGATTGGATGGCCTTTCAAGGTCACAGGAGAGGAAGAGGGGTTCAGTCCTCATGGGAATAGATGAGCTGGGGTGGCTGGGTAGAGGGGTGGGTTTCCCTATTCTAAGGAATAGGAGAGAGGGGATAGGATTTGGGAGGAGAGGAGGGGGCGGCCTCTGACCTTGATGTAAATTGCATTAATTAATTAAAAAAAAAAAAAAGAATTTCACTATGTACTCCAGGGTGGCCTAACTTGCTGTATAGCTTACTTTGGCTGGTCTCCTCAGATTTATGATCTTTCTCCTTTAGCCTCCCAAATGCTAAAATTACAGATCTGTACCACCAGGCCTGTTCTGTATGTCATGTCTGTTTATTAGTACTGTGCCACTGAACATCACCCTCAGCCTAACATACCTCCAGCATTGATGGTAAAGAAGATTTCATCATTTTATTGCTTATAATATATCCTCCTAAATGAACATGTCACATTTTATTTATCCAGTTATCAGTTGGTAGTTCATTGATTGCTTTTACTATTTCTCTGATACAACTAATGATACTGCAAGTGTTTGTTTCTAAGTTTTTGTGTGCATACATGTTTTATTTCATTTTTTGAACCTGTGTATAGAAGATAGCCCACATGGGCTTGATTGTCCCCTTTCACATTTGCGTGGGCTCTGAGAATTGCATTGCCAGGCTGTGCAGCAGGCACTCTACCTGCTGAGCCATGTCACCAGCCCCAGGGTCTAACTCTAATAGCCACAAAAGAGTCTGTGGAAGGAACGTGTAAGTTCTGTTTATAGGCATTGTTCTTTAAGCTTTGAGATGGACTCAAATATGTCTAAAGGGTTTTTATCCTATTTATTATGTTTATGGTCTTAATTTGATTTGAAGACTTAATTTTATGAATTTTAAAACTTAAATAATTTTAAATTTTTTATTTCCTTAGGTCTGTCATCTGACACCAAGCCTTTGGTACGAAATCTTCTGTAGAGTTTGTCAGATTAGAGGGGACTCTGAGGTTATGAGTTGGTAACTGTCTTCAGTGTAGTATGCCCTGAATTTTAAGTGTTTGAAGTCTGGGGAACTTAGAAAAATTGCCACATCTTCAAGTGACTATAGATAACCATTTTTCCTACCAGCCATTACTTTTTATTTTTTGAGACAGAGTTTCTCTGTGTAGCCTTGGCTGTCCTGTACTCTCTTTGTAGACCAGGCTAGCCTTGCATTCACAGCGATCCAGCCTGCCCCTGCCTCCCTGAGTGCTGGGATTACAGGTGTGCTCCATTATGCCTGGCACAAGCCATTACTTTGAAAAGATAACTAGATTTTTGTTAGCTAAAGGCTAACTCTTTTGTTTTATGACTGTGAAGTTTTAGGCCTTGTCTAGTAGCATTTGGTAATGTCTAATTCTTTTTTAAAAATTTATTTTACTTAATTTTGTTTTTTCGAAACAAGATTTCTCTGTGTATCTCTGGCTGTTGTAGAACTCAGTTTGTAGATCACGCTGGCTTCAAACTCAAAGATTTGCCTTGCCTCTGCCCATGAGAGCTGGAATTAAAGACATTTGCCACTACTGCCCGGCTTTTAATTTTTTTTCTTTTTTAAAATTTTATTTATTTTATTAATTACAGTTTATTCAGTTTGTATCTCAGCTGTAGCCCCCTCCCTTGTCCCCTCCCAATCCTCCCCTCTCTCCCTCTTCTCCTCCCATGCCCCTCCCCACGTCCATTGATAGGGCAGGTCCTCCTCCCCTTCCCTCTGATCCTAGCCTATCACGTCTCATCCGGATTGGCTGCATTGTCTTTCTCTGTGGCCTGGTAAGCCTCCCCCCACCCCCTCAGGGAGAGGTGATCAAAGAACCAGCCACTGAGTTCATGTTTAATTTTTTTTTAAAGATTTATTTATTAATTATGTATACAGTGTTCTTTCTGCATGTACACCTGCACACCAGAAGAGGCCACCAGATTTCATTATAGATGGTTGTGAGCCCCCACATGGTTGCTGGGAATTGAACTCAGGACCTTTGCAAAAGCAACCAATGTTTTTAACCTCTCCAGTCCCTGGCTTTTAATTCTTAATAACTACAAAGAATCTGTAAAGCAACTTAATAAGTTCTATTTATAGATACTGTTTTTTTTCTTAAATCAATAAATTGATTTAATTTTTGAAAGAGAATATCATGATTCCTGGGCCAGCCTGAGTCTTGCTGGATGACCTTGAACTTCTGAATTTGTTGCTAATACCTCTGGGATTTCAGGCATGCTCCACTCTACCTGATTCATGAGTACTAGAGCTCAACCCTAGGATGCTTGCTAGGCAGATACTCTGCCACCTAAGCCACAACAGCAGCCTGTTGCCTGTACATTTAAGAAAAGCCAAGTGTGATAGTGCACGCCTTAATCTCAGCACTCGGGAGGCCGAGGCTGGGAGATCCCTGTGCAGGGGGAGGTCAGCTGGGCTACAGAGTGAGTTCCAGTCAGACATCACAAAAAACCAACTACTATACACATATATGTGAGAGTAAAGAGTGTGGAAGTAGAGTGATGTTTTCTGGGCCATTGTGACTAGGCAGCAAGTTTTCAACTATGAAATCCTGCTACAGTCAGTATTGTAACTAAAATTGAAATATTTTGTTAATGAACATGTTCTAAATGTATCAAGGCTTCCAAGAAAAAAAAAAGAAAGAATTGAGTTGAGTAGTATTTGTCTTATAAAGTTGAGAAGTTTATCTTTGCTTAAAGATTCAGTTAAGAATCACTTAGCAGAGTCTGGTATGACTGTACATGCTTGTAATCCCAGCATTCAGGAAGCTGAGGCAGGAGGATTGCTGCAAGTTTGAGGCCCTCCTGGGCTATACAATGAGTTGAAGGATATTTTGGATTTCATAGAGGGAGAGCCTGTCTCAGAAAACTAAAACCGATCAAAGAAGAAAATACTTTTAGAGATTGTGTGGTAGGAATTAATGAATTTGAAACGTATTTATAGAGGTGATGATATTTTATATGGTGGGTTTTTTTTCAAGCCATGTTTTTTCTGCTTTGCTTTGCCACCATTGATGAGTCAAGGATTAGGGCTGAACCCTTCACCTTTACTCTTCAGAGATCGTTGTTATTGTTGGCATGTGTACCTGCCACTTAGTCCCTGAGGTTAGCACTTTTTTTCTTATGTTTTAATGTCTTTGTTTTTGTAGGTTAACCTGGATAAACTGAAGGAAAGAGCACAGAGATTTGGTTTGAATGTCTCTTCCATCTCTAGAAAGGTAATGTATGTCAGCTGTAATTTCTGTTTTTAGAGAAAACAGTCAAGAAATTTGGAAATGTCTTTTGTGAAATGACTTTTGTGAAGTCATTTTGTGAAGCTGGCTTTTTAGCACTTCAGTTTTATGTCATTTGAATATTACCGCCTCACTATATGATCACATCATACTAACTATTTAACAAAATAATTTTGTTCAGTAGATTGTTTTCATATCTTCCACCTAACTACTAAACCGTAGCCTGTTACTCTTCGATACTTTATTGAATGTAGTTGTTTATTCCCAGTGCTTAGGAGGCAGGTGGGTCTCTGGGGTCTCTGTAGTGGGACCCTATTTAAAAAAAAAATACAAAAATACAAAAAACGGTGTGGATTATAGTAATGTTAAAACATGCTTTAACTATTCTGATATAGGAGTAATTAGACATTTAAAGAGAAAACAGTTACCTAGAACAAAATTTGAAGTTCATATTTCTATATGGAACTCTCCTCTATTTTTTAAGTCACAATCTGCTCATCTTACATGCTTGGACATGTAAGGAAAATGAGGAAACAGAATTTTTGGCTGACTTTTTCATGAATGCTTATACATTTGAGTTTTTTTTTTTTTTTGTTTTTTGTTTTTTTTTGAGACAGGGTTTCTTTGTGTGTCCTGGACTCACTTTGTAGACCAGACTAGCCTCGAACTCACAAAGATCCACCTGCCTCTGCCTCCCTGAATGCTGGGTGTACAGGCATGCACCACCATGCCTGGCTACTTTCAGTTTTATAACTTTACAGGTATGTTATATGCATTAGGCATTACATAGAAACTTAATGAACTCTGTCTTCCTACCCTTACTCTTACCCTGTAAATCATCTTCTCTCTTTCTCTTTTCCTGGTGAAACTCATGTTTCTGCTTTACCTCTCAGTGGATAGGATACTATTGATTTAGAGTGATGGGAAGTAACAACAGAGTATGGCACTGGCATTCAGACAATTTTTGTACAAGAGGCTGTAAATTTTCCCTTCCAATTCTGTGGACTGTTTGAGGATAGAATGGTATACTTTTTTTTCATTTAAGTCTCATGGTAACTAAAGGCTAAGAAACCCCACTCCTCAACAAGATAAACCCAGATAAATAAGGTCTGGCTACGTTGTAGCTTATTGCTCAGCACTCTGTTTTTCAGTGTGTTTGACTGGTCATTTCTTCTCCATCAGTTTTCCTTGCCTCCAAAAGAAGTCCTATTGGTGGACTTACAGGACTTGGTACATAGTGAAGAAGCAAGAATTGGGTAGCAGGAATGAAGATATTGAGTCAGTTCAGCTGATTATTTATGGTCAGAGGACATGGATTTTGCTAAAAACTAAATAATAAAGCAAACAACTAAGTCTGAACTGAAATCCATATATTAACTGATACCTACTTTGAGTAGATTGGTTTGCTTTTTTTTTTTTTTTTTTAACACATTGACATATTTGGAAAAGTAAAGCTTAAAGTTTTAGGGAGTTGTACAAAATTTATGTTGATTAAAAAGAACAAAGTCCAAGCACTATGCAGAACAGTGGAGTATTTGTTTTTCTTCCTTCTCAGGAATATGTAGGTCAAGGGTTAATGTTTTTTGTGTAGTGGTAGGAAAAGAAGCATCTATGGCCTTAGTAAATTTTAGTTTACCTTCTACTTTCTCTTCTGGAATAGGATCAGATTTTTTCCACATGGAGCTTTTCAGATGGTTAAGTATCCTACTAAGCTGTCCTTTTCTAGATTTTCTTATTCTTGTTGGTGGGTTGTAGTGAGGCTAGTGACCAAACCCGGGGCCTTGTCTGTACTTGTCAAACACTCTACACCTGAGCCTTACAACTCTACCCTAGTTATTCTCGCACACACTGACACACACCCCATGCTCACGCATGCACATGTGCTTGTGCCCTGTTCCTGGTGATCAGTTACTTTAAATTGAGAAATGTAAGTAGACTCTCAATTTTGAGAAGATTGTCACTGAAATCTGTTGAATACTAGAGAGGAGTCATCTCATCTTGTGACCCAGCACTTTTGAGGATATGACATAGGAAGATCAGGAGCTCATGGTGATCCTCACTGCATAGGAAAGTCAAGACCAGTCTGCGCTACATGTTATACTGTCGCATAAATTAGAGAGGCAATGTAGAATCCTATGTCTCTTTTTCCTAATCTTCCTCCACTTATTTAAGGGAATGAATGAATGAATGAATGAATAAAGAAAGAAAGAAAGAAAGAAAGAAAGAAAGAAAGAAAGAAAGAAAGAAAGAAGGTGAGAGCTAATCCCTCCATTGGCCCAGTAGAGCAAACTTTGAGGGAGGGCAAGGAACTACGTCAAGAACGACAGTAGAGGGGACATTCTCTGACCTCTGTTATCCAGTCATCTGGTTCTTCTGTTGTCCCTGCTGGGTGGGGAACCAAACCTTATTTGCCCTTTATCTGTAACAAATAAGTTACAATTCCCTTCCTTATCATTTCCTCCTTCCTAACCTTTTCTCCTTCCTATTTTATATACTTTCAGTGATGTCATCATCATATGTACCATTATATTGCTATTAAACCACATGACTATGGGAATTCAGAAGAAAAGGGAGCAGAATGGATTTTTTTTCCCCTCTTGAAAAGATAATCTTAATTTTAACTAAATGTTAATGGTGTTTTTCTTTGCTTTAGTTGTCATGTTCTCCCACTCTACCCTAAGATTAGACTTTTTTTGTTTGTTTTTGTTTTTGAGGCAAGGTTATCTGTGTAGCCTTGGCTGACCTAGAACCTTCGCTGTAGACCAGGCTGGCCTTGAACTCAGATATACCTCTCAAGACCTGGGATTAAAGGTGTGTATAAGTGTATAAGCCGGTCCTGGGTTATAGACACAGTAATTTAGCCATGTGTGAGGGGGATATTAGTTAAAAGTATTACAGATAAACAGTGACTACTTTAAGAGAGATTGTGTAGTGATAAGACAATAGCTTAATTGGTAGAGTGCTTGGATCCCTGGGTTGCATTCTCTTTGTAAACTGGTTATACTAACCATAACACTTAGGAGGTGAAGGTGAAGGATCAGAAGTTCAGGGCCATCTTTAGCCACATTGTAAGGCCAGTTTGGACTACATGCATGAGACTCAAAAGAGACTGGGAAAGTTTGATTTTAAAATTTGGGGAAGCAAAGTGAAAATTTAGGTGCTGTACCAATAGTATCAATAATTTTGTGACTGGTAGATTGCCCTGCTTATTATAAATTACATTTGGGAAATTTCAAAATCTTCAGATAGAAGATTTTCAAGAGCTGTATAGTTAAGACCACTAAGGTCTTTGTATGCTTTGTTTTATTTTTCATTTCATTTCACACACACACACACACCCCAAAAACAAACAAAATCCCAGTAATAGACACACAATATGTAGTGTCGTGCCCCACACCATTTCCTCTTACACAGATTTTTATTGCTTATAAATTGGTGTGTGTATGTGTGTGTAGGTGTTTTGTTTTGTTTCATGTTAATTTTGAGGTGTGGGTGGGCAGTATTGGGCATTGAACCCAAAGACTCAAGGCAGGTAGCACTCTACCGTGGAACTATAGCTACAACTCAGAAAGCTGGTTTTGGTAGGAACTTTTGCTGTCAAAAATTTCCGATCTGTGGATTGTAGAAGCTTATGAAAGTATAAGATGCTAACACTCAGATGGCTAACATAAGTAATATTTTTGTCCTAACATTGATAAGGAGACCAGCAGTTTACACACATGGGCACATAGCTTCCCCTAAAAGCAGGGTTTCACTGTGGAGACCTGACTGGCTTAGAGCTTCATATATGGCCCTGTCTGGCTTTGAACTCAAAAGAGCTTATCAGATTCCCTAAAACAGGAGTTTATCAATGGTTTTGAGCTACCGTATAAGTGCTTGGGAATCAAACCTGGGTCTTCTGCTAAGGGGGACCCAATAAGTGGTCATGGCAGTCAGGGACGTGAACCACAAGTGATGAGGATGAAAACTGGGTTCATATTGACTTTGTCAACCTGGAGTCTGATCCTAGGCAGTTTATTCCCAACAAATTTAAACACAGTATAACTTGGGGAAAAGTTTCCTGGTGTAATTTGTAATGAAGCATAATTACATCAAAACTTGACTCAGAGTATATATCATTTCTTCCAAGAAGATACTGTCTAGAGATAGGCCCTAGCTTAAGGGCCTGGCTCAGTTACACAGGTAAGGTAGAGGTCATTTGGGCTGTTAGCCACCTCTAGTCCTGGTTGGGGGAGCTTAGTGGAAGCCTCTGGTTATACAGATAATGTAAGGGTCATTTATACTATTAGGTATCTCTGTTCCTGTTTGTGGGTATTTAATATGGCCTAGCCCAGCAGATAACATAGACCATTACTTCCATTTCGTGGTTTTCTGGATAGAAGAACAGGGTTTTTTATATCTTTCCCATTGGAGAAACAATCATACATTTCTTAACTAATTCCTGATTTCTCTGGAGACCTGTGGACATAAAGACCTTGCTGTGTTCCCAACACTGCAAGAGCAGCAAGTGCTCATAACTTGTTGAGTCATATTTTCAGTCCCATAATGTCCCCGCCTTCTCTTTGATATCCTTTGAGCCGTACATGAGCAGTTGATATGCATGTCCCATTTAGGGCTGAACATTAGGCAGTTATGAGTCTGTGCGTGGACTGCTGTGCACTGCAAACAAGCAGCCTTTTTGACCAAGGTTTAAGGCAGCAGGGGCGTATGGGTATAAATGTAAGTATGTAGAAGATAGTTCTGCAGCATGCCCTTTTGGTAAGTCAACAATTGTGTGTTCCCCGCCTAGGGATTTGTCCTCCGTAGCCATGTGCTTTTGACCACGTTTATAGTACCTGGCACCGGTCTCCCCGTGTAGAGCAGTTCTGAAAATCAGTCAGAAAGCAGTTGGTTGCCCGCTACACTGGTCATACTGTTACCTCATTCTCAGGCGTGTCCTCTTGGTATTGTACCATACATAGTCTACTTCTAGCTAATGCACTGATAAATTTTAACTTCCCTCTAGCCCCCCCTTGGGAGGAAGTGTCCCAGTTATTTCTTGCTTGATTTCACTGCATCCCGAAAGCAAAGTGTGCTGTGTATTTAGTAGTGAGATCCTACCCACTAGTTATGGTGAGCGAACAAGAGTATTAACAGTAAAATTGGGGGCCTTGAGGGTCTCCCTGGCCAATAATTCATAGGCAAGTATCCCACACTGGGCATTCAGATTTTCATTTTATAACACATCTTCAGAAAGAAGCATTGTCTACCCGTGGAGGATACCTCTATTAAGACACCTTTTGAAAATTATAATATTGAAATTGGTTATTATGGGGTGATGATGGTGTGTGCTGCTACACTTGCATGTGTGCGTATCCAGCTTGTATATTTGCCTGGATGTAAGTAGAAACATGTAAAGCCAGACCGGTGGTACTCGCCATTAATCCCAGCACCTGGGAGGCAGAAGCTGACGGAGCTCTGTGGGTTAGAGGCCCTCCTCCTCTACATATGCATGCATACATAGAGCAGCCCTGCTCCCCTTCCCCAAAAAAGGCATGTGGTGGGACCCACAGAAGCCAGAAAAGAGCATGGGATCCTCTGGAGTTGGATTACAGGCAGTTAGGAACTGCCTAGTGTGGGTGCTAGGAACTAAACCTGAGTCCTCTGCAATAGCAGCAACAACTGTGGTGATTTATTCGGATGTATATGCTCACGAGAGTACAGGGGTTGGTGGAAGCTATAGGCTCCAGATACCCCTGGAGCTAGAGTTAGAGGCAGCTTGCGCCTCCTGATGTGGGGCTTGCTCCTCTGAAACAGCAGGGTGTGCTAGTAAAGCTACTGCTCAGCCGTCTCAGCCTACTAGACTGTATGTTGGTTAGGTGGCCTCTTTCCTTTATGATAAGCTTTTTAGTTCTTTGTGTAGTTTGGATACTTATCTTCTGTTGGTTTAATAGCTGGCAAGGATCTCTCATTCTGTAGGTACCTTCTTCATCTCATTGATGGCTTTCTTTTGCTGTACTGAACTTTTTAATTTCAGGAGATCCCTTTGTTGGTTATTATTCCCTGGTGCCTGGAGCCCTGCTCAGAAAATCCCTCTGTCTATATCTTGATGTATGCTCTCTGTTTTCCTCCAGCAGTTTGAGTCCTACCTTACACTGACATCCTTGATCTGTTTTAAGTTCATTTTTGTTTTATAGGTATATAATCCAGTTCCAGTATTCTTTGCTGAAGATGCTTTTTCTTCAGTGAGTGTCTTTGTCAAAAGGCTAGTGATTTTAGTTGCCTAGTGGTGTTTGGATCCTCTTCTCTAGTCCGTTGATCTATGTGTCTGGTTTTGCACTATACCGTGTTTTGTCAGTGCTGTGGGTCTAGACTAGAACTTGAAATCGGGTGTGGGAATACCTCTAGTGGTGGACTATTGCCTGGGGTTGCTTTGCCTGTCTGGGTTCTTTGTGCTTCATTTGAGTTTTAATTTTTGGTTTCCGTGAAGCATGTTACTGGAATTTTTGCTGGAATTATTGAATATGTAGATTGCTTTCGGTAGGTTGGTCTAAAGTTTTCATTGTTGCTCTGATTTCTTTTTCTGTATGTCATTATTACATAAAGGCTGTTGACTTTTTATTATTCTTTGAGGTTATAATTATCATTTCCCTATTTCTTTTTCTCCTTCCAACCCTACCTATGTTCCCTCCCCATTGTGCTTTCTTAAATAAATTTATGGTCTCTTTTTCTTTAGCTGTTAAACTTGTATGCACATGTCCCTGAATATAAATGCAGTATGCTCAGCTTCTATAGTGTCACTTGTATGTGTATTTTTAGGCCATTTGCTGTTAGATGGCCAGATGGGTGCTCTTTCCCTAGAGAAGATTATTTTCCCCTCTCTTAGCAATCCTTTGTTGAGTGTAGGTTTGCCCTCTGTAGTGGGTTTTTTGTTTGTTTAATTTTTTTTCTTTTGTTTTTCAAGACAGGCTTTCTCTGTGCAACAGCCCCGGCTGTCCTGAAACCAGGCTGGCCTCAAAGTCACAGAGATCCACCTGCCCCCACATCCCTAGCACTGGGATTAAAGGTGTGTGCCATCACACCTGGCAAATGTCATGTTGTTGAAGATTTTGTTTTATCTTCGTGTGTTGCCAGCATGTATGTAGTGCAGCACACGTGTGCAGTGCCTACTGAGGGCAGGAGAGGAGGTCGGGGCCCCTGGCAACAGAGCTGCAGGCTGCTGTAAACCCAAAGATTGGTCCTGGGACTCACAGATACTCTTTAAATCTTGAGCCATCTCCAGACAAATTTTGCAGATGTTAAGCCTAAACATGAAGGGATATTAAATTTTGTCAAAAGCCATTTCATGTCAGTCAAGATGATCGTAGGATTTCTGTCCTTGTGGTTTTGTTTTTTTTTTTTTTTCATTCACTGGCCTAGAACTTGCTATGTAGATCAGATTGCCCTTGAACTCACTGTGATCCACCACTGGTCTGCCTCTCACGTGCTGGGATTAAAGGCATGGGTTACCATGCCTAGCCCATTTATGTAAACTGTACCATTTATTGCTTTAAATATATCCAGTCATCCCTGAATCTCTAGAATAAAGGCAACTTGGTCACAGCCAGTGATCTTTTCATTAGGTTTTAAATTTGGCTAGCAAGTATCTTGATGAGGGTGTTCATTACGGAAAAGTTTGGTAATGTTCCTTTTCTGTTTTATGGAGTAGTTTGAGATGTATTGGTATTGTTCTTTGAAGATCTGGGAAATTTCACTAGTGAAGTCTTCTGGACCTGGTTTCTTTCTTTCTTTCTTTCTTTCTTTCTTTCTTTCTTTCTTTCTTT
>NW_026585504.1:561613-589238 GCF_907164565.1 Psammomys obesus
TTTCTTTCTTTCTTTCTTTCTTTCTTTCTTTCTTTCTTTCTTTCTTTCTTTCTTTCTTCCTTCCTTCCTTCCTTCCTTCCTTCCTTCCTTCCTTCCTTCCTTCTTTTTTGTTTGTTTGTTTGTTTGTGAGAGAGAGATTGATTTAATCCCAGCCCTCCAGAGGCAGACAAAACTCTTAAGTTCCAGGTTATTCAGGGCTGCAGTGAAACTGTCTCAAAAAAAAAACAAAAAACAAAAAACAAGTTGCTGAGTGGAAATTGTAAAACCTTAACTTGGGAAATGGAGTAGGGTCTCCCAGGAAGATGAAAATGTCCTATGAGGTATACTTTTCCAGCAGCTCCTGAGCATGAGGCAGTGACAGTCATAGAAACGCTGAGTGTTCTGTCAGAAACCAGAGTATGCTAACTTCTTTCCTTACATACATACTCTGACTTCTATGTTTTGGCTTGTCTGTTTTTTGAGGCAAAGACCTCATGTAGTGTAGTGCAGGTTGTCTTTGAAGTTGCCACACCCGAGGCTGACCTCCTGCTGATCTGCTGCTTTTGCCTGTT
The DNA here is from genome assembly GCF_907164565.1 of Psammomys obesus. Classification (NCBI taxonomy): domain Eukaryota; kingdom Metazoa; phylum Chordata; class Mammalia; order Rodentia; family Muridae; genus Psammomys; species Psammomys obesus. Next base: position 562,165 of record NW_026585504.1, read on the forward strand.
GTCTCACCCATATCCTAGTTTTCCTGGTTTTTGTGTGTGGTATTTAATTTTGTTCTTTTTAGTTAGTATTTTATTCAGATCTTAACTTTTTAATTTCCCGAGTAGATTCTTCGAATAGAAATAATGTTTGTAATGTTAAGCATTTGGAGTTTGAATTTTTAAATTATAGCAGTGGAGATATGTCTTACATTTAAAACTATTTTTTTTAAATTATTTATTATTTATACAGCATTCTGCCTGCATGTGTGCCTGCAGCCCAGAAGAGGACACCAGATCTCACTATAAATGGTTGTGAGCCACCATGTGGTTGCTGGGAATTGAACTCAGGACCTTTGGAAGAACAGCCAGTACTCTTAACCTCTGAGCCATCTCTCCAGACCTAAAACTATTTTTTTTAATTTCTTATATTTATTTCACAGAAACACGTTGAGATAGTTTGATGCTTAATGTGGACTTTAGAGATTATTTTGGTGTAGAATTCACTATAACTGCACAGTCAGTTACAGAATTCTCACTATCATGCCATTGTTTGGAAATGATTTTAGAAAATGTGCAGTTGAAACTAAACAGTATTCTGAGAGGCCTAAGAGGATTGGCCTCATTAGGGTTCTAGAAAACAGTGTGTGTCTTTAGAGACATTTTTTTCACTCATTTTATTGACACTCCTGTTTCTCTGTTGGTTTCAGGCTCTTTTAATGGTTGAACCTGCTACTCTTGCCCTGTACAAGTGTGTCCTGATCATGCTGCCTTTTTAGAATTAACTCATTAATCAAATTTTGCTTGCTTGCTTGCTTATTTATTTGTTTATTGGTTTTTTGAGACAGGGTTTCTTTATGTAACAGCCCTGGCTGTCCTGGACTCTGTTTGTAGAACAGGCTGCCCTAAAACTCAACAGAGATCTAACTGCCTCTGCCTCCCAGAGTGCTGGGATTAAAGGTATGAGCCACCCTGCCTGGCTTATTAACTAAGTTTTAGAGCTGTAGCTTGCTGTTTTGCTCAGGATGCCCTCAATTTCCAGATTCAAGCCGACATGTTTTTGTGTGCTGAGTTATGTTAGTGGAAGATTCTCACTGCTTCTCTGTTTTAATTCTAGGTAGGTAATACCTAGAGTGATTCTTTCCCAATGATTCTTTTCTTTGCTTTTCTTTTTTGTTGTTGTTTGAGATGGGGTCTCTCTGTGTAGACTTGGCTGTTCTAAGCTCATTTTGTAGACCAAGCTGCCCTCAAACTCACAGAGATCCACCTGCCTCTGCCTTCCTGAGTGCTGGGAATAAAGGTGATCATCACCACTCCGGCTTCTTTTTAATCTTTTAAAATTTTTTTAAAATTATTTTATGTTTATGGGTATTTTGCCTACATCTATGTTTATGTGTGTATCTAGTACCCTTGCAGACCAAAGAGGGTATTACATACCCTAGAACTAGAGTTAAGAAATGGTTGTAAGTGCTTTGTGTATGCTGGCAGTTGAACCTGGGTCATCTGGAAGAGCATCCATAGCTTTTAACCTCTGTGTCATGTGTCCAGCCTCCCAGCTTTTTTCTTGACCTTACAAAGTCCTTGAAGCTGAGATTTTTATTTGTAGTATTTGTGGGGAAAATAAAGCTGTAGTATTTGTGGGGAAGATGGCAGCTTTATTTGGATATAATAAGATGTTTTTGAAATTTTTAATCAGTACTTTTGTCATATATAATTGTAGTTATTTCTAAGCATGTTTGTTCATAAGTAAAGAACACTAGGGTCCTTTCAAGAAACAGTTCCTGGCAAGGCATGTCTTCAATCCCAGGGTAAGTCTCTGTGCATTTAAGGCCAGCCTGGTCTGCAGAGCAAGTTTCAGCCAGCCAGGGCTACACAGTTATACCCTGTCTCAAGATGACTCAATAGGTGAAAAGTGCAAACATGGCAGCTTGAATTCAATCCCAAGAACCCATAGTCAAAGAAGAGAACTGATTCCCCAAAATGGTTCTCTGACCTTTACATGCATGCTATGAACTGTTAAAGACAGGCACATCACACAGATGTGTGTGTGCATATATACAATATTCATAAATAATAACAGAATGCAGCTCTATACACTTGCCCTTTTGAGCGTCTAATGTATTAGGTTGGTATGACAGCAAGAATATGTTTTTTAAGTAGTGCAAGTGAAAAGACATTCATTCTACACTTCTGAATGCTCAAGCAAATGTTTTTATTTATTTATTTTTGCATTGCTATTCTCTGAATATTTTTGCTAAGATAGTAAATCTTTTTCTTAAAAGTTTTACTTTCCTTTATTGACTTGACATTTCTGCCATGCTTTGCAGAAGCTAAAGGTAATAGCATCCTAGCTTCTAAGGAAAGGAGGTGGGGACTTTTAATAGAAATTGGCTTCCTGGGGTCTCAAGTGTGAAGCCTTCATTTCCTCCGCCTGCTTTCTTTGTCCCACAGTCAGCTAGAACAAGGCTGAGAGGATCGCCTCTGGTGGGGTGTGTGTTGGGGGTACGTGGTGGTTTTGATTCCAGAAAAAAGTGATGGGAATTTGTGAAAAGAGTATTTGGTGATGAGTGGAGATGACTTTGGTTTCAAATCCTACAAAGATAGAAAACAGGTCCTTGGTGGTCTCTGACTCTGTTGGTCCCAGAAAGTCAATTCTGATGTTACAGAAACTGCTGAATGCAGGAAAGATGACTTTATTGTGTATGTGTATGCGTTTATTAAAGTGTCATGCTTTCTGCTAGTCTGGTCACCCTTAATCTGCCTAGGCTGTGAACATTAGTTTTGGGGATCACTTTGTGTTGTCTACTGGCTGACATAAAGGCTTAGGAAAAATAAGATCAATGGATTTCATGAAATTGTGTATTAAAGCATTAGAGTGTTTCTGAGAGAAAACCATCAGTTGTCATTCATCGTGTGAGTATGAAATTGAAAGCTCACTCAGGGTGTTTCATATCCTTTACCTCTGGGAAGTCAAGGCTTCATCATGCATTTTCCCATTGTCCCCTAAGTACTTTTCATCCTATTGTCAGTCACATGGTCTCAGATTGAGGAAAAAAGCCTTTTTTCCTTACAACCTTAAATTTGTTTAGAAAATTAGTTCAGTCTCAGAACTGCTAACATCTTCCTGCATATTATAATTCATTTGCAGAAAGCACCAGCAACTTACTGGTTTTTGTTTTGTTTGCAAAGCTTGGGGCTGGGGTAGCTCGGGGATGGAGCACTAGCATATTCAGGGCACATCCGCTACTGGGGCCTGTGAAAAGGTAAGAAGGCAGCTGTCTTAGCTCCTGTCAAGCCTCTTCCATCACGGTAAAGGAAAGATTCCTGTTCGCAAGTTAGTTGTAGTGCCTTAAGTTTTTCCTACTTTTACTTAATCTTGACTTTAATCTTCAGATTGGAACTTGTCCTCACATGTGGTATGAGATGGCTGATGGATAAAATAACTTTGTTGCACTAACTAGGAAAAGGATGTCCAGCTTTGGTCTCTTAAGATAATAAGGATTTTTCTTGAGTCCAGTGACTACTTTTGTGTTCTTAGGAATTTCTAAATTTAAAATTCTTAAATGTGCCTAAATTACACTTGAGGGAACTATTTGTGTTCATGGTTTCTTTTTATGAACTGGAGTGTTAGCGGTAAGACCACTGTTAAGAAAACGGGGAATGTTTTGGATGTTTAAACATACTGCTCACAGGGCACTAATTATATCAAAGTGGAATGACTCCCTTTGGCAAAGTGAATAGCCTCAGTATAGTTTATGAGCAGTAGTGTGTATTCAAAATAAAGCTGATTTTGAAATTTTGAAAAATGTTCTTTTAAATTTCAACCTTGAAGATAAAACTTGAATTTGCAAATAAAAGTTCAAACTCCTTTTTGGGTAGAGTTGGGTTTTTTTTTTATTGTTTGTTTGTTTTGAGACAGGGTTTCTCTGTGTAGTCCTGGCTGTCCTGGTGTTATATTGTGTAGGCAATTCAACTGGCCTGCTCTTAGGGACTGTTAGGGTCCTAACAATGTCCTATGTCAGGACCTGTGTCCTGTGACATTATCTGAGCCGAGTACTTCAGGTATAACTGGCGGTCTGCCGCTCCCACTCTCTCATGCTCTTCTCTTTGCTCTCTCCCCTTTTCTCTGTCGGGCACTCCCTTGCCCCCACCATCTCTCTCTCTTCCTCTCTTCTTTCTCTGTCTCTCTCTCTGTCACACTCCATCTCCGTTCAATAAACTCTTTCATATAACATTTGTTGTGTGCATGTGGCATCATTTTTAATAAATACTAACACCTGGGCTTGCTGTGTAGACCAGGCTGGCCTCAAACTCGAAGAAATCCGACTGTCTCTGCCTCCCTGAAAGCTGGGATTACAGGCATGTGCCACCACACCCAGCTTTGGGTAAAGATATTAATGTTGGTATTCTGCTGGATAAAAAAGAGAGAATCACTTTTTTAAAAAATCTACAGTTTTAGCAGCCATTGGCTGGAGGCTGTCTTTACTGTGTGCCTACTCCCTGGCTGTAGTGCAAACCATTGTCACAAGCTCTTGAGTGTGTAGTTATGATCTAGTGCCTCTGTTTTGCTTTCTTATGACAGCTGAGATAATTTTAAATATTTCTGTTGTATTTAGAGTAGAGAAAAATCTTTTTTTTTTTTTTTTAATGGATATTTTGTTTTGTTTTGATTTTTTGAGACAAGGTCTCACTTTGTAACTTTAGCTGTTCTGGAACTCACAGTATAGACCAGGCTGATCTTGAACTCAGATCCTCCTGCTCTGCCTCCCTAGTGCTAGAATTAAAAGTGTGCCCTACTATACCAGATTTGGGTGAAGTAAATTCTGTAATTATAACCGTATCATTTTGCTTCTAAGCATTTGCCTCATACTGGGTTTGATCTCTCTCGATTTTGTGTTTCTCTCTTCTGTCTCAGTACTTGTGGCTTCTTTTCTTCTTTCCTTTTCCCGCTCCTTTCTACATTACTATGGATTAAACCCAAGGCACTGAAGAGGCTAGGCCAGTATAGTTGCCACTGAACTATATTCACAGCTTTTTCTGGACCCTGCAGGCACTCATGTACTTTAGAAAAACCTCAAAGTCCTCTCTGGCCAGAGTGTAGATAAACAAAAGACAAAGAACTGAACAAATTACAGATGAACTTTCTTACACTTGCTTCTTGCCAAGTAAAAGACCAATTTGGGGAGAGAGGTACTAATTAGAAGTAGAAATTGCCTTTATTTTTATGTCTCTTTAATCATATTCAAAATCAGGCTAAGGCTACATTTCTATCTCCATTCCAACTACAAGGTGTTTTCTTGTATATTAAATTATATGAGGACATCCAGCTGTTATGTTCTATTCCATGTAAAGTGCCATTTATATTTTGGAAAACTATTGATTAGAATGGATTAATATAGATTGCATAAAGCCACAAATATATTTTCCCACATTATACCTATATTAAAATGGTTTCTTTCTTTAGCTTTTTAGTATCTTGATACATTACAAAATTAAGGCTGATGTAACTAACAGATAAGGTGACAACAAATTTATATATTAAAACTTATACTGTAACAAAAAATTTTAAAGATTGTTTTGAGAAAAATTTTACAATAGGTTGGCCTTAAAAAATAGAATTTTCAGCTAGGTGTTGGTGGTGCACACCTTTAATCCCAGTGCTTAGGAGGCAGAGGCAGGTGGATCTCTGAGTTTGAGGCCAGGGTGGTCTACAGAGTGAGTTCCAGGATTGTGAAGAACTGGGCTGAGTTGAGCACAGAATGCTGGATAGCTGCCCTGATTTTACATAGAGAAGTAGCTGTTGTGATCACAGGGGGAAAGGCAATTTCTTGATTAGGGCTCAAAGAGCAGGGTATTGGAACATCTCTGTGAATTTGTAGGTCTGTTGATTATTTTTTATTTGGCCTCTGTAGTTTTAGAATACTCTGAAACATAGTATGCCTATAGAATATGAATTCTTGGGATTTAAAGAAACAAACAAAATAAAAACATTAAAAATTTAAACAAAAATCTAACCTAGGAGAACCTCATACAAAGCCTACTATGATCCCAGCAGGAGGATCTCTGAGTTGGAGGTAGCTGGGTCTACAGAGGGAGTTCCAAGACAGGTAGTCTACATAGAGAGACCCTATCTGAAAACAAACCAAAAAAACTAGACCTGCATTTTCTCCAATTTATGGAGAGCCTGCGTATATTTGTATGAGGACCTAAATATGACTTATTTATCCTATTGTTTTTTTAATTAATATTTTTTATTTTTAAATAATTCATTCACTTGTATCCCAGCTGTAGCCCTCTCCCTCTTTCCCTCCTAATTCTCCTCTCCCTCCCTATTTATCCTATTGTTATCTTCTCTTTTGTTATCTTTTCTAATTATATCCAATCACCAGTATTTGAAATCTCAGCATGTACACAGTCCAGCTGCTGAGATTACAGGTGTGTGCTGCCTTACTCGGCTGCAGCCTGGATCTTTAGAACAGCTTTAAGAGAATGTCCAGCATGTTCTCCCAAGTTACTGGGCAGACATGAATCTCACAGCTGCTTGGAAAATACCCAGTGCCTCTCTGGTAGGTGACTATAGTTGTCACCTGTCTTCTAAGTGCAAGAGAACTATCTCAGCAGTGCACTGACTGTTCTTCCAGAGGAGCAGGTTCAGACTCTCTCTCTCTCTCTTTCTCTCCCCCTCCCTCTCTCTCTCCCTCCCTCTCTCTCTCCCCCCTTTCTTTCGTTATTCCTTAAAAAAAAGGAAAAAGATTTATTTATTTTGAGTGTGCTATTTGCATGCACAGCTGCATGCCAGAAGAGGGCATGATGGTTGTGAGCCACCATCCGGTTGAACTCAGGTCCTCTGAAAGAGGAGATAGTGCTCTTAACCTCTGAGGTTAATAGTAGCTCCTATTTTCTATAAGAGCTACTCAGTGGAATGTTTTTCTCTATCTGCATTGCCAGTGTTTCTTGAGTAAAGAAATTTGTTCTACATGTGTTTCTTTTAAAAATTTTTTATGGAATTTCATTTTATTTAAATGTACGTGGGCTCACATATATATGGAGGCCAAAGGTCAACCTCAGAGGTTGTTGTTTTTTTTTTTTTTAAACATTTATATATTATGTATATAATGTTGTCTGCATATGCACCTGCATGCCAGAAGAAGGCACCAGATCTCATTATAGAGGGTTGATGAGCCTCCATATGGTTGCTGGGAACTGAACTCAGGACCTCTGGAAGAGTAGCCATTGCTCTTGACCTCTTAGCCATCTCTCCAGCCCTCAACCTCAGATGTTATTCAGGTGTGTGTGTGTCTGTGTGTCTGTCAGTCAGTCTCTCACAGGACACCTTAGTGGAGTCAGTATTCTCATACTATGTAGGTGCTGGAATCATTCTTAAGTGGCCTGACTTGGCAAGGGTTTTTATCGGTTAAGCCACCTAGCTGTCTCCACCTTGTTTTTTAAGACAGTCTTAGCCAGGATGGAGCTTGCTGAGTAGGTTAGGCTGACTTGGGGTCAGTAAACCCTAGAGATCTGTCTGCCTGTCTGTTTTGACTCAGTGTTGGAATTACACACACACACACACTTCCTTATCCAGTTTCTTCTATGGGTGCGGGGATTAGGTTTATGTTACTACGCTTGTACAATGAGCGCTTTACTGTGGTTTGGCAGTCTTAGCCTTTTAGATTTTGAGACAAAGTTTTGCTAGTTATCTCATACTGACTGAGACCTCACTATAGCCTGGACCAGCTTCAAATTCAGTCTTCCTGATTCTCTCTCCTAAATGTTGGCATTGCACTCACTACTATTCATCATCATGCCTGACTTTCCACTGTACTTAGGAGTATTGAGGCCCTCCTTAAAGTAAAAGTTTTTAATTATTTTCAATACAACATTGTTTCTTACCACTGTAAGAAAACACTTGAGGCTGAGTGACTTGATAAAGAAACTTGTTTAGCTCACAGTTTTAGAGGCTAAACGTTCAAACAACAGGGCCCCCCATTTCCTTGGTTGTATTACATCATGGCTGAAATGTAAACAGGAGGGAAACATCATGTTTCCAAACGGGAAGTGAGAACATGACTCAGGTTAGTTTTTGTTTGTTTGTTTTTGTTTTTGTTTTTTAGAATAATTTGTTTTTACAGTAATCAACTCAGGGAGCTACAAGAACAGCCTTAATCTTTGTGAAATGATAGAACCCATGGTCTAGCCAGCTCTTTTTGCCTGACCTCTTAAAGACCTCGCCACTTCTGTTGTCACACTGGGTGTTCCCCACGCTTACAGCACGAGTCTTTGGGGTCAAATTGCATCTAAACCATGTTTTTTTTTTTTTTTTTCCTATTTTTTCTTTCTTTGGTTTTTCAAGACAGAATTTTTCTGCGTGGCCCTGTGTGACCTCCTGAACTTGCTATGTAGACCAGGTTGGCCTTCAACCCACAGAGATCTGCCTACCTCTACCTCCCAAGTACTGGGACTAAATAGGTGTGCCGTCATGCCCAGGTTGTTTATGTTCTAATCTTTCTTTTACATTTGTGTGATTCCTGGCTCCTGCATATTATCACCAATAAATTACAGTTTTATTCCTGTAAACTTTGTAAATAAGAGACTAACTTATTTCAACTGCTGCCTTGGTCTGTTGACAGTCTGAAGATGATGAGAAGCTGAAAAAAAGGAAGGAGAGATTTGGGATTGTGACAAGTTCAGCTGGAACTGGAACCACAGAGGATACAGAGGTGAACTATATTTAGAATGCTTCATGGAGCTAGTAATAAAATCAAACAAACAAACAAAAACACCAGAAGTATTTATGTGTAAGCACACACACATGCACACACATGCCCTCACATGTCAAGGCTTCCGTGTGGAGGTCAGGACAACTCTGGGAAGTCATTCTCGACTTCTGCAGTGAGGCAGGTTATCATTGTTTCTATCATTGTCCATCTGACTTGAGGCTGGCTGGCTTTTTATATGTGTTCTGGAGATTGAGCTCAGTTTGTCAGGCTTGCTTGTAGTACTCCTACCTGTTCTCTTGTTTCCCCTGTCTTTCACAGAGCTCTTAAAAGGAAACAAGGAAAATTATGCTGAATGGAGAGGGAAAAGTACCTCTATTTTCATAGCTAGATTTTCTTTCCCTTTCCTTTGAGAGTTTTATACAATATATTTTGATCATATTCATCACCTATTCCTTCCAGATCTACTCACTGCCACCTCTCTACCCTTTCCCAACATATCTTTTTTATTTTATTTTATTTTTAATAAACAAACTCAGAGTCTAATTTGTGTTATTCATATACTCATGGCTATCCACTAGAACCCTACGAGCACCCTTAAAGAAAACAGGCTCTTCTTCCCCCAGAAGCCATCAGTTCTCCATACCTCCTCAATTAGGGGTGGTGGCTCTTGAACTTCTTTACACTCTTATGCTGAAATGCTTGACTAGCTTGATTTTGTGCTGGTCTTATGTGGGCAACCATAGCTGCCATGAGTCCATAAATACAGCAGTTATGTGTGTCATGTCAAAAAAGACTATTCTCCAACCTCTGACTCTTACAGTCTTTCTGCCCCCTCTTCCACAATGGTCCCGAGCTTTGTGGAGGTTGGATATAGATGTCCTGTTTGTGGCTTAGTACTCCATTGACATAGATGTCTGCATTTTGATCAATTGTGAGTTTAGCACCATCCACTGTACAAAAAACTTCCCTGTGATGAGGTCTGAAGGTTATACTAATCTATGAGTATGTAAAGAGGGATTTAGAAGGTAATTTGATACTATGTTCATTTAGCAGAATAATAATAGTAGGTTCATTCTGGAGGTCTGTAGTACTCCAACCATGGGCTCTTGGTCAAATTTACAGTACCAGATATGTTTCCTTCTGTGCAGTGGGCTTAAATCCAGTCTATGGGCTCTTAACCACTCTCTGGCCAAGCCACTCATTTTGGCTTAAGAAGTAGGCTAGGCATAAGCTACTAAGTAAAAAGCCCAGTGTGTTTTGTTTGTTTTTTTATTAAATAAGTTTTTCATACAGTATATTTTGATCATATTCCTTCCCCTCTCTCAGCTCCTCTCAGATTCTTCCCACCTCCCTACCACTGAACTTTTATGTTCTTTCTCAAAGAAAAAAATTAAAAATAAAACCAATAAGACAAAAACTAACAAACAAAAACCTTGTAGTCTATTTTGTGTTGGCCATCTACTCTTGGGCATGAAGTTTGATAGAGAAAACTGAAATTTCCCTTCCCAGCTGGAATCAGTTGAAAATAGCTTCTTTTATTTGGGGGTGGACATGAGACAGGGTTTCTCTGTGTAGCATTGGCTGTCCTGGAACTCTCTCTCTCTCTGTAAACCAGCCTCCTGAGTGCTGGGATTACAGGCATATGCCACCAACTGTCAGGCTGAGATTACATTTGATTACAACATTTCTTCCTCCAAACTCTCCCATATACCCTCTTCCTGCTCCCCTTTAAATTCATGCCTTCTTTTTTTCACTAGTTGTTATTGCATGCATATGTGTATATGTACATACATACATATTTCTAAATATAACCTGCATATTTTTAGGGTTGACCATTTGGCATTGGACAACCAATTGGTGTGGTATGCTCTTCCCTGAGAAAGACTACCTCTGCCAATACCAGCTTTCCATGTTGCCTATAGTTCTTTGTGTAGAACTCAGGCCTCATGGGCCTTTCCTGGCCCACTTCAGCATGTTCACTGGTGTCCTTGTTCAGCCCAGGTTTGGGCAGTTGTATTGATGAGGTTTTGAAACAGGATCTTCACCTTCATCCTGTTTGGCTTTGTACTTGAAGCAGTTTTCCTGTCTCAGTGTCCTGAGTACTAGGACTACAGTCATGTTCTGCCTCAGCTTTGTTTTTATTTACGGGTGTGAGTGTTAGCTTCCCATGGAGACCACAACAGAGGTAGAGTTAATGATGGTTATGAGCCACCTGATGCAGGTGCTGGGAATTAAACTTGGGTCTTCTGCAAGAGCAGCAAATACTCTTAACCACTGAGAGTGTTTCCCCATCCCAGTCTCTCCTTCTCCTCCCCTTACCAGGGTCTCATTCTGGTAGCTTAGGCTGATTTGGAGCCCCTGTGTAGACCAGCTAACATTGAACTTTCAGTGATTCTCCCCATCTTATGTGTAGAGACTTAAAAAAATGAATTTCGTTACTCAGAATCTTGGAAAGGTTTTTAGTTCTATTTCATTTGCTTTCCCTGCCCCTCTGTGTGTAGTATCTGTGTTTGTGTTCAGATGTACATAGAGAACATAGAGGTTGACATTGGATGTCTTCCTTTCTGTTTTTTGAGATGGCCTCTCACTGAATCTGTAGCTCGCTGGTGGGCTAGGCTGGTCAGTGTGCTCCAGGAATCTGTCTGTCTTCCCCCTTACCCAGTGATAGAGTTACAGGCATGTGCCGCTGTACTCTGCTTTTATGTGAGTCCTAATGGTTGTTTGTGTTATAAGTATTTTACCAACCAAACCATCTTTCTGTTCCCTAAGTTTCTTTATAAATAGGTATATATGCCATGAAGATGGTAGATCAAGGGCTGGAGAGAGGGTTCAGCAGTTAAGAGCACTTGTTGCTCTTGCAGAGGACCTATGTGCACATGTATGGTGCACATACATGTATGCATGCAAAACAGTCATACACATAAAATAAATCTAAAAAATTAAAGTCAGTGTATGCTCTTCACTAGGAAAAGGAACTAAAGCCACCTGTAGACTTTCTGCTACTGAAATAACATACTATCTGTAGTAAGAATCTGCTTGCTTATTGATTAACAAGATGAACTTACTTCAGTTCTGATTAGAATTACTCCTCCTTACAGCTGTTATTAAACAGGGATTTCGCTGAGTGGGTACAGTGGTTTCTCCAGGTTAAAGAGGTGGGGAAACGTGGCTTTGGTTGCAAGTCATTGTCTATAAGGAAATAGTAATTTCTGAACCTAAGATGCAGTTTACATGGACCACAAGATTTCTGTCTTATTTCAAGGGATTTTGTCATTAGTCCAAGTAAAATGATCTTGGAGTGTATTCTGCTTGAAGGAAGGAGAGAGGGAGGGAAGGAAGGAAGGAGGAAGGAAAGATCTGTATTAAACCTGTAATGTGAATTGATGACAGAATCCTTTCTTGTATTCTGGGGCAGTATTTCAAATGAAGTTAAAGGACACAAGTGTGTGGTTTTTTGTTTTTTTTTTTTTTTTCGAGACAGGGTTTCTCTGTGTAGCCTTGGCTGTCCTGGATTGCTTTGTAGACCAGTCTATCCTCAAACTCAGAGCAATCCACCTGCCTCTGCCTCCCTGAGTGCTAGGATCACAGGAGTGCACCACCATGCCCAGCTCAGTACTGCCTTCTTTAAGAGATTCATAATATACATAACTTGTGAGCTTTGTTGTGCTCACCTATGCAATAGTGTTTCCATATGACCCCGGTATTAAGTAGATATCAAAAGTAATTAGAGTATCACTCATGCTTAGAGGCCTGTATAACACTACTTTACAAGATAGGAGCTGCTAAAAAATAGCTGAATACCTGAAGGAATTCAGACATGAGGCTTGATTTAAAAGAGAGAGGAGAGAGAAAAAGGAGAGGAGAGAGAGAGCCACATAATAAGTAAGGATACTTTTTTGCAAACATTCTCTCTTCTCCACCTTACCTCTTTGTGGACTGGAGACCTCATTTTAACTGCTCTGTGGAGAGTATTGTTTATCCCTTTGTCCTCTGAAATCTCCCATCTTCCTAATAATTATAAGGGAAATTTTTCACTTTTCTATCACTCTTTTCATCCTCCATTCTCCCTTAACCTTCTTTCCTCCTCACCCTTTGTTTAGCCTTTATGTTCTATGTAAGGGTGTGTTTTGACTTCAGTTTCTCACCTTTCTTATAAGTGGAGGGATTCAGGAATAAAGTGTGGCTCTTGTTGGGCCTTTTGACCATTAATGTGGGTTTAGTTTAAAGCTTCCAGGAACTTAATCTGCTATTGTTTTGCAATCTAATTTTTTTTTCTTGCTTTTTTGTTACAGGCAAAGAAAAGGAAAAGAGCAGAACGTTTTGGGATTGCATAATGAAAAGTTCATGCTCTCTGCCCCATCGTGGTTTCCATTTCTCAAATTCTTCTTGGGTTTATACACATACACACACTCACACGCACACCCGTGCGCGTACACATGCACGCACAGTTGTCTGCCTCACAGTGAGGAAGCCTGTACCCTAGGTACATCCTTGAATTCCAGTAGCAGTTGGATTGAATTGCTGCTCTACATTTAAGGTTGTTGTGGGTTTTTTGTTTTGTTTTGTTTTTAATTATTTTGCTTATTAATAAAAGAAGAAAGAAAAGAAAACGTGTTTCATTAGGTGTTCCTTTTAAATTCCTAGGGCCAGACTAGATCACATAAAGGGAGTGTCAATGGCAAATACTAGGGGAATTAACTGTAATACCTTTATCCTGTAGAAAAAGAGGGTAAGTCTACCCTTTAAGCCTACTTATTATATTCTTCCTACTCACAGGTACACTTTTATTTTCTCTCTCATGATGAAGCCATGTGACCGCAAGCCTTGGCTTCCGAGGTGGAAGTGGCCCTGAGGCAATGTTGAGAGAGCCAGGGGGACTTTAGGGAATGTAAAGGATGGGTGCTGCTCATCCTCTGCTTTGAATGAAGCCTAACTGTACAAAACAGAATCCATTGTAAAAGATTAGTGTTTTCCATGGGGGCCTGACATGGCCCTGTCTGTTGTAGCAGAAATCACTGTATGGGACATACTTCAAGAAGGTAAAATGGGCTAGTAGAAGTATAGAAATCCAAAACATGACTGTGTGTCAGAGACGTTAAGCATTGTTTCCAAGGTCATTGGGACATAAGTGGAACAAGATGCTTCGGGTTTTTTTGTTGTTCTCTCCTCACATCCCTTTTTTCTCCCAGGTTTTGAGACAGGTCTCACTGCCACCTGGCTTGGGGCATGCTGTGTAGCCCAGGAGGCCTTGAATCCCGTCAGCATTGTTCGCCTTCTTAGAGCTGTGATTACAGGCAAGCACCACCACACCTGCCTTGGCTTTCTCGTTTTAATCTTTGTATTTCAGTGCCAGTAAATGCTCCCTTGGGAGATTTTTTTGGAAAGGCCATAAAAGTTGCCTTACTTGAAAACTGTGAACTGGACCACATGCCTTTAATCCCAACACTTGAGAGGCTGAGGCAGGTGGATCTCTGAGTTTGAGGCCAGCCTGGTCTACAGAGTGAGTTCCAGGATTGTGAAGGCTACACAGAGAAATGTTGTTTCAAGAAAAAAAAGGAAGGGGGTAGAAAGAAAAAGAAAACTTTGGTACCATCATTAAATCTTGTGTTGTGATAAAATAATAATCTGTGATAAAAATCTTTGTCCTTATTTCTACCAAAGCCTAGCTGGCTTTGTGATTAATAGAAAGCTAACTTTCCTAACATTAAATCTTGTACCATGGAACATGATGTGTGTCTGTTGGCAGTCTTGGGGCATGGGCAGTTTCAAAGTCAGCCAGCTGCTACATAGACTCTGCTTGTATGAAAGGTGGGGACCTAAGTTTAGACACTTTAGGAAAACTTCCATGGAGAACAGATTAAAGGTTGCCCGTTTACTGTGAAATCTGTCTCATCTGAGACCTAATAAAAGAAAAAGTTAGTGTTGTCACCTCCTCAGCCAAATAAATGATCTCTTCTGTCTGTCTGCCCCACCACCACCCCCTTTTTACATTAGACTGTAACCTCCGGTTACTTTTTTCCAGTATCTTAATCTGAAAACAGTTATAGAGAATTGCTGTTTTATATCAAGAGACAGAATTAGGTTCCATAGGATTTATTTCCTAGGATGGTTATAAGCAAGTAAATATTGAAGGAACAAAGTAGATGCTGATAATAGAATGTTTTTATCCCTTAATAGGGGTCCCTTAATGTGGATTTTGAGAGAGGGTTTCTCTCTGTAGCCCAGGATGTCCTGAACTCCCTATATAGACCAGGCCACCCTGGAATTCAGAATTTCACCTGCCTCTGCCTCCTGAGTGCTGGGATTAAAGTCCTTTGCTATCACTGTAGGCATTCAGTATGGACTGTATCTCTTTATTCTCCATAACTTTTCAGAGGCATATTCATCTTAACCTTGGATTCCCCCACCCCTCATTTTTGAGATAGTTTCTCACTTTGTAGTCCTGGCTGGTTTTGAATTCATAGCATCCTTCAGCGTCATCCTCCGGAGTACTAGGATTTTTAATAGTGATGGGATTACGTACCATGCCTGTTGAAATAGGCCCTGTGTATAGGCGGGGGTGGGGGAGGATGTTTGTTTTGTCATTGGGGGTTTTATATGTGTGGGTATGTGTGCATGTTGAGGTTAGAGGACCATATCAGGTCTCTTGCTGCTTGATTACCTTTTAATCTGTTAGACAGGGCCTCACACTGAATCTGGAGCTCATAGATGTAGCTAGGGTAGCCGGCCAATAATTTCACTGACCACCCTTCTCTACCTCCCAGTTCTGGAGTTACAGACAAATGCTGCTGGGACATGGCTTTTTATATGGAACCAAACTCAGGTTCCTTATACTTGAGCAGCAGGCATTTACTAAGACATCTTCTTAGCCCCAGATGGTAATCATTGTTTTTACTCAGTTTGCTGTACCCAGCTCTTTCAAAACCAAACAAAAAAAAACAAGATCGGATTTTGTATTCCTGGACTGCCTCAAAACTCAGAGATCTACCTGCCTTTGTCTGCCTATTGAGTGTTGAGATTAAAGTGGACCTCAGTGCTCAGATTTTTCCAAATCTCTTATAGTGCTTTTCAAGTGTGTAGGGTTTTTTTTCTTTTAAATAGTCCTTTGTTCCATCTCTCCAGTTGTTCATATATTGGTCAGAAGATTCTCCTAACTTCTAAACCTGAGTACTCATTGTAGTCACTCCACACAGTGAGCGTGAACAGTACAGAATGCCTACATGTTTCTACTAATTTAGTCTCTAAAACCTAAGTTCATTTTGTTTGGCCAGGCAGACATTGAGGCTTAGAATTCTCTCTCTGGGCCTCGTGGTGCCAGCATTCAAGAGGGAGAGGCAGGTGTATCTCTGTGAGTTCCAGGCCAGCCAGGTCTACAAAGTGAGTCCAGGCCAGCCAGGGCTACACAGAGAAATCCTGTCTCAAAAACAAACTCTTCGGTTATCACACAGTCTTATTGTAGTTGATGCAGCATTGGTATTCCTTAGAATTTCTTGAGGGAGTCTGGTCTGAGCAAGGTACTGTGAGAATTACATTCCTTAGCCATAAATCTCCTTTTTATGGTTCTCTGGGACTATTTTTTTTTTTTCCTCTATCACCCTAAAGTGCTTTTTTGCTCTGCCAGCTCAGAACTGCTGAAGTAGATGGCTAGAAGTGTCTAGGGGTGAAGGAAGGTCTAAGAGTAGAATTTCTTGTTTGAGTCTTTAAGACTTGTTAAGTCTGAAATGGGAGGAGGGAATTCAGATAGCAGAGGCAGGATAACTTTTTCTGAACTACTTATGAGGCCTCTGATAGACAGTGACACTTAATGTCTGATTATTAATCCCTCCAAAGTCTAACCTTTTTTTTTTTTTTTAATTTATTTCTCTTTTTGAGGTTTCTTGTAGCCCAAGCCAGACTCAAATTGAACTCTAGCTGAGGGTGACCTTAAATTTCTGGATCTTCCTGTTTATGCCTCCCTAGTGCTGGGATTACTGACCCATGCCATCAATCCTGGTTTTATGTAGTGCTGGGCAGGAACTCCATTTATGCTACTCTATTACCCTATATCCCCATCTCTAACCTCTTTCTTGTTTTTCTCTTCAAAGACATTGGAAAAGGTTTCATACCCTACCAGCCCTTTGAATCCAAGTTGTTTCTCAACTTTATCACTTTGTGTTATTCCTGAATTTAGTTTTCCTTAACAACAGATTAAATTAGATTAAAACATGATATTATATGTTAACTACCTAGGTTTGGTTTCTTGTTCTACCTCACTACTTCTGAATCCTGACTGGGCAAATTACTTAGTTGCTCTGTGACACTTTCCAAACTTTTATCAATAGAAGCCTATTGTGAGGGTTGCTTCGAGAATTAAATGACACATGTACTGAGCACACATTCCTAATGTAGTTTGCATAGTAGCCTTTGCGGGAGTATTAACTCTGAAGTCTGCTAAACTAACATTGAGATCTAAGTGGGAACACACCCCCTACCCTGCACTCCCACAAGTAGGTTCCGGGGGGTGGGGGTGTGGTGGGGGGTGGACTAATCTGGGCCTTTGATAATATAAATGCACCTGTTTATGCAGTTAGACTTTTTTTTGGGGGGGGGGGGGAATGAGACTGAGAAGAGGTCCAGGCCCCCTTTCCTCTCATTAGCAGGAAAGCTTTGATGGAACTAATGGGACAGAGAAACCAGGCAGTACATTGAATCCTGTGACTGAAGCAAGATTCTGACACCCCTGACTCGTAATGCCTTGGGAACTGTGCTGTGGGCATGTGGGGGAGGTTTTTTGTTTTTATTTTTATAGTGGGCTAAATGTCTGAAATACTTAACCACAATAGGGAGCTGCCAGTTTGATTTTGGTAATACTGTTGAGGCAGCCAGGATTAGAGTACTGTCAAATAAAAGACCTGCTGGATCATTTCAATTTCTAGGTTTTTCATTTTGTGGCGCTACATGTTTTTGTAGTCTTTGGGAATACCCAGCTCTGTGAAGAGTTGTAAGCCCTCTTGCTGTCCCAGCCCCTGTCAGTGTTACAGCTCCATGTCCCTCCCAGACATCAGCGCCCATGCCCTCAGTGTCCCTCCTTTGCTCTTCCATCTTCTCAGTCCTTTTACTCTTTAAGGTTCTTCTCTTACAGCCTCTTCAGTTCTTGGCCTCCTGGGTGTAAGTGTGACGCTCAATTAGGGAGAAGAGCTCATCACTGAATTCTAAACTCTTTGACTGCTTTTATTTTTCTTTTTTCAGGTTCAAGTGCTGGATTGTGTCATGTGACTGTCCCAAAACTCAGAGCACCCTTTGGCCATCTTTGCCCTCTGTCACATAACTTGAAAACTGACTGATGGCCTTTTTGCAGTGGTTTCTTTCTGGAAACCTCGATTTCATTGAAGAAGTCCTTTCCTGGCATTCCAATGCCCCTGGCAGCCCATACTCCTCAAACACCCTTAACAAACAAAGGCAATCACACACATGATGTAACAAATACACAAAGTAAAGAATTACACTAATAATGATATGTTCAGAGGACCACTGGCCAGTCCACACAGGTAAAGTGTAGGAAGAGGTGCCAGCTCCCACTGAGTGCTAGGCCATGTCCTCAAGCCTCTTAGGAGATAGAAAAGACCGGAAAACTGAGGCTTGACTCAGGTTTGTATTTGTAAGACAGCGTCTTTCCCCTGGAAAGGTATTTACTTGGTGGTAATAAAGAGGCAATAATTGAAGTTAATGCCCCAGCTCTCTAAACTATAGAGAAGTTTACCTGATATCTAATTGTCCAACCCTTACCTTTTCCAAGATCAAGAAGCATTTGACCTTGGAGGAAAGCATCCTCTCTGCTTTTCTATTCCACTCCTGCACCAAGGAAATATGATTGGTGTTGATGGTCAAATGTGTCTTGTTCTTTAAGATGGGGTGGGGGGAAAAAGGGTGAACTGCCAGAGAGGAGAGGCTTGGGACTAACAGCTGCTACATGGGGAGTGAGTTGGAAGGCTTAAGAACCCCTGTCTGTCCTCCTGAAGACACCTTACCTCTTTTTCTCAGTATGAGAATAGGAGTTAGGTGGTGAGGATAGTCATATAACTTTGTCCTTTCTATGATCTGGCCAAAGTGAGAGAAACATGCTTAGACATACAAACCTTCCTGGCCAGGCGTCAGTCCAGTTTCTACCAGAACTGTAGCTGTATTAGTGATCATTTTGCTGTAATCTCCCCTTCTTCCTACCCCCCCCCATCCTCTTTAAGACTCTTGTCTAGAGCCAAGAGGCCACTCTTGAGGTATGGTTAGGGTGTGGAGATTTTCAGCTCCTTGGCTTCAGGCATTGTCCAGCTGAGAGGCAGAGGGGTACTTGTACTCTGAAGCCTGTGACTCCTGTAAGCCTCACATCTCTTCACCACCATTGTGGTGCCCTGGTTATCTAGTCCCACAGCGAGAGGTATTTTATGTCCATAAAGTGCCCGTGGTAAGTGCTCAGAATTCATCTCTTGGCTGTGGCGGGTGCTGCTGTTTCTCAATCCATCAAGGGGAAGAAACTGAGGCACAGTGAGTTCAGAGGAGGGTGGGTCAGGGTTACAGGAGGAACGAATGGGCCCAGTTAGTGACTTGAAGTGGCAACTAGTCTCTTGCCTGCTTCCTAAGCCTTCCAAACCAGAGTCTCCTTCCTCTCCCATCCTCTGCTGTAACTGGCCCTGTCACATGTCTTTCCCTATAGTACTGTCTTCTCCCTGCTGCCAGATACTGCTATATTCAAAAAATAAAAGATAAGAATTATAGACACTCTGCTCCCTTGTTCTTCCTTCCACCTGAGCTTTGGGTTAGGGAGACTAAAATGCCCCCCACTTCAGAATCCCTTCCACCTTGGTCTGCTGGCTGTATTCCCTAGCCTAGAGCAGTGATTTGGATTCAGATGCCCTGTAACCTTCAGCCTCTACTATTTTCTTGACCCTTAACCCTTCCCAGTCCTGGGAACGCTGGGATTTCTACTTTTTATTGACCTGAAGATAGAGGCTGAGAGTGGGACATTCCACAGGCTCTTTGGTCTCTTGGCCGAGGGGATTTGGGATAAGTAGGCTGTACCCTTTAGCTAAATAATGCCATGAATAAGGTAGGCCTGAGGGGTAGTTTAGTAGCTCATATATCCTGGATGTTGAGGTCCCCTCACCCCCAGCTCTTAAGTCTGAACTTCTTTCTGTTTCCATGACCACTTAGTTCAACCCGTTTGGCTCAAGAAGGTTGGTTAGGGTGGTTGTGAGTTAGAAACTTCCATGTGTCACCCCTCTTGCTCTTTACTCCCATTCCCAACCCTGGAGGCTTAATACAAGTGCTTAAGTAGGTTGGTATTGGGAAAAAGCGGGGTGTGGGGAATAAGGGACCAGTGGGCACAGTGGGCAAGGTCCCTCCCGTTCCAGTAAAGCCAAATACCAAAAAATGAAAAGTCACAATAAATAAATAAATTAAAAAAAAACCCAGGTCCTTACTTTGCCCCATTCTCATGCCACTTTTGGCTACTCTGGAAGGAGAAAGGGAAGAAGCTAAGAATGGACTTTTGATTTACTCCTACTGAGTTGTCAGGGGAACTCCGCAAACTATTCCAAGCCTCTCACCTTGCTGGTGGAAAAGCAAAGGCTTGGGGCAGGGCTTTCATTTTACTCCCATTTCAGTCTCTCTCCTTATGTGCCTTTGCCTAGTCCCTAATCCTTGTGCCTCTATTCCTTTGCCTTCTCAGTGTTGCTGTTTGTTCCTCTGTCTCTATCCTTCCATCTTCTTCCTCTGTCTCTACATCTGTCATCTTGCCGAACCTTCTCACTTGCAAACTCAGATACATTCCACCCTGACTGCCCTTCCTTTCTCCCAACCCCTCACCACTCCATCCCCACTTGCCTCCCTCTGTTGTATTGCACACTGCTTGGTCAGGGAACAAGGTGTGATGTTCATGGGAAGAGGTGGGGGGTGCTTCTAGGGCTTGGGGAATGGGGACCAGGGCTGGGGTTCTTAGGGTCGGGTCTATGAGGGAGGCATCCGCTGTAGCCCACACCTTAGGAGCAGCCACACCGATCCACCACCATGCCAGGGATCTTGCCGTAGATAATCTGCTGCTTGTCATTGAAGTAGAGCATGTTGATTGGGGACATCTTGGTAGGGGTGCAGCAGGGCCCAGCAGAGCCTCTTGGATTGGCCTGTTGCACCAAGTGGGTGTGTGGATACTTTTGCATGAACATGTACTCGCACTGGCCGGAGCAGTAGTTGGCCTTGTAGCGCTTAGGCGCGATGATCCAGTCCCAGCCAAAAGCCTCAAAGTCCACTGTGAGAGGGTATCGGCAGCAGCGGGACTCACTTGAGTGCTCATCGCAGTCTAGGCCTAGGTTCCGCCGGGACCTTTTTGTGTTCTCTAGGACTCGAAGCTCCATGAAAGGATGCTGAGGGTCAGGGAGAGGGGAAAGAGATGTGACATAGCCCTGAACAGTTTCTCTTACCTCTTACTTTCCTACCTGCACCTCAATAGGAGCATCAGACCAGAAACCACTGACATCTTCCCTAGTTCACTGCTCCCACCCACAGACCTTCTCCCCACTTCTCTTGCCATCTAGCTGTTTCTTCTGTTCACTTTCCCTAATTCTTCCTTTTCTGGCAATGTGCTTCATCAGATTCTTGGCCAAGGGCCTCATCGAGGGCCAGGTTCTTTGTTTTTGTTTTGAGACAGGATCTCATCTAGCTCAGGCTGACCTCAAATTTGGCAAGTAACAGAAAATGGTCTAGCACTCCTGATCCTCCTGTCCGGCCTCCCTAGTGCTAGGATTAGATAACACCAAGCCAAGACAAGGGTCAGTTTTGTGTTCCCACGGATCTCCCACTAACTGACACCTTAACCCCAAATCCAGTTATAGTTTTCAGCTGTTACCTGGCTTGAATCCCTGAAAAGTGATAGTTGCCACCCCACCTCCTCTGGAATTAGCTCCTGGCCCCAACCTTCACATTCCTGATCTACTCTTTCTGACCCCATCTCCTGGGGACAGGCTCCATATATCCACCACCACTTCAGGCCCCCTGCTCACCAGCCCCTCAGCTCCTGGCCCCAGGGAGGTGACAGCCAGGTCTGTGCCACTGGGATCAAAGGCGTTGATCTCGATGCCCCAGTTGCTCTGTGGCTGGCGAAACCAGCTGTGCAGCACTTGCTTGAAGTCGATGCTCTGCCAGTGGCCGGACCGTGAGTGTAGCTCAATCTTTAGTGAACGGATACGAATGTGACGCCGGCCTCCACCCCCTCCCCCTGCGGTCCCTTCCCCAGTTAGGGGTTTCAGTCGTAAGATCTGCAGGTAGACTGTGGCTGGGCGGGGCACAGGCCGAAGGTACACCCACAGCTGGGCCTTCAGTACCTTTGTGAACATCACCTTGGGGCTGAAGTGGAAATGGCAACAGAGAGGGCTGCCATCTGTCTGCACTGCAGGGTCCGCTGATAAGAGAGAAGGGGGCACAGCATCAGCAAAGGGTGTTTGGGGGGGTTCAGCAGCCTCGGGTGGCTGTAGCAGATTCTTCTCAGCCTGTTTTCCAATTCTTCGTTACCCTTCTCCTGTGTCTATCTTGTTGGCTATGTCTGGTACCTAAAACTGTCTTATCGCTAGGATGATAAATTTGTTAGACTTAACTGCTCTATACCCATTCCCTATACCATTTCTCCTAACAAAATGGATCCATCTACCAAATGACCTGCTAAGATAGTTACGGAATCTTCTCTGTCTGGGGCCTTCTGTGCCTCCAGTGCTTCTCAGCTGGTCTCCAGCTTTGTCTGAATCTTCACAGAAGATTATATGTTCTTCATAGAAGCTGTACCTCTTACTATACCTGCTGTCCTCAAGTTACCTTACCCCATTTCTGCCCTAGTGAGCAGGAGGAGCCTAGCAGTCCACTCCCCCCAAAAAGAACCAAAGGAGGCATCAGAGGAAGTAACCCAGGCTCCAGAGAGATGGATTTATAAAGCAGATCAGGTCTAGGCCCCTTATTCCCAGTAGCACATCCTTCAGAACCAAGCATTTCCCAAGTTTCTGGTCCCCCATTCCTCTCCCTAAGAACAAGCATTCTCTGCTGATTCCTCATTGCCAGTGGACACACCCAGCCTTCCAGGAAGGAAAAACTTGAAGTCTCCTATTTGTCCAGAGTATCAGAAATAATATTCAACATACTGGTAGCCATCTTTTCCCCTTGAGCTCCCTCTGCTCAATGCAGTGCCTCTAGCTCTTTACAAAGGTGTAGCATTACAACTTAAAGATCTTAAAGAGTCTCAAGGATGGGTCTCAATGTATTCCTCTGCTTCTCTCAGTTTTTCTTAAGCTCTTCTCAGTCTATGTTGTTTTGAGACAGGATTTTGTTATGTGTCCTTGACTGTCCTGGAAGCTACTAAGTAGCCCATGCTGACCTCAGCTCACAGCAGTCCTGTCTCATCTTCCCAGGTGTCGAGATTACAGCAGGTACCACTATGCCCAGCTTCTCCTATCCTAAGTGGGTTAGAGATGCCTACACCATGAGTCCATTCTTAGGTGTGTCCATTCTTACCCTAGATAGAAAGACTCTGAACTGAGGTTGTTCCAGAGCCATGTGAGTATGGATGAAGTCTAGGCCCTTGCCTGTCACAACCAAGCATTAGCATCAACATAGTCATGGAGAACCTACCATCTGTTGTCTCTGCTTAGCTCTCTCTCACCCCAGGAGAAGGACTCTGCAAGTGTGTCGAGGAAGAAAGTACATAGCGACTCTACTCAAAACACAGCACACCATGTCCTGCAGCGTCTTTTCCCTTTGTGCTCCCCAGATCCCAGTGTTCTCACAGTTCTCCCGTAAGGTTCAGTGGGGTGAGGAGTGGGCAGTCAGAGACTAGGAAGGTAGTTTGAGGCAGGAAAGATACTACTGAAATCAGAAGTGACAATAATTCAGGTGCATACCATGTCTAATAGCTAGCCTATAGTATATACAAGCATTGCTAGGGAGCAAACCTTGGGCCTCGCAGCTGTTAGGAAAGTTCTCTACCACTGAGCTACATTCCCTTTCTATTTGGGTCAGGCTGGCCTTGTACTCTATACCTCAGGCAGGATTTGAACCTCAGAAATTCCTGCCTCTGCCTCCTGAGTAGCTAGCATTACATGCTGGTACTACCAGGTCCAGCTAGAATTATCTGTTTCTTGCCATTAGGTACTTATCTCTTTGATGGTTGATGTCTTGAGAATGTATTTTATCACCATTGTAGTTACTGTGCCTCCCATAATGTCAAGCAGTAAGTATATGTTGAATGGCAGGTTCTTCCTAGACTCTTCCGGAAGGACCCAAAGTAGTTTTAACCATGTTGGTATCTGACCCACTGTGCTTCACAGTGTGGTACAGATAATGCTGTGCATTACATAATGTGAAAAATAATAGCTTCTCAATAAATGTTCATTTTATAAACTAAACATCCCACTGAAAGCTGAGACAGAGTAATGGGATAGGCCTCTTAAGTCTGGCTCCTTTGGACAAGGGTTCCTCTAACTCTACTGCAGGGAATGTTTCTTGGGACAAGATGTAGGGAAAGGAAAGAGGTTAGAGGAGACCAGCAGAGCCACTGGACAAGTAGATCGAACTAAGGGAAGAAAATGATTGGGAAATGGAGAACACTGGGTAGGCTGGAGTGGAGTGGGCAGGGTTAAGAGGGCAAAGGTAGGACAAAGTCAACCCTAGTGGGATAAAGAAGAGATGATAAGGTGCAGAAGAAGGAACAAAGAAGCAGGTAAAGCTATGGAGCTCTGGTAGGGAGGGGAAGGGGCCACATCTGTGTTGGATTGATTTGGTTGGTGGCAGGCAGCAGGTCAGGTTTAGTAGGCGGTGCTGGTGGGGGAGAGAGGTCATTGCACTATTTCCAGCAAAGGCCCAACCCCCTCTCTGCTTACAGCCTCCACCCCATCACACACCCTCTCCTAACTCAGGCTGGATGGCCCAGGGGCAGGAGGTTGGGTGAGAGGGCAGGGGCCTCTTAGTGTGCACAGGAGTGACAAACTGAGGGGCTGGGCTTGGCTCCCAGAAGAGCAGGGGGCTGGGTTCCCAGGGATGAAGGCTGGGGTGGGAGAGTGAGAGGGTAGAGGGAACTAGGGCAGGCCCAACAGCCTAGGAAAGGTGGGGGCTGGGGTCGGGTTGGCTGGGGGAGGGGAGGCAGGGGGAGGGGAGCAGAGGCCATCTCTGCTGACAAACACCTCCCCCGATTAGCAGAGCACAAGTCTCTTATTAAAGCCGGTCCCTGGGGATTAGACTATAAAAGTCTCTTTTTCCTTTTCCCCTCTCTCCCTCCCTCCCCTCCCCTCTACTCCCCCTCCCTCTCTTAAGGTCGCAGTTAGACTCTTAAAGGGGAAGTACAATACCTGGTTTGAAACCCAGTTCCTGGGTTACCCAAGTCCTGGAGTGGCACTAAAATGGAAGTTAGGGTGAGACCCAGCCTCGTCTCCTGGTACATTCCCAGCCCCAGGCCTACCTTCAACTGCCCAGTCCGTGCATTCAGAGTGCCTTCACTTCCTGCTGCTCCCCGCTAGCAGAGTTAATTCTGGGCTCAAGCCTTCTGGTTAAGGGAGGCTAGGGGTAGTGAAGGGCAGCCGGAAGCCTACAGCGGGGCTCCTCGCCCTACACAGACCGAACTATCTTTCCTCTATATATCCTTCCTCTTCCAGAAATGTTTAGGTGGTTCATGATTTCTCTACAACTGTTTTCTAGACTGCTTTTCCCGTCAACCTTTCCCCTTAGTCAACCTCTGACTGACCCTGGTTTCCAAAAGTATAAGGGAGACTGAGAACCCCACATCACATCTCCATGCCTCTACACACACACACCTACACACACACACACACACACACACACACACACACACACACACGTGCGCGCGCGCGCGCGCGCGCGCGCGCGCGCGCACACACACACAGTTTCCTGGTTCTTTGGAGTTTTCTTTACAACCCTAAGTTGAATTCTGCAGAAACTGGGTGGCAGTGCCAGGCACTCAGCCTTCCAGATGCACACCTGGGTTTCTGTACCTCTCCCATGGGGGTGGGCCACTAGGATTTCCCACAGCCCCCAGCTTTTTATGACCCATCTGCCAATAAACCAGTCTACCCCCCCCACTTCTGTTCAGAGCCATAAAACCAAAGGAGGGGGCTTGCCAAACCACTAGGGAATAGTGAAAGCCTGGTTCCCTGGAGTTGGGGGGGGGGGAGGTAACGACAGTCGGTGGGGGAAGGGGAAGGGGAAGGGGAGTCACCTGACCCTAGGGAGAGCAGGCAGTGGGGGCGGTAGTATTGGCCTGGATTTTCCAGGCCATAAAATTTCAAAGCAATTCATGTCTATCAGTGTTCATCCTCCGTTTGGCCAGGGGCTCGGATGCCTGGGTTCTCCCATCCCCCTCATCTAGTTCTTTCTCCCCGGGTCTTCTCTGGCTCCAGCTGTGGGTAGGACAGGGGATAAGGAACAGAACACTAAGGTGAGAGTAACCAAATGATACTCGTTAAGTCGTAAGCACAGTGGAGTTGAGTTATTCGAGCTCGTTCCGTAACAGGAAGGACCCGCTCATCTAGGTCCTGGGGGGATACCCAGCCTGAGATCAGGTGCAGGAGAGAAAAGTGTCAGCCAGCTGGGCTGCTGAGAGGGACACCCGGGCTGGCTTCTATGCTTGTGGGCTTCTCCGCAGCCTCGTGGGCGCCTTTTGGAGCACGGGGCAGGGAGTCGGTGCTGGTGCCGGGGCAATGGGAAGATGGCATTGCGGCCCAGCTGGGGCTGCACGGGTCACGGAAGCTCCCATCTACGATTCAGGAGAGTCGCTGCTGGGTGCCAGTTTCTAGGACTATTTCAGCTTGGATCTTTTTGCACAAGAGGTGGGAAGCAGTATCAAATAATCTGCCCAGTTTGCCCCCTCCCCCAACGCGTTATCTTCCCCCACCCCCGACGGGGCGTGCACTCAACTCCACTGCCCATCTTCACCGCTCAAAAAAGTTGTGTGGAGTGGCCCGGCTCCCCAATCCGTCAAGTTTTCGCAGAAAGGGCTGCCGAGTCCTTCCCGAGACTGCACCGCGCGCACCCCGCAGCCCACTTACTCTCCTGGGCCATGCTTATGACCGTTTCGGTGGTGGCGTGGTACTCGTCGTCCTCCAAGAAGTCCTCGGGCTGCAGCGCGTCGCCCTGGAAGTCGTGCAGATCCAGGATCTGCTGCAGCGGCGGCGCCTTGGGCAGCAGCTGCTTCACCACCTCCCGGCTGATGTTGGGCGCCTCCTTGAGCCGCAGTTTGCTCAGGATCTGCGACTTGATGCTCTCCAGGCGCAGCTCGCGGCTGTGCTGCCGCCACACGCACACGGGGCAGCCGTCCGGCTCCGGCGCAGCGGATGCGGCCGGCCGGCTGGAGCGCTCCCCCCC